>NC_090937.1:1297048243-1297690901 GCF_040938575.1 Ambystoma mexicanum
ATTTCTGGTTAACACAACCTTATCTGTAGCCCTGTTCAGGGTAAGGGGACACTTGGTAGCACTGCGTAGGCTGATAGGCGTGTCTGCACACAGCACACTTCACTATCCCAAAAATAATTGGCTTGTTTGGTTGCTCAAATCAATTGAGATATTTTTTATCAACGCGACCAACACCCTTTCGGCTTCTCCTGAGGTGGCTCTGGCCATTAGCTGTACCTGGACCCCACCCCTATGGCATGCCTGTAAGAAGATTTCTGGCAGGGATTTCCTGCCCTAAGCCTCTTGCTTGTTTTTTATCTTCCCACATTTGCTGTAGGAGAGCAACAGTGCCTCCCCGATTCCCCCACCACCCCTGCAGCCTTGGAGAATGAATTGGCCTTCAGCACGGGGGATTAAGTTAATCACCTCCTATACAACCCAGGGACGCCCTTTATTTAAATTCTAAACAGAGCAGATGGGATGGGGAGTACTCTGCCCAGAAGGAGGCAGAGGGAAAAAGCATCCTGCAAAGGCATAATGGGTCAGCCCCCAGCATGGGCTGGCAGGATCCCACCCAAGCACAGGATTGGTGGGTTGAGGGGTCAAAGGTCCTCGCATGTCTGGCACAGCAACAGTTAGATGAGAAGGGCTAGAGCGAGGCTGTTCATCGCAGCAGACAGTGTTGGCGCTTTGATTTGGGGGGCCATGGATCAGTGTCCTCGGGGGCTATACCAGTGAACTAGCTCAGCAACACTCCTCCCCCCAAAAAATGATCCTCATTCTACCTTAGTGGAAGTGGATTAAGGTAAGAATCCCTTTCCACGTACAGAGAAATTTTAACATGTTTAATTAGCATTTACACAGAGCTGTACACCATTTCCCATTATGTTGTAAAATAAAAAAAGGTGTTGCTTGTGTTGCTTAGTTAAAATGCAGTTTATTTATTCGCCTGTGCGTTTGTTAGATTTCGGAAGCATTTGTACAGTGCTAAATTGCTGAATAACTTCCAGGTGCCTGGCTCTGCTTGCATGGGTAATGAAAGCAATGGTTTTCCTCAAACTGCGAAGGTCCTGGGTTCACATGGTCTCCAGCTTTACCCATCCGCTTTCAGTTTTATTAATTCTCCCCTGTGTGTTATAGGCCCACCCACGACTTTAACTGTTCTTGACACACGTGGTATCCAGCTTGACCTGTGTCTGTCCCATGCACATCCATTGTGGTGCGTGTTGTTTAATCTCCATCTTTGCCACCGATTGCCCAGGACAGTCAATGTACACTTTTTGGGTCATGATCTGAGCACATATTTTGGCCAATAATGCAACACTTTTAACCCCAGTGTTTAATTGTGAAGAGGGCTCGTGAGATGTTCTTGTCTAATCAGAGAGGGGGATGGCGTAGTGAAAGGTAGGCTGTTTGTCTCTACCGGCGGTTCAGTTTGTTCCTGCACTTTAGCTTGCCCAGTCCATCTTTGGAACCAAACATTGAATTTCAGCCACAGTTCCTTATAAGCAGGGAGCTTGGGTTGCCAGTCCGCCCCCCCCCCCCCCTACAGCTGTACAGGCAGCAATAATACTGCCACCCCCTTCGCATGCTCCTAGCAGTGTCCTGTAATGGCAAAGTGCCACATTCTGTCCAGTCTTGTAAGATTCAAGGATTTTGAAGGGCCTCTGGAAAAAAATATGCCTTTTTTAATTCAAGTTTTTTCTGTATTGGCTACAAAAAACGGTCTTGTTTGACATCCCAAACTACCCGCGACTCCTCAACTTTAACTACCCTGCATGGATAATTATATACAGTGACTGGGCAAGGTTACGCTAAGTTTGTCATTCATAGCGCTTTGAAGGCGCAAGCCTCTGTCACTATACACATAGTAGCATTATATAGCAGGTACTCTTCAGTAGTGCTTTGCCCCTTGCCCATGTAGTCCGCTTGGGCACAACCCAAATAGAGCCCACAGCCCATAGCGACCTAGCTCTGCGCAAGTTACTGCCATCCTCATGTTTTCTAAAATCGGAAATGTAATGAATTGCCGCATCCTAACAAAAAGTATGCGTGGCTGGTAAAATGGGCGACCTTAATGCGCTTCACTGAAGGGTGGGTATGTGTGTATCCTGCTGGTCACATGTTAGAATTCTTGCTCGACAGGAGTCCGCATGTAATCCTTCCTACCGTTTGCGCCTTCCGCTGTATTAAAGGAACTCGTTGTTATTATTGTCAGAGTTTCATTAGTGGATAACCTTTTTCCAAGGTGTGGGGTGCAATTATTCTGTAGCATTGGAGAGAAGCACTTCTATTTGGGTTTATATTCTCCTTCCTTTTCATTCTCGTGTACTCCCGTGCCCCTTATTGCATCCTCCTTTAAAAGTTTGCACCCTTCTCCTTGCACCCGGGTACCCATTAATGCAAAATGTAAATAACCTCAGCAAACCCCAAAACTATTGGCATTGCCAATGCTTGTTTACAATGTCATGATTTTTTTCTTAAATGTGATAGCAGTGGTTCTAACCGTGGCGTTCATAATGTATGCAAGTTGGATGGTCAGCGCATCTTTTACAATTGTACAGCTATGCCCAAAATGTGCATGTCACCTTTGAAAATAAAGTCATCCCCTCATTTCAGCAATGAGTGCAATTATTTGCACTCATTTTTGAGAATGTGGCCCTCTATGCAAGTCAGGTGCAACACCCCAGGCACTATATCAGAGTCCAATATATTTATACATTCATATATTTACAATATGATTCTCAACATTTGTCATTTTCATGCTGAACCCTGACTCCTGAATAGACAACCAATCAGCTTTTATTCTAACAAGGTTTTTTTTACAATAATATCCAAAATATAAAACAACCAGTTCATGACATATGGCATCAGTAAAAATATAAATGATCAAAATGCATTAAAACACATACATATACAAGGTACCACACAAGATGAAGGGTGCACTCCAGTTCTCAGTATACCTGGCAACTCAGGTGGTGTTCTCCTTCAAATGCTGTCGACCCTCATGCTCTCTTCAAGAAGACAATCCTAGGTGTTGATGATTTCATCCCCCATCAGTGCAGGGGATTCTGGTCCTTGTAGTTGCAAGGTGCAGAGAACAGACACTCCCCATTACTGTAAAAGCAGAATCTCAGTGGGTGAGGCGGGGGAATGACAGTGCAGCATTCCTATGTGGGGTGGAATAGCCCTGGTGCTGCCCTTCTGGAGTCTGGTTCTCCCAAAAAAGAAATGTACCACACAAGATGAAGGGAGCACTCCAGTTCTCATCTTACCTGGCAACTCAGGTGGTGTTCTCCTTCAAGCAGTTCCAAGCCTAATTCTCTCTTCAGGAAAGCAGTCCCAGGTGTTGAAAATTATTTCATCCCCCATCAGTGCAGGGAATGCTGGTCCTTGTAGTTGCAAGGTGATAAGAACAGACACTCCCCCATTGCATTAGTAACAGAACCTCAGTTGAGGGGCGGGGGGGCTGACAGCACAGCATTTCTATTTCTTCTATGCATGGATCATTTATTTGCTTAAGTACCTTAACATGATTCTTGTCTTGGATCTCAACTTTTTAACTATATTTGAACAAGACATTTTGGCATCTCTTCTCTCATCATCAAATCGGTGTGTTTTTTTAGAAGCCTTTCCTTCACCACACTATGGTCTAGTCACAAAGGCTTGAATGATGCCAACAATGGTGGTCAGTCATAATTTCGAAAAAAAAATGTCGAAAGACAATAATATCGCAAAAAATAATATCGAAAACAAAAAAAGTTGAATTCTCTTTTTTTTTATTATATATTTATTTTGGGGTCCGGGAATAAAAAAAATGGGTAAAACAAAAATAAAATAAAAAAGGGGGGTTGGGGGGAAACCCCCCCATTTCGAACAAAAAACATAATAATAAAAAAAATCGTTATACATTTTCTTTTCTAAAAAATGACTTTCGACATTTTTGTATTCGAAAAAATGACTATAAACCGCCAACAATAGAATCATAAGACTTGATATTCAAAGGAGCAAGGTCTGGGGCACATAATGTTTATTCTAAAACTGTAAGAAGGCTTGCATACATTTCAGGTACAAAAACATCTAGGTCAAGAACATTCTATATTATAGTTCTCATGTTATCAGAGATTATTTCTATAGAATAACTATTGGCAGAGAAAGGAGGATTCCATTAACTGTTGATCAAGTCTGGCACAAAGATGATTAAGGTCACTTTGGGGTCCAGATAGAACTCTGAAAATACGTGTTTGCCATTCCACAACGTTTCTTAGTAAATAGTCAATATGGCTTGCTTTATCCTTTTTTTCACTAAGAGTGGTACTGCTGGTCTAGCCATGGTTATACTAGAGCTACATTATCTAAGTTCTGTATTTAGCCATACCAGGGAGAAATTAAATACACATATATTCTGGTATTTCAGTGGCAAAGGTACCAGGTCTTCCTCCACAAGATCCTTAACGCTGTCCAATGGTTCATATTGAAATATAATATGTCTCAAAACAAAGTGCATACACCTGTGTTGTGTGCTTGTGAGACAGGCAGCGGCTGGTGAGTGGGTGTGTGCATGACAGGTTTGACTGTGTGGATGGATGAAGGGGGCAGGGGAATGCAGAGTGCATCAAGTGAGATTGGGGACGGTAAGGGAACACTTCACTTCCAGGGAGCCTTTGGGTGTGATAGTGTGTAGCTGGTACATACGCTGGGCTCATGGCAGCAGGCTTGAGGAAGATGCTATCGCTAGTTGAGCGGGTGCATGAGTGATGGTTGGAGAGCGGGGCTACAGAGATGAGCGCGATGCACTGTGATGAACATAATTATCCATTTAAGGCAAAAAAGGCAGGGCATTATCTGTCTCGACATACCTGGCTATGCGTCCGGAGTTTATTTGCGGGGGGCGGGGGGGGTGGAAACATATAATGCTGGCCTGCGTTAGACACACCTACTTTGAGCAGTGGATAATCAATGAGAGCCCTGGCTACAAGAACATCTTCCCTTGCAGTGAGTATTGCAAATACAAATACAAATAAGGGGCAAGCGGCGTTAAACAAACTCAGTGGAAGATGGCAAATATGCCAGGTCCCACATGTTCTACCCTCTCCTGAGGATCACATAAATAAATGGAATGATTGGAAAGAGGACTTCCTCAAATATGTCTCAACGTGACATAGCCCTATCTACACTAATGACAGGAAGGATGCTTTACTTTTACTTTGCCTGTGTCTTGAAGGTCAAAATGTACAGAAAGAAACTCCCTGAACTGAAAGATAATGATCTACATAGTGTGCTACCATCATTTGAGATGAGTTTAATTAAGCTGAACAAACATTCAGGGATCCAAAGCCAGGGGATATCTATTGAACAATTAATCATAGGACTGTCCATTGAATGTGAATTTGGGTATTGTTATGAGGAACATATTGGAGATCAACTCATGATAAAGCGCGAGAATCACACAATTCAAAAGGAACTATGGAAAGAGAAGGATCCCTCACTCTATAGGGTGATTGAAATTGCCAAGAATTTGGAGCACACAGTGTCATCACTAAATGATCTCAGAGCTGGGACAGGCAAAAATGATAACATGCCAGATGATCTGTGTCCCATTGTCAAGGCAAACAGTGATATTTGTAAGTCCGAAATGAGAGAAAAGCAAGTTCGAAGAGGGGACAAAACATGATTCACGAGAGAGAGGTTGGGAACAATGTCCAGAAAGGTTTGCTAACGCTGTCACAGTAGTTCATATCTAGCATGTGACAAAGAATGCGAAGCATTCAAAATTGCATGGATAGATTTGCAGAAGGAAGGGACACCTGCCTAACTGCTGTAGGGCTGGAACGAGGAACGGCAGTAATATTCAGGACGTTTTGAACTTGCCATGGATCAGCTTCCAATTGAACTGGAAGAAATACACTTTGAGGAGTGCACAAAATGTATTAAGGTAAATAACCCTGAAACAGAATCTCGCTCATTCCAACTATGGCGTAACGGAAATTTCTACCGGCACCCTTTCCGTGCCGCCATACTACGAGAATGCCGGTAGGGGTCACAGAACCGGCATGTCTCTGACTGAAGCACCAGCACCGTTAGCAGCGGTGCCAGTGCTTTAGTGACCCAATTTCCATGGAGTCCTATTTGACAGTTTTTGTGGCAGAGAAGGGGATTGACATGCTATCTTGAGATAACCAAGTTGAGTTAAAGATCAAGCTGGTTGCAGGGGGCCCAATTCAAATATTTGCTGTAAAAGACGCAAGTGTGACAGAAATGCTCTGGCCAGGTGAGATGGCAAAATGGTGTCTGAAAGTCATCAGGAAGGAATTGGGGTGCCTATAGGGATTTGTGCACTGCATCAGACTAAAGTCAGGAGCGGTTCCACATGTTGCAAAGCTGAGAGGGGTCCCGTTGGAACTGTGTGATGAAGTAATGAACGAAAGATTTGGAAAGGCTTGAAACAGAGAGAATTATTGGGAGAATAGAAGCCTCTGAGGGGGTCAGCCCCATAGTAGTGGTAAGGAAAGGCAAAGGTAGCATGAGACTATTCATTTACTTTCAAGGTTAATATGAACAGGTGGTAGCGGAAAGGTTTCTGATCCCCCCAAGATATCAGAAATGATTACCGACATCAAGGAAGCGGGGGTGTTCTCTCTGATTGACCACACAGCAGCATACCACCAGGTATGTCTCCATGCAGACTGATGAATTTAAAAGCCTTTATAACTCTGGTAGGACTATTTAGGTGCAGAAGAATGCCTTTTGGGCTAGTATCAGCTGCCAACATTTTCCAAAGGATTATGCATACATTGGTATGGGCTTAAAGTGGAGGTGTGCCAAGATGAAATATTGAATTAGGGAAGTGACAAAGCAGAACATGATCGGGCGTTGCTGTTGATGTGGAAGATTTCAGAGTAAGCCGGCTGTAGCTCAGTCTGGACAAGTGTACATTTCATCAGAGGGCAGTGATCTTCCTCGGGCATGACATTTTTGAAAAAGGGGGTATTGTCAAAAACAGATACAATTCATGCCATAGCAGACATGGGAGTATTTAAGAGTAAGAAGGAAGTATCCTGGAGATAGTGGAGTTTTATTTGAAATTCACGAAAATGGCTGATATAGGATACAGGAATTGAGGAAACTCAAGGAAAGGAATTCAGTTTTTTTTGATTGACGAAGAGTGACAATGAGTTCCAGGATATCAAGAAGGAAATTGTACTACTCCGATCTTGAATCCTTTTCATAAGGAAAGAAAGACCATTGTATATACAGAAGCCAGTGAGACAGGGTAGGGAGTAGTGTTGGTTTAGTCTAATGGAGTGCAGGAGAGTACAGTGACATTCACCTCAATGCCACTTAAAGGGACAGTAACACGTTATTTTGTAATTATGTGGGAAGCTCTGAACTGTTTTTGGGCCATCAACAAGTTTAAGATATCCTTGTGGTGAAGGCACTTAACAGCGCAGACAGATCACAAGCCCTGGATTGCAACCTTCAACTGAAAGGGCATGGATTGAGTACCAGGAGGATACTCAGCGTCATTACAGCACTGCAGGTCCTGGATTTTCAACTAGAGCATTTGTGGGGCATGGACAATGTGGTGGCTGATCCACTGACAAGGAACATGGCTACAGGTAGCTATGATGAGGATGAGGGGGTAGTGAAGGAGGAAGTTTGAGAAGTAATGGTAGAAGTATTTCTAGTGGTGGCCTTTGTAGAGAAAGCTGATTGGTTGTGATGTCATGATGAGGACAAATTGTATACTGGAGTAAGGAGGTTCATGCTGCATGGTGGCCCAACTGGGAAGAAGAATTGGGGTGGAATGTAGACCCTACACGCGGTTCGAGGATACGTTGAATGTCTTGGGATCAATATGTATAGAGGAAACTGGTTGATAGTTCCACAGGGAATGAGGGGAGCAGTGAAAGCTATGGATCATAAAAGGCATTTGGGTATGGGTCAAAACAAGACAGTGATCACAGAGGACTTATGGTGGCATGTGATGGCTGGGGAGGTTTAATGTGGCATAGTAGACTGTGTGAAGTGTGCCAATAGTGACAAGATTTAAATTACATGCACGCCACTGATGGAAGTGACTCAGATGCCAGCCATGCCTTGGGAAGAACTGCTAGCAGATATCATAGTAGGACTGTTTAGGTCCATGGAGGGGAGGGTTGTGTGATGTGTTTTGATAGAGTTGATTGATACCCTATCCAAGTGGTCGAAGGTGGTACTGTTGCGCACCACATCCTCAAAGGAGATAATTCCGTTTTTCGAGTAAGTTGTCTGTAAAGAAGGGGTGCCAACATGGATCATAACAAATAATAGACCACAGTTTATTTCTTCAGAGAAGAAGACGTTTCTAAAGAATGTAGGAGTTCCTTATGCCCTCACCTTGTTGTATCATCCGCAAGGTAATGGGTGTGTTGAGTGTTTCAAGAGAACACTTATGGGTGTGATTCAGTTAGAATTGGAGTTGGGGGAGAGTGGTTTAAGCGGGTGATGACCAGGGTTAATCAATGTAGGTTGACTCCAGTTACCAAGATATTATTGTTTGAGGTGATGAAGGGGCATACACCCAAAAAAGGTTGCACCATCCTGGTATGAACAGAGCCAGAATTAGACATGTTGAAGAGCATGCAGTGGCAGGATTATTGCAAGCAATGTGAAGGATAAGGAGCAATTTCATAAATTTAAGCAAGTGCGAGAGGGGGACTTTGTGCCAGGAAGGGAAGTTAAGATTTGATTACTGCATGTGTTGAGGAAGGGCATTTTTGTGGGAAGATAATGGTGGCTGAGCATTTTGGGTGTGCAGTGAAATTACATAATGGGCTGGTACAGAATAAAGAAAGGGTGGCAGAAATGCAGTGTGCAGGTGTGTGCATGACAGGCCTGACTCTGTGGATGGATGTAGGTTGTGAGTTGTTGGCAGGTAAGATCTGAGGCAAAACTCTTGCCCATTGCCTTCTTTTTTCCTTAGACTATGCAAGAGAGACAAGTATAGTGTCTAAAGGATAAGGTAAAATATGATGTTGAAGATTGAAGGGGCCATTGGATGTACTTTTTTTTATTGCTGCATGCAGGGAAACTGAGTCCTATGTGTCTGATCAAATCTCAAATATGAAATCCATTCTATTTTTTATAAATGTTGGAGGGCTACTGCAATTCAACAAAAAAACATGTCTACATACAGTTAACCCTCAGTACAATAAGAAATGCTGCAGGTCCAGTCTTCAATGCAAAAGGTTTCTGTATAAAATAATGGATCCCGAGGACCATGGACCATTGCATGGTGTTGCTGCTGTAGCCTGGCAACCACCGACAAAGTGAGAAGTCATGCCCCCCTGCCTCAATTTCATCCCGCTCACCACGGCTTTAAAGTCCGAAGTGGGGCAAAGTAGGGTATTGCTGGCTGCAGCTGTGGGGATCATCTGACTCTCTTTGTGCCTGGATTGTGCTCATATTCACCTGCACCCTGGATTCTGAGGGCCTGAGCACTCGGGCTGTACTGGACTACAGTCAATCCACCGTCAGCACTTGGCCCGCTCCTCCGCAGCCCCGAGTACCATCTGCATAGCGTTGCTGCTGTTGCTGGGTAAAGAAGGGTATTGCTGACTGCGGATGTCGGCGGCAGGAACGCGGCCAATGGCCCTGTGGCCATGCTGCCCTACAGCTCTTTCTCTCCCCCAGTGACCCCAGTGACCCCGGGCAAGCCATCACCCAGTGCCAGGATTTCCACCAAGGTACTGGTTGATATATTCATGACTATTACAATACCTAATTTTTTATCACCTGATTGCCTTCAATCTGACACCAAGTTCACTTACTCTTGCCAGAATTCCAATCTCATCTATCCATCAACTACCAATACATCTGCTGCCATAGACATGGGCCTCTGGAACGCCAGGTCTCTTTGGAATAAAACATCTGCAGTACTGGACTTCTTTTTAAGGCTACGTTTTCACTTTATATGTATTACTGAAACCTGAATTCAACCCAATAATACAACTGTTGCTGCTTCTCTCACTTCTTCTCTATATCCCTTTGCTCATGTCCCTCGAGCTAGCATCCGCGGAGGGGGCACTGGCATCCTCTACTGTTCTTCCTACTCTTCCATTCCGCCACCGATTACTGTACCAGGTCACTCTTCTTTTGAATTTACCTATAAAATCTTTATCACTCCTCATGCTATTTCGTTGCTTATCTTCTATCGCCCCCTGGTCCACTTGGTTGTTTCTGTTATGATATTGATCTATTGATCTTCTTCTTTCTCACATGCTGCCCAGTCCATCCCCACTTGTATTATTTGGAGATTTTAATCTTCATCTTTCCTCTACCCACTCGGCTCCTCCTTTTTTTCTATTCTTTACCTACTCTCACCCTTTCCCACTCCTCCTATCCACACTTCGCGATCTTCACTAGACTTAATTGTTCTCTCTACTTTCAATGCTTCCTCTGTACTAGCTCTACCTGTCTATTAGTCTGACCACTATTTACTTGCTGTCTCACTTCTGTCTTCCATCCCTCTGATCTCTGTTATTCTTCCTCCTAAAACATTCTTCCGACGGGATCAATCCAGTTTCAACCCCTCACTTTTCTTTGACACCTGCACTACTATCCTTCCCTCCTCAACACATTTCTACTCTCTCACTGCCGATGAGGCAGCATCTGTTCTCTCATCCTCCCTCTCTCGTCTTGATCAACTCGATCCCTTGTCTGCCTTCAAGCCCACTCGCAAACCTTCTCAACCCTGGCTTTCCCCTCATCTTTGCGCCATGCAACGTCTTCTCCGTAGGCTGGAAAGACACTGACTCAAAACAAGATCCTCACCTAATCACTCTGCCTATTTTTCCTGTCATGCGCTCTATGATAACTGTTTCATCTCTGCTAAACTGGACTACTTTTCGGACCTTCTCCACAATCAATCTGCTCATCCTAGAAGTCTTTTTTAAAACTCTGGCACACCTTCTTTCTCCTCCTTCTCCTGATCACTCTATTAATTCTACCTTGTCTGCACCTGACTTTGCCCATTTCTTTTCTTCTAAAGATCATTCACTCTGTCAAGATATTCTAAACTCTCCTTCCCCACTCAATGTCTCTGCACCCCTTTCTACTCCATCTGCTTTCAACTCTACCTTCTCTCCAGTCTCTAAACTCTGATGTGCTATTTCTGTTAGCCAAAGGTCATCCTACAGCTACTCCAACTGACCCGATTCCATCTGTTCTCATTCCTAAGGTTTATCCACTTCTTATTCCTTATCTTGTATCTTTATTAAATATTTGTCTCAGCCCTTCTGTTTTTCCTACAGCTTTCAAAAATGTTACGATTATCCCTATTCTGAAAAAGTCTACTGCTAACCCTCTTATTGTTTCTAATTTTTGTCCTATCTCGCTCTTACCTTATCTTTCTAAACTCCTAGAACCTCTTGTCTATTCTCAGATCTCATCTTTCATCACTGATTTATCTCATCTCCCTCGTTTTCAATCTGGCTTCCGCCCTCGTCACTCAACTGAGACTGACCTGCTCTGTGTACTTCTTTCAGCCCACTATTCTAAACACTCTTCTTTTCTCATCTTGCTTGACTTATCTGCTGCTTTTGACATTCTGGATCATTCCCTGCTCTTGGACTCTCTTTCCTCTTTTGTTCTCAGGGGTTCTATTCTTTCTTGGTTCTCTTCCTTTCTTTCTAATCAAAGTTTCTCCATCTCCTGGGCTGGTCAGACCTCTTTACCCTTTCCACTTGAGCACAGTGTTCCCCAAGGTTCAGTCTTGGGTCCCTTCTCTTTTCTCCCTATACTTCTGAACTCTCAGCTATAATCTCCTCCTTTGGTCTCTCTCATCAGTTATGTGCTGATGATACACAACTTTTTCTATCTTTCTCTTCTTTCACTCCGAAATCCACCACACCCTTACAGCCTGTCTTTCCACAATCAAGTCCTGGATGGCTTCCCACTTCCTCACTTTCATTTCTGGAAAGAATGAGGTGCTGTTCTTCCCTGCAAACACTCTTCCTCCTCACCCACCTCCTCCTTTCATGTCTTTCCCACCCGCTAGTCTTACTTTTTCTCCCACAGCTCGGAACCTTGGCCTCTACCTTGACTCTAATATTTCCTTTGTTCATCATATCTCTCTTACCTCTCATTCCTGTCGGTTTCATCTTTACAATATCTGTAAAGTCTGTCCTTTTCTCACATTTCAAGCCACCAAACTTCTTATCTCTTCCTTAATCTTCTCACGACTTTTGTCATGATGCCTACCCCCGGAGGACCAGGCCAGGCCCAGCACCCCCATGAGCAGGCATCATGCCCCCGGGTAAAAGTCCAGCGGCCCCTTATAGGGGCTCTTTGGACTCTGTCCTGGCGCCGTTGGCGCCAGGCTCATGTTGGACATCAGTCCTGGCGCCATGGGCGCCAGGCTCCTAAAGGAAGGTGTTTTGTGCACTTACCTGATGCAGACCATGCTGCAAGATTCAGGCCTCCCTGAGACCTGAAAGGGATTATTTTTTCATTGGGACTATTTTGCCACTCGGGCGTGGCCAGAGAAGGATACTTACCTGGAACTACTTTGGGGGCTATTTAAGCCACGCCCAGACAGTAGCTCACGCTTTGCGTTGTTCTGCATCCAAGCAGCTGAACGCTCACCGTGTCTGCTCCTGCATCTGGTCTCCAGCCACGCCCGCCTCGATCCTGGAACACATGTAAGGAAAGAAGAGAAGAGAAAGGTGAAAACCAAGAATTTTACCAAACTTCTTACCTGCATCCAGAACCTCCACGCCAGCGTTCCTGAGAAAAGACTTTCATTTAAAAGCACCGCGTTGCTCGCTGCAGCGCCGCTCTTCACTCACCTGTCCTCGGGAGTTCTTCTGGCTCCACCGCGACTGTCTGCACCGGTCGCCACATCTCTGCGCCTAGGGCAGAGAAGAAGAGACAAAAGGTGAGCAGAAGGAACATATGAGGAAAGCCTAATTTTCCGCCATAACACTTACCGGTCTTCTGTTGGTGGACCATTCCTCATTTCGGGTCAGCGCCGATTCGTTGGCAGGTACCGTACCCCGGCCCCTATGGGGAAAGGACAAAAGACATTACTGGAGGAATATAAAGACATTAAGAGGGATCGCCCCCATCGCTAACTCACCTGAGTTTACCATCGGCAATTCAATCCCTCAACGCATCGCCTTCATTCTGCACCTGAAATAAAGGACAGATCACAGGTTAGGAAGGACACAGAAAAGGAGGCTCTACACTTGAACTTTTGTAATCTTCATACTTACCGCGTTCCGTTCGGAAAAGTCAAGTGGATTTTGCCAGCGCCATTCTGAAAACCAGTGAAGTAACTGGACAAACACGCGCCCCTGCACCAGAAGCAGGATGGAGAGTTCATCCTCTCAAACCATAAGGTGAGCTTCAACCGGGGATTTCGGAGGAAGTTAGAGAAGAACGAAGGGGGGAAGGGAGGAGCAAGCACACTATTCTGCAGACTGTTAATCCCCTTTCTCATCTGCAGAAGGATATTCCTACGGGCCAAACAAGCAAGATTTGAGGGTCCTGTTCAGTCGGTGTTCCGAGTTCTGCGCATCACGCTCGAAGAGGCCACAGCAACCTAGACTAGACCAGCGCCTCCGTGGGAGTCAGGTGAGCGTTACAATTTTTCTACTGCTCCAACACTCTTCGGTCTCCCATGTTCTCGTCTTGCTCCTTTAAAATCAATCTATAACTCTTCTGTCTACTCTGTCTCCTCTCATATCATGATTCTATTTCTTCTTCTCTTGCCTTATTTGGCTGGCTACCTTTTCATTCTCAACTTAAATTCCATTTCCTCTGTTAAGTCTTCAAAATCACTTTACCATCTTGCACCTGACTATCCCGCTTAACGTATATCGTTCTATATTCCATCTCATCCTCTGTGTTCTTCCTGTCTCTTCAGATTGAAAGTTCCATATCCACCATGTGCCCAGTCCTGCTATCGGTCTTTCCAGCTTCTCGCTCCACGACATTGGAACGCCCTGCCGGTGGCTATTTGCTCTATCACTGATTATTCCACTTTCCGTTCTTCACTGAAATCTCATCTACTAAATTGTCCTTGATTGTCTGCTACTAGTATTGATGCTCTGATATCCATTTCCCATTACTGTTGTACCATACTCTGTTTTTATACTGTACAGTGCTTTGGGTTAAAGCGCTATATAAAACACAATAAAATACAAATACAAAATACAAATAATCAAACATATTGGAAATATCAACTGTAATGAATGATCAAGCATTCAAATACTCAAGTTGTCTCAAAGATAAATTACCCTTGTCTTAAATGATGCTGGTAACTATGATAAATACTATGGATTTTAAATTGGTGGGCACCATTTCTGGGAAATTCTTTAAATTGAAGGACAGCTAGGTAGCTAGGTAGCTATATATGTATTTGTTGAACCTGTGTTAACCACAGGAACAGTTTGCAAATTTAATACATTATACACAGCTATGCAAGGAGACATTTGGATCTTTGTCAGCTGTGGCAGCCATGAACATTAATGATGCGTAAGTTTATCGAAAATGACTTATTGCGCTTATTTTACTTTTATCACACTGCATCAAAATAGTACAAGAACATTTAGGCTCTTCTACAGTGTGGGCCCTTGCCAAAACCACATGTGTCATGTCATCCAGATTAATGAAGATAAAGATTAGTCCTCCTTTTCCTGGTGGATCTGAGGCACCCTTTCCAGGATGGCGAGTTGGCCTCACGTAAATACAAATTTCAGCACACGTCCATTACAACAGTGGTTGCTTTACACTATTCTATGAATGTCTTAAATCTATTTGCCTCTTATACCACTTTCCACATTTATACTCAAGATCGGCAATGGACATATACTCATGTGGTCCAACACATTTAGAGGATCATATAGCAGGTGTAAAAATAGGCTACCTGAATCAGTGCAGGGAACAGGGACTAGTACTGCTTGGCCAAATCATTTGTCAGCATGCTGTCACAATAAGAACCATTAAGAACACCTACCATAACAGATCCCCCTTCAATAAACATCACAGGTAACAGTTAAGAACACAACAGAAAGGCGTTTGGAGCCACTTTTAGCATTTACTGAAAATTGGAATAAAATACAGAATCTGGAGTAAAACATTGAAAATGCTTGCGAATACCGTCGGTAAATAATAAAAATATTCATAGCACAACATTATGCTGCAACACCCATGTTGCCTCAGGAATCAAGGAGCAGCACAGACATCCTGAACTGGCCCAGTGCGTCATGATCATTTACATCAGGGGTCTCCAATCTTTTTGGTGGCAAGAGCTACTTGTAGTTAATAGCCAAGAGGCGGGAGATACTAGGGTGGTGATATCCATGAGTATGAGAATTTCGACCAAGATGTTTTTGGGCAGTTTATTTGCTTTTCATATAGAAAAGGAATACTGTATGTATTTACTGTGATATTAATATATCAATAACTTCAAAAACATGTTTATTTTATTATTTTTATTAGATGCTGTTTCCTAAAAATTGTTAAGCATATCAGAAGTAGGAAACTAATCGAGACATTCATTGTGAAGGCTTAACCTGCATGCTATCCACCAGTGCTCAGTAATCTGGTGTTAAGCTTGAAACAGCAACAGCACTCAGATGCTGTCAGACGGGATCAAGGTTTTGATTTCAGGAAGTTCATCTGAAAAAGTCAGATTCACAGAGACGGGCAATCACATTGGCTGATAGTGCAGATACCTTTTTAGCCATAATGATTGCACACCCGACATGGCAGACATACATTCAGGACAGTTTTTAAACTTGCTTACAACAGACTCAGCCATGGGAGTCACTGTGCCCCTCACAACTGTACCACCTGTAAAAGAGCATTAAAGGACACTTAATTCCAACTATCGTTTCGTAAAACATCTCACATGTTTTTTAAGTCCTGGTATTGCTAGACATGTCACTTTACATTCATGTTTAGTTTTTTAAATGTAAGTGGACAAGCACCAGAATGTAGTGCATCTAGTAGTATTCCATGTTTACTTTAAAATTGCAGTTATCGCTTGAATTCCTGTTTTGGGACATCCATAGAGGTGGGCCCCTCCTTATCACACCATATTCCATCCTAAGCTTTAAAACAGTTTTGGTACTAGAGCTTTAAAACCTATCTGAAAATATAAAAAATAATTCAGTTTTACCATAAACACGCAAAGCCAGATGTTCCTTTTTTCTTGCAAGCTGGGACTCACACAGATTGTTATTTTTCAATGCACACACGCACGTGCTGAGAAAGCGATTACAGCTGTATCTTTATTTCCCCCATTCTGATTGAAAGCCTACAATTACCAGCATGCAAAGTAACGCTAGCTGAAATAAATCTAAAGAAACACAGTGAGACTGAAACAATCACAGACCAAGCTTCGTTTTACACAGCATGCAGATTTATGCACTCATGCCCTTTCTAATCCACCATCGTTTGCACCTCTTGGTGACAATGGCCACAACACACATTTCCCATTTACTTTTGTTATTGATAGTTAACCCCATGTTGGGACGCTGCCCAAGCCCTTTAAGCCCAGATGTAGCCCCTCCTCTCACTGTACACACAGCTTTTGACAGTTTACTTTACAGGAAGAGGCGTGGGAGGGGCAGGGGAAAAGTCCCAGGGACGTCAGACACCAAAATAAACACACAAGGCTGATTTTGATGTCTGATCAAAGAGCTACTGGGAAGCCTCAGGCGAGCTACCAGTAGCTCACGAGCTACTGGTTGGAGACCACTGATTTACATTATAAAAACATACTTAGAACACTTTAAAATATGTATCTGCATGTTTTATTTTATTTCATTGTTCACCATGACCTATGTCTGTGACCAAGTACCTGAGAAGAGCTTATGCAAAAAAAATGCAAATGTGCAATCACTGTGAGGGGAGTGTATTGCCTCATCCCTTCAGAAGTCTCTTTTGAGCCTGCCCATCTTTTGCCCTCTGTCTCTAGCAGGGCATTGAAGCAGCGGATTACATCAGTTAGCACCCTGCTGCGGCTATAGTGCTACCGAATACAAACCTTTTAAGACGCTAAAACTACTGCATAATACTTCGGCAAGTGAATTAAACACTGAATAAAATACTTTCATATAGGTGACTTGTTTAAATATTTGTAATTTTAAAGTACTGAAGATAGCATCCATCCCACTGAGCAATACTTCCTTTCTTTTTTTTCTTTTCTTTTGCAAAGAGTGTGAGGATTAATGCACATATTTATGCACTTATTATGTATGCCTTCTTCTCTTAATGTTACTTATATGCCTTTTAAAAATGTATTTCTGCAACTGACTGATTCTCACTAAAGCAGAGGAGTTTTGGGTTGGGCCTTTAGTGCTGATCTGTTAGCATTTCCAGTGGTACATGTCCACACGTGGCCCATCGTTTATTTTCCACTTTGCCTCGAGTTCTACCTTTTATTCATTTTATCATACTATTTTTAAGTAGTGCTCACACTGTGTTATTGCACCTTCATACCTTCAATGAGCTGCAATAAAAAGGGATGCTAAAGGAGAGCCTGTCTGTGTTGATCTTTTTTTCTTGATTGTAAATATGACAAGTGCGACCAGTGACTAGGGCACGGTGTGTCCTGGTGGATTTTGCTGGGAATTCTTAAGAGTTTCAAGTATAGATTAATTTCACAAACACTAGATTTGCCAAAATGCACTTGTGAGATATTTGATATTTGATTATACTGGATACATCAGTGCCTGCTTTTGTGAGCGTGCAGAACAACTGCTGCACAGATTTACACCCTAACCTTTGTTCCGTCTCCATGCTGTCTGAGGTCTAACTCCGCTCATCCCTCTGCGTGTGAACCTTCATTGTCTCTTATTTTCCTAGTTATCCTCCACTTTCATATTCCACAGGGCACTGTATCTCACTTCTTCCAACATCTGACTCTAAGATTCCTCGGTTACCTTTTTCTCACTATTAAAGGTTTAATTACAGCCCATATAAGGTATTTGAAACAACTCTTCAGAAGTAGCATGTGTTGTTCTTTAATTCCTGGCAGTGACCTCTTTCTTTTCAGTAACACTTTGTTACTTATCTGGTTACAACAGATAACCTGCCTGCCACCCCCGTAAAATCTCAAATTGATTTAGAAAACTGCATTTTATTTCAAACATAAATAGTTCATGGACTCATTGAGAGTAGTGAAATTCAGCTTCGAGTGAAAAAATAATGAAGTATTTGGCCGACGCCGAATATCTCTTTTTAAAACGGAATTCGGCCGAATACTTGCTCATAGCTGAATTTCGGTACACCCCTAGTGTATATCTCTCTCCTGACACCTAGACTGGCATATTCGACTCTGGTTGCACTACATTTTAACTCACATGCATGGTCTGTTCTCAAAACAAGTATCTTTTCTCAAGAAACCATTCAGCCAGTTAGCAATGTGGAAACATCTAGTACAGGTCTCCTCCCAAGAGATATTTTTGGGATGTCTCCTTTTTAGTTTGGGCCATTCGATGGTGCATAAATGCCACCAATAAGTCGGAAATATTGCATTGGAGTACAGGTAGGAGGGAGATGACATGGGAGTAGGGACACACAGTTTGTGGGTCTTGTTTGGTTGTTTACCTAACCATTGCCTGCCCATGGACATTTCAATCCTTTTGGCCAGTCTCACCCCCTACCTTCCGCGCCCTGCCCAAAACCCATCTCCTCTTTGAGCTAGCTCTGTCAACCAATAAGATGAAGCTTTGGGCTGCCAATGTTATCTCTAAGCACTCTACACAGAGTTAATGACCTAATTGGAGCTATGAATGGCTACTGGTGTAATACAAATATGTTAGCCAAGTTGACCTTCAACAACCTGATTTATAACATTTCCTTGCAATGTATTCCTGCAAAAAACAAGCACAAACAAAGGCAACAATGTTAGTTTGAGATATAAGAGAGATACCGAGCTTGATGGCAGTACCTGGCAAATGCCTCTCTATTTTCCAGCTCTTGCCAATTATGGGCATTAGTACCAATACATCAGTGCATAGCAAATTATAGTCCCACACCAAAGCAAAAGTCCAAACTCTTGGCTTTTCCTATGATTAGCAAAACTATAGTTGCAACAGGGTAGGACTGCAAGAATGGTTGTTTGGGAAGTTGCTCTCAGAGGTTGGTTATTGTTTATCAAATGGGCCTGTAAAAACATGTCTGATCAGAGGTACTATGAAGAGGTTAAGTAAAACGGGTTTTGTGTCCATACACCCTTTGTCATGGCAGATGGTAGACAGCATCTTGAAGAGACATAAACGTGTTCCTCTTTCTGAGTGCCTCACTCAATTCCAAACAACTCTGACAGATTGTTAGCATTCTCTTTGTATTTTGCTGTATAATTTGGCCAAGGTGCACTCTTCAGAGGCAATGCTGGGCATGGGAAATCTTCTGTGTGTCACTTTTATGCTCAGTACTGTGCAGTGCACAGTTTTTTCATTTTTGATTCGGTGAGGGCTGCGGGCTGTTTCCTCTCTGTACACCCCCTGGCTCGGGCATGATTGCTATTCGCACCACATGGTTTGCCCGGTTTGCAAATTGTTGGGGGGTGGAGGGAGGGCGGGGACATGAGGAGGCAACATGGAGAAGCTCTCTGTTGCCTCCTCACAAACACAAACAATATGGCCCCACTCAGGGAAGGGAACCGATGGCTGGAAAGAGCGGGTGGTAAACTGTATTCTCGCCTGCTCTTCCAGTCACCTGATTGGCTAAGCGCCCTTCCCTGGGTGCCAATAAGAGTTTTGTAACCCTGATTCAAAGTCATAAAGCACGTTCTCCATTTCCCTACATTAAATAATTTGTTTGGCAGCAATTTATCAAGCATCTTTCTAAAGAACGCGTTGCAGAAATAATGAACACTTGCCAGCAAATTAGGGTAGTCAGGTTCTGTGGTGCAAATGTAATGCTCAGTGGCCTACTAAACCATAGACTATAGCATTCAGAGGAATTTCTGCCTGGCCTTTGGTACTCATATCCCATCAAAGCTCAGCCGTGCACTTTTAATGGATCAGTGGGAGTACGTTGGAGGACATCCAACCACAGTACAGGACAAGAAAAGCAGTGATATCCTTAGGTTGTTTGCCCCATTTTGATTATCAGCATCTGTATTCAATGCCCCAAACATGAAATCAGCCTACTTCTGTGAAGTTAAAAACACAGGGAGTTTGCTTTGGCGTTAATACAGCAAAGTATGCTCACTATATGCCAGTTAAACAGGTGTCAAGTTGGTAAATGGGTAATTGAAGGTGGAATGAAGCAGCAAACAATGAACAAGCTACGGTTTCATATCATAAATCGAGTGTTAAACCTACATACAGCACCACTGGCAGGAATGCGCTGTACAATTACGCTGCACACGTATTGCATTCAGTCCCATTTACACTACTGTGGATATAGAGTCTATGTCAAGTTGAATATACTAAATAAAAAATGCATTGAGCAGAATGGGCCTGATTTACACGAATGTTTTTCATTGGACTTTCCCATGTTTAAAATCTTTTGTAAATCAGGCCCAATATATTAAGTGAAATATATATGCAAAAATATGTCTTACAAATACATTATTTATGATGGTATTTGAATCCTGGTTTCTCACCTGGTAAGTCAAGCTTTGTACCAGTGTTACAGCGGAGTGGATGAGGTTCACATGCTAATGCATGCAGTATCTAAGGACCTAGGTATCACCGGTCAGGCCCCTGACTTCCTTCCTCTCTGACCGACCCTCCCAGGTCCAACTTGGGTCCCTCCTCTCTGCTATCTTTTTCTATACCTGTGGTGTCCACCAGGGGTCTAACCTCTCTCCCTGGCTGTTTAACCAATACCTTGCACTCCTTGCCCACCGCATTGCCACTCTCTGCCCCAACTTTCAGTGCTATGCGGATGACACTCAACTCACCTTCAGGCTACCTTCAGCCACCTCTTCCCCCTCCCTCATCTCTGACTGTCTGTCTGCTATCCAGGAGTGGGGTGTCGCCAATGACCTCTGCCTTAATTCCAGTAAGACTGAGATTCTCCTCATCGGCACACCCACTACCTCCTTTCCTGCAGCTCTCTGGCTGGCCTCTCTTGGCCCTCTTCCTGCTCCCACCTGCACTGTTAAAAACCTGGGGGTCTTCTTCGACTCCACACTCTCTTTCTCCCCTCACATCTCTGACATCTCTAAGAAGTCACACTTCCAGCTGCACCTCCTCAGAGGTATTCTTCCTTTCCTCTCCTTCCCCCAGAAGCTCACTGTCTCCAGAGCTCTGGTTCTCTCCAGGCTGGATTACTGCAACAGCCTCTTTCTAAATCTGCCTGCTTCTACTATACGCCCTCTGAAACTCATCCAGAACAGGACTGCAAGACTTGTCCTTGGCCTCAAGCCCAGGGATCGTATCTCTCCAGGACTGAAATATCTGCACTGACTCCCTGTGGCTGCGAGGATTGAGTTCAAAACCCTCTGCATCGTCCACAAGGCCTTCTGGGGCCTGGGGCCTCAATACCTTCAACTCTCTGTTCCTAAATATCTTCCCTCTCGAGCTCTTCGCTCATCCGCCTCCAACTCCCTCAGGGTCAGTCGCTTCTCCAAGCAATGAGTTGGTGGTAGATCTCTCTCTACCGGCTGGGGCCTCCTTCTGGAACAGTCTCCCTGCCCCCCTGAAACATGAGGAGAACCATCTTCGGTTCCGGAAGCACCTAAAAACCTTCCTCTTTGCTTCTGCTTTCTCTCCCCGCTGCTGAAGTCCTGGCTGACAATGAGACTGCCCGGGTTACCTAGCCACCCATCTGAACTAGGGCCCTAGCCCTGCCAGTTGCACGCTTGTGCTGCCTCCCTGGCAACCCTGCACTGGGGGACTGTTTTCTGTATCCCTACAGTCCCCAACCAGCACTCTCTGCACTCACCCTACACTTGCCACCAGCTTGCCGTTCCCTTATTTATTTTATGTGATTATTTATTATCCCATGTACTGCACTTTTCCTCCTCCTCCCCCAGCACTTTTCTTTCCCCCTGCCTTTGGACTAGCGCAATCGTTGTCTGTCTTCCCTCTGTTCCCCCTCCCTTGCCTCGTCATGCCTTGAAACACTCGTGTATAGGTGCGTTATAAATGTCATATCATATAATATCAAAGGAGGTCTGTAAGCACATTAAAATAAAGCACCAAGGATTAAAAGAGCACAAAAGAGCAACATCAAAAGCATCTTCTGAGTGCGTGTGTTTGCCCTGAATAGAAATGGCCAAGGAATGGTAACACATGCCAGTGCGTGAAGTGGGCATGATGGGGAAAGGGTTCAGTGACCCACTGAATCACAGAAAGCTCACTTGCTGGCAGAAGTATTTAACATATTTTGCATGAATATCCCATTCATCTTGTGGTTAGGAGCTTGGGACCATGTAGCACCAAAATAGCCAAATGCAGCAAGTTCATATCCAAAGTGTCCTACTGTAACTTTCAAGTACAGTGATTAAATAACCTTAAAAGTTCTGTATACGCTTATATAAGACTTTACCCGTTCCTTTCCACACAAGAGAACTAAATGTATAATTCTACTAACTTTTATTAGACAACATGTAATCAGGTAGATGTTGTAGCCAAGTTACACAAGTCATTAAGTATCTGTTCACCTATTTCCCACTTTGTTATGTGGGTGCAACTTACCTTGCATATGCCCTTGGCATCACAGTAGGCTTCAGAAAGGTTACAGCATGAGCCTTCAAAGGCAAAGTGGAAAAGCGGCATCAGAGCTCTCACAAAAAGAAGTGCCTTCGTCAAGGGGCCACTCAACCTAACATTTACCGATGCCACCCAATATAGCATCATGATTGACATTAAAAGCCCTCCCAGAAATTGAGAAACAGCACAGATGATTGCCTGCATAGCAATGTTATGTATGAGCCTTGGTTTGTGGCAGCTGACAGTAAAGTCAATGTTGCCCTGGGGACAAATAAAGCGACATAATGTATATAGCATCGAGGCAACGCTGTTTAGGGAACATGTCCTTCTTAAAACGCCCCACGGACACAGTGGTTAAAGGACAACACAGAAACCTCAGTAATGTTGACTGAAGCTTGTACAGCCACGTTCTGGCAAAACACGTTATTTATTTGTACCTGGTTACCTTCGGTTCTGCTTCAGTCAAAAGTGAACATGTTTTAAAGTGTCACTGGAGCCGAGAGGAAGGCTGATTCCGTTGCAGGATGTGTCACAACAGCTTATTTTCTACATAGCTGCTTCCCAAAGAGGCTGCATTCATCTTACATGAAAGTGGTGCAAGGAAATGAGGAGCAGCCTGTGACATGGAAAGTTGAACTTCAAAAAAGAAGCTGCGTCTCTCACAACACAATTACAGTGCCTTCCATTATTCCTTTCCCTTGTCTAACTTTTCGATATACTTCAGAGCATGCAGACTGCCCGGGGCTGCTCTGTGGATCTCACGAAAGAACCCACATCGTCAAAAGCCTTCACAGTGCCTCCCGCCAGGAGACCGCACGTCTACGTACAACAAATTGTGCATGAAAGGCGCTAACACAGGACTTCAAGCTCTTGAGCCCAAGAACTATTCTTAACTATGCTGATTTTTTTTCAATATTACCTTTGTACGGATCACAAAGTCCATTTTTTAACAAATCCAGCTGCTGCTTTGGCTTTCGCTGTGTACCCATGTTTGAACAAGCATTGACAAAGCCAATAGATATAGCTTTATAAAGAAACGGTGGTACATGTGTAATAAAATATAGATTCTATTAAAAACAATGTTGTAAGAAGTACCTACATGTTCACTTTTGTATTTTTTTTAGTTGAATGGTGAAACTTAAAGCAGTTTAACCAGCAACTCCGTACAACACTCATCTGAGTTTGGTCTACTGCTGGTTGGGGTGCAAGAGTGAGAGTTAAAATGAAAGATTGAGAGGTGGCACTCAAGAATGTGGTGCAGAAAAACACCTTCCACCTTACCACACATCCCATTTAATAGTGCTTGGGAAGACTGCCAAAGATTGTCTCACCAGATCCTTAATTCAGCAATCTCAAAAGCCTATGATCGAAACAGCATACAATATCACTCCCCAATTTAGCTCTATTTCCCATCCATAAGCCTAAACATGGGGAAGCAAATTAGATAGAAAGACCGCTAAGCATTGATTAAGTATGTGCTCTGTGTGTACATGCGTGTGTGTATGTGTGTTTATGTGTTTGCAATATTATATTATATAATTAAGAATATCTTGAACTTTACATCAGAAAATGCAAAAATGCTTTTTTCTGTAACTTTTGTTCTCTACCATGAAAGTTCATTGTTTTTGGCAAGCCGCTGATCTGGCTGCATCTTAACACTCATGTCATCATTGTTTTCAGGCAAAAGTGACTTATTGGACTTTTCAATAGAGGCTGGAAATGCAATATTTAGGCCACAGGATTTTTCATTTTGAGTTTTGGGATTTCTTTGCGCACCCTTGGGGCTGAGGCTGAAGCAGTGAACACCACAACATTTTCAAAAATGTTGATCAGCCAAGTCAAGATATAAAGGAAAACAAAAGTATTGCTTTTTCCAAACATACACAGTCGGTCTGAAGGGCAATACAGAACTAAAATTAATCCACAAAGAGCTAAAAATGGCTGACAACCAAGATCAGCCATGCAAGTACAGACCACACATCCTGTGAAGGCCATATGGATGTAAACAAGAGTTTTCAAAGACACAGAAATGTCTGAAAACGACAAAGTCTAAATCCCACAATATATACACTCTCCTCATTAGCTCATGCACACTTCAGTCAAAGGCACACAACACAATGAGGAAACAGCAATACACCAAAACAAACAATCTGCAACAGCAGATATATCATTGCACTTTAGCACACTATCACAGCATGCAAACTTCAAAATGAATATCAAACACAAACCGAAGAAAATAATATTTGGAACCACACATCATACAACGTACAGTGCTCAGCAACTGTTCTTAAGAACCACACAATGTAACATTACTTAGACAAACACACACACACTATACATGCCCTTACCATACACATACAGAATAACTTGGAGAGATTGTGGTGTCAATGTAAATAACAATACAGCCAAATGAAAACTAAACAAATATATCATCATACACAGCACTCCAATACAACACAACAAATATCACCATAAAACACATTCCCAATTTGATGGCCAAATGGAAAATAAGAAAATACATAATCAGAAATTACACAATAATCGAACAACTATTTTTTTGTTTGATTAAATTAAAACACACTCACATTTGCAAAATGACAGTGACATAGCCATAACGTGGAATAATTGAAAAAACACACACAGTACAACATAGCATTGCACCACAGTGCCCCATTTGGTTACAGACAATTCTAGAACAAAACAAAAAAATTTTTTAGTATCATCCAACTCATTCAAAAAACATGGGAGCGGAAACTATCAACACCCAACCAATCATATACGCCCCTCTCCATAACAAACAATCAATATGTATCAAGCATCGGACAGATGCTTAAATCTACTGAATCTGCAGGAACAGTTTTTAAACACTGGCTTTAAAATTAGATGCCATATTCATATTTATTGTTAAGTCCATTCAAATATATATTTTTAAATCTTAAAAGTGACAGAATAGTATATAGATGTTACTCCTGCCAATGGAGCAAATCTAATAATACATAAGTAATACATGGAAATGCAACTATCAAACATTGACTGTTTAACCTGTTACAAAAGGTATAATGCATTACAAATCACAGTACAAACTCAACAACCTTGGTCTGTAAACAAGTGACGCTTACGTAAAATACAAAACATGTTGATAATGAGATAAACATCATTTCACAAAGTACAACATTCCTAACACGTAGTTCAAGAATGCTAAATGATATGTGCAGTGTATCGCTACAAAGATCACCATGGACTCTTCTGGTACTTGAAGGTAAGTCTCTTTATTCAAATTACAACTTACATGTAAGCAATGAGGTAGAAAAACCCACCAGCTCCCACCACCCAGGTAGCCAGCTCCAACGGACTTGCCTGGAACCCTGGGGCCCCAGTCTGTGATGACCTCACATTCATGACATCACAGCACAGCCATCCAAGCATGCACAGTGGAAGGCAATACTATACTACAATATGCCTTAAACATATGTTAAAAAGTGTGTTTTGGAAAAAGGACCAACATTACATTTAGGAGGTAAATCATGAATAAAAACCGTTTCAGGGGAGCATGATAAAACATCTGTATGCAGAGCTGATAGTCACAGAATGAGAAATGTTACATCTCATTATAATTTGTAAATATGTTGCTTTGAATAAAAAATCATTGCATGTAGGTGGTGGTAACGTGCAGCAGTGGCATGAAAAATGTACATGCCTAAAAAAATGCATGCAATTCAATAAATGCACGCTATCAAATCAACTTCCAAAATTGAACACCTCATGTAAATTAAATGTGAAGTATGATGTTAGACATATTCTGCCATCTTATATTTTGGAAAAATATATCTTCCTCATATTAAAAAGATGATGCACAGCCAATACAACACACATTATAGAAGAGATGTAAATAAAAAGTTCATAATACACTGCAGAGCTGTAACGAACAACACATAATTAAGCCACTTTCACATTTCCTCTCTCTATAGCATCTATACAGACTATGCTGAGGTTTGCAAGAAAAACATAAACCGTATGACGCAAGTATTAGTACAAGTAGACTGCAACTTGCAAATGACCCCTTTGTCTGGCACAAACCCAGACATCCTTTGTAGACACGCAAACAACAACTAGTAGACCTATATTTACAAAATCAGGCAAACGCTTCAACAGGAGTACATTAAAACATCAAAGGGAAAAAGGTATGCACAGTAGTAAGTGATATAAATACTACAAGCACATGAAATATCTCCAAAAGAAAGAGAGTAACATTCCCATCTCAGACATCATCTACATACATGGAACAACTAGTTGACCAAAAACTATGAATCAAGTCAACAAAATCAAACAACACAATTATCAAATCTCAATATCCATGAAAATATCATTATTTAATTTGTTCAGCCATTCCAAACAAATGGAAAATGTGTCTATTTACCACTGAATATACATGACATCTTCAAAGAGCTAGATGTGAGTCTTGCCATTGAAAAGGTATTATTAGTGATTGTAAATAGAGCCCCAATCAAAAGTAAAAACATAATGTCAAGAGCTATTAGACTGAAAATGTTAAAATAAAAATATGGAAGCAACTATTAAATAAGGATAGAAGAAACTACAAAGGAGATAAACTCACTCCACTCTCATAATGTAATGGGTGACTTTATTGAAATCCATCAAATGTGAGACACTTAAGAGGCTCTGTTAGAGGTCTGGGGAAAACATTTAGATGACACATGCTTTCCACAGTTATTCCTCACTGGTCATGGTGGAAGATTAGAGTTAGACTCTCTGCCTCAGAATACAGAATAAAACACACTCAACTGATCTATGATTTAGACTAAATCAAAACTACAAGCTCCATTTTCTATATGAAAGTGAGATGGCTACATAGTGCTATGGTGTTCCACAAATGTTAAATATTATTAAATGGTATGTTACATGACTGCTTCCACTTAAGTAAAAAGGGGTGAAGCTAAAGATCAAGTCATAGTTAGCAGTATAAGAAGCATAGTAACAAACACGAGTGGAATTTGTGAGTATTGGTCTAGCCATATTGTATTGCATGTTATGCAAATTAGGACCACTGACATAGTCTGTTGTTAGAGATATGAATGAGAAGAACTCCTTCACTTCCTCAATCATCTCCACAGCCACTTACTAAATACAGTAAGTATGACTCTCAGTGAACTGTGTGCTGTGGATCCAGTAAATATATCGAGAGAATGTTCCCATCACTTTTTTGTGATGATACATTTCATTCTGAATATTGTACGTTAAATTATTCAGGAATAGAACACATTATTTTTGGCAAAGAGAGTACCAAATCAGAGGCTCTCAACATCTTCATATGGTACTGCGGATGACGAGGGCCCCCTGATTTGGCAAAGATATGGTAGAAATAGTGCATTACAAAATGCATTACATGTGAAATCCCAAAAGAAAACAAATATTCAGACTTACACAACAAAGTGCCACAATATCATACACCGAGATGTACATGTTCTTATAAAAGAACCTTCAAAAACAGCTAGCAGTGTTATAAACAATGCCAATTTGGCTTCCGAACAACAAATGACCACTTATCATCAATCTGGCCGTATGAAAGATGTAAAACACCAAAGAGTTATTATGAATCAAAATGTAACTCAAATTGCATCAGTGACTATTCCCCAGACATCTTAAAAGGAAAATGTGGAACACTACCATTGATGGATGTGTGTGTCTTTGCAGACAATTCAATTTGCTTATCTCTCAAAGGTAGAAAAAGGAGAATTTCAATGTCATTGGGAAAAATTGCTAATGGGAAAAAAAGATAATATTCTCATTAATCAGTTTATGGGACAATATTGTAACCCATTATGAATTTGGTACTTCTGAAGCAGTGGATAGATTAACAGGACAAGCCAATATGGCAAAAGCACAGCCATAAAATGGATACAATTTAGAGAATCTAAAAATAGAAAATGAGTCCTTCAATTGTGTAATCCAATGAAAATGTTAACACACATTGACCCAAAGAGTATTGTAAAAAAAGAAAAACAACATTGATGATTGCTATCAATTTTAAATCAAATGAAAGAATTTCACTTGCAAAGTAGACATTCATGAAAAAAAGAACATGGTTAATAAAGAAGCAAAACAACTAACTGGTACCTTGTATTTTATTTATCAGGAGATAACCTCCAGTACACATTAACTTAAATAACTATAGTTGTCTCCTCCAACTTGTTTTGCCATGTTACAAAGAAGAGGCACTTTAGGGACATGCAATGATTATGAGAAGTCACTGCACCAGCATAAAGACCAAAGGAAATGCCTGGGATTCCGAAACTATTTACAAATGTTCCATGAAGAAACAACTCACCTCATACATTCTCCACATCATGAAATTGTACCTCTAATGGGCCATCTACATTGTGGGAGCCAATGCTAAAAAATAAGGCACAAGTGTCCATTCGAGATGTTTTTACAGCCACAATACAAGAATATAATGAAGATTTCAGACCGAAGAAAATTATTAGTCAATTGCATTTTGAACAAATATTAGTCATTAATAAACTCCACTTCAATATTGACCATGAATTCATACACAATGCCCAAATGTGTCAGTGTATGGATCATAAATCAGCACTCTTGCACATCACTGGACAAGCATCTATTGGTAAAACCTACCAAATCAAATAATTTTCTGCATTCATGATCATTCATATTATAAACACTTGAAAATTGTTTTGCATGTGTATTAACAGCCCCACCAGATATTTTGTCTTATAAAATAGGTGGAATGATATTACGCAAAGCATTAATGCCCCCTGTAGAACACAACACAAAGTAAGAATAGACTACGTTTCATGCTGAAGCTAACACTGTGAAGGGCCAGCCAGTATTTCAAACTATCACCACAGACAATAGTGGGAATAACATGGAGAGCATTGTCAATGTTAATTTTTTTGAATTATTTTCAATAATTTTTATTTTTCAAAGAAAATAGTTAATTAGTTTAAATGCTTAAACAGTAGACTAATCACAAATCCTATACTGAAAATGTTGCAGCATTCTTTGTATGCATCGCCTTGTTTAAAGAATGAAAAAACGGTCTGCTAGCAGACTGAGAACATTTTTATATTGAAATGATACAAAAAAACAACAACACATCATTCAATTTAAATCTATTTATCATATCCAAAAGCAGGGCTTAATTAGTTAGATGAATGAAGCAGCAGAAAAATATTAAATGAACCAGAACATAGAGCATCAACAACAGTTGGAATTTATGCATGTTTAATGAATGAATGCAATCCAGACTAACACCTAATTAAAATGTTAATGAAGGATTTGTGAATGATGAAATGGGACATGCTGTAGGTTTCCAAAAACCTTGAAGTAATGTGTACATTGATGCACTAGAAATTAATTTGGACAGCATTTAAGAGGAGCAACCTATCGACCTCTACATAATTGTCAAAGATTAAATCTGTGCATTCTAAGGGCATACATTTTTGTTGTGTATGATATAGGAAATCCCTGTAAGTCTCACCCACCCTTGCACTCAAAAGGTTACATTTAAACATATCTGTTATTTACATTAGATCAAAATTATTTACTGATGGAATGTGCTATGTAGCACTATCCAGAGTGCTTACTTACAAAGGATAGGGATACTTGATCTTGACCACTCAAAAATAAGTACCCACCTGCCAGCTGTAAAAGTTTATAACAGACTGAGCTATCTATATGCCATGCATACACATACAAGTGAAATCCCCAGAAAATCTGCAGACAATAATGGAGCACAATTAAAGCACTAAAAACTACAAAAGAAAAAAAACAGCAGCATTAGATAATACAACCAAAAATGCAAATGTCTCTGAACAAAGTAAGCATTTCAAAAACAAACCTAATAATGCCATGTTCATACAAAACAGTGTGTCTGCAATGAACAATAATTAAACAAATCAAAAAATACCATGCAAAATGAAGCCTCAGTTATTTTGAAAAATCTAATCAGATAAATTATCCAAATCTAGTAAATACCCATAAATGCACCAGGATGATACAATTCCCAGCTAGTAACCTCCACCAATTAATAGTTGCCAATTATATATGAAATGTAATGCTGCTCCAGCCGAATGAGTCAACAGACACCTAGAGTAAAATAAAACATTAACTTGATATTCTTAAAATATAGCATGCATAGTGTAAACAGAAATAAATACTTTAACAACTAGGTGTTAAACAGATCCAAATGTAACTCCTTTTACCAAACACAATCCCAAAGGAGAATTGGGGTAAATGTGGCCTTATAACAGAACAACACATTTGAGGAACACTACAGATTAATTACATAATTGCAACATTCTTAAAATATAGCATGCATAGTGTAAACAGAAATACATGCTGTGTACCTAGTCACGTGGCCATTTCAGTGACACACTATAACATACAGGAAATCATTTATCATCATGCAATTCAGCAACAAGTGGACATTATGTCACCTACATCTAGAAAATGTGAGATAAATGTTATTGTGATAACAATAAAATCAAAGAATGGATTCCCTCGACCTTAAAGGACACCTTCATAATAAAACAAAAAAGTGCACTATCAACATAAACACTAATCAATAAAAGGAAAAAAATAAAGTTATAAGCATACTGTTCAAAATGTTGAAGCCGGCATACTCCAGAACACCTATGTAATTCATCAACATCAACCTAAACAACCATCAATAAAACAAAAGCACTGAATAAGCATGGAAAAAGGCCTCCACAACACTGTCTTTTGAAAAATTGACAAACCACCAGCAGTCCAAAAAAACCTATGTAATGTGTCAATATTAACCTAAATGTCCATCAAAAAGAGCATTGCAGAAACTAAAATCCAGTCAATCAAATAAACCTACATGATTTTAGGAATGCACATGTCGTTAGAATTCAAAACGTGTAGAACACTTGATCATATGCAAGCACACTTCTAAAAGATTCACACATACATCAAAAGTAGGTCCTTTCACTTACTTCACTTATCTCAACATAACTCCACGAACAGTGAACACCGTTTTATCTTGAGTCATACTGACAAGTACAATATATTTTACCTCACTGAGTAATTGACATAATATCGGGGAAACATACAAAACCAACGGCAAATCAACTTACAATGGTCAATACACAAGCAGGAAGTAACATATATGTAGAAATACATGCATGCAAAAGTTGCAATACATACTGGGGCTGATTTTGGGCTCTGCATGATGTAAAGGAAATGCGTGAAAGCTTTGTGTAAGGCTTTTATCCTTTTGATTTACTTTACGCCCCATTTTCATGTGTTCACATTGCAGGGGGGGTGGAATATAATTTACATTTTTCATGGATTTTCATTCCAGCTCAAATGCTGGGGATTCCTATGGATTTCGCCAGTGTTTTGCACCAACAGAAAGCAGGCAGAAATAAGAGGAATGCATTGTAAACTTAAATACAAATGAACACGGACAAATAACCTGTTTTCTGGGTAGGTTCCCACTCAGGGCGGTCTACAGCCACGTTTTAGCTCCCTGTCCCTCTCACAGAGGAGAAACAACTATTTGCATATCAGTCTGGTCTCACCCACTTGGGCAGAGAGAGGCTCAGCTTCACCTCACTGAGGAAGTTCAAGCAGGCCAAAACACGTGTCTGGGGTTGGTGATCGTACTCTTGTTGAGAGAACAATTTCCTAGCATTTCGATGCTGGACTGCCCTTGCAGGTTGGACAAAGACTGATATGCAAATAGGTATTTCTCCTCTGTGAAGTGTGCAGTGAGCTAAAATGTGCTAAAAAGTGGTTTTAGACCCTCCTGTGTGTAAGCCATTACATAGAACAGGTTATTTGATCCATGTTCGTTCTCAGTAGAGGGGCTCCCACACTCCTTTTCTACATTGTAAACTTCATTTGTTTGACAAAGTCCAAAATGCCGGCATGCAAGCATGAATGCCACCTTTTTGCACTGCCCTTTTGCACTTACCTTGTCATTAAAGGTAACTATAAAATGAGCCTCATTATCCTTAAAAGCAAGGAAATCAAGAGGGACATTTGTGAATGCACACGTCATTGGGGAATGTGAGTTAAGTTTGCAACAGTGTTGGCTTTGATTTGTGGGTTTCATTTTATGTTACAGTTCGTATTAATGATAGATTTATTGGGTTCATGTTGGGTTGTGTTTAGTGTGTTAACAGTAGTTTTTCAATTTTAAATACTTCCACTTTGCAGGGATAGGAACCTCTACTTTTTTTGCTTGTTATTTCCCCACTCATATGTATACTTAACCGTACACATTGCATCCCTGTGTTACACAATTAATACTAGAATGTTGATCTTATCACAAAGTATATTTTTATAAGTCTAAAACATACATTTGCAAAACTTAAACTACATTGTTTAGCCTCACATTGATTTGCACTTTGCTACTTATTTTCTTCTCATCTATATGAAGAAAACAAAAATACAATCAGACTAATTGTTTCACCTATTTCTATACATACCTATGCATTTGTCAGGTTTGTTTCTTAAGATGTGTGTGCGTTTTAAGTTGTCTCTATAAAACGGATTATTGTTGAAAGACTAACATTAACATATTTATATCAACTAGTTATTTTGAAAGTAGCACACAAGACTCGAATCCCACCATCACCATTTCACCAAAGTGTGCCTGGGCTAATCACAGTATAAATCTCTGTCTATATATCTATCAAAATTCATAGCCCCTAAAATGATGCACTTCACACTGTACACTTTGCAAAATAAGCCTTAGTCATGGAATGCCCTCATATGTAGGAATATTATTATTAATAATAATAATAATAATAATAATAATAATAATAATAATAATAATAATAATAATAATAACAACAGTGGCCATTCAGGTATTGCACATCACAATGTTATTATTCACTTGACTTACTCACGGCAACATTTCTATACTTTGCAGACCAAACTCAAACTGTGAATTCACCACATAAATAAAGTGTGTGATCCTGGGCAAATCATAGCATCTGCCTCTGTGCCTTATTGGCTATGTGTAGTAGTCATTAGAAAAGATTCAGTTAGCACCACACATCCTTCAAAAAGATTCTCCTGCCCCAAATATAATATTAATAACAGGCTGCAACATAAATCTGATGTCAAAACTCTCCTTCTGCCCGGTGCTTCCATCACCGCCTGCAGGTCCCCTGAACCCAATATATCCGTACTTGTTCTTCAAGTTTTAAAAGTACTTTTGCAACAACCAGAGTTGATTTCTTAGCCTTATATAGCTTTACTCTGTGGTACTTGTACTCTTCCAGTAAAAAATAAGAAAAACAAAAATACAATCATGCTCCTTTAGTTTCACCTATTTTTAATATGATGCGTGTGTTTTTCAGGGTGGTTAATTATGATTTTGCACTGTTTCTTACAACTGTTTAAAATGTGTTTCATGTTAAATATTAATCCATGATTCTACCAACTAAACATAAGAAGGTATGTGGTTAAATGTTAAATTACAAGTTACACTCAAATCTCAGCTTCATCATTTGTGCTGTCTAAATCATATTAGTACCCAACAGGGTGGGCAGCCTCTCAGCCAATGAGGAGGCTCGGAACAGGGTCATTACCAGAAGGTAATCCCACCACCATGAGCCTCCTCATGACTGGAGGCTGCCGTCTTCCCCGCTGGGGAACAAGGTAAGGGCTCTCCCCCTAATACCTCTCCACACCCCTACTAATTCACAGATTTCTCTACCCCCACTTACCTTCGCCTTTTGGATCCTATTTGGGAGCGGGCACGCTAGGAACATTTCTGTCCCCAGCGCGTCTACCACTCCTGATCTGCGACACGCCGCTATGGAAAGAAAGAAACAACTACATGTAGTCCCTTCCCCATTTCCATGGTGACCGTCTTATTTGTTTACCTTTTAAAAACTTTTTTCAATGGCAACAATGGAAAGTGAGAACGTCCTTGGTTTCCCCTTCCATGGCGTCCATAAATTTGCTTTTAGTATACCAGTCGAGCAGGGCGGGTTATTAATAGCTTCGCCTCAGGCCTTAAACTATGTGCCCGGGGCATTACCAGACACAGTAATATACCCCCCACCCCTGCCCCCCGGCTCAGGGCTTATTGCTTTACTATGTCTCTTTGTCTAAATAGACCAAAATTGAAGTCCCCACAAATGCTATACTTCACATCGTAGAAAACAAAGTTATGTGTCTCTTGACTTACCTATGTCAATTACTCCAGGATTTTAGGATACACCCAAATCCTGGATTCCCCATTTCAAAAAGTGACATCCTCAGCAAATGATAGCACATCCTTCTGTGCCTTATCTTTCAAAATTGTAACTTATAGATAGGAACTACAGAAGCATGTCAGAAATATGGGCTGTCCAAAGATACCTACAGCAGACAGAGCAGTTGCCTTATAATCCCTCTCTATAAACAGAACAGTCTGTATTTCGCAACTCCAAAAGAGCCAAAAGACTACTGACCAAACCACAGGTTAAGTTTCTTATATAGAGATGTTGCTTGTTTAACCAAAAACAAACTTCAAAAGCTAAGAGCATTTGGTGCCTGTGACTCACCAAAGAGGCGTTGTTCTCTGCTGTGCATAGACTAGAAAACCTGTGCGTCAGATAGTGTGCTGCCCTACTTTTCAGTTTTCCAATTTTCAGTTCTATGTCAAGACCAAAAAGTGGGATGAAATTGGAGAAACGTACTAGCCTCCAAAAGTGTAGAATATTTATATGTATTATTATTGGCTTAAGCAGATATGACATGGCAATCTCATGCTCCCATCTATACCATAACTCCCTGCACCCCACCTAAACAATTCTGTGCATGGATCAGACAGTGAGGTAGTCAAAAAATTGAGATTTCGTTTTTCAAAATGAATGCAACGTTAACCAGGCCAGTTTCCAGCTTCACCCTGGAGATCACTACAATATGTGTGTATTCAAAACAACTATCACTACAGACAAAATTGTACCTGCCTATATGAATCTCACTATTATCAGCAAACAAAGGCATCTCGTCTTAATTAAACAGTCCACATATAACCATATTGTATTCTGAAAGAGACTAGTCATTCTAAACATTTCTACTCCACCTTGCCTCCTATAGACTATATAACAAGTAAATATATGCATTCACTCATTTTAATGATTTCAAACCACTTTTCAGACTACTCATGTTTCTCTGGTAACAAGACAAGTGTGGTACCATTGAAAAATGACATCATTAACATTCAAACTATATATAATGTACCAACTCCCCTATGCAGGTGTGAAGTAGTGAATGTATTAGCTATGTAAAGGCCACTTGGCATATATAAAATGGCCAGCTACCATGCAACTATGTGTTAAACCATATAGGGGCCGATTCATGGAACAAACGTGCGCCGAAAATCCATGTGCAAGCAGGCGCAAGGGAGCGCAAGCGTGAGAAACGCAGCGCACGCGCACGCGTGCGATTCAAGGAAGACGCTGCGCGTGTTTCCCGCTGTCCGTGCGCCCAATCCAGCCATGGCACACGCAGGCATACACGGCGTGCGCTACGCGCACAGAAAAAGCGCACATAGCGCGGCGCACACAACCAAAGTGGGCGGAACAGTGGGCGTAACACGCAGAATGGGGAACAACGTGTGAAAAAGAAGGCGTAACTGGGGAAGTACTGCAGGGAACTACACGGAACGCCCACACGCACGCGAACAACCCATATTCATGGATCCGAATACGGGAAACCTGAGCACGGCAAAAGACGCACACAGGCGTCAACGCGTCCGCCACACGAAGGCAGGCGGAAGCGTCCCCGCGCACAGTACAAAAGTGCGCGCAAACAACAAACACGTATATACAGCTACGATGAATGCCCCATTTGTCGCAGCACTGATCGTGGGACACCGCAGGAGGAGGAGAATAGCCAGGGCACGCATTTTCGCACCACGGACAAGCCTTTTTGGGATGCCTGACGACCAGGTCTATGGCAGGTATAGGTTTCCACCCCACATCATCCTAGACCTGGTCAGGGAGTGGGAAGATGACCTTACATCCCCCACCCTTTGCTCCCAAGCATTGAGCCCCTTGGAGAAGCTGCTCAATGTCCTGCATTTTTTGGCCACTGGGTCATTTCAGCAGACTACTGCCATAGTGGGGGGGGTCTCACAGGCCACGCAGTCACGCTGCCTACACCAGGTACTGGCAATCATGACAGCGCGCCCCTCAGTCCGCAGGCACATATACATGCCCAGAAAACCCGCAGAAAGGCAGGCCGTTGTCCTAGATTTTTTCAGGGTGGCACACTTCCCCAAAGTGCTAGGGGCCATAGATTGCACCCATGTGGCCCTACGTCCACAGAGGGCCACTGAGCACATCTACCGAAACCGCAAGCACTGGCATTCCATCAATGTACAGGTGGTATGCGATGCAAAGGGAATCATCACCTCTGTCTATGCAAACTACCCTGGCTCCACCCATGACAGTTTCATATACAGAATGTCCGCCCTGAGCCGGGCCCTGGAAGCTGGGCAGCATGGCGACACATGGCTCCTAGGTGTGTACAAATGCCCTTGCACATGCATGCAAGTCACACACAGACAAATACCCAAACCCTAACAATCTCAACTATTATCGCCTCCCCAGGGGACAGTGCCTACCCTCTGAGCAACCACATGATGACGCCAATCCGGAACCCCACCACACCACCCCAGGTAAGATACAACGCCGCCCATATTGCAACCAGGGCCATAGTGGAGCGCACATTCGGAGTGCTCAAGTCACGTTTCCGCTCCCTTGACCGCTCTGGCGGGCAACTACTCTATGCACCACCAGTAGTGTGCAGGATCATTGTGGCAGCATGTGTCCTGCACAATGTTGCAACACGGCAGGGCGTACCGGTGGACATGGTGGTGCCCCCACATCCCCAACCACAGGCACAGGCGCTGCCCATGGGAGGAGACAGGGCACGTGGCGAGGAAGCCCGGACCCAGCTTGTGGCCACATTTTTCACCTAAACTCCCACCCCTGCGGAGTGCACACAGGCCTGGCACATACCAGGTGACAATCGATGATGACAAAGAGACAGTCAACTGTCACAACCCTACCACCCTGAGATAGTTGCCATGGAAGTGCCACATCGTCTGCATCCCTAGCTACCTAAACACAAGCTATCCTGTGTGACCAAAAGGCACACATATGACATATGACATGATATGGCCTATACACAAGTATTTCAAGGTGCGATGAGGCAGGGAGGGGGGAACAAGGGAAGACAGACAACGGTACAACTCGGCCAGGTGTCATTCAGATTGTGCAAGTGCAGGGGTAGGGGGAAGGGAAAAGTGCAAGGGGAGGGGGAGGGGGGGGGGAGTGCAGTACAGGGGAAGTAGACCAAAAAACAAATACACAGGTCAGCTGGTGGCAACTGCAAAGGTAAGTGCAGACAAGTGCTGGGAAGGGGGGGCTGTAGGGATAGAGAGACAGTACCGCAGTGCAGGGGTTGCCAGGGAGCCAGTGCAAGTGGAGAGTGGCTGGGCCAGGGACCGAGGTCGGTGAGAGTGGCCCAGTTGCAGATCCAGTGCAGTTCCAGTGAAGAATTCCACAAGGGAGAGGCAGAGAGAAAGCAGAAGCAAAGAGGAAGGTCTTGAGGTGCTTCCCGAACCGGAGATGGTTCCCCTCAATTTCAAGTGAGGCAGGAAGGCTGTTCCAGAGGGAGGGCCCTGCCGCAGAGAGAGATCTACCCCCAGCTAGTTGCTCTGAGAAGGGGATGACCCTGACATGCAAGGTGTGCATCACACACACCTGCACAACAGGCCATGGCCATCACTGTTATCTCACTCAAACCCTCCCAAACCACAACATGACATGGCAAGCAATACCCATACACAAACACAGCAACAATAAGGTACACATTGCCATGTCCAAAATGTACAGTGGCATCAGACAATGATGCCTGACCAGGAATCAGATGAAATGACAGACGAACAACCTCCCACCCAAAATAAGTAATTTCCAAATGCATTACAAGAGTTGTAGACGTAACATAACAATGAATGCCTTTCTGCATGCACATTGTGCATTGCAAAATCAACACTGCAGCTTCTGTGTGCTGTGTCCTACTCTTGCAACACACTGCTCAGCGCACAGCACAGTGAACAGCCATTGTGTGTGATGCACACCCTGAGCATCACATCTAAGCGACAGACCACGTTCAAAAAGCAAAATAGGCATGTACAGGATCCATAATTGGTCACAGAACATGTGCTGCAGGGACACAGTGGCCACCAGAAGGCAAACAGTGTACACGTGGATATGCAAGGGTGGGAGTACATGTAGTGCATCAGAGTGCAAGTGTGTGGGTCTGCAAGGACATGCACTCAACATATGCATGTGCACTCAAGTGACCATCAGTGTTCTCTACACATCACATGTGAACATTCACCATGTGTACACCCCAGCATGTCAAACCACAACTATCCCCTCGCACCTGAAAGGTAAACACAACACATGAACAGGCATTGATCAGCAGAACACAACATGTACATAGGATACCACCATTACAATGCCAGAGTTCCCATCACACTGCAGGGCAAGGCAACTATCAACAACAACCCCCCCTCCCTCACAAATGACCATGACCCACTGAACAACTGCACCTGGGTCATGGACCGTTCAACCCTCAATTCTACCTGGCCACAGGATCACCTTTACCCTTCGTCACCATCTCCCACCTTGTGTGTAAAAAGATGCCTGCACCCTCAGAATCCACACTCATTTCCAAAATCACAAAATCCAAGGCATAAAAACGAACCCGAACACCCTCCAGTAGATGACTTGACGTAGCAGTACCTCACAAAGGCCAAGTACTACCACAATGATGCAACAACCAAGGTAGCACAGTAAAACAATGTCAAAACAGGATGTGAACCATGTGTGGTACATAACATAGGATGATGCATCATGAACGGATGTGTATTGTCACAGGTCCCGTGTACAGGCGCGGGAGTGTCACGAAACAACCACCCCCACCGTGTCCAGGGTGCCTGCAAGGTCAAACTCACACAGGCCCCTGAGACCCTGGTGGGGAAGGAGGTTCAGGGATATGCAGTCGGGACAGGTGTTGGCACACAGGATAACTGGAATGAGTGGCAGGAGAGGGGAGGAGGAATGACACATGAAAGTAGGGAATGCACGAAAATGTACTACCCGCATGAACACATAGACAATCCAAACAAACTTGGACATCATTGTCATGGCCTTCTGTAGTCCAGGCTTAGGAGTGGTACGAACCAACCACCCCCTCTAGGGTTTTGGCGCCTGCAAGTTCGGGACTTACACAGGCATCCGCAACCCCAGCGGGGAAAGAGGGTTAGGGAACGTTGCTTGGATAGGTACGGGAAGCAGGAACACCGGGTAGAGGGTACAGGGTTCAAAATTGCATAGGATTCCGGGTGATTAGGGGGAAAAAAACATACCAAATTGAATCACACATACATCCATGCATTAGTGCACCCCCCAGCAAGCCTATGCAGAGCTGTTTGAAAGAAAAACAACAAGACACTTAGCTCTGGTTTTGAGTGCTGGCCTCCTGCCTGCGCACTCTCAGGTCCGGTTACAGGAGCACTGCAATGCTGCAAAGAGAGCCACAGTCAACAACCTGTACGTGCCAATTACACAAAAACACACCACCAAACATGCCCCATAGCAACAAACTACTCTACAAACAGACAATCTGGTGTAGATGCTTCGTACCCATATATAACATTACCCCTGTGACGGGTCATACACAGTCAATGCAGTAAGTCAGCCGCCGGTGGGTGCGTGGCAAATGGAACACCAATGTGTAACAATTCACACAACATGCAATGTTCCCTGGGTAAGCAGACAGACCCATATAGCAAGCCATGACTTCAGAGCAAGTTGCGTACCACCATGACCGAAACAAAGTTGGCAGTGCATTTATCATAAAGTACATGGAAATGAAATGCACTGCACCCGAGTATGTCCCTTGCTGTATGTCCCTGTGAGCTGCCCCTTTCCATGTCTCGGAAGGCTACATGGTTGATACAAGTGCCTCAATGGACCTTGGTGTACCGGAGGGCATGTGCCACTGCCCCTGCATGTGTCCCAGACAACCTTACAATCAACAGCCATCAGTTCACCAACACATCTGAGCTGCATTGTGTGCTTCAACACCAATATTCGTCCAAGCTCACCCTCAGTGCTGTGACTAAGCCTGCATGTGCAATACGCCTGGTGCAAGCTTTGCTGTGTTGTGGCCCCCCTGTGCTGCTCACCTTGCCTGGAGTTCCTTGGAACACGTCAGCAGTTCTAGGATGTAGGTCTGCAATCCCTGTGCCTCTGCTTGTGCACACATGTGCATGTGGGCACCAACAAACGTGTCCAGAATTCCGTCGTCCAATGGGCCATGTCTGCTGGCTAAGGTGCTCTGGAGGCTCATCCCCCTGCAGAAAGGGCATGAAACACATGATTAATGCTTCAAAGTCATCTGTGTGTGTCTCTTCAAGCATCTCATTACTTGACCATGTCAGAGAGTCACAGCATAAATCACACCATCAGTCCGTCTTTCAGATCCAAAGTGTGTAACACTATCTACAGCATGAATTGCAACAAGCACGTGTACAGTAAAGATAAGAAACATACTACACAATGCATAGCAATGAATTTACACATTAATGAAGAAACACCCCATCTAGCAAAAGCTGAACAGTGGACAATAACACCAAAATCATCCCCTCTAGGGGTGTAAACACAAGTCACACAGCACCAGACATGACACAGATATGACAGTTCAAGGCCCGTGTGTAAAATTTTGAGACACCGAACCATCCTTGCGAGCCCATGGATAAGGGAGGCAGGAGTGGCATATGTGAGTCAAGGACCCCAAGCAGCAAACACATACACAAGACAAGCCTATAGGGCCCAGCTGGAACAGACAGTGGATGCCTTCAAAAGCCACAAAGCACCGCACCGTCACATGAAAGCACAATAGACGGGCAATTTTAAACGATAGTAACGATTAACTAATTACACTAACTATGGAAAACCTACATTACCTAATTAAACTAACTATCAAACAGAAACTTAACTAACTAAACTAAAAGAAAAATCAAAAATGGCCACATACGACCCGGGGGGGAGGGGAGGCACCCAGGAGGGGGGAGGTACAGGGTGCTGCTCAACATCCACATGCGATGATGCTGAGCCAAAAAAAAAAACCTCCATGGGCTCAACGCCTGCACAGCCCGACCTATGTGGGAGATAGATGGTCGTCCGAGTCTGGCTCATCCTGTAAAGGAGGACGTGGCACAGTAGCCTGGTCACGCCTAGCCGCAGCTTGCCCCTCGTCGGCAGCAAGTCTGCCAGACGGGTGAGCCTGGTTCTGTGTGGCGATGTGACGTAGGTCTGCATGCAGAACCTCACGTGATACACGTGCTTCCTCTTGCAAGGTAGCACGTGTAACACGGAGTTCCTCCTGCAAGGCCTGGCTGGACAACCGCTGCACCTCCCGGCAAGCCTGTAGCTCAGCCGAGATGGTACGCTCAAGCTGTGCAAACCTCTCCTCTGCCTGCTGCCTCTGGGACATCATAAGGACACCCAGAGTGGATCTGAGGGAAGCATACTCCTCCCTCAGGGCATCCATGTGCGCCTCTGCATGAGCAGCAATTGCTTGACGCAGAGATGACATTTCAGCCTGGCGTGCCCTGTCTGAGGCCGCCATGCCCAGCCTGAGCGAGCGGGCCGTGGACCGTGCCGCCTGCTGCTGGAGAAGCACCTGCCTAGCAGGGGGGAGCACAGATCGGGCCACACGCTCCATGCTCTCAGCGATGTTCTCGATTGCTGCCCCCTGCCGTTCTGAATTGGCAGTCATGTCTTGCTCCCACTCAGTATACTGCGGTTGCGCGCGGCGACCGCGTTGCCGGGCTTGACCCCTGCGGGACCCAAGGACCGGGGGTCGTCGCTGTGTTGGCACCGCCCACAGCTGCACGACTACATGCCCCCGTCGACGTGATGTCCCAGGCACATCAGTGACTGGTGTGGAGGGTGACCCTGCATCCCGATCCGCCACGGGCGAAGGAACCAAGACTGTCTGATCCCTCAGTGCAGGTGTCGCAGACAGAGGAGTGTCCACATCAGAATCACTCACCCCTGACACATGGACTTGATGCTCATCCAACTCAACATGGACGTCAGAGTCGTCATCAAGCTAGACTCATAGGCAGCCAGAGACAAGATGGACTGTAGCACTTGGGGGTTTTCATGGCCTACCACCCCACAACCCCCACTAGTGCCGGGTTGATGTAGCGGTACCAACCCTGTGTCTGGCATGACAACACCATCCTTCGCCTCCATTGCGTCATCACCTGAAAAATAGAGAGAAAAAAGGTCATTACACATGTCAGAAGCACACAACACACACACACACCGACAGCAAACGCATCAGGCAGACATGTGACACACAACATATAACCTGCCATGCATGCTGGGTCAACTTTGAATTGCTTCTGTGCTCAGACCTGTTGAAAGGTGGCAGTTTCCATGGAAGTGGGTCTATGCAGTGCAGAAAATGTGTATGGCACTCACTACCTACATATACAAGGACTCCATGGTGTGTGCCAGGAAATGTGAAGGCAGTGCAATGTCAAATTCAGACATCATGTGCATTGTGCATTCAATGTGTACCATATCTAGAAGCCAAGCACCCCTCAAACCCAGTACCAAAGCAGGGATGCCTAGCATGGTATCAAAAGGCTGACCATACACCTGTGTATTGACAGGCAGTGTTGACTGGCATCAACAGCTGAATGTGATTCAAGTGACAACACTGCAAATGATGCAGGGACAGTAAGCAGGACACATGATGAAAACTCTGGATTCCGCCCATGTGTGAAGAAGACACAACAGTTGGACAGAGTCACTGGCCATTGAACAGGCTGAGGCCTGTGAGCCACACAGATTGTCAGACCCTAAACATGTGTGCAACGCAGGACTGAGCCACAGTTGACATGGGAAGGCTGATGAGATGGCAGGCAATGTATGTAACCATCCAGTCAAGGACACATAGGGGCATGCGTGCAATGCACATGGAGCATGAATGGGCAATCATGTCCCTGCGGGAGATCTGACCTATACACAGTAAAAGTGAGATACCCTGCATCAAGTACTAAGGCTGTACCACACGGCATATGTTTGGCAGATTCTACGCTGGAAGTTAGCATCTACACAGGACGCATGAATAAGAAAGTACACATTGGCAAGATTGAAGAACACCAGTGCAAAGGTGGAACTGGGGTGCAGAGTGGCGGAGAAGGGGCAAGGGAGCATGCCTACATGGAGTCCCCGCATGCAGGCAGAGGAGACATGCATGACGGAAGCATTGCATTACTTACACATCAGAACCATGTACACGCACATGTAGCGGCAATCATGCACAACACATCCCACAAGTGAAACACACACGTCCTCAACAAACACGCATCAACACTCACTGGACTGGGCATCAAAGTCCAGCATCTCTCCCACTCCTTCGACCAATTCAGGTGGTATGAACTCCGCAACGAGTGCCTCATGCGGAGTGAGCTCTTCCTCCTCTGGTGCAGGCCCACCGCCAGTCACCAGAGTCAAGTTGTAATTAGAAGCACGCTTAGCCTTAGTGCTGCGTTTGATGTCATTCCAACGCTTTTTGCACTCTTGCGCCGTGCGCACCTCATGGCCGAATGAACTGACATGTTCCGCAACATGCTTCCAGTGGGTGTCACGTTGGGCAGCCGTAGTCTGACTATTGGCACCCATTAGCATGTCACGGCTGTGGCCCTGCACGTAGTCCACGAGAAAGTCCAGTTCCTGCTTACAGAAAGGCTTCTTCCTCGACGTGCAGGAGGTCGTGGCTGTGTGTGGGGTCCCAGCCTGTGCTGCAGGTGCAACCTTCCTCCTCTTGGACTGTGGCGCAGACCCTGGCTGGCTAATGCCGCCCTGACCAGTATGGCCAGTGGGTTCGGTGGATTGAGCCAAGGGAGTGGCAGGTGGAGGGATGACCAAAGGCCTGACTTGTGTCAGTGGCAGCTGGGTGCCCACTAATGGACCCTGCGCAGCAACACCAGCTGTGGCAGGGTCATTGACCGCAACGGTCCTGGTTGGCAGACTCACAACCGGGGTGCTGTTGGGTGCATCTGCCCCTGCACTTGCCAACACCCGTCTGTTCGGGGCAGCAGATGACATGACTGCCCCAGAGACACGTGTCTTGGTCTGAGCAGCCCGGCCTGCCCCTATGGTTTCCCCCCTGGCCTGTTGGAGATCTACCAAGGGCTCTTCAAGTGCCAACGCAGCCTGCGCTGGCAGACCCCGAGCCTGGGTGGCGGTGTCCACAGCTGCAGCTACCACTACCCCTTGGCCCGTGGCAGTCGATGGAACGGACTGCCGGGTCACACGGGCGCCAGTGCCAGATGCAGAAGCTGCATCCCCCGGAACCACAGGGGGTGGTGGCATGACTGCACCGACACATGGCACAACATTGTGCTCAAGTGGCACACCCCTGCCTCTTCGCCCTCTGTGGCCGCCCTGGACACCCTGGAGTCCCCCTACTCCCTGGTCACCACGGCCACGTCCCCGACCATGCCCGCCACGAGGAGGATGCCCAGCTGAGGCGCCCCTCACCTTTGGTGTCCTCCCAACCATGGCACAGATGTAGTAGTGCCGGCACAGATGGAGTGGTGCCAATGGAGGTGTACACCACAATTGACCTGGGCAATTGGGGTGAAGGGGGTGGGAAGCAAGATATTAACAGCCCCCCTGCACCTGCAAGGCTGTATGTGACCCCCGTGATGTAGTGACGGGTCACACAACGCTCAGGCACCCCAAAACTGCAGTAAAACCGTGCACGCAACCCTGCAGCCTACGTGCGTGGATTCAACCTCCCGCAGTACGCGGTGGCACCCAGTAACACGAATAACGCGTACGCGTGGGACACGCAGGCTACTATGACATCGAAAATGGGTGCGATACACAGTCTGACTAGCGCGATGCAGAAAAACACGCGTAGCCAATACCCCTGCCAAAAGAAGAGATACGTCCTTGATAGCTGTGAAGTTGTGATGGCGCGCGAAACAACAGGAAGCAGCAACACACGTCGGTCTCCACGAAAGGCACATACAGCGAACTGCTGGGCCCGCTCACCTTTAACCCGTGCTGAGGGAAACGCACGCGCGCGTCACATCACTTACGCGCATGGGCCCTTTCCTCGTATTACACGCGGACGTGCAGTTTTCCACGCGCGCTGAAATGCCCATGCACGCCTGTGCGCGTCACGTCACAGGGGCGCTTGCGCTTGAGGGGCCTTCTGTCCAATGAAATTGTGTATGCGTGCAGACGCGCTTGCGCGCTAAGGGCCTTTCCTCGAATTACACGCTGACGTGCCGAATTTTCACGTGCCAAATCACTCTGTATCAAGCTGGCCACGCGTAAGCACACGAAAGACCACGCTCCTGCCCAGAAGGCCGAACTACTGCCCCCCAGAGCCCCGAGCATGCTCCCACCTGCCATCTGCTGCTGCCTGACTGCCTGCTGCGCACGTGCCCTGCCATTTGCTGCCTGCACATCAGCCAGGGGTGGAACCGAAGACTCCCGACTGGGATTCCATCGCTCCACAGCCCAGCCCCAGGACCCAGTTGCCCACCCACTCCTGCCTCTGGGGTTGTCATGTCGGGCACTGCAACATCTGGCACCAGTGACAACCCCCGGCCAGAGAGGCAGAGGGGCACCAGCTTCAGTGCCACCGAAGTTGGTGTCCTGGTGGAGCAAGTCCTGGGGCAGTATGATGCCCTCTTCGGATGTTCCCGCGCCAACAAGGAAGGACGGACTCGGATCTGGATTGACATCGTGACTGCCATCAACGCAGAGGGGGTGGCAGTCCGCGACTTCCAACATGTCAAGAAGCGCTGGGAGGACTTCAGGTCCAGGACCCTGAACAAGGCCCGGCGCCTCTTGAAGGCAGCGGGTGCCAAGGGGCGCCGGGGCCACTTGTCAGAAGAGCAGATGAGGGTCCTGGAACGCATATCCCCAGCGCTCCACGTCAGGTCCTTGAGAGGCAGACCCGTCTGGAGTCGAGCAGTAAGTGTACATGCATCCTGATTGTGAGCTGTGCGTGTGGTGATGTTTCAGTAGTGTGCAGGTTGCACATCTGTTTGTATGGGTCGAGTATGGGTGGGGGTGTACAGGGCTGTGGGGCTATCACATGCAAGGGCTGTAATGTGTGAGACATGGATGGTGCTTGTGTGTGTAGGCTTGCATGCCAAATGCAGTTGTCTGGGCACACATGTTTGGATGAATGTGTATGTAAGTAGACATGTCCGTGATGTCACGCATGTATGTTATTTTCAGCTGCATGTATCAGCACTGTGTACATGTGCATTTGTGTGTATTTGACAAGGGTGCAACAGTGATGCAACATGGATGCATGTGACAGCGAGATGTGGAAGCCTGATTGGCAGATGTGACATGGATGCCCATCTGAACACTGCGACACTTGGCAGAGGTGTACACATGCATGCAAGTGTGGTGGTGTGTGTACATGTGTGGTGCACTTCCTGTGTTGCATGTGATGTCTGGCTCAGCTTTGCCTGCTCATGCTGTTGTATGTGTATGGATGGTGCTGGCAGTTGCGATATGTCTGTGGTATGGCTCATGTGTGCGAGTTGATATGACATGTGTGTTGGGGATTGTGATGGCATGTCTGAGGTTTGCCAATGCCACTCATGTACAACTGTCATGTGTGTATGTGTCCATTGTAGAGTGCCCTGATGCCTGTGTTCTATTTCTCCCTGTCTGCAGCGTCAACTGATGAAGAGGGCGGAGAAGGTGCTGTGGAGCACAGCGGCGGGGATCCCACCGCCAGCCGGAGACGCAAGTCCCGGCTCCCCTCCCATGTTGTCATCTCGTCGGGGAGTGAGGAGTCCGGTGCTGCGTCCCAGGCCGCAGCTGCCGGGGGGAGGTCCAAGAGGCGGAGGTTGGAGTTGGACTCCTCGGCAGCAGAAGGGGCAGCTGGGACCCCACAGGGCCCAACGGGGAACATGGCACGGAGTCATCCAGGTTGGTGGGGGGTTTGGTGGAGGAGGAGGCCGTGCAAGCAACAGAGACGGGGTCTGGAGGTCGGGATCCCACTGGTGCTAGTGGTGCAGTGCAGGACCAGGGACAGGAGGCTGCACAGGCCGCCGCGGAGGTGCCTGTGTGCAATCCTGTCCCTGATCCTGTCCCTGCATCATCTTGCACCAGCAGGGATGCCTACGTCCAGACCCGTTTTCAGGCAGGGGATGAGCAAACGACAACTGGCCTTCCTCTGCCTGCGGACGTGGCTATCCGGGTCCGGGTTGAGCCTGTCCTGACTGGTGTGGCGTTGCGTCAACGGGCCATGCGAGGTGACCTGCAGTCTTTTCATGAGGAGACTGCACGTCATCTCGAATGGCTCGTTGACCACGTCAGCCTGCTAGGACAGGTCACCCAGGCCGGATTCCTCCGTTTGATGGGGCTTGCTACGACCCCCTCCTCAACTGAACCCCCTACGCGCCAGTCGTCCTCCGTGCCATCTTCCCACCCATCAGTCACCTGGGTGCCCTGTGGAGCTGCCTCTGACGGTGCGGCCAGGCTGGTGGAGGAGGCATCCCTGCCACAGTCGGGAGTCGGACGTCCAGCAGGGGTGGCCACATCAACGACTGCACCCCAGCCGGCGGAGGATGTGCAGGCACCAAGAGGCAGTGCACGGGCAGAGGCACAGCAGCAGCAGCAACGTGGTGGGAGCCATGAAGGCTCGGGGCCTTCAACATCGGAGGGGCAGGCATCGGCCGGAGGGCAGGGGGACCCATGACAGAGAGTGTCTTCCGTGTGGCAGTGGTTGGGCCACGCCATAGATGCTGAGTGGCAGCGGGCGGAAGAGGCACGGCTCACAATGGTCAGGGCGGAGAACTCCATGCGGAGGGCCCTGAGGCGGGCCGAGTGCCTCGAGGCAATACGCAGGGGGTTGGAGGTGGACACGTCGACGGCCCTGCGGACCCTCGGGGCCATGGAGGAGGACCGCCTCCGGGACATTGAGCAGGAGTTCGATGATGCCCTGGCCCGGGACATCCAAAAGTGAGCCGTCAGACTAGCCCGCTGCCCTTGTACATAGTTATGTAGGTAGTGTTAGGTTTCCTTTGTTTTTTTATTTATTTTGGACCTTTTGGACATTGGCCACATTTTTGTATATAGTTCATTTTATTAGTTAGTGTTGTTAGATAGGTTTCATTTCTTTTGTTGGGATAATGGACCCTGGCTTGTTCGTCTGTACATAGTTCACTGTTGGATTTTATTTGTCTTTCACAATTTACCCATGGAGCAATGGCTTTCAATTATTTTTTCCCATTGGATTTTCTTTTGTGGACAGTGACTTTGGACACCATTACTTTGGATTATGATTTTTGGTTTTGCTTTTTTTTCACGGACATGCTTCTTTTCATTTTGTACATTCCCATTTCTTTTTCTTTATTTTTAAATCTATTTATGTTTCCTTTAATACATATTTTTTTATCGAACTTCAATGTGTAGTATCATCTCATTGGTTTCATGCATATCATGATATGGGTTTTGAGATTCACTGACACCCATTGGGTTTATGTGAGGGACATGTGTTTGTTTTTCGAAACTTGCAATTGGTGTTCTGTCATGTAATTGCCATTGTGAGTGGGTGGATGCAATACTCGGGTGGGTGTTTTGCATTTGGAGGCTGACCATAGGGACCAGGGATCTAGATTGTGATGACATGTTGGCTGGGGAACATGAGTTTGGGCCTGCTGGCAGGTGCCCCACAGTGCTGGGGGGTGGGGGGGGTGGGGAACATGAGTTGGACATGGGTGGGGGCCTGCTGGCAGGTGCCCCACAGTGCTGGGGGTGGTGGGGAACATGAGTTGGACATGGGTGGGGGCCTGCTGGCAGGTGCCCCACAGTGCTGGGGGGTGGGGGTGGTGGGGAACATGAGTTGGACATGGGTGGGGGCCTGCTGGCAGGTGCCCCACAGTGCTGGGGGTGGGGGTGGTGGGGAACATAGGTGGGGGCCTGGTGGAGGCTGCCCCTGCACTGCTGGGGGCTAGGGGTGGTGGGGAACATGAGTTGGACATGGGTGGGGGCCTGCTGGCAGGTGCCCCACAGTGCTGGGGGGTCGGGGTGGTGGGGAACATGAGTTGGACATGGGTGGGGGCCTGCTGGCAGGTGCCCCACAGTGCTGGGGGGTGGGGGTGGTGGGGAACATGAGTTGGACATGGGTGGGGGCCTGCTGGCAGGTGCCCCACAGTGCTGGGGGTGGGGGTGGTGGGGAACATGGGTGGGGGCCTGGTGGAGGGTGCCCCTGCACTGCTGGGGGTGGGGGTGGTGGGAGACATGGGTGGGGGCCTGGTGGAGGGTGCCCCTGCACTGCTGGGGGGTGGGGGTGGTGGGAGACATGGGTGGGGGCCTGGTGGAGGCTGCCCCTGCACTGCTGGGGGGTGGGGGTGGTGGGGAACATGAGTTGGACATGGGTGGGGGCCTTCTGGCAGGTGCCCCACAGTGCTGGGGGGTGGGGGTGGTGGGGAACATGAGTTGGGCCTGGGTGGGGGTCTGCTGGCAGGTGCCCCACAGTGCTGGGGGGTGGGGGTGGTGGGAGACATGGGTGGGGGCCTGGTGGAGGGTGCCCCTGCACTGCTGGGGGGTGGGGGTGGTGGGAGACATGGGTGGGGGCCTGGTGGAGGGTGCCCCTGCACTGCTGGGGGGTGGGGGTGGTGGGAGACATGGGTGGGGGCCTGGTGGAGGCTGCTCCTGCACTGCTGGGGGGTGGGTGTGGTGGGAGACATGGGTGGGGGCCTGGTGGAGGGTGCCCCTGCACTGCTGGGGGTGGGGGTGGGGGGAGACATGGGTGGGGGCCCGGTGGAGGGTGCCCCTACACTGCTGTGGGGTGGGGGTGGTGGGAGACATGGGTGGGGGCCTGGTTGAGGCTGCCCCTGCATTGCTGGGGGGTGGGGGTGGTGGGAGACATGGGTGGGGGCCTAGTGGAGGGTGCCCCTGCACTGCTGGGGGGTGGGAGTGGTGGGAGACATGGGTGGGGACCTGGTGGAGGGTGCCTCTGCACTGCTGGGGGGTGGGGGTGGTGGGGACATGAGTTGGTGGGCAGTTGTGCAAGTTGACATGTGGGTTGGCTGGGGGGCATGGCCATGGTGGATGGGGTGCCTGCAGGACATGTGCAGGGTAGGCCCCTGTGGTGTGAGCCACCTGCAGGGGCCGTGGAGGGTGCAGAGGGAACACCTGGGAGGACCCACACGTGCAATTCACTTGTGGTGCTCCCCGCGCACCCCTGTAATACACGTACCCTGATGGAATCGCGTGTGATACTTTCCGCGCACCCCTGACATGCACGTACCCTGCTGACTTCGCATGTGTGACTTCCCACGCACCCCTGGAATACACGTACCCTGCTGATATCGCGTGAAACTTTCCGCGCACCCCGAAATACACCTAGCCAGGACATTCGTGTGTGGAACTTCCCGCGCACCCCTGATATACACGTACCCTGCTGACTTCGCGTGTGTGATTTCCCACGCACCCCTGGAATACACGTACCCTGCTGATATCGCGTGAAACTTTCCGCGCACCCCGAAATACACGTAGCATGGACGTTCGCGTGTGGAAATTCCCGTGCACCCCTGGAATACAGTACCCTGCTGATATCGCGTGTGAAACTTCCCGCGCACCCCGAAATACACGTAGCCTGGACATTCGCGTGTGGAACTTCACGCGCACCCCTGATATACACGTACCCTGCTGATTTCAAGTGTGAAAATTCCCGCGCACCCCTGATCTACACGTACCCTGATGGAATCGCGTGTGGAAGTTCAAGCGCACCCCTGTAATACACGTACCCTGCTGAAATCGCGTGTGGAAGTTCAGGCGCACCCCTGGAATACACGTACCCTGCTGAAATCGTGTGTGGAACTTCCCGCGCACCCCGAAATACACGTAGCATGGACATTCGCGTGTGGAAATTCCCGCGCACCCCTGGAATACACGTACCCTGATGATATCGCGTGTGAAACTCCCCGCGCACCCCGAAATACACGTAGCCTGGACATTCGCATGTGGAACTTCACGCGCACCCCTGATATACACGTACCCTGCTGATTTCACGTGTGAAAATTCCCGCGCACCCCTGATGTACACGTACCCTGATGGAATCGCGTGTGGAACTTCAAGCGCACCCCTGTAATACACATACCCTGCTGAAATCGCGTGTGGAACTTCCCGCGCACCCCTGAAATACACGTACCCTGATGGAATCACGTGTGAAACCTCCCGCGCACCCCTGAAATGTACGTACCCAGCTGAAATGACGTGAGGTACTTCCCGCGCATCCCAGTGATACACGTAGCCCGCTTGCCGTGCTGGTACAGGGTTAGCGCAGCCCTTTGCGCTGGATTGGGGATTTTGATGGCTTTTCCCTGTGCGAGAGGCGTTCTTGGGGGCGTAACTGTCGCTGCTGCAGGGTCGCTGCGCCACTGTGCGCCGCGGCTGGTTTTGGTAGCTGGAATCCATGAATACGCTGTGCGCGGAAATGGGTTTTGGCGCACGCAGCTGGCGCAAGGATTCGCACGCGCACACTGTGCACCAGCCGCATGCGGCACTTGTGCGCTGAATTCTATGAATTACCCCCATACAGTCAAATGATTACTTCTTTACATTGGCTCATGTAAGTTTAATTTTGCAGGTAATGTTCTCAAGATTCTATATGTGTTATTCCAAATCAACATGTGCCCTATGTTCTCTGAATGTGTGGGTGCAACTCTCTATATGCATGTGTATGTGACTTGCAATGATTTCTGTCTCTTTATATTACTGGGCCAAAAATGTACTATTCTCCAGTAATAGATCCTTAGTTTAAAAAAAAAAACTTCCCTTCCATATTGCACCAGATTCTACCTATGCATTGAAAGACAAGAGAATGCAGAGGATTGTACATCACACAATTATTCACAAATTCAATTAATTATTTTGGTATACATTTTGTTATGCACATTGATCTAAATCTGTGGCTTTCCCAGGCATCATTAAGGTAATAGTATTATGCATTTAGACTATAACCCAACCTGACTCTACACTGGTTTAAACCACTATATATATTTCAAATAACTTTTAAAAAAACAATTCCACCTTATAGTGGCAGCATACAGTATTCAATTTTGCTTTTGAATGACAAGTGAGTTTTAAAGGTCAACCTCTCACTCTCTATTCAATATAGATCATGAACACAGAATATTTAGATCTTAGCACTTGCGTCCCTGTTTTTTAAATTGCATCCCCCTGAATTGCCAGTCCTTTTATCTTCCCAGGTTTCCCCAGTGGAATATCTATATGGCCACTTGGAGTTGGCTGGGGTTTTTATTAATTTACCTTTTAAGATTTAACTACTGATTTTGGGAGATCCAGCAGGGAAACCAGTCAGCGAGACATGTTTCTGTCAGTAATGTCCTCTGTTCAGGTCACTTCTTTGGAAATGAATCTCCCTTGGACTGGTCTTCTTCTCTTAATGGACTGCTCTCATTTCTGCATAGTGGTCAATCCTCCATTATGGTGTCAGCTCACCATGTTCCACAATCATTTCCATCTCCTTCCTCCTTCTTTTTTAATCAGCCTCCCTCTATCTCTTGAATGCATCAACATATATACTATGCTAGCCCCAACTCTGCCTTTTGGCACAAAAGTGCTTCCGCAGCACCAAAAGGTAGGAGGTAAAACTGGCCCTTTCTAAATACATGTACATTTTCTTAGATACCTTTTGACCAATATGTGCTACCTTAATAAAACCTATATTTTCATATTCTGCCAATAGGGGCACTCCTTTTGATCAGAGTAATCCAATACTTTTGCCAATTTCATGAGCTATTTGCAATTTTGACCCATACAAAAAATCATGGCACACCATCATTCTTACTCCATATCGACTCCGTATCGTAGGTGTTAACTTTTCTACAAACTGTCAAATATGGCTCTATTAGAGGTCTCATTATGATGCACTGATTTATTTAGTGATTGCACCTTTTCATATCCCTGTATTCCAAATGAATTGGGTTAGTTATAATACATTACCTAGATTCTCCCTCTTCTAGGCCAATCAAGAATCCATATAAGGTGTTTTAGTCTATGGACAGGAATTGAATACATGTTCCCTTTAGGAATTGTATACATGTTCTCTTTAGTGCAGAATGTCTGTTTGCAAAGTTATGTCAATTTCCTTCTCAACCTCATGAGCTAATGCAGTTTTTTAATGCGATGGGGATAGAAATGTGACCGCCCTCTTGGAAGCTAAAAGCCTTGTGTCCATTAGTGAAAGCTTATGTAAATTCCTTAAAACCCAGCTTTCAACCCAACAGGTCAATTTTTTGATGTGGACGCGAGGCCATCTAGCAAAATGGTTGCTTCATGATCTTTGGAGCCTGCTCAAACAGGTTTCAGAACCCATCTGTGCATGAGTTCTATGTGTTTTCATCGCACATTCCTGAGCTGTGTAGGCCTAAGTAAATTCATGAAGTGTTTAAAATGTCCTAATGAAACATTAGTATCTCTATTCAATGAAATTAAACAATGTTTCTCATAATGCTGCAATAGTTTACACCTTTTTACAATTTCATTTAGTGCTCAAAAAGCACAATAAATGTAACCCGTTAATTTTGTATATTTGAACTGCAGATCCACTTTTTCGCTTTCAAGGCACATTTGCTATTATGAAGACATATTAAAGAATCCAGTTCTTTCAGACTTTCCTTCCATGGCTTGCTGTATTCCTTGGGAAATAATTGCTTCAGTTCTGGGCCTATATTTCAAAGATAACATGGTTCATTCTTTGGAAATTGTCACACAGTGGCTGAAAGAAAGTATGTAATGGGATTCTATATGAACTTGGCAGCGAGCGGAGTGTGTTGTCTGACAAGCATCTTTTTAATTTAATCGTCAGAGCAATAAAGTGGCATGAATCTCCAGTACATGACAGAATCTGTAAATTTAGCTTCTCTTGCTCTATCACAAAGGTCTTACAAATACATTTTAATGTAGGCCTTTTTTTTTTCTAAAATATTCGACATGCACCTGATTTTCCCCCCATTCAGTTACAGAGGACATGGAGGATGGAATTTAAGAGTTCAGTCAGTTTTCTTTAGAGAGGGGTAAAAGGTCTGTTTTGGTTTCATATACAAACAATGTGCCTCATTACGGGTTTGGCCGTAGCAATGCCGCTATTGGCGGCATCGCTGCTTCCAAAACCGGGTCCGGGTTCCCTGAATGGGGAATTACCGGGATATTCTGAGTTTGGAGGGCCCGGTAATTCCTCCCTCAGGGAACCCGGGCCCGGACCTTCCCCATTCCCATTCTAGCCCCCGTAGGGCTCAATGGGAATGGGAGAGGGAGCTAACAACGGGCTGATTACGACCGGCCTGTTGTTAGCTCCCTGTTCCCCTCGCGGGACCCGGTAACGATGCCTGATTTTGCCAGGCGTCCTTACCTGGTCCCGTGAGGGGACCTCGTAATCAGGCAGAATGGGAATAACGGGTCCGCATCCATTAGCGGACCCCGTTAAGCCATTCCGCCTGACTTGTAATGAGGCCCAATGTATTTACAGGTTTTTAAGGATCCCTCATCTTCCTTACTATCTCTATCAAACAATACATTACAGTCTCAGAACAAAATATACAATTCATTTTAATTCTTTATATTCTATAAACATTCATCCTTTCAGTCTATTTATGCATACTTAACTTGCTACAAAGATTTCTTTGCTTGGTCAGAAAGGAGCTGATTCCTTTGATCCGATAATCAGGATTTTGAAGGTGGAAGTGTTTCAGCTGGTTCACGTGGACACAACATTCCTCAGCCTATTCCCCTCTTCGATCCTGATTGTGTATGCAATGGAAGAGATAATGGGCCTAAATACGAGTCCGGCGGTAGCGTGCCGGAAAAACTGTCAGACTGCTGCCGGACCCGAAATACCATTCTGCCTCTATGATTACAAGAATCACGGAGGCATTACAACCCCGGTGACCCGGTAATTCCGGAGGCGAAATTTCATAAATCCACATTCCCATGGAGTCCCATGGGGATGGAGACAATGGAAACACTGGTTCCATCTATGATGAAGCTGGTGTTTACATTTCCGCATTCAGTTGGGTGGCGTTACTTCGGCCAGGTCAGACCTGGCGGTAGTGACACCTCTCGCCTGCAGAACTCGGAAGCAGCCGGTCTGGAAACAACGGTGGTGGCGGATTTGATTCCACCGTTGTTTGCGGAACGGCAGGGTCAAAATGAGGCCCAACATCTATGATCTCAAATGATCCATTCCACCTTCCAGCTTGCAAAGAACTTGTATACTGTTCGATATTGTAAAGATAATCTCTATCACCTACCTGGTATTCCTTTTTAGCTGTCCATAGATCATAGTACGTTTTGGTACTTACTGCCGATTTTTCCAGGTTCCTTTGTGCGTAGTCAAAAGCATGTTGAAGATGTTCTGTACATGTTCGTAGTGGTAGCAGCGTTGGTCCACCTCTATGCATGTGTTCAGTATAACATATGTTGAGGCACGACCATTGTTTTACCATTCATGAGTTAAAAGGGGATATTTTAGGCGTAGGTGTAGTCCTTAGAGTGATCAGGACTTGTGGTAACCGTACATCCTAATAGGGTCCATAATCCACCATGGACTTCTTCAAATTCCTACAATCATTTTGTTATATTGCACCGCTCCCCCTAACTCGCTCCCCACAGTATGCAATATCCCGTTTTCTCTTTAATCTGAGAATTTCCCACTTTTTGGTCATTACCTCCCTAGTGAAATGACTATCTCGGTTGGACTCAATCTTTGGAGAGAGGCCAAAAAGAGAAAATATGTGATTCATCAATAACATAGATACTATCTACGCCTTTCAAATTGGATCAGGAATGGTTGCAAGCTTGTCTATTAATGGATGGGTGCAATTTGCTCAGGCCTACCAAGGCCTCGGCCTGATAGGTCAATTGCAGTCTTAGCCACCCTTAAAAACCAAATATTCTACAAGACTCATTAGTCCTACAAGACAGAGTTCATGGGATGTGGACTGGATGCGGTATTCCCACAGGACTGGCCCAACTACAAAACAATGTAAGTAGGTGTGTATGTGGATTTGTACAGCTGGAACAAAGCTAGCAAGCAAACGAGCACTGTACTGTAGAAGGGCTGATATCAATTCAGGTATGGTGTTTCGGCTAGGTTAGGGGTACAGATGGTTCAAGGGTGGGCCTGAGGGAAGAGAGACGAGGGGTGTTCAGCGATCATATGCAAGTGGAGCATATGCTCCTTCAATATTCAGTTCTCAGAAACACAGATCCTACCTATGCCCTAGTTATTCCTCTTACCATACCAGATGAAAATAAGCAATAGGAAAAGACAGAGATAGATGAGCATAACCATGTTCTCCCCATTAGTGACAAAGCCATAAATATAATGAACTCTGCTCTGCTATCATGACATCAAACTATATCTGACCTCCCTGTTTTTCTCACGGTTATAATAATTTGTGCTAACATATTTCCCCTTCATATAATGTCTTAATGATTGTTTGACAATTCATCAGGATATAAATAATATTGTTTGCATGTGTGTGCATCACCAAAGTTCCTGATAAAATAAATACAATCATAAATTCAAGAGTGTAGAGGAAATGCTTGACAATGTGGTCTTATTATTGGTGCAATAGAAAGTGTTAAAATGGTAATTTAATCCAAATGTTATTGTGGCCTTCAAATTCAAAGGAAAACAGCGACCAACTGTTTTAGACCCAGTCACAATATTGAAAATAAAAGACAAAGTGCTTCATTACAAGTAATCTGGTCCGGATTTAACGGTGCCAGTAAAACCGTACTGGCACCGTTTTCTGGACCGGCTAACTGCGACTTCTGTGGCCGTGTGGTGTTACACCTGCCAGGTCTGACCTGACGGGCGTAACACCACTGGCCGCAGACGGACGTGGAAATACCGGCACTACTACTGCATGGTGCCAGCGTTTTCATGGCCTTATTTCCGTGGATGGGAATGGGGATTTACAGAATTCCGCCTTCAGAATTACCGGGTCACCAGGGTTTTAATGCCCCGGTGATTTCGGTAATCACAGAGGCGGAATGGTATTTCGGGTCCGGCAGCAGCCTGCCGGATTTACCGGCACGGCTACCGCCGGACTCATAATGAGGCCCTTTAAAGAGTGCATTGTGGAAATAATGCCGCCCAAAGTACTAACAATTGGGCAACGCGATCACCCTTTTAACACTGAAACACCTAAAAACAGTTGTGTAAATTTAAAGAATGTTTAACCAAGAGATCTTTATGAATTATTAAACTAGTGAGGCAAAATAGCTTTCAACAGTTAATATTAAATAGTTTGCTTGAGTAAAAATCACAAGTAAATGTTTGATTGACAGGTACATGGGCATTTTGTTTTCAGTAGTTTATAATGGGCTTTGACACACATATGGGGGTCAATACGAGTTTAGAGGTAGCCATGCTGCTATTTACGGCATGGCTGCCTCCAAACTCGGGTCCTGGTCTGGGTTCTTTGAATGGGAACTCACCGGGTCATTCCAACCTTGGAGGACCCGGTAAGTCCCCATTCAGGGAACCCATCCCCATTCCCATTCGAACCCCCAAAGGGTTCAATGGGAATGGGGAGGGAGCTAACAACGGGCCCGTTAATAACGGGCCCGTTGTTAGATCCCTGGTCCTTTAGCGTCTCCCGCTAAGGATGGCTGGTTTTACCAGCTGGCCTTAGCGGGACCCACTAAGGGACCTCGTAATGTGGCGGTAAGGGGTTAACGGCACCAGCATCCATACCGGCACCGTTAACCCCTAACCGCCGACCTTGTAATGAGGCCCATAGACTCTAAGGAATTCATGTTGTTCTATCAAATAATTTGACCGCGGGGACTTGGTCCATCTGCATTCAGGCGTAGCCAAGTGTCCACCACCACATTTTCATCATTTGAGTGCAAATGGGCATGGCAAAAGGCAGCATACACAGCCATTTCGCTGGCAATCACCTCCATGCTGGTGAAAATTCTGCAGAATTTGTATGGCGTAAAGGAAAGAAGACAGCGGAAATGCAAGTTGCATTCCACTCCTTCTCTTCGCCCTACAAATGATTGAAAATGTGACATGGCATGAATGAAAGGCGTAAAAGCCTTAGCCTTTTATGCCTTTCATTGACATTATGCCACATATGTAAATGAGCATTTGAGTGTCTCTTCAAAGGAAGTGGCCGGTGAAAGTCTATGCCCCAACCTGGAAAACACTTCAAAGCTGAAACAGTTGTTGGTGGTCTGTGGAATTGCTGGCATCTGGGTGGTAGTTGTTGCAGCAAGACAGGGCCTCCATAGACACTTAAAAAATCTCTGGGAGGTAAAATTAAACTGTCTCTTAGTTCAAATGTAGGCAGATTTCAGTTCAACCAACTTCGATTTTACATGGTAGGGGGGCTGCCCTGCCTTAATGAATACGTTGATCTCAGTCAATGATATTATTATTAGGGTATTTATTAAGGGCAAATCTAGCTCTGGGAAGCAACAGAGCGCTTTGCAATCATAGGGGGTACAAGATGGTGAGGGAACCAGAGAAACAATAGAGTGGGTGATAACAGGGCAGGTGGAGGTCGGTCAGTTTGGTAGCAAGGGATCTACTAGACTTCAGGGGATAAAACAGTGGGGAGTAGAACACCCAGTCTCAGGTAGAGTGGGGAGTAGAGAATGTGTGGACATAGGTGCTAAGGCGTAGCCATTCACTCAAGAGGAAGTCTTTTTGGAACTGCAGAAGCGAGGAAGCAAGTCTGATGTTGATGAGGTGGTTCCAGAGTCTTGGGGCAGAGACAGAAATGCCTGTCTTATGGTTCTTTCCTTCCTGCAACAGCAGAGTTTATGTCTGCACATGTGCTTACTTCTGATGGATCATAGGAATTCCATTCCAGAATCTGTTTAATGTTACAGTGCCTAGGATGGGCTTGTAAAGCAGTAAAGCCTTTAGTGAAGGGGAAATGTAGATCTGTACATTGTTGGACAAGCTAGAGAAACATGTCAGATGATTCAAGTCCTTACAGGTGTTATAAAAAATATTTTTCATAAACTTAATTGATCTTGAAGCCATTCAAAATAATTTATGTATACAGATATTAACAAACATATAATTAATCTGGAGAAGTTAAATATATAATCTGAGTTTAATAGAGATGTCAAAATGTAAGACTTTTCATCATTATAGATCCAGAGACTTTAAATGATTTCAGGCTCAATTTCTTTTTTTTTAATTAATATTGTACTATAGTCAGTTATCTGACTTTTCACAAAATAACAATGTAGTGTGTAATAGAATTAAAAAGAAGAAAAACATTTCACCTTTCTCTTAAAGTTACAGGAAAATCTCACAAATGGAAGAGTAGTACATTATGCAATTATTTTAAAGTTTTAAGAACATTTTCAAAATTTCCATTTTCATCCCACCAATTCCCAGGGCTGGTCTTCATATAGTTTCAAGATTTTAAGTAATTTATAAAGTTCCAGGATAGAAAGTTTTCATTCCCCGAGGATAGCCAATGCCAAAAGTCCCTGCAGTCAAGCCATCTCGATCGCTCCACAAATCTAGAGAATATTTGGGTTCTTCGTGCTCTAATTCCAGCACACTCTATCAAGATGTTGTACAGAGTTTGGTTAAGAAAGAGCTTCACAAGCGCTTCTGATTGGTCTAATCTGCTGTCTACTAGCCAAAATCTCACCAGAGGCAAGATTGCATATCTACAGCAGTAATCAGGAAATTACACAAGATAGCGAGGGAGGATTCCCCGATTTTTATCTAGGATTGAGAGATTGCTGCAGAGATTGCTGCAGAGTTTTAAGCTTCTCATGGCAATGATTGTACATATAGAAAAAATACTATTGAGTCCAGGCTAACCAACCCTTTGACACAGTAAGGTACGGATAGGGATCAACAGTGAAACAGGAATAAAGATCGCTCTGTTGTTGCTGATCATGTGGTAGTCAAAAAACAGATAAAACAAAATGTATTCACAATTCAACAATACACCTATATTAAAACAACACATGCAATTGTGTATAACAGCATTGCTGGTGAGTTCAGTCTCAGTTTCGCAAAATGAAGCAGAAAAAGACACAGATATGGTGGAGTTAGTAGTTTAAAGTGACTTCTTGTGCTGTACTAATTATGAGCACACTTCAAAAGTAGACACATTTTGTGTTTCCAGCACGGGGATGTCTGAGCATGGTTTCAGTCTGAATGTGTGAGCTGTCCTCTGTGCTTTCTTGAGGACAGTTTTACTGAACTCGATGTAATGTTATTCTGAACCCGTTGGGAGGTGGAGGCGGTCCTCCAGTCTGAATAAAACAAGCAGATAAAATGGTGTTGGGATGAGATGTGCATGTGAATACCACTTGATCAGAAAGAGAGCATGAAGAAATGCTCTGTAGACTGTGGAACACTACCCACCTATTAATAATTTGTGTGTCTTGGGATAATTTCATCGCAAACTGTCATAAATACAGTATTGCACTTTGATTTGTCTCTGGTCAATGCTGCAGAGAGGGGCGAGAGAGGACATCGAGTTCCTTGTTACTTCACCACTCAACGATTTCATTTCGTGACAGATAAGTGTATCTGGTATGAAGGGCTATCATTTACCTGAATAAGTGATTACACAAGCCAGAAGTAGCGGCTTGTCTGTAGCTGTGCTGATTTATCGCTCTTCCCACTATGTGTGCTGGCTCGGTGAACGGAGGGTCCTCTGAAAAGCATTGGGGTGTCTATTGTTAAATTCAAGATGGTGCCCCCATGTTCAGCTGGGAATTACCCAAATTGACCTTTTACTGTTGACCTTTTGCGCAATTGACCTAATTATAGTGGTCCTAATTTACCTTCTGCACAATTGACCTTTATATTATTTTAGTTATTTTATATATGTATTGGGTTGGGTTTGGATTATAAATAATATAAGTGGATTGGGTGGGGGGTTCCCGGGGTTTTGGATTGGCTGGGGAGTTGCGGGGGTGTATCCCCCCGCATATATGTCCTAATTGACCTACTACATTAGGTCAATTCTCCCGAGGTCAATTCTCTCGAGGTCAATTGTGAAAAGGTCAATTAGTACACAACTGTTCAGCTGTTCACACTGTGGATACAGCAGTTATGTACCACGTGACTAAACATAGTAAATTATGGTGCCATATAATTCTACATAAAAAGGAGGTCATTAGTAATGGAGTCGGCATTTAGCCAGCTGCAGGCTCATGCTCAGTTAATGTGGGAGGACCGGCAACTGTTGCTAGGCAACATGTTGCACCGTAAATGTAGCAAAATGGAGCTTTCAAAAAATATGTACCTTGTGCGGCGGGAAATCGCCATCACTAAGTAAAAATATCAGAGGTTGAACTGGCTTGTAAACTGGAGCGCTGGTGTTAGGCTATGAAGACGACACGCTCGATTCTAGTTGGGAAGGGTCGGGCACCCGTCGCTTGTTAATGAGGAATGCCGTGGCCATTTCACTGCATGGCTTTAATGTGATAACGTTTTTTGCAGTAGACAGAGTAGTTGGTATCAGGACTAATATGTCTGTGAACTATTAGCTCTGGTAGGTACTTCGAGAGGATTGATTGAAGGTAGCAGGTAACTGACTGTATTGCCTGCCGTGGAGACGCCTCTGATAGTTCCAATCTGGAGAATGCTGTCTCGGCTCCATGCATGCATGTGTCGGGGGAGTGAATCTTGTAAACGGAATCCAACTTTATTGGCAACAGTTTCGTCGGGCATGGGTTACTAGACAACAAAGGAAACCTGAGCTGTGGCAGGTGATTTGGAAAATTTCCCTGCAGTGGGGAGAGAGAGTGATCTTCCGCGGAACATGTGGAACCAGCACATAGCCATGGTGGAAGGCCTTAGGGGCTGATCGAGGTCACTGAAGAGCACTGAAGTTGAATAACAAGCTAGAGTGGCAACCCGATGTACATGGGGGTCCAGGAGTAATTATTGAATAATGGCTATTGGGCACAGTGGCTGTGGGATTATGCAAAACAGAATAAAAAATCAATTGCAATTGAAACTGATGTGCTACCAGTGTGTACATGGCCTTGTGTACATTGAATGCAAGAGGTATTGTAAAGAGGAAGGCTACAGAGAACGAGAGAACCACCCTTAGCAATGCTCATGTAGGCTGGGATTAGGGACGGATGCAGCAACGTCAGCTCAGTAAGATGTAGTTGGGATGTTGTTATAGTTCTAGTTGCAGAGTTGTAGGGTTGGTTAGAACTCAGTGATGATGAATGTTAATTGAAAAATAAGTTCCATTCAATTGCTACCTTAAGTCCTTTCTTTACTTAATCCAAATGGTAAATCCATTTCTGTTCTGAGTGCCAAGTTGTGGTCAACTCCTTGGGCTGAACTTTTTACTGTCTGGACGACAAACCCTAAAATGTCTGTATGTTTGTGGTGTTTTGCTTTGTAATGTGCCACCTTGGTCTTGTCAGGCACTTGATTTGTTTAAGCATGATCTGCGTTCACAGATGTGTTGCTTAATTTCTCTTTTACATTTGCCAACATAAATTAGTCTGCAGGGGCATTTAATGCCATGTATTGTCCACTTGCTCTGGCAGTTTGTGAAAGATTAATATTTCCATTTAATTCCGTTGAGATCAATCTCTTTAAGATCTTTTGTGAGTGTGCCCACAGAGCATTTTCTACACTTGTAATGTCCAACTACAGGCGGTAGGTTCCAGACATTCAGTTGAGTGTTTCTTGTGGTGTATGGTTCTTCGTATGTGTGCACCAGATGGTCTTTTAAGTGTTTGCTGCGCTTAAATGCAAAGCATGCTTTTTCATGCTGGAAAGTATCTGTTTTAAGGATATCCCAATGTTGTGGATGGTTCTTCTCAGTTGATTTCTCAGTGGGGAGAAAGTTGTCACGCATGTTATTTTATCAGTTTTTGGTCTCGTAGTTTTTTAGACAGGCATGTTTGTCTATTGGTATTGCAGGCTCTTTTACATGCCCTGTGTACCACTAGTGGCGGGTGGCCACCTGCTGCTAAGCGATTGTTGAGATCTGTGCTGTTACTATCGAAATCAGATAGTGTGAGGCAATTCATGCGGAGTCTGAGAAATTGTCCATATGGAAGACTTTCTCTTATGGCCAGTGTTGAATACCAGTAGAGTGTTCTTGTCTGATGGATTTCTATACAGGGTGGTACCTATTGAATTCTGCTCAGTTTTATAAATCTCCAAATCATGAAAAGGAATTCGGACCTGGTCATGGTGCATTGTGAACTTGATTGAGAGGTTCTGGGTATTTAACCACGATAAATATATGTTAAGTTGTTCTTGTGAGCCCCTCCAAATCAGGAATATGTTATTGATAAAACAATACCAACACCTAATGTTGGTGTTGAAGGTGTTGTTTTCGCCGTATATTGAGTTGGCCTCTAGGTTGTCCAGAAAAAGGTTCGCCACCTCTGGTGCGAAAGTTGCACCCATGCTGGTTCCATGGCACTGCTTGTAGAACTTGTCACGATATATGAAAAATGTCTCTATGAGGGCTAGACGAGTATATTCTAAGAAGAAATCATCTGTTTGTACCTTGATGTTGTCTCATTTGTCTAGGTACATCCTGAGGACCTCAATGCACTCTGCTTGGGGTGTAAAGAGACTCACCTTCTAGGGTAACGAGGATCTCTTCTTGTTCAAGATCTAAGTTTGATAGTATCTGTATCATGGTGGTCGTATCTTGAACATACAATTTAATTTTGGCCCACAAAGGGACGGAGGAATACGTCTACATAAATGGACAGTAGCTCCAGTACTGATCCAATGCCGGATACGATCGGTCTCCACGGTGGGTGGGTTTCATTCTTGTGGATCTTTGGTATACAGTAGAAGGCTTGTGTGGTCGTATATCGCTTGACTAAGAAGCCTTTTCGTCGTCATCGATCCATCCTACTGTCAATGCATGAGTCATGAGACTGTCTATTTCTTCTAGTAAGCGTGATGTTGGGTTGATGTCAATTCTTTTGTAGAACATCTCTTTGGTCAAATGTTTCTGGATTTCATCTTTGAATAGGGATTTGGATCATTTTACTATGCGGTCACCCTTGTCAGCTCGTTTGATAATGAAATTGTCTTGACCTTCAAGATTTTTGAGTGCCAGTCTTTCTAGTCTTGTCAGGTTATCTGTGTAGTGATTCTTAGTGGAGAATATGAAAACCATCTCTTTGAGAATCATGTTTTCGTAGGTGAGGATTTCTGGGCATACCATCCAAGGTGTTGGGGTAAAGACCGATGGATGTTTTAGCCCTTTTATATTGGCCTGATATGGTCTGTCTTTGGTTGAGTCACAAAAGAAAAATCGAGATCAAGAGTTTGACTTCTGTAGAGAACCTATCCGCAGCGGAACTAGGAACAAAACTTAGACCTTTACTGAGAATGCTACTTTTTTCTTTGGTGATACCACATTTGGGGCGGGGGAAAAACTGTCCTCAAGAAATCACAAAGGATAGCTCACACATTCAAACTGCAACCATGCTCACACATCCTGGTAGGCTGAATTATATGCAGTACCCTTTGGGAACCACACACAATTAAGACTACAAGTAACAGTACAAATTCACCTTTGGTACAAGACTGTACTACACAGTAAAGTGGTAGTGATGGCTGAGCAGCCAGACTTATCTCAAGAGTTAGTGAGCAGTATCAATAGTTACACAAAGGACGGCAATTACTATGATTCAAACAAAAACTGACTCAAGGTTTCTGAGTAAAAGAATATACATTTATTTACACATCAGTTGTAAAACTTTTCAATAAAGTAAAGCAGTTGAAAAATCACAATCTTAATACACTACACCACACCCAATAGATTCTGGACAAGTTAGGCTCAAAATGAAGTGTGAGAAAAATGGCACTCCAGCAATTTAAAAGGGAGGGAAAGACAGAGTTAGGCAAGAATTGAATACACCAATAAGTAAGTAAGCAGGGCAATCTAGAAAAAGGAACTACAGTGAGGAAATCAGATTCAAACAGGGCCTGGCCCAAAGTCAAGGAGTCAGAGTCGTTTGCTCAAGATCACACGGTTCAGGGTAATTTGCAGTTAAGTCTTTGCCAAGAGTTCAAGACGAAGTTGGTCGGCAGAAAAGTTAGTTTAAAGGGTGGAGAAGGACAAGCCCTTGGATTGGCAAAAGGTTTCACACACTTTCACCACGGCTGAACGAAACGGACAACCGGATTTGAACAGTACCTTAAATAGAGAAGAAGGCTATAACTGAGGCGGACGTTCCTGGCAGGCCCTGCAGGCTCACGGTTCCTGAAGCGACGGTCGGACTGACATGAAGTAGGAAGACTGGAGGGTCCTGCACTGCCCAGGGAATAAACCAGCAGCAGAGCAAAACAACAAATAAAAGGTGCGCTCCTTAAAACGCAAGCAGGGTCCATTTCTACTGGCTATCTGGTTAACTGTAGCTCTGTACAGCAAATTCGACCAGAGAAGGGAGACCTGACGAGAAGTTTGGTGAACTGGTTTTTCCCACAAGCTCAAGGGGAGAAGATTCCTTGAAGATCTTCCCTGTTGTTGGAGTAGGAAGATTTGGACTAGCAGCAGGGCTTCACCAGGTGGTTCAGTCATTGCAGGGGTCCTCTTCTGTCAGCTCCTCTTCGGTTCTTTCATTCCAGTGGCGACTCTGCCTTTCCAGACCCAGATACCGGCTTTTTATGCAGCTTTCCCCCATTCACACAGCCTGGCTGTCAATCACACAGAAGGGTGGCTGTCCCACCGAGACAGTCACCACAGCCAATCAGATCAGAGTGCGACATTGGGTCTCCAAGAAGACCCTGTGCAGGGAGTCCTAAACCCTTCCCTCACATCCTGTGCCCCCCAGACATACAGACGCCTAAGGAGGGCTTCTGTGTAGAAGCCTGCGAAAGGACGGTGAACAAAGGAGCCAAACCTGGTTTGGCGCGCAGAGAAAAACACGAGAAAGAAATGGTGACTAAACCCAGCCGGAACCGTATAAAAATGTATATGGTCTAGCGTGTTTATGTTTGAGGCTACCAAGATTGACTAAAACAATAGCAGGGCTATTTAAGATAACAACGGGAGGAAAAATAGGGTAGTTACCACTGCCACCAGCCAAGTCTTAATGAAAAGGGAGCAAAACAATGCTCCAAGAGAAATAGACAAAAAGGGATAAGTATTAACCCTTTCCAGAACTCTATTTAAGATCATTTGTACTGGCTATGTGAGTTTTAAAAGAGACTAATAAAGTCAATGGTAGCTTTACATGTTCTGGGAGACAGTAGTCAGTCCCAAAAAATGGAGTCGGAGTTGGGAAGCCAAAAAGACACCCCTATGTCACTGCACTGAAGGTGCTGTGTAACACACAGTAAAAAGATTATGCCTATAGAGTAGGTGAGCTCCACAGTCTATGAACACAAGAAAATGTTAAATACACACAGCAAAACACGTGTAAGAGTGGGAAAAAAGGCTCACACTCTTACCAGGTTAAAAAAGAAATCCTAGAAATCCAGTAAAGTTGCTGAGGGACTCAGTAGGTAAGGGAAATTAGCCATTCTGGAGAATTCTCCCTGACACATCTCTGTGCTGGAAACACAAACTGTTTTGACTTTTGAAGTGTGCTGATAATTAGTACAGCACAACAAGTCACTTTAAACTACTAACCCCACCATGTCTGTCTTTTTCTGCTTCATTTTGCGAAACTGAGACTGAACTCACCAACAATGCTGTTATACACAATTGCATGTGTTGTTTTAATATTGGTGTATTGTTGAATTGTGAATTGTTAAGAATGAGTTTCCAGACACGTTGCTTGTGAATGATCTAATCCATTATTAAGATCATATGTATAGAAACAACCCCCAGCTAAGAGGCATCAGCTGCTCCCTTCTCATCAGCAACTGCTTCTCATCCTCTGCACATTCCCTCACAGATGATGTGATAGTGGTTCCATGGTTGCCATGTGACCAGGATTATAACAAAGGCTTCTAGCAAGAACTAATCATCATAAGAGCTATTTACAAGATAAGAAATACATATATTTGTATACTGTGGTAGTTAATGGTAAGCAAGTGAATGAATGACATACAATAACTTATCACAATAACTTATCATTCCTAACATCTCCTCTCCTTAATATAAAATAACGTATAATTCCTAACATCTCCTCTCCTTGATGATCATAAAAGCATGTGACATTAAAATGACTGAAATCTGAAATTCTGAATGAAAAATAACTTATCACACTCAACATTTTTTCTCTTATCCTTGTGGAACCTGAACACCTCAGAAATCACACTCTTACAATCTTTCCTCCATCCCTCCTAAACACTGCCACTCTCTCTTTATTCCATATGCTACCATCTTTAGCCAACACAGAGGAACCTAAATCTTTTACCACCAAAATCTTGAGGCTCCCTTTCTTACCTTGGTAGCTAATTTGATTTTCACCCATTCATCTTCTTTGACCTTGAAATCTCTGCAGCAATTTCTCTCATCATACCTCACTTTGGCCTTCGCACCAGAATCAGCAATTCTCTCTCTTACTTTTTCCAGATCTACATTTACATTCCTGGCTCTCCCCATCCAACCAGGACAGATATGCGAGTTGGGCTTTCTTCCTCGCAACACCTCGAACGTAGATACTCCTGTCACACTGTGTGGAGCCAACCTGTACTGGAAGGTTCTCTCCATTACTGTCCTTACCCAATCACCACATGTAGCTACGGCAATTCTGACCACCTCCATGAGCGTTCTATTAAAGCGTTCAACGCAACCGTTGCTCTGGGGATGATATAATGATGTGGTTGACTGTTCTATTCCATACTTGTCAAGGAACTTTCTGAACTCTTTAGACACAGGTTGTGATCCGTTGTCTGACAGACATTTTTTAGGAAATCCTTCCCTCCAAAATACTTGCTCAAGGAATTTGACAATACTGCTGCTAGATATATCTCTAAGCACACAAACCTCAGGCCACTTTGACAACAAATCTACAACTACCAACAAGTAGTTGTCTCTCCCTCCTCCAACATTGAATGGGCCCAACAAGTCTAATGCAACTTCATCCCATGGAACCTTGGGACATTCAAGCACAACCATGGGTACCTTCTGGACTCTGAGTCCTTTATCACCCTCTATACATTTCATGCAACCCATGACTTGTTCTTCTGTATATTTTTCCACTCCTGGCTACCAAAATTCTGCTCTCACCAAACCTTTCGTTCTTGCGACACCTAAATGTCCAACATGACCTAAATCTACCACAGATTTCCTCATTTTCATTGGAACTACCATATGATGCCCCCTATACAGATAATTATTCTGAACACACAGTTCATCCTTTACTTTGGCATAACCACACAAATCATCTTTGTCACTTTTCACTTTACCACTCCTCACTAATGACAAGAGTTTTTGATAAACCATATATTCCACACAAGCCATGTCCCAGTCATTCTTCTTCCGCGTCTCATGCACTTGAAACATTTCTGCCATATCATCCAAACACCCGTTCGACTCACCAATCTGTGGTTCTTTCTCCACCAACCTAGACAAAGCATCCGCAACCACATTACATTAAACACATACCTCGAGCATTGAAAACTGTAAACCTTGTAAAACAGTTACCCACTTCATGATCCACCTTGAAAATCCCTCCAAGCCTCCTTTGTTAAATATTCCAACTAATGGTGTGTGATCTGTAAAAATTGTAAATTCTCTGCCCCACAAAAATCTTTTAAATTTCTCAATGCCCCAAACGCATGCTAATGCTTTCTTCTCCAAAAGAGAATATCTTGTCTCTGGTCCTTTTAATGATCTAGAAGGAAACGCTACTGTGTGCAATCCGATACCATCCTCCTGCATGAGGACAGCACTTATGCCATAATTGCTAGCATCCACAAAAACTAACGTGTGTTTACCTTCTTCAAAAATGTTAATAATGGGTGCATTAACAATAGATGACTTATATCTGCTCAAATTCCCTCCTGCATTCCTCATTCCACTTAAACACAACCCTTTTCCGGGTAAGCATCCTCATATACTGTGACATTTGAGACAAACCCCTAATGAATTTTCCATACAATTCTACAAAACCCAAAAATGACAGTATATCTCCTTTTGATTTGAGAGCCTCCATTCTCTTAATAGATCCAATACCTTCTTCTTTAGGTCTAACACCTTCTCCTGAAATCTCATGACCTAAATACACTACTTTATTAGCCTTAAAGGTACATTTCTCCATTGCAACAGTAAGACCAGCTTCCTTCAAAATACTCAAAACTCTTTTGAGACGTACATCATGTTTAGTATCATTGTTTCCACACACCAACACATCGTCCTGATCACACATTACTCCATTCTCACCTCCCAAAACTCTATGCATGACGCTTTGAAAAACACTTGCCACCGCGACTAGCCCAAAAGGCATGCGTATAGACCTAAATAAACCAATGGGAGTGATAAAAGCCGTAATATCTCTATATTCTGTATGTAATTCAACTTGATGATAGGCTGATTTGAGGTCTAGAATAGAGAACACTTTGGATCTAGCCACCCCACCAACAAATCGTCTATTCTTGGTAGCGGAAATGTATCTGTTACCACCATGCTGTTTAAGTGTCTAAGGTCAATACATAATCTTAAGGACCCATTGGATTTTTTGACTACTACTATTGGACTGACCTATTCAGATGCATTTATCTTCTCAATCACTCCATCCAACTCAATTTTCTTCAACTCTTTCTCCACATCTTCTTTGAGTGCCAAAGGAATGGGGCGAAGTTTCGCGATTTTAAGCATTGCATCTCTCCTCAAATGGATTTTATGTACAAATCCTTGTAAACACCGAAATTTTCTCTCCACCTGAACATTCTCATTCTCTACGCTCTTCACTGAAAGTACTTGTTCTGAGTGAGCTGCCTCAAGTGTCATCTTTAATTCTGCCTGATCGCTCCATGACAGTAACTCTCCATCTTTTTTTGCGACATGTATAATTCCAATAGATTTCCTATCCTTGAACTGTAATTCACCTTCAAAACTCCCTATAATTTCTGTGGGAAAATATCCGTATGCGCTTGCTCTAACTGAATTTTCCCAAAGGGTACAACAATCAAATTTCTCTTTCCAGATTTGTACACTAATTAAAGTATAATCTGCCCACTGTCAATAAGCATGGAGAAAGGTACACCATGAATAAATACAATTGCATAAGGTTTCTTTCTTTGCACTTTACCATCAACAGCATTTACTGTATACACCACCTCTCTGGCTACTTCGTTGCCACATTCATCCTCATACTCTGCAGATACTTCATGTACTTGACTCATGCCAGTATTCAAGTTTTCACAACATCAAGCAAAATGTCCCTTACTGCCACAATCATTACAAATGATATGCACTGCAAAGCAATCTTTATCAGATGCCAAATGAGTGTGACCAGGATCACAACAAAGGCTATTAGCAAGAACTAATCATCATAAGAGCTATTTACAAGATAAGAAATATATACATTTGTATAGTGTGTTAGCTAATGGTAAGCAAGAGAATGAATGACATAAAAAAATACTTGTCACAATAACTTATCATTCCTAACATGAATACACTTAGTTTTTCAGTTTCTTGACTACTACCTGATCAGCAACGACAGAGCAATCTGTATTCACATCCGACTGTTGCTTCTTATCCGTACCTTACTGTGTGAAAGGGGGGACTCACCAGTATTTTTACTAATTGACCAGTTTCTCATCAGTCTGGCCCCCCATAACAAAAAAGAGGGTCTCTACCCATATTATTTACATACACATTGATTGTACATATCCAATCCATTTCAAATAGGGCCTTTTTACAGGCCTTAGGATTTGAAGACAAATTGGTAATGGTTTTCTCTGATTGTAATAAGATGGCTTCATTTCATTGATAAATATGTTTGACTCCCTCGCTTCTTCCTGTGCTAAGTCCATGAATAATGTGTTCTCCAGAGGACATTTGATAAGTCTAAATAATTGCAGTAGTTTCCATTGCTGACATACTCTAAGGGATTTAAAGCCTAGCTCATATATCAATGTGCTTATTGGAGTTGACAAAGGGAGACCCACAGCCTTTTTTTCATACTCACCCCTCCTGGTAGTCCCACTTTAGGTCCCAGGCTTGTGATTCAATATCCAGGCCATACAAGATACTGGGGGTCATTTTACCATCATAGAAGGTGAGCATTGGTTTAAGCAAGAATTTACATTTCATTCTGATGTTTTTCAATTGGGCTGTGAGCTGGTCTATTTTCGCACCCAATTTCCCTTTGAGTAGTGCACTATTGGGGTGAGATAATAATCTAAAGCCTAAGTAATTATGCTTCAACAAACGGCTAAATTAATGTCTTCTTCAGCAGCCAGTTTATCTGGGCATTTTATGCTCAATTGCCCATCCTAAGGATGTTAGTTTTAGCCGGGTTGATTATTAGCTCGTTGGACTTAGCGCAATTGCCTATTGCATCAAGCAAACGCTGAATTCCCATTGGGGTGAAATCCAGAAGCAAGATGTCATTGGCAAAGGCTAGACAGCACACCTTTTGTGATCCTATTTCATGGTTAGCAAAAACAGCATTATTCAGATGTTCTTTAATGTCTTCTAGGTACATATTGAAAAGGAATGGGTCAGAGATACAGCCTTGCCTCACACTTTGACTAGTCCCTATATTTCTTGTCAAATGGCCAGCTCTGTCCAATCTAACTGTTATATTTGTGATCTCATGCAGATACACCAAAATTTCTAATAGCCCAGGTGATATGCCCCAGCTATTCAGCTTTCTCCACAGTGAGGTCCTATTCACTGTGTCAAAGGTCTTTTTAAAGTCTATTAGTGCCAAATAGACAGGTGCACTGCTCACTCTCCATGATGTGTCCCGAGTGAGTTCACTATTAGGCCATTCAGAGTAGTAGATAGACCTTTTCTAAAACCAATCTGTGCTTTATCTAGTATATTATTCTCGTTAGCCCAGTGCTCTAGTTCCCTTAAGACCATACCTGCAAAAATCTGGCTATCAGCATCTAAGAGAGCGATTGGGTGATAGTTGTTAGGATTCACCTGAATGCCCATCTTGAAAATTGGTATAACCACCGCAGACTTCCAACTAGGAGGACACTGTCCAGCGTCAAAACAGTTCATGAAAAATTCATAAAGCACAGTTGACCACACCCCTGCGTTCTCTTTCAATGTAAAGTTGGATAGACAGTTGGGGCTCTAGAGCAGGAAGCCTGGTCTATTGAATCTCTTACTATTTCCTGTGAGCCACATCTCATCCATGGGACTCCGGATAGATTGTCTTTTAATTTTGTTGATTGGCTAAATAGATCACCATAGTGAGAGCACCAAGCTTCCTCAGAGACACACAGACTTTGCTTAGAGTTCTGCAATCCCACCATTCAAAAGTGACCAGTAGTTTCGACTATTCTTTGAGACTAGAGCCGCTAGCATATCTTCACCTTGACGCTGGTATCTGGGAGATCCATTTGCTCTGTTCCATCTCAGAAAGACAGCAAGAAGTGATTTTTTCTCTTTCTTAAAATGATCCTAATCACTGCATTGCTTTCTTAGAGATCTTATTTTCTTTCTTAGTTCTCTCTTACACTGCAGTGTGTTTTCACCAAATTTGCTGGTGTGGATTTTTCCCTTCTTATTACCTGCTAGCTGAGATTTTTAAATTTTTCCTAGAAAACCCCCCAGCGGAGCAGCTGCGGAGTGGTTCAGAGTGTTTGGTGTTCGGTGCTTCGGACTACTGTGGTTGAAAGTGACTAATTTGCCCAGGGTTGTCGTGACTGACAGCCAGTTGGAGCGCGGTGTAAGGCGAGCCCATGTCCCGTGGAGTGAACAAAGGTGCCCCTGTTGTGATGCAAGGAATGGCTGATTTGCACCCACCTACACGTTCCCTAAGAAGTGGCCTGCGAGGGATGACTGAATGCCTGGGGGAAAGGACAGCCCAAGGCTGTGCCTCGCCCTCTGAGTCTCCAGGTAAGCCAGAAGGGAAAGGACAGGATCCAGATGCAAATAACCAATCTCGCCCAATTTACACCTGACTGCCGCTTTCATCCCAGATAGGGCTGCTAGTAATGGTGTCATTGTAAATGAAAATTTCTGCAACCTTTGATTCAGTGTCTGTTAATGTGGCTCAAACTATTACTGTGGCAGCATGTCCATTAACAGCTGATTGTTTGCCCCTTACTTCTCCAATACGTTTGTTGTTAGAACAACTCTGACCATTAATGAGGGAGGGTAGGGAGAGTCTAGTGGTGGAGTCATTAGTCTCCCATAGATCCCCACCCCTGCAACTAACCGGTCATTAAATACATCCAGTATGATGCCTACAGACTTGGAAACTAGCTGCACTCTAGAACAGGCCAAAGTGTACAAATGAGTATTATGGCTCTGACGGCTGATCAGTTGTCGGGGCCTATTTCTCCCCATGATGCAACCAATCGGGAGGATGTGATTATGGGCACTACTCCTCAACCCAATCTCGTTAGTGGAAAAAAACTGCTTTATGCCACCCCTCGGAACCTGGCTAGCCCAGAGGAAGGTCCAGGGCAGTCCCCCAGGATCGGCCATTTGATGGAGGTTGCTTCCTTTCCATCACTTTTAAAGTAACCATTAAAGACAAAGACTCTGTCAGACGTTGGCATGACCCTCTCGAATCTGCCACGTATTCCTCCACTGCGATTGAAATGGAACTGAGCAGGTTCGATAGAAAAGGGAAAGTTTCACACTAAAGGTCTAAAAATCAATAACATTTGTAATCTGGATCTTTTAACTGTGAAACAATGCATTGAGCTTTCGTGTCTTGTGATGAACAACTCTTTGGTTATGAGGTAATGTGTGCAATATCCTTCTGATGGCCCGGCATTAGATCTGATTGATGCTGAACTGCTGGAAGGTACAGGAAATGTGGATCTATGCCAACCATTTAAAACATCTGATATGACTTTGGCTACCAGTATTACTCTAACAAGAGACTGTTTGAACTATTCCAGACCATTGAACAAACAACCAAGACTATTATCCTACTCCCATGTTCTGGGCCATAATGATGATCAGGTGTTCACTGAGATTGTAATCTCATGACCTCCAAACCATGAGGAAATGCTGGACCAAGACATTTCCATTAACAACTGGCAGGATCTCCGACTAAATAAGATAGAGCACCAGACTAATGCTAGGCAATAACCGAGTTCTCTCCCCCGGGACTCAGAGAAACCAAAAATGGCTGAGACCCAAGGAAACTCTTACGATGAACGGCCAGTATTATCTACTTCCATCATATCGCATTCCACTGAAGTCCAATCCAAAAGGCGAGCTTCAACTGTAGACCAGCAGCACATTAGCAGAAGGTGACGGACCAGCACATCATCTCGCAGTGATTCAACATCTTACGTGACCTCTTCCTCACGAAGTGTGGACCTATATAAGGCCACAACCCATGGCTCATCTACTGAAAACTGTACCAATTCTGCTACAAAACAACTTGATTCCTAACAGGACTCTTTGGTGCAAATATCCAGGATCACCATCGCAATGGCACCTTTTATGAAATTGTACAAGGATATTCATGAAACCATGGCGAACCATACCACTCTCTCGGCTATGCTTCATTCTAAAATGATTTTTGTAGAAGGCTATGTTACAGCCTTGCAACATTACAAAAAGGATAAAAAATCATCGATGGAGCTACTACATCAACAGTTAATTGGTACCTGCTACAGGAAACGTTCATGTGCCAAAACAGATATTTCAGATGCTGAACCATCTAAAGCTCCCTTTATATTGTGTGATGGTCATAGCCAAGACTCGAGTTCTGGCCTGATTGAGGCTAGGAATACTAAAACCCTGCTATCCAGAAATGGGAATGATGTCTTGCTTAACCCGTCCATAGTCCAGCCTGTGAGTACTACGGAAGTAATATCTAGGGATGCAAATAACATGGACTCGGACTTACAAAAAACTAAGAAGCAACTCCCCAATACACATCGTAAACAATGAAGAGACGAACAAGGAGAAGGAGTGAAATTGTATCCGTTCTTTGGACCAAAAACGAAACTGGTACAATTTATGATGCAGAAGTCTGCACTGCGCTCAAGGGGGAGTGATTCCTGTACTTTTCTTAAGAAACTCTCATTAACAAAAAAACAGAGCAAAAATCGTGAGAAAAGTAACAACACTACTATAAAGAAACCAATCCAAAAAAAGAAAATCTTGGTGCCTAAAGCAGGACCGATTGAGAAGGTATTGCAGGAGGGGTCCAAATCTCTCCTTGATCTCTCAGTTTATTCAATTGAGTCTAACGAGATTAATATCCCACCCCAATTGGAAACCCAACAAGAAAAGGAAAGCGGGCAGAGAATCTCCTCAGAACGTAAGCAAAATAAACCAACAGAAGTTAAAGAACTGACTCAATAAGGGGATTGGGATGGAAGACTGTCTTTTCTAACTCTTACGGGTAGAGAGACCTTTTGATTGCTAGTGCAAATGCTCAAGCATCTAAAAATGGCCATCAAAGCCCACTATTTAAAGCAAAAAGAGCTACTATGGTGGTAGTGTGGAATAAGACAGAGGATCCTGAAATGGAGTCTATTGCCACCCTAACTTCACATGATACTATTAGAAGAGCATTAATTATTTGATTGGACCAACAATTTAGATCCCAGACCTCCGGCTAAACCGAGGATAAAAGCCTCACATGAGAATGGCAATCCAGAAAGTCAAAACAAGCACTTTTATTCTGCAAAAGATTATTCCTGTTCCCTTAGACTGGAAAGCGTGATCAAGGACCAAGATGATCTCATCCTCAATAAGCACAATGTGGTAAAACTATGCCACTACATTCCAGCCTTGTGACAGATCACCAGTGAAGGCATAGTTGAGTTCAGAAGAGAATAAATGTCAGATTTGGTATATCTTCATCTAAACTCACTTATAATAAAGCTTCAGTACGATGGGTTTTGATCTGTTGGACCTCAGTGAAAAGCCCCATCTCTTCATTAAAACCAAAAAGGGAAGTGATGCTATGACACCAGATACCTTTTGTTAATAGAAGGTTTGTACCTTTGTGGCAACTTGAGGCACAAACATGTGATCCTTCTAGAAATGTTGGGAGGGATCCGATGAGGGAAGAACCTCCAACAAAACCACTAGAGCAAGAGCTAACTGTCATTTTGGAAAAGGACAAAGGTATACCTCAGTCTAAAAGGTCCTTGAAAGAAATCCAATCCTCAAAGATGAGTATGGCCGAAATGCCATGGGCTTGGCTACCGTGACTCTTAGGGCTGAACCAAAGGCAATAACAACCATTAAGAAGATGAAGCCAGTCCAATCTAATGACCCTATTGTCATGGAATACAAGAGGATATATACATGTATTGGAGGAGGGAGCTCTTCCATGGGACGACATAGACTTAAGTCGTTTCCAAGAAACTTGGCTAGTGATAAATCTGTCTCTGGATTGCTTCACATCTCTTCTCAACCCGGCTATCCAGGGGCCTACAGGAAGACCGTGGGCTGGCCTCCTAATTTAAATCAATCACAAATCAATTTATAAACTTCTACAACATGCCACGATTGACCCTTTTCTCCAGTATTCTATCCTGAGAAGAGTCACTGAAAACAGGAAACCATCGAAAGTGTTGGCTCATTTTATCATAATTAACATATACTGGAGTACCAGGGACATCAACTCCACTGGTATGAGGGACTACCTGGCTGAAGCTATTGATGAAGCCTTTACCTGGACTAATCCCACTATCATTCTTTGTGGAGACTTCAATGCTACCTACCCTTTGATGAAATAGCTGCAGGAAGCTATTGATTCCATAGACATTATGGGTTACATACATAAAACCACTTTATGGCTGAAGCTAATGTTAAGCCGGGACCTCCACATAACTAATGGCTTCCATGAAAGCAATCTGGAGGGACAGCCTACGTGAGAAAGAGGTGTTTTGACATCCGTTATTGATTACATCTTTGTTTCCCAAAATCTAACTTGGAGTATTAAGTCTCTTGAAGTCATGGACTCGGTCAGAAGTGACCATAATTGGCTCCAAATTATAGCATGAAGAGACTATCGGACCCAAAGGGGTAATCAACACACAGGACGAAGTAACTAACAATGGAACCCGTCTAAGAATAACTTCCAAGGCAGTTGCACAAATTCTAACATCTTTATCAGACAAGGGGAATGAAAAAAATGTATTTGAAATTAGAAGTCATGAAGACTGAACGAAAGTCCTGATGACATACTGGGTAAAAAGCAGACCGCAGGACAAAGCCAAGATTCACCATCACTGCTACGATACGGTCTTGGTGAAAAAGAGAAAAGGTACCAGAAAACTGTACCAGTCTATTAACACGGACAGGGAAATTAATACTCTTAAAGCCAACTATAAATCTTGGTGTATTAGTCATAGATGCCTCCTATATCAGAGAGACTCGGAATCTATGCTTCTCTCCCTGACCAATACCTCCTCGGCAGAAACCTGGTCTCTTATAAGGGCATTAAAGCAGTCCCAATTGTCCCTACAGATGAACTGTGTATCCGAATCGGTTTGGTGTACCTTCTTTGGCTCCTTGTTTGCCTCTCCTGGAGACATAGGAAAACAACAGAAAAAAAAACAACACCCTCTTGTACCTTGGAATATGATCATAAAGACCTGATCACCTTAATTAAAGGTTTGCGTTCTTCAAGAGCCCCAGTCCCTGATGATCTGTCTAACCAAAATCATGCTACTATCATGGATAACGGCACATATTATTCCAATATTAAAACATGGTAGTCATGCAGATCCAAACAACTACAGACTGATAGTACTACTAGATGTGCTAGAGAAAATCTACTCAACCCTGCTCCTGAAAAGGCTATGCATGTGGATCTAGATCAACGAATTGAACGACTATTTCCAGGCAGGCTTTGTGAAAGGCCTAGGAACCGTGCCACTGGCACTTGTGATCAATCTACTGAAAGGCAAAATCATTGAGAACAACATCAAACTCCACCTGGCATTCTTGGATTTCACCAAGGCCTTTGATAGCATAAATAGGCAACTTCTTTGGGAGAAATTGGCGGAGAAACACTGTCCGCCCAATCTGTTGGAACAAATACAAGGTCTTTATACCAACACGACCATTCATTCACCTATCTGGGAAAGGCGATTTAACAGAAGAAATTCCAACATATCGAGGAGTAAAGCAATATACAACTTCTACATCTCCGATCTGGGGGACTTTATGAAAGCCTGCAGATGCTTTTCACCTAAGCTGGAAGATGTTAGAATAACCCATCTATTATATGCAGATGATCTCGCATTACTAGATCACACTGCCGTAGGGGTACAAATGTAATTAAATTGCCTACAGGAATATGCATGGATAAACAACCTGGCGATTAATACCAATAAAACTAAGATCCTTACTGTGAAAAAGGCCACACAGTGCATAAAGAAACTGCAAAATGGTTTCTTAACTACTCAGAAGTCACACAAGTTGTGCGCTTCAAATACCAGGAGATCTGGATCTCAAGAAATCTGACACTCATTTCTTTGCATACCAAAAGTTGAAAGCTGGCACGCTCACCTACCAGGCGAGTATTCTGAGGCAAAAATAATGCACATTTACACTCAAACAGTTTAAACCTGTTCAGAAGGTTTATTGATCCTAATCCTCCTCAAATAATAAAAGTGATCAATAACAAAATGCTTGAAGTGTACAAATAAATATCTTAATGCTTGGAGTATGAAGTGGATCGACCTTCTAAATGAGATACATTGCTTGATGGAAGAACTTCTGCTTAACCCGGGTGAAAAGAAAACATAACTGTGATTGGATCCAGACTCTGGATGACGTTGCCAAATTAAAACTACACACGCAATTGGCAACAGAATCAAGGAAACAAAATGACATACAACCCTACCTTTGGAGATGTCCAAATCCTAAACTACAGACAGCCATTATGAGGATCCATTTTAATCTATGCAGGTCCAATGAAATCATAGCTAGATCACATGGAGCTGTATTAACTCCTGGCTGTAGGTTCTGTAAAAATGTGGACCTAAATGAAATTCGATGTCATCTTTTCACTGCTTGCTTTTACCTTGAAGCGTACAGAATATCTTGGTCATTTCGTGGAGAAGTATAGATCCTTGTTGGCAGAAGATTGGTGGCATTGAATATTAAGAGAAATGCAAACGTCAGTGCTAATTGCGCTGGTTCAATTTTATTGGAATGTCTTAGAACCTGTGCTGTAAAAGCTGTTGAAATGTATTCATTTAAGAACTGTATCAATGTAAAGGACTGAAAAAGAAAGGTTTTGTAACTCCACTATAAGAGAATGGGAAAGTATTATTTTGCCGAAATGTTTTACTTAAACATAAATGTGCAAATAAAAAGATAAAAAAATAAAAAAATAATGTATTGGATATACCTGCATTGATACATGATGTGGAGGAGAGTGTACGAGAAGAGGCATGATATGGAAGATCTAATTGCTCAATGTTTGGATGTACACTCTAAATCCACCTCGACACCTGTTTCGTGAAGCATTTGATGAAGGTACTCAACCTGTAACGATATTTGATGAAGACTTGGAGAAAATATATAACAAGGTGCCAGTGATGCAGGAAAGCAGTGCAGAGGTGGGTGAATACCATGTAGACATGGCTAAAAACGTAACTGATATAGCAAATGCAGCTTGCAAGAACAACTATGAGACTACTCACAAACCTGATATAAATAGCACTGGTAATGTTAGCCCAACATCTAATGCGATGTTCAGTATTTTTGAAATTCTCCTGTCCACTGTGGTAGAAAGATGTGAAAGATTAAAGAATATGCTTGATATGAAATCTATTCTGTTACATAAGAGTATGTATAGAAGCTGTGAAACTTACGGCAGGCAAGGGGTAAATACCACTACACTTAGTTATTCTGAAGGGTTAGAAGCCGGGTTGGGTGCAACTAAAGATGCTGACAAAATAGTGAAACAATTTTTACCTAGTAAGGGATGTCCAAAAGGTCAGAAAAAGAACGTGATTGTACAAGCATGTATGTATACTAAGAAACACAATCAACGTAAGCATTCATGTGTAGTACCTGAGGCTGAGGTGAGCGACTATTTCATGAAGTATGAACTTGAACTAAACAAATTGGGATACAGCTGCAATATTGTAACAATGTACTCCAAGAAAATGAGATACCCTGAAGTGCCGAACCCTAGGATTGGCATTGGCCCTCCCCTGGCGGTGAAAGTTAAAGAGTGAGCAATGGAGAGGGGATGGGGGGCGGGATGGTGGAAGCTAATTCTAACACTTTACATGAGGGAAATCGCATGAACAGTAGAAGTGAGAATGAGGTCAGTGGAGAGGGCTACTGGCAGTGGTTGACCTCTGTTTTCCAGTCCTTCTTTGCAACAATATCTTGATGAGCAGAACTTTCTATGTTCCTGGAATACCAGGGGTTTTACGCATTTAACTGCTGTGGAGGGTTTGTTAGCCTATATGCATGTAGTCTGGGATTGCAAGAAACATGGATGCTGGAAGCTTGCAAATGTGATGGTCACAATACTATACATCAACTAGCAACTAAAGGCCCAATTGCCCAACCTAAGGGTGGATTATTGATCACTGCTTGCCAACCGTGGGTATTGGAAGGTATACATGGCTCCTCTGCAATTGTGTTGGCAGTAAAAGCCTGTCATAATAGGAGTGAGACGAACATCACAAACATCTATGACACCCCCAGTGTGGTGGCCACCACACAGAATGTGAAAGTAGTGAACAAATTATTAGATGCATGTGATCCCATTGTGGCCCTCTTGATTATGGTTGATTTCAATGCTAATATAAGTAGCAGCAATGAAGAAGTGGATGGGCCACATATTTTGACCTGAATCAAGCCGCTGGCGTTAGATCACCAAGGCCACGCCTGGGCGACATTATTATATTCCTATCCACTAACTCCACTAAATGGTTACTGCAGAGGTGATTCTCCTAAATCCTATACATGGATAAGCGGTAAAAATGCCTCCACCCTAGACTCTGTATTTGCAAATCCTGCGGCCATGTTGTTAGTGGTGGATATGGCCATTGTGATACGTGATGAAAGTGACCATATGCCACTTTGTGTAGCAATGAAAATAGATGGTCTGATATGAGAAATTAGAACCACAATCTCAATGGTGACATCCACATCAATAATAGTAAGAACCATATCCTGTGGAACCCTAAGAACCTTGAGAAAGCAAATCTAGTGGTGGAAATGCTGCTTCCAAAATGTATTGACCATTATACGAATGGTGGGCGAGAGCGTCTCCCACCATCCTAGCTGACTTTTTGGCGATAACGAGCCAGATTAAAGAAGCCACGAAAGTATGGAGACTTCACAAATGTGCACACGACCAGTGAAACACTTCCGCAAAAAAGGCCTGCGTTTCGATAGTAAAATCCATGCAGTGAGCAAACTGCTGAGAAGTCAAATATCGAGTATATTTAACCCTTCCTGTGTAAACTACTCTGACTGTGAAGTTAGCCTCTGCATTAAAAAGGCAAAAAGAACCTACCGTATATGGCTTACAACACACTGAATAACTTGTGAAAGAGAAATCTGGAATTGGTTGGCTAATCACACCCGTATCGGGAATACTAACGGGGTCTGGGCGGTGATTAGAAGGGCTACAAAACGGGCGTTACCCATGCAGATTCTGGCAGAGAATGCATGGTCTGAGAATTTTGATACCACCTTGAATAGTCAGATACCACCGAATATGGTCAAAGTAATGCCATTTAAAATATGGATTTGCAAGTCTTCCATTGAAGACGTCACAGGGATTATCAGCAAATTAAATTCATCATGAACAGCTGGTCCAGACTGAACATTCAATAGTTGAACATTCAATAGTTTAATCAATAAATCTCCACTACTATGGGCGCAGACTCTGCACATACTCTTTACAGAGATTTGTATGAGTGGTATCCTCTCCACTTCATGGCGAGAGAGCTCTATTTTGCCAGTCTACAAGAAAGGATGTTTTGTGAATCCTGCGCTCTATAGTATGCTGGCAATTTTGGATATCCTTGCTAAAATGTTGCCAAGGTCATACTAATTGAACTTACCCAATTGATGAATGACAATAATATTCTGCCACCTAAACAGATTGGCTTCAGACTAAATTCCAACACCACCCATAATCTGCTGATATTAGTGTCAGCAATTGAGTATGCAAATGTGATTAGAAAATCTGCTGTATCTGGACACTATATAGATTTTAGCACAACTTTTGACACTGTGACGCGCATAGGTTATGGTCAAAGCTGATAGCTTGGGATATCCCCAGAGGTTTATTGAATATGATCATTTTAGTCTACACCAGTATAAGAGCAGGGCATGATAGAGAAGCCAAACTATCTGTGTCGTTCCCCATTGCATACTGGCAGCAATCCTGTTTAATTTCTACTTAGCCAATCTGCCAGCGGAATTTCTAAGTTTGAAGTCCTACAAAATCAAGATTGGTAATCAGCAAATAAATTGGCTAGGTTATGCCAATGATTTACTGTTGTTACATCCAACCCAAAAGGGTCTCCAAAAACCGTTAGAGAGTGTGCATATATATGCCAAAGACAATGGCCTTAAAGTGAATATGTAACATGGAAGTGCCTGGAATGAGACTAAAAACAAATGCATGAGAATAGTATATCCATTGAGTTCCTTTATTGGTCATCAAGGAGGGATATCCATTCAAACTATCCCACTATTGTATTCTGCTATGATTTTCCCTGTCCTAATGTACGATGTTGTAGTGTTGGGGCATAAGCTAGCTAATGAGTTAAGTTGTTTCGAAGCAAAGATGCTTAGAATATTATTCAGAATAACGAAGATTCTCTCAGTAGAATTCCTCTGGTTGGAGTTCATTATTAGGGAAACTATGGCTGTGTTCATTCCCAGGGTCACTTTATGGTATGAAAAATTGTTATCCATGGATAATGGCACTATGATCATGAGTTATTTGAAAGATGTTGCATCGATTGAAGCATATAAATATATTGGCATTATGGCCAAGATTAGGAAGACCCATACAACCTGGCTTTCCAGTTATAGTCGGAACAGTGGCATTATCAAACCTTGGTCATGTAAAAGATGGCTAAAACAGAAATTGGTGAGCTAAAGCTATGAGTCCAACCTAGTGAAACTAGCAACAAATACGAACAGTGGGTGATATATTGCTTACATGATACAGCATGTCTCTATGCCAAACTATGTGATGGCTTACCCCAGTAGCCTGATAATTAGGCAATATCTATTGATAACATTTAACAGGTGCTTGAAACTTTGGGAGCACGTCTCCTAATAAACAGAGCAGATTGCCTATGCCGCTTGTGTGGCAATAACATAATTGAGTCTCTGGAGCACATGCTGTTAGATTGTGAAAGTTTAAATAACCTAAGAAACAAATGGGTAAAATCGTATGACAACAAGATCGAGTGTGATGACACAGCTAGAATATGGCATACACTCATGGAAGGCAGTGACACAAATTGTATATATTTTATGGTGACATTTTATATGCAATGTATTGAGATTGATTTTAGATTACTTGTCTAGAGGTGTCTTTTAATCATTAGAAATAATGGATGAACATTGATTACTGTTTTAATTGTGAAGAGTGGTGCCACACTCTGGCAGTCACGCTGCGAAGTGATGAAAGGTATTATTAAGTAATGTACAATTTGGTTTAAGATGATGTGTTGAAATGTAAATATGTATATATACAATGCCGTCTAGGCTGTAAGTACATTCAATTAATAAATAATATGTATTTGTTTATAAAGCAGGGTGCTTCCATGACCCCGTTATTACCCTATCTGAGACAATAAGAAAATCCGATTCCATGCCTGTCTGTAATCTGTCACAGAAAACACTCTCAGAATCAGAAATGCAAGTACTTAGCTTTGTAACTTCTAAAACACTCTTTCGTTTACATTCAAACTTCAACGATTTGTGGGAAACATATTTCTAGGAAATGTCTTTAGCAATTCGATAAAATGTACAAGCACCCTTAAGTCCAACTTGCGAAAATCTGAATCCTGTATTTGTCCCACGAAGGCCCAGATGCGTCATGAGGTGTTATCATTTGAATGGGTCATCTCATAAAAGATACGTAGAAATGGGATGATTTGTTATGAATAATATATTTCTCAATTACTAAGAACCGGTGTTACCATCATTTTATATCTTTCAAAAAGGACATAAAAATGCTGGACGCCCAGTAGGCTGTCCAATAATATCAGGTCTGCAGCCCTGTGATAGAGCGTCTATCCAAGAATGTGTATTTGAAAAAATTAATAAACTGCTCAACCAACTAATGTCTTCTATATTGGACATTGTAAGGTGTGTTTTTCACCCTAAGAGTGACAATTTTGTAAGTCTCGATATAGACTCATGGCACACAAATATCCATCAGGTCAGTGAAATCACAGTATTGTTGGAAAATTTGAAAAGCAGGCATACACCATATTATTTTTCTAATACCTTTGTAATTAAAAGTGCCACACCTTAAGGTCTCTGTGAAAGAAGGAGTGGGTTCTCTGAGTTTGACAAACCTATATGTTGCTCAGTTTGTGGAGAAATATATTTTTCTGTTTAGAGAATCAATAACCTTGTGAAAAAGTTGATTGACACTATATTTCTAATATAGCATAGGACACTGATGAATTTACAGAATGTTCTTATTATGTTGAATAGTATCAAAGACAAAATCGATGAGCCCAATGTAAAAAACGTTTCCTGATCTTCTGAGGAAATGGTAACACACATCTGTCATGCATCATTTTCCCTATAAAACATGTCCATTTTCCACTGATTCATCCAAAGCTATAAGGGTATCATGTTCCTCTTGTAACGTCCTTTTAACCTGTAATTAGTGGAGGTTATGCTCTAACGTTCACAAAGTAATTATTGTAGGATCACTATAATCATAATCTGCATCCTAATCATAAAATTTGGAAATTTGGAGGTTATGTCAATACTTTGCATGACACATTGGCCAGTTATTTTGTGTGTGTAAAGGACCACACTGCATGCTAGCATTCCCCATTTTATCAATTAGTTGCCATAACTAATGCAATTCAACTGCTGCCCTAGCTGACCTCTCTATTGTTTATTTTTCCACCACTGTAGATAAACTGTCATTGGTTTACACAAAAATGTGAATCTCCAATTAACGCTATGAGCCCTCTAGCTGCACATGATAATGTGTGTGCAACTTCCACATAAACTAATTGAGCCTCTGCAAACTGTGAACTATATCAATCCAATTTCTTCTCAAATGGGGGTAAACATATACAAGTTAAGTTGTTGTAATCTTACGCCTACTCCACTCTTCCTCCAGCCATGTGAGAGCTGGCATCAAGTCTGGTACTCGGTCTTGTGGGCAAGCTTGAATCACTGGGTGCAATGCGTGTCTAAGTGGAATATCACCATTATATGACCATTCCAACAATTCAACTCTGTAAGGCTGGCTTTAGCTTTTAGCTCCTTTTTTAGCTCCTCCCTGCTCCTGCCTACCACCTCTGTGATTCACCTGTGGGACCAGGAAGCAGCAGTTTGGTCCAGAGGATCAGTTAACAATGCCCCATTGTCTACATGGTAAGAAGCACCACTCTGAGACCTTAGACTCCATCTTGGGTGCACTTTAGCCCACAGCCTCCAATTTGGAGCCAAGCGTGCGAACGTCACACCTGATGAAACCTCCCCGCTCCCGCCATCCCATGCCTGATTGGCTGCCGGGGCCAAGAAGCCCTCTTGAGCAAGAGCCCTAGGACAGCCTTGTCCAGGCAGCAGGCTAAGGGCCCAAGGCAAAGGGAAGATCCCACCCCCTGTTTGCACTAGACACCTGACAAAACACTCCGCTGCTACATTTCCTAAATTACACTTTGTTCGGAAGTTGAAATTGTGATGAATCTTGCTGTGCTCCATAGTTAACCATTGTACTGAAATCCACTATGTACTGTTTTTTTTAATATAAAAGTTGTTTATTAGTTTGATTAACAAACTTTTACAACATATACACATTTTCATTGATCGTTTCTCATAGTTCAAAAGCATAATGTACTAAGAAATAATGTAGAAATTTAAATTATACAAATTTCAATTAAAACTTATAAACGGAAAAGAAAACAATCATATCTTCCAATTCCAGTACATTTTGCCACAGTAAGATTTTTCAACTAATCGTTTCAAACATGTTACCACTGGAATTCTTGGGTAACAGATATTATTCTATGTTTAAAGCATCTCCTTTTGTTAGTTCATCCACCAACATTTTAAGAAATTTGGTTAGTATCAATATGGTTTTAACAGATGTTTCCCACTTCATATTCATCCAGCCCCATTCCCTAGCATTTAAAGAGGTGGCCCTTTTTGTCACTCCGATGAGGTTGTACCTTACTGGTTCAAAATAGTTACAATAAATAACCAGATGTTTCAATGACTCTCTTTGTAACTGCTCATTACAAAAACGACATGAAGGCTCAGTAATAATCCCTGTTCCTTTGTCCCACCTTGAAGTAATCTCCAGGGTATCTAGCTGGTTTAGCTTAAACCTCATGTATAGGTCTCTCAGCTTGCAGCAGGGGAATTGTAATAAATACATTTTGCGTGGAGTTCTTGCAGTAACAAACAGAGATGCCTCATGATACTGTAACTTGGAGCTCATTGTATTTACTGTTTTTTGTCAAATCTAGCTCAGAGAGGAGTTTTTTTTACATGAAGGATCCCAAATTCTAGATCCTCAGGGCTTAAGGCCATTTCCTGGAGTAGATTGTGCATTACTTTATAAAAGTTCATCACAGATGGGGGGATTGGAATCAGAGATCATTATTCCGAAGTCTTCATAGAGTTAGTTGTCCGGGGGATACAACATTCTTGACAAATTCAGCAGTTGCCGCCATTGATACCTTGCAGATAGAGCAGTTATGCCTAATTCCTGCCGCAGTAAACAATTTGGAAGGTATTGTGAAATTCGTAAAGTACTCTTCCACATTTTTCCCTGAATCTGATCAAGGATACCATGTATGTTCAACAAACACATGTCCAACCCATACAGTATTGATGGTTCTACTTTGAGCATATAAAACTCAAATAGAGGTCTTTTATAGATCATCTTCATTTGCGTCCTCTGAGCTAGAATCTTGGCGTTCAGCCCCTCCTTCATTCTTATTTTGGAATTAGTGTTGGTTGTATCATAACTGAGATATTTTAATGAAGACTCCATGGGAATTGGCATGCTATCTTTTGTCCATTTCATGGTCTTTGCTTTCCTTTTCAGATTTTTGAATATAAAGATGTTTGATTTGTGTGCGTTACATTGCAGATTGTGCCTGTATAAATAGTCTGCAAATATATTCAGCTTCAGTTGTAAGCTGTAGGGAGTTATATCGAATATTAGGATGTCGTCGGCAAAGGCCAGACATTGGATTTTTAATTGGCCAAGCCTTGCAGGATACAAGATCTCCTTCATCCAAATTTTGTCAATGTCACAAAGATAGAGGTTAAACAGGGTCGCTGCCAAGTTGCAACCCTGTTTAACCCCCACCTCTGTCGGTATCGGCTGTGTGGTTGCGCCTGTGCTGCTAATCCTCACTAAATATGAGGTGCCAAGATGTAGTTTGACTATTGTAGTTTGACTATTAGGGTTATTAGGTGCGAGGGAATTCCCTTCCGTGCCATTTTTTCCTAGAGCATTGACCTTACCACGCAATCGAAAGCAGCTGATAAATCAAGCGAGGCCATATACAGCGGTCCTGTGTTGGGCATTTTTGTCTTAGCTAGAAGACGTGCCAGAATAGATGCATTTAGGGCAGTGCCCAAGTGGGCCCGAAAACCAATTTAAAAAAGGGAAAACACTTTGAATTCACGTTTGAAGGATTAATATTGCAAACACTTTTGCCCCCGCATCGATGAGGGCAATCGGTCTGAAATTTAGTGGATATGTTGTGTTTCCTTTCTTATGTACCAGTACAATTATAGCTTTTAGCCATGATTGTGAAATTACCTGAGTTCTAATTATCTCTTGAATTTGAGAGTCTATTATTTTTTCCCATAGGACACGATGTCTTTTAATCGCACTAGATGGAATGCAATCAGGCCCAGGGGCTTTAGAGTTATTGAGTTTACTAATTGCTGATATAATTTCTGCCAACCTTTTAAGGATCTCAAATTACTGGGAAGAGAATTTGCACTTATATTGACAAATCTTTCCGGCATATGACATTTTTATTTATATAATTGTGTCCATTCGTCTTCAGAGATGTTGGACGTTTGTTGCCACTTGGTTTTTGTTTTGTCATCCCGCAAAATGGCCCAGGTGGAGCTCCTATCATTGCGGCACAAACTCGACATCACCGACTGATTGACGACATGGTGGTGGTATCTCTGTAATTTTTATACCTATTTCTGTATTGATTGCAAATCTGTCTTTTAGTAACTTTAAATTCATCATCACTTAAATGCAGTTTTCAGATATCTAATCTGCACATTTTTTGTTAGTTTTGACACCTGAATATCTCTACTGAAAGTAACAGGGTCATAATTTATTTCAGTTTTCGTTTTTTTACTTTATGATAAGTTTTTTGATTGCTCCCGTTATGGAGTTGAGATACAATTCTAGTCATAGGTGGGAGTCATTAGTTGAATTTTGCGTTGGTAAATAACTATCCATGTCGTCACAAATCAAGGAGTTAAGTGTGTCACAAGTGTATACATGTGAGACATCAGAGGTATTTAGCCTATATCAACAGCTTACAGTAAAACACAGATACAGTGGCCGATTCATGGAATTAATGTGCGCCAAAAGATCCGGCGCAGAGGTGCCAAAACGTGTGAATCGCAGTGCAAGTGCGAAAATCGCAGGGAAACCAGCACACATCGATTCATGGAAGTCCGTGCGTGAGAAAAATATTGGATGTGCGCTGAAAAAGTGTGCGCCGCACGCCGGCGCACAGGTCATCCAACGGCATGCGCCACGGCCACAGCGGAATCGCACATAGCGCGGCGCACATAACAAAAGTAGGCGGAACACGGGGCGTAACACTCGGAATGGGGAACAACGCGTGACAATATGGGTGTCACGGGGGAAGTACAGGAGGCAAGTGCACGGAATGCCCACACGCTCGCCTACAACTCGTATTCATGGAATCGAATAGGGCAAACCAGCGCACGGTCAAAGACGCGCACAGGGCCAAACAAGTCTGCCACAAGAAAGCAGGCGGCAGCGTCCCTGCGCCTGAAATAAATGTGCGCCAAAATGTGCGCTAACAAAAAGCACCTATATACAGCTATGATGAATGATCCATACTGTGGCCCTCTAGGACAAATGAGGTGCAAAGGGGTACGCGACAAACACAGATACCCGATGTGTGAAAAATAGCATGTGCGTGTATTTCGGGGTGCGCGGGAAGTTCCACACGTGATTGTCCTTGGTACGTGTATTTCAGGGTGCCCGTGAAGTTTCACAAGCGATTTCAGCATGGTACGTGTATTCCAAGGTGCGCGTGAAGTTTCACACGCAAATTTGTAGGGTACGTGTATTTCGGGGTGCATGTGAAGTTTCACACGCGAATTTGCAGGGTATGTGTATTTCGGGGTGCTCGTGAAGTTCCACACGTGATTTCAGCAGGGTACGTGCACTTCGGGTGCGCGGGAAGTTCCACACGCGAATACAGCAGCCTACGTGTATTTTGAGGGTGCCGGGGAGTACTACACGTGAATTGGCCATGTGGGTCCTCCCAGGTGTTCCCTCTACACCCTCCACGGCCCCTGCAGGCAGCCCACACCACAGGGGACTACCTTGCACCCCTGCACATGTCCCGCAGGCAGCCCATCCACCATGGCCATGCCCCCCAGCCAACTCACATGTCACCTTGCACTACTGCCCACCAACGCATGTCTCCCAGCACGCCCACCCCCCAGCAGTCAGGGGCACCCTCCACCAGGCCCCCACTCATGTCTCCCAGCACCCCCAGCATCCAGGGGCACCCTCCACCAGGCCCCCACTCATGTCCCCCTGCACCCCCAACCCCCAGCATCCAGGGGCACCTGCCAGCAGGCCCCCACACATGTCCAACTCATGTCCCCCTGCACCCCCACCCCCCAGCATCCAGAGGCACGCTCCACCAGGCCCCCACTCATGTCCCCATGCACCCCCACCCCCCAGCATCCAGGGGCACCCTCCACCAGTCCCCCACTCAGGTCCAACTCATGTCTCCCTGCACCCCCACCCACCAGCAGTCAGGGGCACCCTCCACCAGGCCCCCACTCATGTCTCTCAGCACCCCCACCCCCAGCAGTCCAGGGCACCTGCCAGCAGGCCCCCACTCATGTCCAACTCATGTCCCCCTGCACCCCCACCCCCCAGCAGTCAGGGGCACCCTCCACCAGGCCACCACTCATGTCCAACTCATGTCTCCCTGCACCCCCACCCCCCAGCATCCAGGGGCACCCTCCACCATGCCCCCACTCATGTCCAACTCATGTCTCCCTGCACCCCCACCCCCCAGCATCCAGGGGCACCCTCCACCAGGTCCCCACTCATGTCTCCCAGCACCCCCACCCCCCAGCATCCAGGGGCACCCTCCACCAGGCCCCCACTCATGTCCCCCTGCACCCCACCCCCCAGCATCCAGGGGCACCTGCAGCAGGCCCCCACTCATGTCCAACTCATGTCCCCCTGCACCCCCACCCCCCAGCAGTCAGGGGCACCCTCCACCAGGCCCCCACTCATGTCCCCCTGCACCCCCACCCCCCCAGCATCCAGGGGCACCTGCCAGCAGGCCCCCACTCATGTCCAACTCATGTCCCCCTGCACCCCCACCCTCCAGCAGTCAGGGACACCCTCCACCATGCCCCCACTCATGTCTCCCAGCACCCCCACCCCCCAGCATCCAGGGGCACCCTCCACCAGGCCCCCACTCGTGTCTCCCTGCACCCCCACCCCCCCGCATCCAGGGGCACCTGCCAGCAGGCCCCCACTCATGTCCAACTCATGTCCGCCTGCACCCCCACCCCCCAGCAGTCAGGGGCACCCTCCACCAGGCCCCCACTCATGTCTCCCAGCACCCCCACCCCCCAGCATTCAGGGGCACCCTCCACCAGGCCCCCACTCATGTCCCCCTGCACCCCCACCCCCCAGCATCCAGGGGCACCTGCCAGCAGGCCCCCACTCATGTCCAACTCATGTCCCCCTGCACCCTCACCCCCCTGCATCCAGGGGCACCCTCCACCAGGCCCCCGCTCATGTCCCCCTGCACCCCCACCCCCCAACATCCAGGGGCACCCACCACCAGGCCCCCACTCATGTCCAACTCATGTCTCCCTGCACCCCCACCCCCCAACAGTCAGGGGCCCCCTCCACCAGGCCCCCACTCATGTCTCCCAGCACCCCCACCCCCCAGCAGTGCAGGGCACCTGCCAGCAGGCCCCCACTCATGTCCAACTCATGTCCCCCTGCACCCCCACCCCCCAGCAGTCAGGGGCACCCTCCACCAGGCCCCCACTCATGTCCAACTCATGTCCCCCTACACCCCCCCAGCAGTCAGGGGCACCCTCCACCAGGCCCCCACTCATGTCTCCCAGCACCCCCACCCCCCAGCAGTGCAGGGCACATGCCAGCAGGCCCCCACTCATGTCCAACTCATGTCCCCCTGCACCCCCACCCCCCAGCATCCAGGGGCACCCTCCACCAGGCCCCCACTCATGCCCCCCTGCACCCTCACCCCCCAGCATCCAGGGGCACCTGCCAGCAGGCCCCCACTCATGTCCAACTCATGTCCCCCAGCACCCCCATCCCCCAGCTGTCAGGGGCACCCTCCACCTGGCCCCCACTCATGTCTCCCAGCACCCCCACCCCCCAGCAGTGCAGGGCACCTGCCAGCAGGCCCCCACTCATGTCCAACTCATGTCACCCTGCACCCCCAGCCCCCAGCAGTCAGGGGCACCCTCCACCAGGCCCCCACTCATGTCCAACTCATGTCTCCCTGCACCCCCACCCCCCATCATCCAGGGGCATGCTCCACCAGGCCCCCACTCATGTCTCCCTGCACCCCCACCCCCCAGCATCCAGGGGCACCCTCCACCAGGACCCCACTCATGTCCCCCTGCACCCCCACCCCCCAGCATCCAGGGGCACCCTCCACCAGGCCCCCACTCATGTCTCCCAGCACCCCCACCCCCCAGCAGTGCGATTGGCCTGGGTACATGTATTTCAGGGGTGCGCGGTTATTTTTACACGCGATTTCAGCAGTGTACTTGTATTACGGGTTCTCGTGAACTTCCACACGCGATATCAGCAGGGTACGTGTATTACAGGGTTCGCGTGAGCTTCCACACGCGACTGGGCCTGGGAGAGTGGGGTACGTGTATTCCTGGGGTGGGCGGCAAGATTTACACACGACTGGGCCTGGGAGAGCTTGTTACGTGTATTCCTGGGGTGGGCGGGAAGATTTACACAGTTGCCTACAACGCGCCAAAAAAGACGGTCCAATCCGGAAACACGTACGCCAGCATGAAGCAGGCGCACGTCGACTCGCAGGAAGCAGGCGTACGTCGGCCCGCGCAGCATAAAAGTGTGCGCAAACAACAAACAAGCTCAGACGCCAGGATGAATATACCGTTCCTAGCAGCAGTGGCCGAGGGATACCGCAGGAGGAGGAGGAGGATAGTCAGGGCCAGAAACTTTATACCCAGAACCAGCCTTTTTGGTATGCCTGATGACCAGGTGTATTGGAGGTACAGGTTTCCACCTCACATAATACTCGACCTGGTCAGTGAGTGGGAGGAGGATCTCACATCACCCACCCTGCGCTCCCAAGCACTCAGCCCCCTGGAGAAGGTCCTCAATGTACTGCACTTCTTGGCTACCGGATCATTTCAGCGGACAAGTGCCATAGTGGGGGGGTGTCACAGGCCACGCAGTCACGGTGCCTACACCAGGTGTTGGCCATCATCACTGCACGCCCATCAGTCCGCATGCACATATACCTGCCCAGAACACCTGCAGAAAGGCAGGCTGTCATCCAGGATTTCTACGGGGTAGCACAATTCCCCAAAGTGCTAGATGCCATTGATTGCACCCATGTGAATCTACATCCCCCCAGGGCATCTGAGCACATCTATAGAAACCGCAAGCACTGGCATTCCATCAACGTCCAGGTAGTATGTGATGCCAAGGGAATCATCACCTCAGTATATGCCAACTATCCAGGGTCCACCCACGACAGCTTCATTTACAGGATGTCAACCCTAAACCAGGACATGGAAGCTGGGCGGCATGGCGATGCATGGCTGCTTGGTGAGTATAAATTCCACAGCACATGCATGCATGTCAGATACAGAGTAATGTCACTACCCCACTAATGATACCCATCACCACCTCCCCAGGGGACAGTGCCTACCCTCTGAGCACCCACATGATGACGCCAATTCGGAACCCCATCACGCCTCCCGAGGTAAGATACAACACAGCCCATATTGCAACCCGGGTCATAGTGGAGAGCACATTAGGAGTGCTCAAGTCACGCTTTCGCTCCCTTGACCGTTCTGGCGGGCAGCTGTGATACGCTCCCCCAGTAGTGTGCAGGATCATAGTGGCAGCATGTGTCCTGCACAATGTTGCAACACGCCGGGGCCTGGCTGTGGACATGGTGGTGCCCCCACATCCCCATCCACATGCACGCCCGCGGCGCATGGGAGGGGAAAGGGCACAGGGTGAGGCAGCCCGTACGCAGCTGGTGGCTAATTACTTCACATAGAAATCACACCCCTGTGGAGTGCACACAGCCCTGGCACATACCATCTGACAATCAATGATGACTCAATCTGACAATTATGATGAATGAAGGGACAGTCAACTGTCAGAACTATAGCAGCCTGAGATTGTTCACCTGGAAGTGTCACAATATGTGCATCCCTACCTACACAGACACCAACAATGCAGTGTCATCAAAAGACACACTTCTATGCAGCAAAAATGAATACCCACTTGCAAAATACAACATGAGAACAATGCCATGTCACCCAACCCCTCCCCGGCACCGTCACACAACACACCATGGCATGTCATGCTATGTGAGAGCAAACAAAGTAATCCCCACAACATGACACAAGTGTCACAAAGTACAGTGTCCCTAATGGAAACTGGCCACACATGAAATGCTCACAGTAATGCAGGACCAACAACACACATTACCAAATATTTAGCAATAATACAAATCACCTACACAACCTCAAACCTACCATAAACATGACAGAACGGATTTAAAAAATTGGTAGTCTCACTACCTGATAATGCCAGCACTTCGACCACTTCCAACTGTACAGTGTTAGGGCCACGCAAAAGTGTAGGTGCACTGCTTACAACATGGACTCCATTTCCAAAGTCGACTGCCTTGTGAAGACATGAGGAATGGACCTGCAAATTAGGAGGATGAGATGGATACAGAGGCACATATCAATACACCATGCAGTGTACAATACAACAACAATATGCACTAGGAATGTATACACAGTAATGTCTACAGACTGCCCACACATCAAATGGGAGTCCAACGTCACTGTGTAAGTCAATGTCACTTGGGCACACCCTTTGCAAGCCCATGGAAACAAGAAGCAGGAGGGGTGTGTGTCACACAAACCCAAGCATCTGACCCAAATTCAGGACAAGCCTGCATGTGCCCAGCCACAATACAGCGTATGCCCATGGGAGCCACACAAGGCAACACACTGGGCCTCATTACGACCCTGGCGGTAAGTGAAAAACGATGGCGGTAAATGGTTACCGCCATCGTTTTCCGCCAGGTCCGATCATGACTCCTGACCGTAAACTACGATGCCAATAGCGGCATCGTAGTTAACGCTGCCGCTAACTGCGCTAAGGGTGCGCGCACGCGACCGCCCACACCGTACTTAGCGCCATGGCGGAAAGGTACGCAAATGCCGACCCAAGCGGACATGCACCTAACGCCATCACCGAGGCCGCTAAGTACCTTACCGCCATGGTGCAAATAACGCCATCGCGAACCAACCGTAAAGGGCCAATTCAAGTGAATGCAGCTGCCACAGGTGCACAGAAACAGCACAGGTGAAGGCAATACAGACTCAGGGGAGTACAAAAAGAGCACACCCCACCCCTACCCACAATGATGGCAATACGACTAGCAATGTTGGGGCTGGAGGACCTGATAGCAATGCATGTGCTACTACAACAGCAACAACAACAACAACAGGCAGCACAGAGGAGACGCAGGAGGAGAAGGAGGGCAAGGCAGGCCCAGCAAGCCCCACCAGCACAGCCAGTGCTACCACGCAGGCAGCCCCCAATCCCACGCATCAGAGCCAATCCAAACAACCTCACTGCTGAGCAGATCCACACCCTGTACCGTTTGGACCGGGACACCATCACCGCCATCGTAGACATGACACACCATGTCATCGTCAGCATGATAGAAAGTCCAACCGCCATCCCCCCCCTACTGAAGGTAGTGGCTGTACTCCACTTCCTTGCCACAGGCACCTACCAGCACACAGTGGGGCACCTGCATGGCATTTCACAACCATTATTCTCACGAACACTCATCCAAGTGCTCGATGCCCTCCTCAAGCACACAGACGACCACATCTCATTACCACGGACTGCCCAGGAGATTGCAAACACCAAAGTGGGTTTCCATGCACTAGCCAGCATACCCGGTTGCATTGGTGCCATCGACTGCACCCATGTGGAATTGGTGGTTCCACGTGCCATGGAGGTACCGTACCGCAACCGGAAACAGTTCCACTCTATCAACGTGCAAATGGTCTGTGACTCCAACAAGATCATCACACATTGTTGTGCCCGATTCCCCGGATCAACCCATGATTCAATGGTCCTGAGGAACTCCACAATACCACGCTACATGGAGCGACATGCAGGCCCAAGATCCTGGCTACTCGGTGAGTGCAATGTCATGGAAGTGGGCATGGGAATGACGTACCAGTGCATACTCCACCTGGCAGAAAGGGGGGGGGGAAGATGCATACTCCACCTGGCAGAAAGGGGGGGGGGAAGATGCATACTCCACCTGGCAGAAAGGGGGGGGAAGATGCATACTCCACCTGGCAGAAAGGGGGGGGGGAAGATGCATACTCCACCTGGCAGAAAGGTGGGGGGAAGATGCATACTCCACCTGGCAGAAAGGGGGGGGGAAGATGCATACTCCACCTGGCAGAAAGGGGGGGGGGAAGATGCATACTCCACCTGGCTGTGAGTAACACAGAGAACGGATACAGAGGAAGGGCACTCACAATGCACAAAATCCCTCTGCATACATAGGGTGATGGCATGCAAAACAGGCCATGGCAGCAATGAGCATATACTGGTTGCATAGTGTGAATCAATTAGTGCATGTAGAAGTGAGCCAAGGTAACAGTTCCATGCCAGCCATGGTGGAACATCATGTTCCTGATCAGACAACATGACTGACACATACATTCTCGCCTACATACAGGTGATGCAGCCTATCCCCTGAAGAGGTGGCTCCTCACGCCAGTCCGGAACCCGCAGAACCAGCACGAGGAGGACTTCAACCGTGCACATACACGTACTCGTGTGGTCATAGAGCAGACATTCGGCCTCCTGAAGGCACGGTTCCGAAGCCTCAGCAGGTCTGGTGGGGCACTCCTGTATGGCCATGAGAAGGTGGCAAAGATCGTCATGGCATGTGTCATGCTGCACAATATGTGCGTCAGACGGAATGTGTCCCTGCCCCCTGACGCAGAACTGCAACCACCTGACGATGAGGATGAGGAGGATGCAGATGGGGCGCCACCACATGGAGGAGGCGATGCACAGGAGGGGCGTGCCATGCGCCAAAGTATCATCGACCATTGCTTCTAGCACACACGGCTGGTGTTTATCGCATGGAGACTGCACTTGGGGCACTGTGTGTCTCTGGGACATGCACACTGTGGACTGTACACCAATAAAGCACACATACGCAATGAAAATGTCCACACATTTCTTTTTTTGAAAGAAAAAAGTGTATTGGAACTATGAACTGTCGTGTCACACCCCCTCCCACCTCCCCCCTGCACACCCCAACACACCCCCTCCCACCTCCCACCTCCCCCCTGCACACCCCAACACACCCCCTCCCACCTCCCACCTCCCCCCTGCACACCCCAACACACCCCCTCCCACCTCCCACCTCCCCCCTGCACACCCCAACACACCCCATGTAGCTGTCAACAGATGCCTGTGACCGTGTCCACAGGCCGTCACAAGCCCCCTCTCCCGGCACCCGGGGCACCCCTGGCTGTGGAGCGCAGGTTGCGTCCAGAACGGCGCACGGGGCTGCTCTGCGCAGAACTGGCAGTGGAGGATGTCCCTGGCTGCCCCTGTGCATGCAGCTCCTGTCGTGTGTGGGTGAGGTCAGTGACCGCACGACGCAAGCCCGCAAGTTCGGCACAGATGTCCCTGGACATGGCCTGCATGGCATCCCTCAGGGTGGCAGTGCTCTGCGCCACTTCCGCCCTTAGTGTCTCCGTGGCCTGTTCAATGCTGAACCTAGCCCCCACACATTCCGCGGCATGCTCATCCAGCATTGCGGACAGTTGATGCTGCCGCTGAGTGATGTCCTCGAGGGACGGCTGGCCGTGCTGGCCCATGGCCAGTGCAGGTGGAGTGATGGAGGGGCTGGTCCCCTCCTGTGGAGTGTGGACAGGGCATGGGGTGGAAGGCCACTCCTCTGCCTCAGTGTGCCCCTGTGTGTCGCCCTCATGGGGGCTGGCGTCTGAGAAACAGGGGGAATGTAGTTGGTCAGTGGGGCTTCTGACCTCCTGCTCCATGTCCGAGTCAGAACATGCAGCTGTTGCAGCTGTCTCCCCGATGTTGCTGCTGGCCGCTGACCCCCTGCCTTCTGTGGCAGGCAATGTCGGTGGAGGTGGAGCAGCTGCTGCTGGCCTGCTGCCAACAGGGGTGCTTGCCGGTGGGACCTCCGGTATGCCTGCAGTGGGACCTGCTTGTCGTGGGGTCTGCCTCACTGCAGCTGAGGTTGAGGGTGCAGGGAGGTTGTCGTTGGACTTCGCTCTCTTCGGCGCAGGGGTGTCCTGGTCCTCTGGGTGTGATTCTGTGCCTGTGGTGGAGCAAAGGTGGGAGGGCGTTATTGATGGGTCTACGGACTTCTGAATGACAATGGTTGACATTATTTTGGCCAGTGGATGAGGCAGATTTCAGGCAGTGCCATGCAGGTTGTCTCCTTTTGGTGTGGTATGTGGATGCAGGTATGCGGGTGCCAGCAGTGTATGCAGGGTGGTGCTCGCATGTGGCTATGGGCAGTATTGATTTGTGTTGCATTTACACTCTAGGGCAACCTTGTGCTACACATGATTGGACTGCTGTGACTATGGCATGTCTTGTATGAGGCACCTACCTTCATCGCCTGATGTCGGGGATCCCCTTTCCATCCCTCCAACGCCTTCGATGGATTCCATGCCGATGGTGGTAGCACAGATCTCCTCCCACGGTTGGAGTTTCAGGGGGGATTCCGACCCTCCACCGGTTCCCTGGGCAAGGTTGCGGTTTGCCGAGATGACGGCTCTGACCCGTATGCGCAGGTCATCCCAGCGCTTCCGGCACTGCTGTGGGGTGCGGGGTACGGTCCCCACCGCGCTGACGCGCTCAGCCACCAGGGCCCAGATGGCCTTCTTCTTCCCGATTGCTGTCCTGGTCATTTCAGGGGAGAATACAACACCTGCGTTGTCCTGCAGGGTCTCCGCTAGCATGCAGAGTTCCTCCCGGCTGAATCGCTCCTGGCGCTGGCGGTCACATGCCTTTTTCACGGATTTTGGCATTTTCTGGAACTTGGATGGGTGGGTGTTTGGTTGGGACAGGTGTCAGGGTTGGGTCTGGTGTTGTTTGGTAGGATGGCGATGGATTGTGTTTTTAAAGATGGCCGACGGGCTGCTTCCCGTTCCGGCGCGATGACGCTATTTCCGGTTTGGCCTTTTACGGCCGCCGCTAATTACGGTGGCCGTAAATTACGGTGGCCGTAAATTACGGTGGCTGTAAATTACGGTGGCCGCTAGTTACGCTGGCGGAAGGGCACCTTGCTCGCTTAGCGATGACGGTAGGGGCCTTTTCCGCCATGGCGTTAATTGCATTACCGCCATGGTGTAATGCTCGTGCGCGATGGGTCGTGATGTGGCGCTCTTTACGCCATCGTCCCACGGCGTAAACGCTCATTACGCCATGGCGGTAATGACGGGCGATTACCGCCAGGGTCGTAATGAGGCCCACTGTAAAAAAAATCAAAAATCAAAAATCAAAAATCAAAAATGATCATGTATGGGCTAGGTGGGGTGGGGGAGGCCACCCAGGAGGTCTGAGGACAGGGTGCACACCAAAACCCACCTGTGTGGATTTTGGGGAAAAAAAACACCTCCATGGGCTCATGGCCTGCACGGCTACCCTATTGTGAGAGAATCGCTGCTGTCGCTCTCCTCACCCTCTGCAGCTGCATCTGGAGGTGGTGGTACTATGGGAGGCAGCCCACGCAAAGCCCTAGTCTGGTCCTCCATGGCAGCAAGCATGCGGGTGTGGAAGGTCTGGTTCTGGAGGATAATCGTGCGGAGGTCCCCATGCAACAACTCACGGGATGCCCGGACCTCCTCCCGAGTTGCCTGTATCTCAGCTGAGAGCGTACGTGTGAGCCGCTCCAGCTGCTGTTCTGTCCTCGTGTCAGTTGAAGCCTCAAGCTCAACAAGAGTCACCCTGAGCTGACGGAGTTCCACCCTCAGGGCTTCCCTGTGGCCCTGGGACTCAATAGAAATGGCTTCCCGCAGAGTCTCCAGTGCCGCCCGTCTGTCCCTGTTGGACGCCAACATGTCCTCCCTGTGTGACTGGCAAATGGAGTCTGTTGCCTGCTGTAGTTGTTCCATCAGCCTTGAAATGGAAGTGGCCACCCTATCCATGGCCTGAGCCATCATCTCAGATGATGCTGCCTGTTGGTTTGCCATACCGTATATGGATTGCTCCCATGCGGTATTGCCAGGTGGCATACGGCCACCGCGTCGGCGGGCACCACACCTGTCTGGGGCAAGGCAAACTGCGCCTTGCTGTGCCGGCACTGCCTGAGGCTGCAGGACTGCATTCCCCCTCTGATCTGCTGGCCCAGGAACAGGACCAGAAGTTGCGGAGTGTGACCCTCCTTCCGTAACCACCAAAGGCGGACCTACCAACACTGACATCCCCATTGAGGGTTCTACCCCTGGTGCAGGTGGGTTGGACAGTACAGAATCCCTCCCAGAAACACTTACCTGCGACGGCACATAGGTCTCATCATCCGAATCGACACCTGAATAGAGCTCAGGGGAGGTGCACCCAGAGACACCCCTTGAGAGAATGGTCTGCAGCAAGTGTGGGTTCTCACCCACCACCACACCATGTCCCTCACTGGTGCCCGGTCAGGCCTGAGACCCCTCCAGGGTCTGCACCATCTCCACAACCCCAGCAGTATCAAGTGCGTCATCCCCTGCAAAGACATGAAAGAAAAGAAATGGGAACAGGCATTAGCACCATGGCACACAATTAGGGCTGAGAAGCAACAGAACCAGTACTTAATTGACACATGTCCCACATGACTATAACCCTCCCATGTATGCACCGTCACTGCGTATGAAGGGGAGGCAAATGGCACACATTGATGACACCAAGATGGAAGACCAACACATTTGCTGCATGCTGGCTAGCAGTGCCATCACACATTGGCCTGTGATTGGCATGTCCAATACACATACATGGCACATGCCATCACACAGATGGCACATACCATAGCCATGTCACACATGTGACAATAGGACTGAGAAATGCCTAGTGAAAGTGGTGGAATGCAAACAATCAGCCTGAATGAACACAGAATAATACGCAACAATGTTGTGGCAAGATGACATTTCAAGGGCAACTGGCGTGAGGTTGGGCTAAATGTCTACTGTTGCCAGAAGGGATACTGCAATACCCAAATCCTGGTGCGCAGAATGTATTGGATGAAGCACATGGGTGACCCAAACCACTCAGGCACACACACCCTCACCAGGAGGAGGAGGATAGTCAGGGCCAGAATCTTTACACCCAGAACCAGCCTTTTTGGTATGCCTGATGACCAGGTGTATGGGAGGTACAGGTTTCCACCTCACATAATACTCGACCTGGTCAGTGAGTGGGAGGATGATCTCACATCACCCACCCTGCGCTCCCAAGCACTCAGCCCCCTGGAGAAGGTCCTCAATGTACTGCACTTCTTGGCTACCGGATCATTTCAGCGGACAAGTGCCATAGTGGGGGGGTGTCACAGGCCATGCAGTCACGGTGCCTACACCAGGTGTTGGCCATCATCACTGCACGCCCATCAGTCCGCATGCACATATACCTGCCCAGAACACCTGCAGAAAGGCAGGCTGTCATCCAGGATTTCTACGGGGTAGCACAATTCCCCAAAGTGCTAGATGCCATTGATTGCACCCATGTGGCTCTACGTCCCCCCAGGGCATCTGAGCACATCTATAGAAACCGCAAGCACTGGCATTCCATCAACGTCCAGGTAGTATGTGATGCCAAGGGAATCATCACCTCAGTATATGCCAACTATCCAGGGTCCACCCACGACAGCTTCATTTACAGGATGTCAACCCTAAACCAGGACATGGAAGCTGGGCGGCATGGCGATGCATGGCTGCTTGGTGAGTATAAATGCCACAGCACACGCATGCATGTCAGATACAGAGTAATGTCACTACCCCACTAATGATACCCATCACCACCTCCCCAGGGGACAGTGCCTACCCTCTGAGCACCCACATGATGACGCCAATTCGGAACACCATCACGCCTCCCGAGGTAAGATACAACACAGCCCATATTGCAACCCGGGGCATAGTGGAGAGCACATTAGGAGTGCTCAAGTCACGCTTTCGCTCCCTTGACCGTTCTGGCGGGCAGCTGTGATACGCTCCCCCAGTAGTGTGCAGGATCATAGTGGCAGCATGTGTCCTGCACAATGTTGCAACACGCCGGGGCCTGGCTGTGGACATGGTGGTGCCCCCACATCCCCATCCACATGCACGCCCGCGGCGCATGGGAGGGGAAAGGGCACAGGGTGAGGCAGCCCGTACGCAGCTGGTGGCTAATTACTTCACATAGAAATCACACCCCTGTGGAGTGCACACAGCCCTGGCACATACCATCTGACAATCAATGATGACTCAATCTGACAATTATGATGAATGAAGGGACAGTCAACTGTCAGAACTATAGCAGCCTGAGATTGTTCACCTGGAAGTGTCACAATATGTGCATCCCTACCTACACAGACACCAACAATGCAGTGTCATCAAAAGACACACTTCTATGCAGCAAAAATGAATACCCACTTGCAAAATACAACATGAGAACAGTGCCATGTCACCCAACCCCTCCCCGGCACCGTCAAACAACACACCATGGCATGTCATGCTATGTGAGAGCAAACAAAGTAATCCCCACAACATGACACAAGTGTCACAAAGTACAGTGTCCCTAATGGAAACTGGCCACACATGAAATGCTCACAGTAATGCAGGACCAACAACACACATTACCAAATATTTAGCAATAATACAAATCACCTACACAACCTCAAACCTACCATAAACATGACAGAACGGATTTAAAAAATTGGTAGTCTCACTACCTGATAATGCCAGCACTTCGACCACTTCCAACTGTACAGTGTTAGGGCCACGCAAAAGTGTAGGTGCACTGCTTACAACATGGACTCCATTTCCAAAGTAGACTGCCTTGTGAAGACATGAGGAATGGACCTGCAAATTAGGAGGATGAGATGGATACAGAGGCACATATCAATACACCATGCAGTGTACAATACAACAACAATATGCACTAGGAATGTATACACAGTAATGACTACAGACTGCCCACACATCTAATGGGAGTCCAACGGCACTGTGTAAGTCAATGTCACTCGGGCACATCCTTTGCAAGCCCATGGAAACAGGAAGCAGGAGGGGTGTGTGTCGCACAAACCCAAGCATCTGACCCAAATTCAGGACAAGCCTGCATGTGCCCAGCCACAATACAGCGTATGCCCATGGGAGCCACACAAGGCAACACACTGTAAAAAAAATCAAAAATCAAAAATCAAAAATCAAAAATCAAAAATGACCATGTATGGGCTAGGTGGGGTGGGGGAGGCCACCCAGGAGGTCCGAGGACAGGGTGCACACCAAAACCCACCTGTGTGGATTTTGGGGAAAAAAAACACCTCCATGGGCTCATGGCCTGCACGGCTACCCTATTGTGAGAGAATCGCTGCTGTCGCTCTCCTCACCCTCTGCAGCTGCATCTGGAGGTGGTGGTACTATGGGAGGCAACCCACGCAAAGCCCTAGTCTGGTCCTCCATGGCAGCAAGCATGCGGGTGTGGAAGGTCTGGTTCTGGAGGATAATCGTGCGGACGTCCCCATGCAACAACTCACGGGATGCCCGGACCTCCTCCCAAGTTGCCTGTATCTCAGCTGAGAGCGTACGTGTGAGCGGCTCCAGCTGCTGTTCTGTCCTTGTGTCAGTTGAAGCCTCAAGCTCAACAAGAGTCACCCTGAGCTGACGGAGTTCCACCCTCAGGGCTTCCCTGTGGCCCTGGGACTCAATAGAAATGGCTTCCCGCAGAGTCTCCAGTGCCGCCCGTCTGTCCCTGTTGGACGCCAACATGTCCTCCCTGTGTGACTGGCAAATGGAGTCTGTTGCCTGCTGTAGTTGTTCCATCAGCCTTGAAATGGAAGTGGCCCCCCTATCCATGGCCTGAGCCATCATCTCAGATGATGCTGCCTGTTGGTTTGCCATACCGTATATGGATTGCTCCCATGCGGTATTGCCAGGTGGCGTACGGCCACCGCGTCGGCGGGCACCACTCCTGTCTGGGGCAAGGCGAACTGCGCCTTGCTGTGCCGGCACTGCCTGAGGCTGCAGGACTGCATTCCCCCTCTGATCTGCTGGCCCAGGAACAGGATCAGAAGTTGCGGAGTGTGACCCTGCTTCCGTAACCACCAAAGGCGGACCTACCAACACTGACATCCCCATTGAGGGTTCTACCCCTGGTGCAGGTGGGTTGGACAGTACAGAATCCCTCCCAGAAACACTTACCTGCAACGGCACATAGGTCTCATCATCCGAATCGACACCTGAATAGAGCTCAGGGGAGGTGCACCCAAAGACACCCCTTGAGAGAATGGTCTGCAGCAAGTGTGGGTTCTCACCCACCACCACACCACGTCCCTCACTGGTGCCCGGTCAGGCCTGAGACCCCTCCTGGGTCTGCACCATCTCCACAACCCCAGCAGTATCAAGTGCGTCATCCCCTGCAAAGACATGAAAGAAAAGAAATGGGAACAGGCATTAGCACCATGGCACACAATTAGGGCTGAGAAGCAACAGAACCAGTACTTAATTGACACATGTCCCACATGACTATAACCCTCCCATGTATGCACCGTCACTGCGTATGAAGGGGAGGCAAATGGCACACATTGATGACACCAAGATGGAAGACCAACACATTTGCTGCATGCTGGCTAGCAGTGCCATCACACATTGGCCTGTGATTGGCATGTCCAATACACATACATGGCACATGCCATCACACAGATGGCACATACCATAGCCATGTCACACATGTGACAATAGGACTGAGAAATGCCTAGTGAAAGTGGTGGAATGCAAACAATCAGCCTGAATGAACACAGAATAATACGCAACAATGTTGTGGCAAGATGACATTTCAAGGGCAACTGGCGTGAGGTTGGGCTAAATGTCTACCGTTGCCAGAAGGGATACTGCAATACCCAAATCCTGGTGCGCAGAATGTATTGGATGAAGCACATGGGTGACCCAAACCACTCAGGCACACACACCCTCACCTGGCACTCAATCAGAAGCCCTCACACACACACCATACACATGGATGACACACACATGCATGTGCACTCACCGGACAATGCCTCGTAATCTGTCAGGTCTCCCACGCCTTGGATCTGTCCCTCCGTGACGTAGGTTCCAGCAATATACTCATGTGGAGTGAGTTCAATGTCCTCTGCTGGAGACCCACCTCCAGTCACTAGAGTAGCGGCATGACTTGAGGCCATCTTTTTTCTTTGCCCTGCGCTTCAGGTCATTCCAGCGCTTGTAGCAATCATTAGCTGTGCGCCTCACGAATCCAAGGGCACTTATGATGTCTGCGATGGTCTGCCAGTGTGCCAGACGTTGTGCAGGTGTGGTCTTGCATCCTGCAGTAATCACCATTTCGCTGTCATGTGCAGACACATACTCCACAAGTTCGGCCTGATTGAAGCTGGGCTTCCTTGGCGGGCCGGACTGTGTAGCCGTGTCTGGGGCATCAGCCTGTACAGGACAAGCACTCTTCCTCTTGGAAGGTGGTGGGGATCTTGAGTGTCCTATGCCGCTCTGGACACTAGGGACAGGAGCCCCGGTGGACTGTGTACTAGGAGTGTGGGAATGAACACTCACATGGGACTTGGTGCAGGCATTAGCTGAAGTGTGATGTAGTCAGGCGGAACGTCAGCAGGATGGACTGGGACCGACACTGTCCTGGCTGGGAGACTCAGAGCTGGGGTGGATGGAGCCGCAGCTGCCCCTGCAGCCTCCCCACCCTGCCTACTTGGGGCAGCAGATGACATAGCTGCCCCTGATCCACGTGGCCTGGTGACACCAGCGTGCACCGCCACACGTGGCCTAGACCTGCTGACCTGGAAGTCAGCCATGGAGTCACCCTGTGCCAGGTCTGGTGCCACAATGGGATGGTCCAACAAAGGCTGAGCAGGAATGGTGTCAGCCACGTTACCCTCAACCGGGGGGGGGGCATGGGTGTCCCTGACTGGTCATCCACACATGGGGGGCTAGGGGCACCCTGCAAGTCCTGGCCACATCCCCTACCGTATCCACCACGCCCACCTCTCGAGGCTCGGCCACCTTTGCCACCCTTACCGCGTGCTCGCCTCCCAACCATGGCACTGATGTTGTTGTGCATATGGGAGTTGCAGTAAACTATTGTCCTGGGCAATTGGGAGTCAAAGGGGTAGGGTACTAGATGGAATTCATACCCTAGTGATCTAGCAAGGCTGTATGTGACACCTGGGGGAAGATGACGGGTCACGCAACGCACAGGCACCCCAAAAAAGGGAGATAATGTGCATGCAACCCCTCCTAGACCACGTGCGTGGAAAAATAAACCTGCACTACGCTGTGGCACCCAGAAACACAAAAATGAATGTATGCGTGTCACACGCAGTCTAGAATGACCTCTGAAGGGGTACGCCACACACGGGGCAAGCACAGATGTTAAATGCGTGCGCGACTCACCGTCTGCCTGGAAAAATAGCGTGAAAAAGACGCGCGTGTGCGCGTTGGCAACACCCCCGCCAAAAGAAGAATTGTACGCTGTCTGAGGAGACAGGACAACAGAAGAAGTGAACGCTGTTTGAGGAAACAGGCCCAGGAAAAAGACATAAAGAGAAAAAGCTGTCAGAGGTAACAGGGAGTACGAACTTGGAACGCTGTGAAGTAAATCGCGTGTGAACCGACAAGAAGTACAGATTTCACCCACTGGCTCTCCACGAAAAGCACGTACATGGAAATGGCGTTCTACACTTACCTTTAAAACATGCCCACCCTTCCTGCGTCACTTCCGCGTGTATGCGCTAAGGCCCTATCCTCCAATTACACGAGCTTGACGTGCAGTCATTGGACGTGTAACATGCACCCGTGTACAGGGAAATGCCCGCGCACGCACGTCACAGACGCGCATACGCGCTGAGGCCCTTTCCACCAATTACACGCTATGACACTCTGACGTACGTATTTTTTCTACGCGCCATGGAAAACGCACGTGCGCATAACGTCATAGACGCGCCTACACGCTGGGGGCCTTTGGGCCAATTAATTCGCGTACGTGTGCTGACGCGCTTACGCGCTACGGCCCTTTCCTGGAATTACACGCAGACATGCTGGATTTTCACGTGCCAAATCACTCCGTGTCAAGCTGGCCACACATAAGCACACGGAAGACCACGCTCCTGCCCAGAAGGCCGAATTACTGCCCCCCAGAGCCCCGAGCACGCTCCCACCTGCATCTTCTGCTGCCTGACTGCCTGCTGCCCAAGTGCCCTGCCATTTGCTGCCTACACATCAGCCAGGGGTGCTGTTGCTGTGACCACCCCTGCTGGAACCGAAGACTCCCGACTGGGATTCCATCGCTCCACAGACCAGCCCCAGGACCCAGTTGCCCACCCACTCGTGCCTCTGGGGTTGTCATGTCGGGCACTGCAACATCTGGCACCACTGGCAACCCCCGGCCAGAGAGGCAGAGGGGCACCATCTTCACTGCCACCGAAGTTGGTGTCCGGGTGGAGCAAGTCCTGGGGCAGTATAATGCCCTCTTTGGAAGTTTGCGCGCTGACAAGGAAGGACGGACTTGGATCTGGACGGACATCATAACTGCCATCAACGCGGAGGGGGTGGCAGTCCGACTATTCCATCATGTCAAGAAGCGCTGGGAGGACTTCAGGTCCAGGACCCTCAACAAGGCCTGGCGCCTCCTGAAGGCAGAGGATGCAAAGGGGCGCCGGGGCCACTTGTCGGACGATCAGATGAGGGTCCTGGAACGCATATCCCCAGCGCTCCACGTCCAGGTCCTTGAGAGGCAGACCCGTCTGGAGTCGAGCAGTAAGTGTACATGCATCCTGATTGTAAGCTGTGCGTGTGGTGGTGTGCCAGTAGTGTGCAGGTTGCACATGTGTTTTTATGGGGCCAAGTATGGGGGGTGTACAGGGCCGTGAGGCTAACACATGCGAGGGCTCTCATATGTGAGACATGGATGGTGCTTGTGTGTGTAGGCTTGCATGCCAAATGCAGATGTGTGGGCACACATGTTTGAATGAATGTGTATGTAAATAGGCATGTTCGTGATGTCACACATAGATGTTGGTTTCAGCTGCATGTATCTGCACTGTGTACATGTGCATGTGTGTGTATTTGACAAGGGTGCAACAGTGATGCAACATGGATGCATGTGAGACCGGGATGTGGAAGACTGATTGGCAGATGTGACATGGATGCCGATCTCAACACTGCGACAGCAGGCAGAGGTTTACACATGCATGCAAGTGTGGTGGTGTGTGTGCATGTGTAGTACACTCCCTGTGTTGCATGTGATGTCTGGCTCACCTTTGCCTGCTCATGCTGTTGTATGTGTATGGATGGTGCAGGCTGTTGCGATATGGCTGTGGTATGGCTCATGTGTGCGAGTTGAAATGACATGTGTGTTGGCGATTGTGATGCCATGTCTGAGGTTTGCCAATGCCACTCATGTACAACTGTCATGTGTGTATGTGTCCATTGTACAGTGCCCTGATGCCTGTGTTTTATTTCTCCCTGTCTGCAGCGTCAACTGATGAAGAGGGCGGAGAAGGTGCTGTGGAGCACAGTGGCAGGGATCGCACCGCCAGCCGGAGACACAAGGCCCGGCTCCCCTCCCAGGTTGTCATCTCGTGGGGAGTGAGGAGTCCGGTGCCGCGTCCCAGGCCGCAGCTGCCAGGGGGAGGTCCAAGAAGGGAAGGTCGGAGTTGTACTCCTCGGCAGCAGAAGGGGCAGCTGGGACCCCACAGGGCCCAACGGGGGAAGATGGCACAGAGTCATCCAGGTTGGTGGGGGGTTTGGTGGAGGAGGAGGCCGTGCAAGCGACAGAGACGGGGTCTGGAGGTGGGGATTCCACTGGTGCTAGTGGTGCAGTGCAGGACCAGGGACAGGAGGCAGCACAGGCCGCCGCGGAGGTACCTGTGTTCAATCCTGTCTCTGATCCTGTCACTGCATCATCTTGCACCAGCAGGGATGCCTACTTCCAGACCCGTTTTCAGGCAGGGGATGAGCTTACAACAACTGGCCTTCCTCTGCCTGCGGACGTGGCTATCCAGGTACGGGTTGAGCCTGTCCTGACTGGTGTGGCGTTGCATCAACGGGCCATGCGAGGTGACCTGCAGTCTTTTCATGAGGAGACTGCACGTCATCTCGAATGGCTCGTTGACCGCGCCGGCCTACTGGGACAGGTCACCCAGGCCGGATTCCTCCATTTGCTGGAGCTTGTCCGACCCCCTCCTCAACTGAACACCCTATGCGCCAGTCGTCCTCCGTGACATCTTTCCACCCATTTGTCACCTGGGTGCCCTGTGGTGCTGGCTCTGACGGTGCGGCCAGGCTGGTGGAGGACACATCCCTGCCACAGTCGGGAGTCGGACGTCCAGCAGGGGTGGCCACATCAACGACTGCACCCCGGCCGGTGGAGCATGTGCAGGCAGCAGGAGCCAGGGCACGGGCACGGGCACAGGCACAGCAGCAATGAGGTGGGAGCCAAGATGGCTCGGGGCCTTCGACATCGGAGGGGCAGGCATCGCCCGGAGGGCAGGAGGACCCAGGACGGGAAGTGTCTTCCATGTGGCAGCGGTTGGGCCACGCCATAGATGCTGAGTGGCAGCGGGCGGAAGAGGCACGGCTCACAATGGTCAGGGCAGAGAACTCCATGCGAGGGGCCCTGAGGCGGCCTGAGTGCCTCGAGGCAATCCGCAGGGAGTTGGAGGAGAACATGTCATCATCCCTGCGGACCCTCGGGCCATGGAAGAGGACCGCCTCCGGGACATTGAGCAGGAGTTCGATGATGCCCTGGCCCGGAACATCCAGAAGTGAGCCGTCGGACTAGCCCGCTGCCCTTGTAAATAGTTCTTTAGTGTTAAGTTTCCTTTCGGTTTTGTTTTGTTTTGGGGCGCTTGGACAATGCCCCATTTTCTTGTATATAGTTCTTCATTAGATAGGATTTTATTTTATAGGTTTCATTTAAAGGATTGGGCACATGGACCCTGGATTTTCACTTTGTACATAGTTTGACAATGGATTTGGATTGTTGATTTTTTTTTTCCATGGATAAATGTTTTTTTATTATTTTTGCACCTTGGATTTATTTGCTCAGACTGACACTTTGGAGACTTGCTTTTGGATTGCTTTTCATTTGGATTTCATGCATCTTTTTCATTTATTGGACATGCTGGATTTCATTTATTATTTCCATTTTCTTCTGTTCCATTTCATTGCCTTGCTTTTCTGTTTAATACATTATCATTTGCTACTTCAATGTGTGGTATTCTCTCTTTGGTTTCATGCATGTCATAATGTGCTGTCATTGTCTGGTTTTGACGGATATATGTTGATGTGCAGACTAGCCATTTGGGATGCATCATGTGCTGGTTATTTCTTTGTGGGGTGGATGTCATACCTGGTGGTGTGTTCGGACTGGGGTGGCGTAGGCAGTGTATTGAGGGAGCATGGGGGCCATGATTATGGATCGTCATGAGGTGTTTGGGGGACATGTATGGGGGCCTGCTGGCAGGTGTCCTGCACTGCTTGGGGGTGGTGGTGCAGGGGGACATGAGTGGGGGCCTGCTGGCAGGTGCCCTGCACTGCTGGGGGGTGGGGATGCAGGGGGACATGAGTGGGGGCCTGGTGGAGGGTGCCCCTGGATGGTGGGGGGTGGAGGTGCAGGGGGACATGAGTTGGACATGAGTGGGGGCCTGGTGGAGGGTGCCCCTGGATGCTGGGGGGTGGGGGTGCAGGGGGACATGAGTGGGGGCCTGGTGGAGGGTGCCCTGCACTGCTGGGGGGTGGGGGTGCTGGGAGACATGAGTGGGGGCCTGGTGGAGGGTGCCCCTGCACTGCTGGGGGGTGGGGGTGCTGGGAGACATGTGTGGGGGCCTGGTGGAGGGTGCCCCTGACTGCTGGGGGGTGGGGATGCAGGGGAACATGAGTTGGACATGAGTGGGGGCCTGCTGGAAGGTTCCCTGCACTGCTGGGGGGTGGGGGTGCAGGGGGACATGAGTGGGGGCCTGGTGGAGGGTGCCCCTGGATGCTGGGGGGTGGGGGTGCAGGGGGACATGAGTTGGACATGAGTGGGGGCCTGGTGGAGGGTGCCCCTGGATGCTGGGGGGTGGGGGTGCAGGGGGACATGAGTGGGGGCTTGGTGGAGGGTGGCCTGCACTGCTGGAGGGTGGGGGTGCTGGGAGACATGAGTGGGGGCCTGGTGGAGGGTGCCCCTGACTGCTGGGGGGTGTGGGTGCTGGGAGACATGAGTGGGGCCTGCTGGTAGGTGCCCTACACTGCTGGGGAGTGGGGGTGCAAGGTGACATGAGTGGGGGCCTGGTGGAGGGTGCCCCTGGATGCTGGGGGATGGGGTTTCAGGGGACATGAGGTGGACATGAGTGGGGGCCTGGTGGAGGGTGCCCCTGGATGCTGGGGGTGGGGGTGCAGGGGGACATGAGTTGGACATGAGTGGTGCCCTGGTGGAGGGTGCCCCTGGATGCTGGGGGGTGGGGGTTCAGGGGGACATGAGTTGGACATGAGTGGGGGCCTAGTGGAGGGTGCCCCTGGATGCTGGGGGGGTGGGGGCGCAGGGGGACATGAGTTGGACATGAGTGGGGGCCTGCTGGCAGGTGCCCCACAGTGCTGGGGGGTGGGGGTGCAGGGAGACATGCGTTGTTGATCAGTAGTGCAAGGTGACATGTGGCTTGGCTGGGGGGCATGCCCATGGTGGATGGGCTGCCTGCGGGACATGAGCAGGGGTGCAGGGTAGTCCCCTGTGGTGTGGGCTGCCTGCAGGGACTGTGGAGGTTGTAGAGGGAACACCTGGGAGGACCCACACGGCCAATTCATGTGCAGTACTCCCCGGAACCCCTGAAATACACGTACCCTGCTGAAATCGCGTGTGAGACTTCCCGCGCACCCCAAAATACACGTACCCAGGGCAATCACGTGTGGAACTTCCCACGCACTCCTGAAATACACGTGCCCTGATGGAATCGCGTATGATACTTCACGCGCACCCCGGAAATACACGTACCCAGGACAATCGCGTGTGGAACTTCCCGTGCACCCATGAAATACACGTACCCTGCTGAATTTGCGTCTGAAACTTCCCGCGCACCCCGAAATACACGTACCCTGCAGGATTCGCGTCTGACACTTCACGCGCACCCCGAAATACACGTACCCAGGGCAATCGCGTGTGGAACTTTCCGCGCACCCCTGAAATACACGTACCCTGCTGAATTTGCGTATGGAAATTCCTGCGCACCTTGAGATAGACATACCCTGCTGGAATCGCGTGTGAAAATTCACGCGCACCCCAAAATACACGTACCCAGGCCAATCGCGTGTGGATCATCCTGCGCACCCCGAAATACACGTGCCCTGATGGAATCGCGTGTGAAACGTCACGTGCACCCCTGAAATACACGTACCCTGTTGGGATCGCGTGTGAAACTTCCCACGAACCCCTGAAATACACGTTCCCCGCTTGGCGTTTGCTGTTTGGCAGCCCTGTAAACTGGTCCAGGGTTAGCGCAGACATTTGCGATGAATTGTGGATTTTGATGGATTTTCCTTGCGCGAGGGCGTTCTTGGGGGCGTAACTGGCGCTGCTGCAGGGTCGCTGCGCCACTCTGCTCCACGGCTGGTTTTGGAGGCTAAAATCCATAAATACGCTGTGCGATGAAATGGATTTTATGGAACGCGGCTGGCACAGTGTATCGCACAGGGACACTGTGCGCCAGCCGCATGCGACACTTTTGTGCGAAATTCTATGAATTAACCTGTAAATCTTTACTGTGATAAATACATAATCTGTAATTTATTAATACTTTCAATTAGAAACAATTAGAAAAAACATTATAAGAAAACGAAAGCGTGACCGCTGTCGCTTGTAATCTAAAACACTGTTCTAAAAAAACAGACAAGATAGTCGTGACATGAGAGCCTATATCAAGTTAGGTAACGTGTCTCTTCTAGACGTTATGTTGATTTTAGGTTTGTTGTAACAGTTTTAACCATTTTACAGCAAACAAAATTCATCTTAATTGATTGCTATATTCATCTATCTAGTCATTTCTTGCCTAGTAGGAGAAAAAACTCGACATGTTTCAGTTCTCTTAAGATTGTTACAGAACTTTCATCAGGAGGTATGTCTCTGCATTTACTTTTTTTACAGTTAAAATTCAAGAACAATGGTATGAAAACGTTAATAAATCTCAATCATGGTCCTTGATAGCAGTGTTGAACATCAGATTTTAGTGTTTGAGCTGTAGCTGTTGATATTAAAACAACAAAAGAAAGAGTAAACTATAAATGCTTTTTGACTCTTATTGATCTTAATTCAGTTTGTCCTGGTCTAGGAAGAATAATTACCTAGTTCAGTAGCTGGGAGTGGACTTGTAGAGGTTAGGTCCTGAATGAAGCAGGTTCTGAGTCCTCTAATGGTGCTAATGACTTCATTATAAGTCAGTTTGCAACCTGCAAATATAATTTGCACATTTTATACTGTTGTTTGTATGCTAGGGCATTCTTCTAGGCGCATCATTACAATCACACATTTAGTAGAGGTCACTTGCTTACCTAATTTAATAGGACTGTAGCTTGGGACACAGTACAGCGTATTGACTGTTCTAAGTAGGATCTTTTAGCGTTCTGATTAATAGAGAGCTCTCTTCTGTTTTGGTGAGCGCTCGGTTCAGTAGGTACAACTAGACAAGAGAAGTAAAAAGGAAAAGGTATTCACTTTCTCTTCTCCATCCTGTTGTGTACAGGATATTCTGTTCGTATTTCGAGAACCTGTTATTGATATATTAATGGGCTTATCTTCATCACTTCGAGCTGTCTTTAATCACTACTGGTTGTCATCGTATGGAGTATTGGATATCGACACTTACTCCTCTATTAGTGGGGTTTAAATGGATAACTGACCTTTTAACATTCTTATCCATCACAAAGTGCCAATATCAATTTACAATTTACAATCCATTTTTGGGTGGTAACGGAATAACCACAATTTTTCACACTCTGACAAATTATATGTTTTTGATTAACATGTGGTAAATCCGCTGGTTTTTGGGGATAAGTGGGCAATTCACATCCAGCTTGTTGCTGGAAGTAAATCCTCCACCTTACCTCCAAAAATCGATGGATTTACTGCACAGTAATTCTACCGGCAATAAATCCACCAAAATCTCAATGGAGTTCTATGGGCTCGAACAATTTGGAATTACACCACCTACCATCTCCTTGGGACCAAGCGGCAGTAGATGTAATTGAGTTTGGTGGTAATTTGGCTTATTTACCACTGAACTGCCATCAAACTCGTGATGAGGCCCTAAGTGGCATTCTTGGGCATGCGTCTATCTGCTAATACTGGCCCTGACAATACCAAAAAATCACAAATCATTGCAGTCAATATTGGGCAGTTTAGAGTACTTGAAAATGTTAACCCATATTTTTGTAGAATTGGCCACACCCTTGTATGATTATTTAAGACAACGAATTCCAATGTGGATGTTTGGGATATGTCTGCACAATCCTCTGCTGTGGAGTGAGTAACCATCTAACGTAAAGGTGGAACAGTGTGTCATTCAAAAGGAAAGACCATATGCTCAATGGTAGCTGTAGCAGAGCAGTCAGGCTTACCTTCAAGATGCAGTAAGGCTACCAGGGAGATGCAATTAATGAATCCCAAGAGACACCACAAAAAAGACTTTGAACTGGTATGCTAAAAATATACACTTTTATTACAAGGTTACAGATAAAATATTTAGGATTGGAAAAATATATCCTCAGGTTAAACATAACACATAACAGAACAAGGTGTAACAAAAAGTAGTGTAGTGTGGGGGTGCAAAAGGTGATAGAAATAAATAGAAAGAGATAATGGGAAAGAAGTATTGGGGATTTTGAGATGGAGACTGGGTGTAAGTGATAGAGTGTGTGGTAGGAGAGTAGTGAGAGAACGAAAGGCGATAGTGGGAGTAGTGGTTAGGGAGAAGGAAGGGAGGTATTTGGAAGAGATAGGCAGATAGAGTGTGATCAGATGAGGGCATAGAGGTGCCGATAGGGGTTTGAAAGTAGCTACAGAGGTAGAGGGAAGGAGAGGGAGAGTGTCGGGCGATAGGAGCAGAAATTGGAGAGAGGAGTGCAGGTTGGTACAGTGGAGTCAGAGGCAGGGTTAGTAAGTTCCCAGAGGGAGGAGAGTCGATATAAATATAGAGGAGAAATAAAGGTAGAGAGAAAGAGAGATTGTTAAAAGGGAAACATTACAAGAGAAACCCTGGTGACATTAGGCAGGCAAAACAGACCACAAGTATCCCTTGGAAAATTTCAGAGGGAGACATATAGAACAGGCCAGGCACTTTATGTTTCCCCATCAAGATTATAAAGATTTAGACAATATGAATTACCTTGCATCAGGGATATTCTGGTGGACAGGGACACCTGTGCTAGGGTGGAGGGAGCCTACAGAGAGGTCAAGAGAGTTGTGGGGACCCACTTAGTTTCAACCATCGCAGTCTTTGCAAACCATTTTGATTACAATTTTAATAAAACACCTTAAATCTACTGTCTTTGTCTGTGGATGTCTGTGGACATCTGTGACAAACATGTGTTTCTATATTTTAGTTCAATGATGGATGTATAGTTTTAGTGATTAGATGTCAAAATAACATTGAGTTATTTTCTTTTGCCTACTGCCCAGTTTTTTTTGCTCAAGATGTTTTTCTATTATTGTGTGCCTTTTTATATTCCTTTATTTTCAGTGTTAATATTTCCTTTCCCTTTCTTTCAGCTTCTGAATGTGCCTATAATGCATTTCTAGTCTCCATGAATTTTTTATCAAACTGGGTTTTCATTAGTTTAGAATTTCTAATATATGAATGGACTTCTTCTTTCACGAATTATTCAAACTATTCACCTGGATGGAAGGTTGCACATTTTTTGCAAGTCATGCTTTTAAATCCCTTTGTACTCTACTAAAAGTCAATGCCACAAAATCATGCTAGTTTTTATCTTCACAGCTTACCTTTCTACTATTGTGGTCAATTCTCCTCGAACATAACAATGAACTGAATTATATTTTGTGTATCTACTAACAATATGAGTTCGAAAGGATAGGGATTACTTTCCAGATGTTAGATACCCTTCATGTACTTTAGTTTGCGCCAACACTATTTTAAAATAGTTATTGAATACCCTTTACTGCCTCTGTAGGTTTCATTGCTTGGGGCTCTAAGTCCATGTATTATATATGTATTGCTCTTGAATCAGTTTCAAGCATAAAGATATTGAATAGCTGCTCCTTTGAACACATGTAATAATCGGAAGGCAGTACAGGTGGAAACTGTCAGGCAATAGCATCCATTCCTCGGACCGGCCATTAGGATATTTTAGTTTAACATTGCATGCCACAATTATAAAAGGGCCAACATCTAATTTATTTTTAGTCAAGGGTTAAAGATATTCGTGCAGCTTTACTGACTGATTTCTTTAGTGTGGAATATTTAAGGATTTATTTGTGCCCTTACTTCAATGGAATTTCAACAAAGGTCTATTTTTAGGAAAAGAATGGGGAAGAGTCATCTCCCCTTTTTGTATGTCAGATGGTTCAATTTCCTCAGTTCCATAATTTAAGTGGTTAAAATATGCTCTAGACATTGGGCCTCATTACAACTGTGGCGGCGTTCATTACGGGCAGCCACATTACGAGTTCTGCAGCGGGTGCCGCTCTGTACGCCTGGTCAGACCAGACGTGCAGTGCGGGACCCGCTAGCAGACCAGGATGCTAACAACAGGCCCGTCATTAATCGGCCCGTTGTTAGCATCCTCCCCATTCCCATTGAGCCCTATGGGGGCCCAATGGGAATGGGGATGTACCGGGTCCGGGTCCTGCAAAAGGGAATTACCGGGCCCTCCAAGGTCAGAATGGCCGGGTAAGTCCCCTTTTGCAGGACCCGGATCCAAGTTTGGAGGTAGCCATGCCGGTAATGACAGCATGGCTACCTCCAAACTCGCAATGAGGCCCATTGTGCACTAAAAGACTTTGGGCCTCATTACGAGTTTGGAGGTAGCCATGCCATTTTTAGCGGCATGGCTACCCCCAAACTCGGTACCGGTCCTGGTACCGAAAATAGGGAATTTTGGCAGGCCCGGTAATTCCCATTCTCGGGACTGGGACCCGATACATCCCCATTCCCATTTGAGCCCCCATAGGGCTCAATGGGAAATGGGTGGATGCTAACAACGGGCCCGTTAATGACGGGCCCGTTGTTAGCATCCTGGTCTGCTCGCAGGTCTGGACCAGACGTGCCTACTGCACCCGCAAGCGAACCCGTAATGTGGCGGCCTGGAATGAACGGTGCCATTCATTCCACGGCCGCACTCGTTGTAATGAGGCCCTTTGACTCAAGCAATGTGCAAGATGTAATTTTCTCTCAGTCATCTATATATTTTATATCACAAGATTTTTGAAGTTGAAAATGTTTGTTTTCTCTTCCCCAAAACTATGTCAGTCATTACAATCCCTCTACATTAAAGCAACAACTCTATTAGCTGTTGCAAGAGAATAGTGATGCAAATGTGTGTTTGTTTCCATACACGTCTTGGCCTTTGTCATCCTTCATTGTTGATTCCATTTGTTATGACTGTAATATTGGGGGAACAATACGTGTGGGTAATAAGATGCTAGTGCTCATAATACAATTGCAATACAATAACCATCTGCTTTATTTGGCATTATACCATCAGCACACAGTACACAGCAGTGTATCCAATTTATATCTTAGAACCCAATGCATAAAAGATTTAAAAGATGTGAAATCAAATAGGTTAGAAAGCCACAAGCAGATCAACCAGAATGCAAATGCCTAATTAAAAAATACCTATGTAACCAGGCTCAATTGATACGTTTTGCCACAAAGTACACATCATTAGTCAGTACAGTTGATTTGCATAATATAACAGCATCCATAATGCGGTACCAGCAGCTTTTTTTATGAGTGCCAGTAAGTACACTCAACTCAAGTCTTTATTAGCATCATAAAAAAATAAAGAAATGAGTCACACACTTGCTAAGTGCACCACAAAGCAGACACAATTCTGAATACCCTGGTTTCCAACCACAGGTGAATTTCACCATCCTAAGAGTGCCTGTTCTAAACTCCATAAAAAGAGGCAGTGAATATGCTGTAAAAATCAAGCCAAATACTCTTCTGTACCTTGAGCCACTTTCATATGAAAATAATCAGGCCCCGTTTTTAACTTTAGGCAATTACTGCTGAGTGACTCGTGCCAGAGTTGATTAACACCGGATTTCACCTTTTCCCTATTACTAGGTAGTAACTACATGGGATTCTGCCACATGCTGCCAAAATCCAATACTTACAACTGCCCCTTAACATAAGTCGCCCAGGGGAATACTGAGGCCCCAGGGTAATTTATTAATTTAAGGTAGACCTCACAAAACTTAACAAGCTCTGGCACCAACCATAACTGGATCCAGTACAAAAAAAACAGTTTCCAGACTGCTTGTGAAACTATGGGATCAAGGCCACATTCCATCAGCAAAGGGGCATTTGGGAATCCTGGCGGAAGCCTCAGGAACATATTAAAAAATTTGGTCTCAATGGCCCCCAATTTCTGGCAGTTGACATGCACTCATAGTTCAGCGCCATAGACAGCTGCAGAGGTCGACTGAGCTCTATAAATGCTGATTGCAGGGGACACAGCCCTTTCACCATAGTCTGAGAAAACTTCCTCAACCCACCACTGTTTTCCCCCCAAAATAACATGTGCTTTGTCCAACTGGGCAACCCAAGTAATCGCCATAGGAGAGGTAGCTAACAAAACAGCATTGTCAGCAAAAAACAATGCCGAGTACACATTGCATCCCAATTTCGGAGGATCAAGCCTATCGACTTAACATCTCATCAACAGTTCTAAAATGATCTTGTTAATGTACAGACAGAACAGCAGTGGGCAAGGACGCAGCCCTGTCTCATGTCCCTAAATTTGCTCGTGGTTTTGCCTCCAAACCCCCATCTTACAATCGCATAGTTTTTTGTATACAATTCTCTCATTCTTCTTCCCAACTCTGCAGGAACCCCCCTCTCAAGTAAAACCCGTCAGAGTTGATCTTTGGGTACGGAATTGAAAGTAGTCTGGAGTACAACAAAGTCTGCATACACTTTCATCCCCTTCAGCACTGTGTATTTATGTAGAATCAAAGACAAAATAAAGCAATGATATATAGTACAATAGCACTATTCCCCCTCAGGCATATTATATTTTATGTCAATAGTCTGTGTACAGGTTTAGGGTCATTCATAGTAAAAACATTAGAATCACCTTCCAAAGATTTTTTCTCCATCTACACGCAGGATATTCTCCTTGCTATTAGTACAGATGCAAGGTCTATCGGAGGGACACTAATAAACCAGTTTATCCAATGAGTGGCTGTGTTTGCTAGTGAGATAGCAAGATGGGCAGCCACTGATGGCAAGTCAAAATGACACGCTTTTTTCTACTACCCTATTTCTAGCATGGGTCTATATACCCACACAGTGATAACATATTATGGCACCCTATTGCCATAGGTTTTCTTGTCCATACTAGAATCCTTAGCTATTTAGTAGTTATGTGTTCTTGTGATATTTTCCTGAAGGTCTTCCATCAAAAAGGAGTGGGTGGTTACACAGCAATATACCTTAGAAGGGTGTAATGTTACTGTTTGATTTTCGATCATGGGCCTATGCTACCCAGTCAAAGCACCATCCAAGATATTCTCTACCTCTTTCTCTTTTAAGACCCTACATTCGATTTATTTATACATCCTACTCCATTAAAGACATACAAAGGGTGGCGTTTAGAATGATCGATGTTTCCATTAGAAGAACATTCATGTTATGTCAGGCAGAACTCAAGTCTGCCTAAGTGATCCACTATAGCATCAAACATGCACTCAACGAAGGCAAGATATTTAATGATAACTTGAGTGTAGGTGATTAGTCCATATCTTTATCCTTTCTATTATAGTCCCCTACCACTAGGTCATGATTATTTCTTACTATACAAATGGCAGTGCATGCACTTCTAAACACTTCTTTATTTACTCTACGTGTTAGGCTACAATGTTTGCCCTGGATCTTTTATTTTTTAACTAACAATTCCTGAATCAATCATCTAGATTCATATCTATCAAAGAACATGTTACCAGATGATGTCAGTAGTATCAGTTTAGGAAATGAATCCCAGCCTGCTCATATATCTGCAGGAATATGCTCTCCTACAGCAACCAGCTTCTTATCATTGAAAGAAGTTTCACTATCCAGTGGATCTGCTTTCTTTCTCTGATCCATTCTGTCTTCTGGCATAATCTAGCCATTCAGAATTGTTTCTCTCCTTCCAGAGGTACCCTTAACAACATTAATTACAGGTTCTTGGGATTTGATGTCTAGCTATGCATCCATTATGTGGTCCTGGGCCAAGCCATCCTTGTTATTGAAAAGTATCCTTGGTTGGTCCATCGGCTTGATCATTTAACAATCAATCTGATTAACTGACCCAATTGACTCAAGGCCTTGCACTTTGTTTTATTTAGTGGTAATGGCATTTTTAAAACTAATGTAGTGAATTTCACTAGGGGTTACCAATGGTGGAGAACACACTATCAGCAAAGTATTACGCAAATATACCTAGTCATACCCTAGTTAATTTAGTTGCATTAACATAGTAGTATCTGATTAATACCTCTATTAATCAAAACTGTTACAGATCTGGCACATAGGCTGTTCTGCTCCTATGATGATTAATTCAAAGTGCCAAGATTTCAATGCCCTCCCATTCACTGGTGCATCAGAAAGATCCTGTATATCATTTTCTGTTCCTGGTAAGCGTGTCCAAATGGCAGATGCAAACCCTTGAAACTCCAGTGTTAGGACAAATTTTCGGCACTATTAGGGCTAGCGGTAATAGTGCAGGCGGTAATAGCGCCAAACATTCCGCATTGGGCCCAATGGGGAATGCGAAATTCCAAAATGGGCCCAATGGGGAATGAGGATTTACTGTTCTGCCAAACCTGTGATCTGGCGCTAATAGCAGAGGGGGGTTTGGCGGTAGGGCTTATAGCCCCAGCGGTAATACAGCCGGGGTTAGCACCCAACTCGTGATGAGGCCCTTAGTGTCAAGCTTTATTTTGGCATTAAGCCTTAAAAACAACATGTATACAAAGAGTAACAATTTGACGTCACATTGCCAAAACCTTACAAATGACAAAATACAATGTACCATATAAAATATGTTCTAAAAAAGTAGAAATAGGAACAATGAAGTTAATAAAATTCTTGTAAATTGAATACACACTCCCTTTAGATGCATACACTCAAAATCACAATTAAATTAGCCGCTCCAGGGTGCAAATTTTAAGCGCAATGACACACAAATAGCAACAATCTTAATTAATGGCTATTAGCAGTATGGTGTAAGGGCACCATACAATCATAATAAATGGATTTAATAACCGTTTTGCTTTTTTCTTTATTGTGCATTCAGCTTTAAAACAAGTTGAAACCTCACACAAATCCACCAGACAGCAACATAAACAATTAAAATAAATGTTCTTAAAATGATACAATAAGATGTTCATCATTCATCTAATGCAGTTAAAACAATGGGCCCCATTATGAGGAAGGCGGCCACGGAATAATCGGTGCCAGTAAGGAACCGGCACTGTTCATTCCGGGCTGCCTCATTACGAGGTCTGCAGCGGGTCCCGCTCAGGACGCCTGGCCAGACCAGGCGTCCTTAGCGGGACTTGCTAGCAGACCAGGATGCTAACAACAGGCCCGTCATTAACGGGCCTGTTGTTAGCATCCTCCCCATTCCCATTGAGCCCTATGGGGGCTCAAATGGGAATGAGGTTGTATCGGGTTAGGGTACCGAGAATGGGAATTACCGGGCCCGCCAAAGTCGGCATGGCCCGGTAATTCCCTATTCCTGGAACCCGGACCTGTTACCCGGTTTGGGGGTAGCCATGCCGCTAGAAGCGGCATGGCTACCTCCAAACTCGTAATGAGGCCAAATGTGATCGAAATGCATGTGTCCCTCTTGTTAATTTTCTTTTTTTTTCTTTTTTCTCCATCTCTATTCCACCAATGTAATCATAGATACAGATTGGAGTAAAATCTTGTTCAATTGATGAGGCATCTTAGACTAACACAAATCCCATATTACCACTCCCGTATTACACCCATACAAATTAGTATATTTTCTAAAACAGGTTTGACGTTGCACTGCCAGAGATTCACAGTACACAAGTAAATCTTATAATGTTTTACTGTCCTCTGAACAAAATCTGCATCTGTCAGATGGACAGTCCAACTTCTTCCTTCTAAACACAATTTACCCTGGAAGGCAAAATATCAAGACCTAAATAAAGTATATCCAATTTTTCAAGTGGGGTATTTACAGAGGTATTGCGCACATACTCCCAATTGTTTATGCCTGAGTGCTACATTCTGGTAATGCTCAGATCCACTCACAGAGTCACGTGTTCTCCATCAGCCTATGAGCCACAGTCTTTGCTTGTATACTCCCGGAATCTCATTTGCAAGCTCTCCATCCGCACCCCACTCTTCCAGTTTTTCCGCTGTTTTATTAACAAGAATATTATCCAGTTGGACATCCCTTTCCTTAAAGTATGCAAACAGCGTATTTACTGGAGAGGTTCGAAATGTGAGGCACAGTAGAATTCTCTTCCAAACAATATGTGCTTCCAGATGATAGAAAATCCTCATTCAACAAGCTTTGGTGGATCTCATCGGCATAAATATACATAGGAACTATTTTCGATTTATAAAATTTAAAAAGAGGAATGATAGAACATTTTCCATACCTAAAATTAAAGATTTTCATCTGTGCACTGCCTATAAGGCTTTTACCTTCCATTACCAGCCTCTTACCAGGATTACTAAATATATCAAACTCAAGATATTTCATACTGTCAACCTGAACAATTCTTTCTCCATCCAATCATAAATAATTTTTCTTTATTCTTTTACCTGCTTTCAAGGTTAACAAATGGCTTTTCCGAATTTCTATAGTAAGATTGTTCTTTGTGCAATATAAATTGAAACTGTCCAACATTCTTTGGATTCCCACTTTAGTGCAATGTAAAAAAAGAATATCATCTGCATATGTTAACCAGAAAATGTTTGCTCCTAGAACTTTTGGAACTATGAATGATGCAGACTTAAGATGATCCCCCAAGTCTGTCATGCATACATTAAACAGAAACAGCACTAGTACACAGCCCTGTTGGAGTCTTCTATTTGTGAAAAAAATGTTTAGACAACATTCCCTCAAGGTTTATGCTAATCTTAAGTGCAGGATGTTCATGCAAATGAATGAGCAATGCAAGCAGGCCCTTCGGACGCCCCCAATCCTGTAATTCCATCCACAGTTTGTTCCTGTTAACACGATCAAAGGTGAGGAATAGGTCCACCGAAACTATATACACCTCCCTTGAAACGCATTCCCAAGCAATATAGGATGCCATATTTACTTGCCCAATCTCTAAGGGAAGAGAGCAAGACCGATGCAGAAATGTTGGAGTCTGCGTCAAGCAACGTCAGGCACGTCTCTTGCTCATTTTTTAAATATTGGTACAATATATGCTTCATTTCACGAATCTGGGATTTGTTTTAGGTGGAGAACTGACTGGTAAAGGCTACACAAGATTCCAGCCCACAGCTCAGGGTCCACTTTAATAACTCTTTTGCAAAGCCAATTTGGGCCAGGAGCCCTAGAGTTATTGCTATGGCGTATAATGGTTTGTTTAATGGTTTCAGTTTGGCTAACACAGGGTATCGTGGGCCAGTTTTCTTCTTTTAAGCTTCTCCAGTTTACTAAGGCATCTACTGGTTGATTATACGGTCTGGTAAAATGTAATATCCATGTTTGCTCTAACTTGGGGTTTGTTTGGACTGCATTCTGGAGGTTTTATTTAGATTCAATTAATTTCCAATAATTTGCAGTACCTTTCTCCATTATACACAAGAGCATTTTTTCCCCCCTTTGATAAGCCAAAGCTTGTATGGATATGATTCTGTTTGCATAGCCCTGCTTTCGTTTTTTCAGCTCTCCTTCGTCATGGGGGTAAGTAGATCGTTTGATCTTGTTTACAGTTCTCCTGTATTCCCTTTTAATGCATTGTATAGCTGTATTATGGTCAATCCTTCGGAAATTCTCTTTTAATTTCCTCAGCCTTAAAGCATTTTTTATAAAATTCGGGTTAGCACCGAACATGCACATCGACTGAGTCCCACTCTCTATAGTTTTAGGCTGTACTTCTTGGTGCTCCGGAGCAGTCGGAGAAAGTTGAAACAAGGAAGCACTTTTAAAACTCAAGGAACTCGAGGACGGCTCTTCCCCATCTTTGTGAAACAGCTTAATGCCTTCAATGTCATTTAGAGAATACTGAGAGGCCATTTCAGACCTACCTTTAAGCTTCGAGGGGGCCTTCATGCCAAAATTTTGGAGCAATCCTCAGCCCTTATTTAGTAGCCAATATATTATTTGAAAATTCCAAATCCAATTGTGTGTTTAGCGATCTGGCAAATCTCTGGGGCGAATTGCTATTAGCTTTCTTAGGTTTTTGATTTTTAGATTTTTTTTTACTGTTGTGCAAATCTCTATGCAACACACTTTTCCTTTTGTTCTTTGTTTTTATTGCTCCTTTTGTCTCTTGATAAAGCAGAAGAGGACTCTGCCATGATGATTGACCGGAGGAGAATCGAAAAATGAAAAGATTTCCATCCTCACTTCTGGAGAGTGTGGATCTCCTCCCTCGACCATAGCTCTTATTTCTTCTGACCTTATTTCTCCTGCCACATTTAGATCGCTTACACAAGCCATCAGGATCAATTGGTTTTGAATCACTACTGTTTTTAACGCAGTGTCAAACACTTTCTCATTGAAAGTCAAGGAGGTAAATTCCTTTTGGATGTAAACCAGTTTAGTTACAATTGCTAAAACTTCATTTTTTAAAAAGCAGTTCACGTCCTCCTTTTTAGGAATACATTCCAACAATGCATCAATGGTATGCAATTGTTTAGAGTTCCTCCTAACTTCTTCTTTTAAAATGTCAAAAATCTTTGCTGAAAAGGACAAAACACAGTTACGGGCAGGCAATGTATGAGGCCCCATATCAGTTCTCTGAGGAATGGAATACTCAGTAGAACTGGAAAGGAAGGTTGAATCATTTACTCCAGGATCAAACTCACCAATCGGAGTGTCAAAAAGCTTGGACGTGTTTGACAAGGAATCTTAGAAAAGACTGATTGCGAATTGGATGATACTTACCCGTTCCTCATCACACTCCACTTGCAACACATTAGGGGTGGGAACATACAAAAGTTCTTATTTTCTAATTCAATCATTTTCACATCAGCTAATGTTTGGATCAAGTTCTCGCTCTCCTTAGGGTCGCAAGGAAAACATTCATAATTTTCCTTCTGAATAGATGAAGCATTCAAAGTAATATCCAGGCTCTAAGGGCTTTCATAAAAATCATCCAGTACTTGCATTATGCCAACAGTTTCATGGATGGGTATACAACTGTCTCTGCGGTCTGTCGGAAGGTCGAATTCATCACATAGTGATTCAGTTTCAGAGGAGGGCAAAGAACACAGTGGATTTCCAGCCGAGGTAGTACCCCCCTTGTCCATGACTACACAAATTGATATTGGCCAATAGAAATATTTACCGATTCGTTCACTCACTGTAACAGCTTCTTTTGACAATGATACTTAGGAGGTGCTGCAATTTCAAAGAGAATCCTTCAGAAGGATCACAGCGACTCCTGTTCCCAAAGCCTTAAACCCCAGAGCCCAGGAACATGTAACACACAGCTTGCACACCATGTGCCCTCCGCGCGTGCAGTGGTTATATGCAGCTTGTCCTGGCTCTGCCTCCACGACAAATTCATGGCAGATGAAGATTCAGGCAGACAGTTACCAGTAAAGCAGAATCTCCTTATGGCAAGCATGGAACACACAGCTTGCACACCGGATTTAATAACACTAAAAATGCAGTTAACATATCATAAACTGTTTTAAGTCTAAGAACAATGGTAGGAGCCAGCATATACACAGTTCGCTTTTTCCATGCGCTACACAGGTTTACACAGGTTTAATATCAAGTGTTTTTCTTTGGTGTTATCACTTCACTGACTACATAAATCAAGCACGCCATTGACAGTCCTTACACCCTCATATATTAGTAGTGGTTTCAGCCAATGAATCCTAAAGTATACATATATAGGGCAGAAATATAGGAAATGCTACATAAGGTAGCCTTATTACAACTGCCTTTAGGAAAAGGAGGAATTTGCATTTCAATTGTAATTCGCTTTTCCTTCTACCAAGAAAACGCGACACCTAAAATGTCCACGGCACGCCGGGGGCAATGAAGTCAACGCTTAAAACTGCGTGATGATGTCATTGCGCTCGCAAGTATAAAGCCTCCATGGATAAGTCAGAATACATTGCAGATCGGCGATGAGAGGGGCAAACGGATGCTCTCCTGGACATATGTAAGAATAAGGCTCCCCTTTATTCGTGCCTTTTCAATCTACAACACATGGCCTCAGGATCTCAAACTAATTTAAGGGTTTACAGAATAACGTTTTGACCACTACAAATCAAAGCTAGAGTAAAACAAATGTACAAAAAATGAATTGTTAATTTGTTCTTTCTTTTTGTTTATTAAAAAAAACAAATATAAGAAAATGCATTCTTTGCTTAAGAAAATTGTATTCATTTTTTGATAAATAGCTGTGTAAAATAATAAACAATGTGAAAATAAGATACTTCAACAACAGAAAACAATGTCCACTCTGCAAGAGCTACTTTAAGTAAAAAACATGGTGAGTAACTATGATGAACTACAATTATAAAAACCCAAAACATTGTCAAATAAGGGATAACAGTGTTTAGGCGTGTAACAGTGAAAAATGCAAATGTCATGAAATGTATGATTTTGTCTGTAGATTCTCTCCTGATGATACATGATAAAACAATATTGAAACACGTGTAGAGAGAAAGAAAAAAGGGAGAAAGAAAAGCTGATGCATTATTTGTGACAGACAATGAAAAGGAATATACCCTTTTCCCTGGACAATCTGTGAGCAAAATGTAAGGAATAAATAAGCAATGATGGGAAAAATGATGTACGAGATACTGTGATTTTTTCATTAGGCACAAAGCGATCACACTATAAATAACATAATAGCTGGCGCACAAGAAAGGATACCACTTGAGAAAACATTATGGTTTCGGTAGTTGTTTTGCAATAATGTCAAAGCTTCTTATTATTCCGCACTCATTTTTCAGTGAATTGCCCATTGAAGGAATTCCAAAGTGGAATTTCAGTAGCAGCAAACGGCTTTTAGTGTCCCACCAACCAAGAAAGGGCTTGAACACAGGCCAATCTTCCCTTCTTAGATAGTCCTTGGCCAGCCGACTCCTAGCCCTGACACAACTAAGTTAATTTTAAACCCACATATCAAACACCTCCATTAAGGCATTTTTTAATGGGGGCACACATTATGTGGAGAAAGCCAGAAATTTGGAATATCTAATTTCACAAACATTTCCTTTACGTAGTTTAATCAGGGTAGCAAGGGAGATCCAGAGAGATCCAAAATAACCATTAGGATCTCAGGATACTCTAATAACAGATCATTAGTCAACACCTTCATCCAATACAAAATGGCTTTAATTTGATTGTGCACATTAGGCCACGCAGGCCAACCTCAGGCAGAGATGGAATTGTTGGGGCACAGTAGAGGAGTGATAGCAATCTTTTCAAAATTGTATTTCCGCTATTTGGATATCGGTCAGATCTATGTGTCCTCAAACCTCTGTGTCATATGTAACTGCAGACATGGCATGAATGGTATAGACCGCCACTGTGCTGGACAGTAATCAGCCCTCAAGGTCCCTAGAGAATTTTACCACAGCTTCCTCTCTGTGACCTAGTGTAGTACTGCACTTCTTAACTAGTGGTTTCCAAGAAAGACATGGGTCAAAACTTATACCCAAGTAATCAAGTATGTCGACCATCTGAAAACTAAATGTTAGCTTCCGGTGTTTGATATAGCTCAGGGGATGGCAGACACGAGCCATGGCCTTGGCAATATTCAGTTGTAACCCCTTATCAACGTGAGCCCCATGAAACACAGTTAATTGTGATTGTAAGCCCGTTGGAGACTTGGAAAGCAAAATCGCATCAAAAGAACATAAAAGAGAGATGAACATTTCTGACCACCAACCTGGGGGGCATCCACTGGGAGCTCCTGAAGTGTTGTTATTTGTTCAATAATGAAGAGCGAAAACAATAAGGGAGCTAGGACACAACCCTGATGCACCCCAATATTGTTAGAGGAGTGATCTTTTTGTCTCTTCTCACAGAAGCAAAATTATCTGCCTACATGAATGGCTGTATCAGAGGCAAAGGTATTGCATGATATTCCAGCAACTTCTATCACAAGCGACGTGAAACAGTGTCCTCCAAGTGCACAGATGCTAAATATGCTAAATATAGGGGTTGTTTATTAAGAGGCACACATTTGTACAAAATTAATAACAAATGAAACAGCCTAGATTTCCATACATTTCCAAAAAATGTACTTAGGTAATCTAGGAGATAGATTCCTTAATTTATTCATTGTAGAGTCATTTTTGTTATTTTTCATGACTCTCTGGCGGGATGTAATGACGTCATACAAAATGTACTGAATAGGCCTTCTGCATGATTAATCATTTACTGGAATGACCTTGATGCTATCATTTAGAAAGTGGCAAAGGAAGAAAGGAGGATACCAGACGCCTACACACTCTCACACAGGCTCCTACAATTCAGAAACGAACTCAAGACCACCTCTTCAAGGGGTCTCTCCTCTTCAAAAACTAGGCCATCACGTCACCCCCGCACCACCTGTCTGCCCCTCTCCTCCCTTCCACCCTATACAGCTGTACCCCTCCTCTGTGCCGTCTGTATTCTACTTCCCACTGTATATCTGCTCTGTTGTTACCTCTGAAAAGTTCTTTGTTTTGCATCTGTACTGTTGCATGCCCCTGTAATGCGCTCCGTTGTGTATCTGTATTGTCGTATGCCTCTGTTAAGCGCTCTGTTGCTCCTCGAAGCTAGGCCTGCGCTCAACCAATACCATAATAATAATAATACAAATACACACGAGCACTATTACTTGCTTGTCTGTAACGTTACTCCTACTAGTAGTTTTAGGACTGTCGGGTGTCACCTTTCACAGGGTTGCATGTTGCACCCTGTCTCGCCCAATCTTCATTCAGGGCCACGGATTGCACCTCGCCTCTGTGATGCTGCTAATGATAGCCGTTTTTGCATGAGTGAGCCAGGGCCGGGCAGTGACTTCCATCCTCTGCTGATGGTGAACGTGTACGTTCTCTGGAGCACTTAAGTGCCATCTTTTTGGGGGGATGGTTGGCAGTGGTCGAAGAGTACAAAAAGAAGTAGTGGAAATATGTTGCCAACTGCTTCCCACCCACACAGGACCCCCGGCCCCTGCTCCTCACACACCCCATTGCCACGTTCCATCCCATGCACCTGCTGTTTAAGGGAACGTTCAGTGCAGTGCTCTGAAGTGCAAGTTTCAACTTCTTCCTACACAATTTTATTTCAAAAGGAAACCATTCCAGAACGTTTTCTTTTTAAAATAAAAGTATAGGAACAGTAAAACGGACTGCAGCATTTTATTTTCCTCCATTTCAAACTATATGTTATCTTGATCAGAAAGTACTGAACATGTATCAGCACGTTGCACACTTCTATGAAGTGCATATAACACAAACATTATGTTATTGTTTGTGTTTTATTGAGAAAATTCATGGAAGCTTTAAAATAATTTCAGGAATATGTAAATCAGATATTTAAACCCAGCGTTTAGAACATCCTCATTTTGGAAAATCTCAGCCATTTCACCAGAGTTGGTCTAGAAATGCCCCTCTTGACGTGGAATAGCACTTTAAGTGAAAATGTGTTGTGCAACAGAAAAACAGAGTTAGCAGATTACATTATCTGTAACTGCTTAGAGGCAAAACAGCGCCGCATATTTCACACAATAAAGAGTTGGATGCAGACAGACTCTGCAATGTATATCAATAATGCCTACATTAGTTCCACAACAGCTGCAAAGTTAAAAATCGACAGATTGCACTTCAATCTGTCAGTCGCAACTACTGAGAGTAATAAGCATGTTGCACTCAAGAACTATGTATATATAGCATCTGGAACATTAAGGTACGTGCAAATTAACATAACATATTTGATCTGACAGCTTTCAGCATACTGGAAGCCATCGGCTTGCCAACTCCCTTGGGGGCATTGGTACCTTGAGAACACAGAGTTGTAAAATATATCTAATGTCCCAACAATCCGGGCACTAAATGTGATTGTATTCTTTACGCACTTTTGTTCTTTCACCACATTGAGACTGGCTATGAGTATGATGAAAATAGTATAAATGTGTGCTATTTTAAATCCCTCCTGATTTTAGTTCCGGCTATTAGGTGTCACTTGCCACACCCATAAAGCCCAAACTATTGCATTCAAATCCAGATTCAAGTGCACATAGGCGGAATGGCATAAGACGAAGGACACAGAGGAATGAGATTTGAGGAGGGACACACAGTGTATAGGGGTTGTATGGTTCGGATCCCACCCATTCCGTTCCCATAGCCATGCTAATCCCTGTGACTATTCCCACCCATTCCTGCTTCTCCTTGCCCAAAACCCCTCCTCATTGGAACTCTTTGAGCTCGCTCACTTTGCTGGTTGTCTGTGCAGCATACTGACGCAAGGCACAGGCTTCGCCGAAGTTCATTTCTTTTTCTAAAGGAAATGGCTTGCAACCAGCAGGGGTTATGTATAACTTCACGGTGTAAGGCACCCTCTCAAGGACTGTTAGGAATGTCCTTTGTCTGACCTTAACCTGGCTGAATAGTCGCTCCTCCCTGTTTGCTTGTGCCCTGGCATGCGGAAAGTCTGTGGTCACAGTGACCCTCTCTCACGAGTCAGCGTTGCTGGGATCAGCTGATGTCCTCTCGCCCTCACCCCCTTTTCTATGTATTTATCAATTTTTATTATGCATCAGCGTTATGTGTGAGTACAACTGCCGCAGGACGTTACAAAAGTCTTTATAAAAGACTTTGGAGTGGCGTTGGTCTGGCGGTCTTGCTGTCGTATTAGCGTCCCAACAAGGTTAGTCCACCGTGCTGCGCTAGCTCCGGGGGTAGGCCGGCTTCAATGCTCAGAGGGGTCGTGCCTTCTGATGTGTTGATCCAGATCTGACTCCAAGCAGCCTTGTCAAAACACAAAGGCTTCTTTGGGGAACAGCTCTGGGAAGACAGACCTCTGAAAGCAGGAGGCAGATTCTGCTTGAATTTTATAAACTTTTCTGGTCTCTTAGCACTTTAATGATTCCAGTACTTGATGATTACTGCTGAGCAGAGCACGCAAGGTGCCCCGATTTCAAGCATGCTAATTTGATCTTTGAATTCAGTGTCTTGAAGTTGTACTTTCCCAGTATTTTTTTTTTAAAGAGTTTACGTCCCAGGGTGCTACTAAAACCCCAGGACAGTGCGAGCAAGAGACCGAGAGAATATGGGTTGTTAGTCATCCCAGTAGCATAGCATAACACGTATGTGAGGCTTTCGACTCCATGACACTTTGCGGAGAGGATTGAGCAGGGAGGGCAGCATTCCAAAGTCTGCATCCTACTGCTGGAAATGTTCTCCCTCCCATGCTTCCATCTGGCATCGTTTCTCCGGGCCTGCACATTGTATATAGTTACACCTAAGTGTCAATATCCATCATATGATATGATATGATATGGCATTTATAACACGCCTATACACAGGTGTTTAAAGGCGCAACGAGGCAAGGGGGGGAGCATAGGGTGGATGGACAACGATCCTACTAGGCCAGGTGTCATTCAAATCGCGCAAGTGCATAGGAGGGGGCAAGGACAGTGCACTACATGAGAAAGATGATAACAATGATAAGTACGGCCAACAAGTGGCAAGTGCAATGGTAAGTGCATACATCAGGTATTAAGGGCTGGTAGGGAGACTGTAGGGATACAGAAACAGTCCCCTAGTGCGGGAGTTGCCAGGTGGGCAGTGCAGGTGTGTGATGCAGCCGGGAGGGGCCTGGGCTCGTGATCAGAGGGTGTCCAGGTCGCCAGTGTAATTCCGGTAACAGCCAGGAGGTCAGCAGAGGAGAGGAGGAGAGAAGGCGGATGCAAAGAGAAAGGTATTGAGGTGCTTCCGGAACCGGAGATGGTTCTCATTGAGTCTGAGGGAGGCAGGGAGACTGTTCCAGAGGGAGGCCCCAGCCGAAGAAAGAGATCTACCACTAACTTGTTGCTTGTAGAAGCGACTAACCCTGAGGGAGTTGGAGGTGGATGAGCGGAGAGCTCGAGAAGGAAGATATTTAGGAAGAGAGAGTTGAAGGTATTGGTGCCCCAGGCTCCAGAAGGCCTTGTGGATGATGCAGAGGGTTTTGAACTTAATCCTCGCAGCCACTGAGAGCCAGTGCAGAGATTTCAGTCCTGGGGAGATACGATCCCTGGGCTTGAGGCCAAGATCAAGTCTTGCAGTCCTTTTCTGGATAAGTTGCAGAGGGCGGAGAGTAGAATCAGGCAGATTTAGAAAGAGGCTGTTGCAATGGTACAGCCTAGAGAGAACCAGAGCTCTGGAGACAGTGAGCTTCTGGGGGAAGGAGAGGAAAGGAAGAATACCTCTGAGGAGGAGCACTTGGTAGTGAGACTTCTTAGAGACGTCAGAGATGTGAGGAGAGAAGGAGAGGGTGGAGTCGAAGATGACCCTGAGGTTTTTAGCCTCAAAGGTGGGAGCAGGAGGAGGGCCAAGAGAGGCTGGCCCGAGAGCTGCAGGGGATGAGGGAGTGGGTGTGGCGATGAGGAGAATCTCAGTCCTGCTGGCATTAAGGCAGAGGTCATTCGCGGCACACCACTCCTGGATAGCAGACAGACAGAGATGAGGGATGGGGAGGAGGAGGCCGAGGGTAGCCCGAAAATGAGCTGGGTGTCATCCGCATAGCACTAAAAGTTGGGACAGAGAATAGCGATGTGGTGGGCAAGGAGTGCCAGGTATTGGTTGAAAAGCCAGGGAGAGAGGTTAGACCCCTGGGGGACACCACAGGTAGAGTAAAAGACAGCAGAGAGGAAGGACCCAAGTTGGACCTGGGAGGGTCGTCGGAGAGGAAAGAGGTCAGCCACGCGAGAGCCTGACCAGTGATACCCAGGTTATCACGGAGACGGTTGAGCAGGATGGCATGTTGACAGTATTAAAGGCAGAAGAGAGATCAAGCAGGATGAGGACACTGGGAGTGTTCGAATCGAGGTTGGAGAGCAGGTCTTCACAGATGTTCAGGAGAGCAGTTACCATACTTCTGGCAACTCTAAAGCCAGACTGATGGTCATGAAGACAACCAACAGATTCAGTGTGGAGATTCAGATGGGAGATGGGCAGTTTCTCCAGGAGCTTGCCCAGGAAGGGAGTGATAGAGATTGGGCGATAGTTAGCCGGGCATGTGGGATCGGCAGAGGGTTTCTTAAGAAGGGGGTGCACAAGGGAGTGCTTCAGGGTGGATGGGAAGGAGTGATTTCAGAAATCAGCCAGGGCAGGAGCCAGGGAGTCGATGTGGTCCTTGATAGTTTTGGAGGAACCTGGGTGAACCTGTTTCGACAAGACTTTCATAGATTGGACTTGTCTAGAAACCTTGTCTGCAGAGAAAAGGGGAAAGGAAGAGAAGGAGGAGCAGGGAATAGGGGGAGGGAGGGGATAGGAGGAGGGTGAGTTTTAGAGATGAAATGATAGGCCAGTGCTGTGCAGAGGGCCTGGGAAGGGACAGGAGAGGCAGGATTCGCCAGTTCTTTGCAGATTTTAAAGAGTTCAGCCGAGTTGTTATATGCCGTAGTGACGCAGGCTTGGATATGAGCTCTCTTCTTGGTTAAGATAGAGAACCAGCATTGCCTTTGCAGCAGGCAGCAGGCCAGTTTGTCAGAGGATGTACATGAAGCGCGCAATTTCCTCTCGGCCACCCTGCACGTTTTAGGGTGACGAGGTCTAAATCGTACCAAGAGTTGCACTTGGCTTTGGGCTTCAGGCAGATTCTCATGACAGGGGCAAGGATATCAAGGGTATCGGAGATAGCAGAGTGGAGCTTTGAGAGGGCTGTGTCAGGGTGGGAGTCAGCCAAAGGGTGAGTGGGGTGACAAGATGGTAGGTGGCAGTGATGGAAGTGGCTTGGCCTGAGGGGTAGGGAGGGTGAGGTGAGAGGAGAGGAGATGGTGATCACTTCAGGAGAGAGGAGTGGAGAGAGGAACAGAGAGGGGAAGGTCTGAGGAGATCAGAACATCCAGAGTGTGCCCTGCAGAGTGCGTCGGGCCAGAGAGGAGAATAGTGAGTGAGAGAGAGTCACAGAGGTCGCAAAAGAGAACAGAGGTAGGACTGAAGGCACCCAGGTGGATATTGAAATCTCAGAGGAGGAGTTGAGTGGTCGAGGCCAGGAGTGAGGAGGAGAGGTCCGCCCACTCAGAGAGGAAGGAGGAGATCTGACCAGATGGCCGATAGATAGTAGCCCCAGTAAGGGAATGGCTAGGGGAGAGAGAAAGCCTGCAGATGAGGCATTCATAAGAGGAGTAGGCCTGGGTGGGAGTGACAGAGGCAGGAATCCACTCAGGGAAAATCAGGGCTACGCCCCCTCCAGAGCGGTTGGACCTGGGCACGGAGAGGATCTTGGAACCGTCAGGAAGGAGCGTGTCAAAGCTTGTGACAGAGCTTGCCGTGAACCATGTATTGGTGAGACCGAGGACATCTAGGTCAAGTTCTTCCAGGAGGCGGCAGATATCAGAGGAGTCTTCGACAGCAGAGTGAGAGTTTAGAGTGGCAATATGGAGAAGGTTGCCATCCTTGAAGGACTTCTGGGAGGGGTAAAGATCAGAGGTACGCCCTTCGGAGGTGTAGTCGGAGCCCGAGGGGGGGCCGAGAGTGAAGGAGAAGGCAAGGTAGCCAAGGAGGAGGCAGAAGGGGGATTGGGGGGCAGCCAAAGAAAGGAGAGAGGGGACAGCAGGAGGAGAAAGGAAATTGATGAGGCACGGGAAGCGTCTATCAAAGAGGTGACGGTTGGCCTGATTGCCTTGGACCAAGAAGGTTCCATTTGAGTAAACATTAATGATGACCTTGGAGGAATGGAAGGAGGCCAGGAGGGTGTCACAGCAGGTGCCACCATTAATGGGAGAAGAGGCAAAAGGAGAGAGCACAGAGCCCATATGAGGGGTCCATAGGTCTGATATTGGTCAGAGTATCCTTGAAGGAGGCACTGGTGTAGGTGTCGGCGTTAGGGAGGCCTGGGTTGGAGACCAGGATGTCCTTTTTAAACTTCTTCCTACCAGATTTAGTGAGAAGAGCAGGATAGTCAATAGAAAAGCAGTTAGACAAGATAGGAGAGACAGAGAGCACCATAGAGTAGGTGGGAGAGGAGAGATGTGGTGGTACTGGAAGAGGAACTAGAGTAGGCAGACAGGGAGTGAGAGGCAGGAAGTTGCACAATGGGACAAGATGACGACACACAGGGTTACAGAGCTAACATCTTGCGCAGTTAACATCTTGCGCAGTTAAAATAGAGGAGAAGACACAACATTATAACAGGTGAAATCACACCTAAATTTGAGAATCCTGAATAGAGGGAGAAAGGCCTAGGTTTCACAAGGCAATTTTAAATACGGTGCCAGTGCATATTATAACAGGTGAAATCACACCTAAATTTGAGAATCCGGAATAGAGGGAGAAAGGCCTAGGTTTCACAAGGCAATTTTAAATACGGTGCCAGTGCATATTATAACAGGAGAAATCACACCTAAGTTAGTGGATCTACTAGGTGGACGCAGTGAGCAGGTAGGCACAGGCCGTAGAGCAGGGTGACAACTGGCAACAGGCGTCCCCCATACAAATGGATAATGTAGGGGTTCTATGTCATAATTTCGATTTTTGTAGGTTTCCGAACAAAAAGATTGATTTTGTTTGGCCGATTTTAGGTGGCCGATACAACGTAAAAAATAAACATTCCCTCGCCACCCACCCCATCATCACCCCCACCCCAACCCCAACACCTGGACCTCTAATACCCCCCTCTCTGGCATGATTAATTTGAAATCAGGGGGTTTCACCCCCACACACCCTCACTCAGCCCCCCCACCTGCCTCCCCAAGACTCCCCCAACCCAAACATACACAAACATACAACACACACAAAAACATGCACTTACTCGATCTCCCTCAATGGCGTTTCCGGGTCCTGGGGTGGCTCTCAGCCCCTACGCACTCTTGTGTGCGGCAGAGGCCTGACAGTTTGATTTAGAAACACTGCTCTGTGCGGTCACGACGCAGTACTTCTAAATCTTGTATTTATTTTGTCCATTTTTTTTTATAAAGGTCTCTTGACCTAATAGCTACATCGGATATACGGCACTGACATTGAACTGGATACCTCAAAATGATGGGACAATGCCCTATCCATGCCTATCCAGTGGCATCACTAGAAATCAGTATTAGGAGTGGCAAACCGGGGGCCACAAATACAACTAGGTGGGGCTGGGTAGTGGCATGGCGACACATCAAATAAACATCAACAGGCCAAACTGGTTTACGTATACCTATATTTTACAAACTAGTTACAAAAATGTGACGTTATGTATGTTCAGAGTAGGTTTAATGCAATACAAGTTTTATATCAAGTTAATATACATCCTAAAAAGTTTACTCATGTTCAACAGTGGCAAAAAGGTCATTGCAGTAAGCAAGAGACTGCATTCTTTTAACTCAACCAGACATCACTCCTAGCAGAGCTTCAAATAATGTGTAGTTAGAGATGGTATTTAGCAGATGAGACATCACTTCCAGCTCAGAAATAGCCAGCTAAGCACATACCCGTAGTGTCTTGAGCTGGCCTATTTTCACAAATTGAAAATATATTTTAATGTGAAAGCCCAAACTATTGGCATTGCCAATGCTTGTTACAATACTATTTACCATCGAAGGTACTGCATTTGATAAATGTGAGTTGTTTACCTCATTAACTACTTTCTAATGCTGTAAACATTCCATTGTATTTCTTGTAAATCGTATGTATTTATTGATTAACACTTACAAAGGAACGTGATGGTAACTGGCCCAATCCAACATCAGATGGCCTACATTAGAGGCGAATGCGATGCTCAAATGACTGGTTGACTGATGAGAACACATACTACCGTGACCAGGGACGGAGCAAGACAAGACAAAAGGCAGATAGTAGTCAGAGGGAACTGGAATATTCTCATGCAACCCCAAACTGATTTGGTGCCATTTTAAAAATACAGGCCGTGCACCCTGGGCCTTTTCTGTGCAACAGCAACGGCCCCAAAAATGTGACCAACCTTGTGATTTCTGCAAGGTGAGTATTATGGGTGGCACACGAGCTAGAGTGACAAAGGCTGTGCACTGAACGCTGTAAAGAGGGTGCCTATTGAGGAGTTTGATCACACAAGCTAACCCGGAGGCAACTGGTGGCCATATTGTGAATGTACACATCTATAGGGGAATCTATTACTTCACAATGTCGCCTGCCCTGAATCTCTCGAATGGCATTAGAACATGGTTTGTAAAGAAAGGATGCAAAATACACAAGTGGTGTAGGAAAATAAATATATGTAAGATACTGTTACATTTTGGGATACCAGATACTGAATTATGCTTATACTGTAACAGGAACTTTAATTTCACAGAATGCATACATCATAACAATAACTACAGGAGTATGCTGGAGTATGTCCCTCAATCCACTCCTCAAAGAGCAAGGAAAGTGATACTCAATACTTTATATGGTGGTTGGTACATTCTGATTTTTTCTGCTGGCCAACTGAAATCCAGAGCTTCATAATATGCCAGATATTTTAACTGTGTGTATCATGGCAATCTAGGGACCTGGACAACAATCACATGACCATTGATGCCAAATGGACAAAACAGGTAATGCGAGTGTGCACATGGCCATATACACCTAATCACATTACAGAAGTCCTAGTTTCCAGGGATTGCAGACTTGCCTTTATGGTAAAAACCTGTTCAACCCTGATTAGCAAAGAATGCACCATATTTTTTTTTTTTTTTTTTTAATTTTTTATTGGTTTACATTAAACCTTTAAAATGTTTGCTTGAAGTGACACAAAACCAATCATTACACCGTTATTTAGGCAACTGCTTCCTTCAACATTACCCTCTTTCATTGCCACTCCATTGCATTTAATCTTTCTTCAATGATGGCAAGGAAGGAGGTCAAAGGTAGAATTAATTTCATATCTGAGCCATTCCACATATGTTTCCACCATTCCTCAGCACATACCGACTGGTGTGCACTATACCAGCCGCCTAAGTGGATTGAACGTATGTCCTTCAATATTGTACAGAAAAGCACCAGGTGCTTTATAGATTCTGGCTCCTTATCACATAACCGGCACGTTGTAGATAAGTCCGCATTTCTCGCCCAATGACTAATTCTGTCTTTTGTTTTCATACCATTGAGGCGGAATAGCATGAATGCTCTTCTTGCTTTCGTGGATGGAAAACGACTCAGATATGGTTGAAGGATTCCATAGCTTCTTGCTTCCCCCGGAGAATGTTTCATTGCATGGGCTTCATTGCGCTCATCGCATGTATTTATCCAATCAAGGCGCCATATTGATACCTTGGCAGCAGTAGGATTTGTAAGGAGAGTTTCTACATTGATATTATAGTCATTTAGCAGGTCTTCGCATCGTTTTATCCATTGCGCGAGCAGAGCTGAACCTTTGGATGAGGCATTGTATAAGATTTCAAATTGAAATATTCCCACTTCTGGCCTTGATTTCCGATACAAGCTAAGTTGATTCCAACTTATCCTTGCATGTAATGAGATTAGGGCTAGTTCGTATCTTATACATGCCGTTGAAATGCCCGGAGGCAGACTTAAGGTCTTTGTCCAAAACGTATGTTCGAGCGAAGCCCAGTGAGTTGACGAGCATCCAAATGCATTTTCTGCACCATAGGACAGAATCGGAACCACTTTTTGTTCATAGAAGTTCCGTAAAGGCTGTATAGAAAAGTTCCCAAATTTCCTATGTAGCCTCAGGCCTTGGCATGCTAATTGGGCACATTTCCGTTTTGAATCTGCCACCCACGGTTCATCACATACGCTTGAATTTAGGAGCATTCCGAGATATTTAATGCTTTTTGAAATTTTCAATTTTTCATGGTTCAGCATCCACACCTGCCTTGGGCCTTTTTGTAACCGTTTAGATTTTAGATTCTCAAAAATAAGTATTTCCGACTTTTTGGTGTTAATCTTTAAGTTGTTCTGGTCCACATATTTTGGACGGCGTCTAGTTTACGCTGAAGTCCAATTGGTGTTAGATCTAGAATGAAGAGATCATCAGCATATAGTAACCAACTTATCTTTGAAGCGTTGAGTGTCGGAGGAAAAGCTCTGACAGACTGAATAGTAGCCCCAATGTCAGAAATAAAAAGACTAAAAATTGCTGCTGCCAGAGGACACCCCTGCTTCACGCCCTTGTATGTTTTTATTTGTGTTGAAAGCGATCCCGATTGATCCAACCGGACAGAAATTGACGTATCATTGTGTAGTTCTTTTATTGCCGCCAATAATCCCTCAGGACATCCCCACAAGACAAGCTTCTGCCATAATAGCTCACGGTCTATCCTGTCGAAAGCCATGGAAAAGTCGACAAAAGCTAAGAACACTCTCGAATTCGTTCTCAGAGCCTCCATTTTCAACAGATTTAGGATCAATAAGTTCAACGAGCATCCAACAGATTTTACAAAGCCTGCCTGTCTTACGTCAACTCTGTTTGCAGACTTTGCCCATGTAATCAATTTTTTTTGGAGCAGCGATGCGAACATTTTTCCCAATACATCAAGTAAGGCTACTGGGCGATAATTTGCAGGATCTAATCGGTTGCCTTTCTTGAAGATGGGTATTATAATTCCTGTTTTCCACGATGCAGGGATTTGTTTTTGCTCGTTAATTCGTCTGAATAACTCAGCGCATATCGCTGTCCATAAGTCAGGGAACTGTTTAATCATGACGTTTGACAGACCATCTGGTCCAGGCGCCCGAGAGTTTTTTGCTCTCATTATTCTCTCGTGAATTTCCTCATCTGCAAATTGTAGGTCCCATGGTGTTGTATTAGGCATTGACTTAAGGGATGGCAAATCATTATGATACAAGACTGTAAAGTAATTTACCCATTCTTTTTCAGACACTGGGCATATCTGCAAAGCAGCTTGCGGGGCTTCAAGGGCATTAAGTATGCGCCAGAAATCTCTACTATTTTTGTTTACGAGAGTCTTCATCATTGATTCTGCGTCATTTTGCATCAATATGGCTCGATGACTTTTCATCCAGTTTTTGTAGGATTGTCTTGCAGATTTATTTTTCGCCACGATTTCATCAACTGGGCCTTGATTATTTCTGCGAATTTCGGCTCTCATTTCACGTTTTCGCTGTTTTATAAGTAAGTCGAAACTATGCTTATTCTGAAATGACCCATTTTTCATGCCAATATATTTTGTTTTAAATTGCCACAGAATTGGAACATAATCAATGACCTTCTCAGTTGATGTAAATTGTTTATGGATCGCTAGGACCTCTTTGTCAACTAATTTTAACCGCAATCTGTTTGGGGCTACTGAGACCTTTGATCGCCATTTTTCCCTCGGATTATCACTCCAATCTTGAAATGTAAATTCAAGCCTTTCATGGTCGCTGTGGGTCATAGGACATATTGTCATCGACTTTATTTTCTTATGCATTTTATTGGACACGAAAATATAGTCAATGGTGGAGCTTTGGCCATCACGCCTCCACGTTGGTTTAGGAGGAATATCTCCTTGTGTACATCCATTTAACATTGTGAGGCCTCTTACTTCCATTTCATCATTCCATGTTTTCGCTAGCTTAGTTTTCAAAGCGGTCTGCGGGTTGAAGAAATCAATGTTTAGGTCCCCACAGACTATTATGCCAGATCCGCAGCCGGATTCTAATACATTGTCAAGTATTTTCGTGACTTGGTCGATAAACTCATAGGATCCAGTGCGCTGATGGTTCCATTACAGATTAATAATATATATCACATCGTTCTTCTTGTCATCCGCCGCAGACTTACTTATCTCAGAGGCCTGGATGTACGGCGTCAGGTTAACAGATCTTACTAACCGGTAACCAGACGAACGATTTATCATCGTCAAAAGGCCGGCTATCGGCCGACCTTTGTCAGGCTTGATGGCGGGATTCAAAGCACATTCAAAGTCTGCCACTATAGGTGAATCACACATCCAGGTCTCTTGAAGACAAATCAAATGTAAATTGGTAGCCCAATTGTTGATCAACAGATGACTAAATCTGCGTGTGTTCCAAGAACTAAACGTGAGATCTTGTTGCGATTCGCTCTTTGAACATTAGCTGGATGCTTTCCTGTTCAGAGCATTCGCCATCCAGGTCCAATCTTCATTTAAGCTAGACCGCCGTGGAATGTTGGAACGTGCAAAACTTGTGGTCTCGGTTAGTTTCTCGTTATTTATTGTAATTTCGATTTTTCCCATTAACATGGATAAATCATGAGTTCCAGTTCTAAACTCTTGCGACTGGGATCCATATTGGTTGTTTTTATAATCCATTTCATTCTTTTCAAGTTGTGAGTTTTGTTTTGTCGATGAATATACAGGCTTTCTCATGTCCCTCTCTGAACTGTGGCCGTTATGGTCACACTGAGCGACATCCCCTTTGGGGTCTTTATTTTCCTCCTTAAGACTTCTTCTCTCGTAGTCAGTCATTATATAGGCATCAAAGCCTAATGAATGCAGTTCCTCATTTGCTTCAAGTATTACATTTGCAATTAAGGTTGAGTTTAAATGTAAAATCACTCTATCTGTTCGTAATTCATCTGGAAATTCGATTATTTTTATGTCTTTTGAGTCCAGCGACCGTAGTTGTGGAACATGGTGTAAAAGTCTTAAAACATTAGAGCGGTTTAAGATTAGATTTTCATATCCATGTAAACATTCCAACATTAATTTAATCAGGGCCACAGGGTCAGATGTTCTCGTACTAGGCCTCTGCTGTCTCATATTCAAATTTTGCCCGAGTAGTTCTGATAGCTGGGGGTCCACCTTCTGATGTTTCAACGGTTTAGATGAAGGCTTCGGTGCGAGAAACGCTTCCTTTCTTTCTTTCATTGGAGTCATGTTTGCGGAGGTCAGCCTTAGCTCATTGGGGCTCGTTGGTTTTGCGTTGTTCCTCCTCATTTGCCTGTCTCTTTTTTCTTGGAGTGTGACAAACTCAGGGCTCATTGGATCTTCCTTGTCTTGTTTACTTTCGACGATGGGAAGTAGTTTCACGCACCTTCGTTCCTTAGCATCGCTAAGTGACTTGTCTGGTAAATCCTGGGGGTTTGTTTCCACCCTCACTTTCACTAAATCATTGTCTAGGTTGAGTGTCTCTGTGCTGACTACTATTCTTGGGTTGGCTAAAGGTTCCTCCGGGCTACAACCCGAACTCGCTTCATCTGTGGCATACTCCTCATAGACCGATAGTTCCATTAAATCGGCCTGTGTTATCTCCTCCTCATCGATTTGTAAGCTCGCATTCTTTTTTGTCGTTGCTTCCTCTACAACATGATACTCCCTCTCTTGATCCTTTGCCTTTATTGCCTCGTGATCAGGATACACCGACTTGCCTTCTTTAATTGCATCGGTTAATTTTAATCGTGAGGCAATTGCTTTATCCACTAAGTGGAACATATTTAAGTTTCGCAAGAACTTTCGTGCACCTTTTTGTTGCCTTCTTTTTGGAGCCGGCTTGTTCTTTTGTTTTTGTATAGATGACGTGTTTTTCGCTTTATCCCCTACAAGACCTTGACTCGCTTCTGTCTTCGAATTACCAAAAATCGGGAACAAGCCCGATTGCTTTAATGTCACATCCTGATCGCTTTGTGGGTCAACTACCAGATCTATTATATTTTGGGTCGAAACAGAGCAGGAGGCAATTTGAACTTCCCTCAATGCTGGATTCATCGCATTTTGTGAATGTTTAAACGCAGAATTGAATGAGAGGTCGAGGGGATTTATATCACTCTCCACGTTCCTGTTCTTTTTATTAGTGATAGATCTCAAGTCTTCCTCCAGCATTATCTGATCAACTTCTGTCCGGTCCCCATCATTCATTAAGGCATTCGTAATAATCTGTGGTATTTCCGTGATCATCTTGCGATGTAGAGAGGCTTTGTGTGTAGACTCCAATTGCGGGTAGAGGGGGGCATTCAATGCCTGATTTAGAATATTTACTTTGCCGCTAGGGCTTACTGCTTTAGGGGTCAAACCTACATCTTTCTCTTGGTAGGCAGCTTCCAGCATCTCCCCATTATGGACCACGTGAGTTTTGCGAAATAACGACAAGGCTTCCCTTGCTACCTCAGCAAATAGCTTCTTGTCGATCCTGTCATTTTGTTTAGATACATTCATGTCTTGTATACCTGACAGCAACTGCTGGTTCGTCTCGTTTTGTTTAAGGCTTCCCGAGCCCTGCATTGCCTCTAATTGAACCAGTTTTGAGTGCGTCAATGCTAACAGGGTTGACATATCCTTTACATTGTCATTTAATGATTCATAAAGTTTTGTAAATGGTGTAAGCGAAATTGCCATAGCCACAGTTAGAGTCGTTAAAAGATCATTTAGGGGGACATGACTACATGACACTCGTTTCATATTTTCATTTCTCTCGAATGGTTTTGCTAAGTTGATATTATAGCACCTCCTCTCTCTTCTTATTTTAGGAAAAGGGCGATCTCCAATCGAAGAGTCTGAAGTTTCTTCCTCGTCTGATGAGGCATCGAGATGCGAGTTTGACATACTAGACTCACGTGATATTACCCGTTTTCTCTGTTCCTCGTGATCCTGTTTGGAGGCCCTGTTCTGAGAGATGGGCACATGGCTCTCCTGCGTCTGTCTACACCTCTTAGGCGATACTACCTCTTGAGCCATGTTGCTCTTCAGTCTGTCAGCTCCCCCAATACCAGGATTGAGTGCTGTATCATACATACTTAGCTTTGTAGGTGATACAGCAATTATAGATGCGATTCTTGGTGTCAAAAATGGTTGTTTATCACAGTTCCTGGTTTTATTTAAATTTATTAAGTTTTGCAACACGGAGGAAACCACTTCTAATGAGTTTCTTTTCTCACCAGGGGTATTATCATTTAACCCAGTCATGGTACTCTCACTTGGCGCTTTCTGCGCACAACCATCCTTCCGCAGTTCTATCGTTATTTCGTCATTGTGTGGGCCGACTACAATGGCCTTGTTGTAACCAGGAGTGACAGGTGGGTCCAGGCGAGTAAGTAAAACGTTAGTATTTCTTGTAGAGTTTGCATTAGGTAAATCGAGCATCATTGTATAATTACTTACTTCATTCATCTGCAACAAGTGTTCCCCGGGCGACTCTGCAGACATGATAACCGCGGCATGATCGTCTTTTAAGAAAGTGCCTGTTCTAGTACACCCGCCCGCTTCCAGCCGCGTCAGGGTGCCGACCTCAACGTATCTCGAACTGTGCGAATTGTCCGTCTCGCCGTACCTCCTCCGGATGGCCGCGTCATCACCGCGCGTCGGGCCCGCCCTCTCCTCAGACAGCGACGCATCGGGATCTCTCCGCGTCGGCTCCAACGCGATGGCCTCTCCCAAACAGCCACAACCTTCTGCACTCGGTAAGTGGGACTCCGTCGCAGCTATATGTTCGGGTATTTCATCGTCATTTAATATTTTGTCACATTCGACCGAAGTGTTGGTCTTCGTCTCCACTGATAGAACAACCTCGGAGCTCTTGCCACTAACAATAGTGCGAGATGCTTCCGAGTCTGAATTAAGGACTACAACGTTGGACTCTCCATTGATCGGGGGCTGCGACTCTAGCTCTTGACAAGTATTGTTAAACACGCCATCTGAGCCTTCTGTTGTTATGACTACGTTACCGGACGCATCTTGTTCGGTAGCCTCTGCTATATCAGTTACGGAGTTACATGACAAATAAAGACTTTGTTGTTTTTTCCTCGATCGTTTGGCATTCAGCTCCTGTGTCTCATCCGAGGATGCAGCCCTTTTAAGTGGGCTCTTGTTCTCCGAATTGTGAATCTTTCGGTGAGATTTAACGGCTCCATTACTTATAGAGTCCTTGTTCGCCTGTCGCCGCACGCCAAACAGCAAACAGTAGGTACAACAGCCCTTTGCACTCAGGGCACCATATTGGTAATACTAAAAACAGTTTGAAAGACCAGTAGAGCACGCTGCCCTGGATAGTGATGAAATAAAACATACAGGTGAGAAAATAGATTCAACAAGAAGGAAATGCTAGTTCAATGTACAAAGAATAAGGGCCTGATTTACAAAGCGTTGTCCAATGGCATTGTCGCATTGTAAAAGGATTTTGTAAATAAGCCCTAAAGTATGCAAGATCTGAATCACATTGGGAAAATGCGGACTTTCAATGATAAATTATTTCTTGAATTTCTTCAGAATCCAAAGTATTGTATGCAATCTATAGTCAAAAGAACTATCCAATGCCTGGGCGCTAATCCAAGGCTGGGACAGTGTTAACGGTGAAGTATAGTCCAGTTTCTCAGTTACAGAGTCAATGATCTGGCTTTAGCGACCACCAGCGACAAAAAGAAAATAGCATGCCAGGGTGAAGACTTTCTAGTTTCATTAAATTCAGGTCTTCTGTCCAAAACGCTATTCTCTGAAATCAACAAACACATGGGAGATGGGGACATTAGATATGCAGTGACTGCATCATTATAGATTACATTTGGTAAACCACTTCTTCTTTCGTCCACCAATAAAAAGAGAAGGCAACTGATTGGCCACGATGGCAATAGAATGAAATTGAAGATACATAGCATTTGATCATATACATTCTTTGTCAGAGCAACGGCTTTGGTTTTGTGCAAAATAGAGATGCACAATAAAAACTGAAGCCACTTGTCATTGAGGATTGTGTCTGCTGATGCTCATGCTAAAGCATTACGATTTAGAGAGGAATCAGTGGCTGCACCTCTAGCTGGCGCTCCCCTGTGTGTGTTTTACAATGTGTTGGTTGGGGTGGCACGTCCTTTTGATTGTGATACACTGATTTGATTGGAGTGATACATGGGGGTGATAGCAAGTGGTGTTGTGGTCCCTCTTAACTAGTGGTGGAAGTTGAGTACTTGTGCCTCCTCATTTTAAGAGTTTGTAAGGTAGCAATCTAATTACTCAAATGGGTCTGATGATGTGAACGCATCTCCTGCACCCTATTGATGGGGTGTGGCTATGCGAGTGAGGTTCACAGTATTATCTATAGTCTACAAGGTTAATAATCACTAGTACGACCCTCCTCCATGCCAAATTCATGTATGTGATACATTACAATTGAAATGCAGCCGTGAAAACAGCTCACAGATGTCTTTGTAGCATGCAGAGGGCAGTGGATGTAAGGCGTGTGCTCCCACAGGCCTTTAAAATCCCAACAGAAAGGAAAGGATGGGTTCACGTGTTTGGCTTTGAAGGATAGGTGTGCACAGCATTAGAGTGGCAAAAGGTGCTCTGCCAATGAGAAGGGCAGACCAGAAGTAAGCTGTCCTAATGCCAAAATCGCTGGGAAAGGTCTGAAGACCAGATCTGACAAGACAATCCCTGTTGGTTGTTGGGACAGAACTAAGCAGTATGGAGGTGAGTTAGGAAGGTATCTTTGCCGATAGTAACAAACGCTGAAAAAGACGCTGGCTGGAGAACACAGACCCAAGAGGTGGATGACGATAGCCATGAAAGTCACTCAAGGAAAAAACCTCCTGACTTGTGAACACATGGAACTGAGCAGATTGGGAGAGAATCAAGTGGGGCTCGTCCTTATGGTGGTGAGAGCCAGTACACTGCTGCTGCCCAGCTACCTGCTGCGAGGAAAGAAAGAAGTCTCAAATCAGAAGAGTTACTAGAAATTATACGATTGGGAATCTGAGAGAACAAAGATGTAGCCCAGTAAATCAGCCGCCCAACAGGTCCACGAGTAGCAGTCTCAAGGCACCTTGGAGAACCAGCACATTGGAAGAAATGTTTTGTTAAGCACACGCACTGCATGCTGGGAATCCAATTCCAATTCTCACATGTGATAGAAGCCATTTGCTGAAAAATGCAATCTAATTCCCTGAAGTGAACCAAGAGATATAATTTGCTGAATTCCAACTGTGTACCCTGGGATACTGAGTCTAATTCCTAGAGTGTACCAAGAGAAAAACCTTGCTAATTACAAACACTATATACTGTGCTACTGAACACAGTCCCTAAAGTATGTCCCAGAGTGTATTGAGGCAAATCCCTTGTGTGAGTGAAAATACATTGCATGCTGGTTATAGTAGTCCTCTACTCATCAAGCATCTGTGAAAGAAAGACTTGCATGAGAAATATAGCCTCCAGAGTGCAAGTCATATTACAAGACCAACTAGCTCTCCTGCCGAGGGGGTTTCACTGCTATTATCATGGTAGCATGTTTCTTCTTTTCCATGGAACTCAGGCTAACACTTATCTATTTCCTCAACCTAATCTACAGTGATAGAAGTCATTAAAAATAAGTACCTCACTCACATATTTCACTTTCAATGCTATTAACTATACCACACTAAGGTATACCTAAAACCACAAGGATATATATTACTAACATGTATTACTGTTTAATACATTGTATATGCATATAAACAATACACATAATCTAGAACACCTCAAACTTCCTCCTGGTGGCAACACCTCACCAAAATCCTCCGGTCTTTTCTCCTCTCTGGTGAATGTTCCTCAAGCCTCTCCTCGTACCCATCCATTCAAATACAATCCAAGAATAATGCTCTCCACATAACACCCAAAGTTCTCTGTTCTTAGAATGAAAAACTGAAACACATTAGCATATCAGAGTGTAAGAACAAAGAAATATCGAGGCTGAGTACCACAAATGAAATACACCAATCATGGGCTGAAACGATTCACAGATCTTTTATTCTGCACAGTTTACAAAGAATCACAGATAGCTATCTGCCTCTCAACACCCCGCAAAGTATACCAGCCTGACAATGAGAGGTGAGAGAGTGCTGAACATCTAAACATTCGTACTTTTATACAATTTCGAATAATATTGTCCAGCCTCTCTTCATGTTAATAATTTGTGGTTTAAAGTTTGTGCCTAGTTCACATACAGCTTATACAATAATATGCAAAAGGATTACATAAGTTTGCATTTCCATGAAGATACAATGGTGGTGTATGCTCTCGGATCCCGCGGTAAGCCTTAGTCTATATTCCACCAAAATGCAGTTCGGCCTGTGTCTATGCTGGAGGTCTTCTTTACATTGTTCCAACATTTATACAGGGATGAGTCTTGGTTTTTGTGAAAACACAGTCCACCATTTTAGAACAGAGAATCATACGTACACAAATCAAAATGGCAGCGAAGTCGATCCAAAATCGGAATCCTGCAACGCGGTTTTCCTTGTAGAGCACTAGGCTTAGGCTTAGGCCGACATTAATCACAAAGGAGGCACTATATATTTACCATTTCACAAACCCTCCTTTCGACCTAAGCCAAGAGTTTTACTAGATATAATCAATTTACTCATAGCTACACGTTTCAATGTCCATACATCCTGAATCATATTCATCAGATATATCAATCGGCATTAGGTCTTTCTTGGTAATATGTTTCATCACAAATACATTGGTCATTTTCTCAGGCGCATATACTTTTGGTCCTAGTGTTACTACTGTTTGCGCGCAACCTCCCCCTAGCATTGAATATATGGCAGGAAGATATTGTATGCAACAACAACAAAACAGCAAAATGCCAAGGATTACCATTAAGACCAAGAAAAGCTTCCATCCTCAAGACCGTAATGAGTCGAGTCCCAGAACCAAGTACTAAGTTTCCCTCGGGAACGTGCAAATCTGAACTTAGGACATGCAGATTCTGCATTTCCTTAAATATGGTCGTGGAGGAATCTGGTACAAAAATGCAACAAGCGGACCCCACTAATTTGCATACTCCACCACGCTCAGCCAAATTGACGTCTAATACCATCCGGTTTTGCAGTGCCACTAATCTAATTGCCTTTTGCTCTAGAGTCATGTTATAGAGTATGTCAGTGGTCCGGTTGATGGTTCTCTCCAGTACTCTTGCTAGTCTCCTGATATCCTCGGAATTCATAACCTGTCCCCAAAATGGTACAAAAGATTTTGCATCATCTAGAACTTGTGAAGGAATATCACCATTCTCATCCCGCCTTGGACGAGCCCTAGAGATTTCAGTGGTACTGGCTACATATACCCCTGGTAGCAGAATTCCTAAATAACAAGTTCCCTGCCAATCCCTAGGTAACCATAGAAAAGCCTAATTACCACAAACGAAGTAGACAGGTTCACCTACCTACAAAGGTCTGTTCTCACTGGTCAAGTTTGCAACATTGGTACAACCTTCAAAATCGCCCATTGGATGAATACCATTTCTTTGTATGCAGAAAGAAACAGAATTGGGGCTACGATTAACAGTATAAGAATATGGCATGGCATCCCTGTCGCCTACAGGAGCCATCTTGAAAGAAATGAGTGATTGAAAAGGTCGGAACAGTCTATCAGAAGGCGTAATAGAAGCAACATTAAGCGTGCTCCTATTTGCAAAGAGTGAGCATCCCAGAGGCGTTAGAACTTGCCTTTCAAACTCCTTTAAATTCATCCCGTCAAAATTCCCTGAGATGCTATCATTCCATTGGCCAAAGAATAATGCCCTTAAAGAGGCATAACATGCAGTAGTTAAAGGCAAAGGATGAATATACCAGCCCAACCCTTTTTCCCCATGTTGTGGTAAATGAGAGCATACCCAGCAATTCGTCCTATTCAAAATTGCATGTGTTGCATTCATTATTAACAGTAATGTATTATTATGATAGCTCTGTCTATGTTGTGAGTCCCTAGGAGATAGAGTGGGCAAATGTACTAAAGGTGTAGACATAGTAGGAACATTCTCAGTAGGCATAAATGTTTCAAGTGTGCGCACTTCTTCCATACACCAAAATCCGAAAGCAATCAATACAGTGAGACTAGTTAATGCAATTATGAGAAAACAATACGTCCTCACGGACCATGTATTTGATCGCCCAATGAGTTTGTTGGTCACACAGTCACTTGTTTGTTCCGCACAAGTAGAGGCGATAACAGGCACTGTTCTTTAAAGCTTTTCTCCAAGAAGATTCCTGCGATAAAACTCTGTAGTCCATTTGCTGGTGATCTCCCGATCACGCGTTTGCTTAGTCTTTCCCTATCCCCAGCCACCAGATTTTTTGTTCAGTGCAAAAAGTGTGGCAGAGGACAAGCTCTGTAGTTGTTCCCCTGTAGGCACAGCCGAGCTATGCAGTAAGTCTAGCTCCGTGGACGCAGATTGTACCTTGTGGCTCCTGGAACCGTGTGATCTGCAAACAGTGCGTCATTGCTTCCTGATGGAAGTGATCAATTGATAACAGAACCGAGCAAAGGTGCAAGAGGATTTGTAGATGAGTTTGGAGGCAAAGCAGCAATTTCCCGAGTCTCCACAGGCTCTGGAAATGTCTTCAAAATACAATTGATGCTGCTCAATGCTGATTGATCGTTGGGAACAGAGCAAGTAAGTTTCTGCTTATCTTCTCCGTCATGTGGCAAAGGGAAAGGTATCCTCTTGACATGCATCGTGTGTATCCAGTGTTTCTTTCCGGCTACTCGTACGGCAGTCTGTGTGGCCAATAGGATCTAAAAGGGCCCTCTCCAACGCGGTGCGAGACTGGATGCTCTCTCAAATGACTTTGTGACCCCCCAGTTGCCGGGTCGAATTCTGTGACCTGGCCCCTCGTATTTAATTTTATTTTATCTTGCACCTGTTGATAAATCAAATACAGGTTTTGACAATACTCAGAAAGAAGTAAGTGCTCCACATCTCTTAAATATCTGGGTTTAGCTAGATTCCAAATATTAGCTGGCCTCCCCATAATTATTTCGTAAGGGGAGAGCCCAGTCTTAGTCTGTGGGGTTGTGCGCATTGACAGAAGAGCTATGGGTAAAGCGTCCGGCCATTTCAGATTGGTGCCGGTGCAAACCATGGTGATTATATTCTTTAGAATACCATTGTGGCGTTCTACAAGTCCAGCACTTTGAGTGTGTCTAGCCGAATGGAATCGTTTATTGATCTGTAATACCATAAATACTTGCAGAATAACAGCAGCGATAAAATGTGGACCATTATCCGACCAGATGACCCTCGGCAAACCAAACCTAGGAAAATATTCCTTAAGCATGGTTTTCGCCATTGTCATTGCTATGGCATCTTTCACAGGAAAGGCTTCAACTCATTTACTAAAAGCACAAATAACTACCAAAACATACTTAAAATTGTTACAGCACTCCATTTCAATGAAGTCGAAGTGAATTGCCTTAAAAGGGACAGAAGGTGGATCAAAACTACCCCTTTGTGTTGAAGTACCTTTCTCCACATTATTCTGTAGACAGATCATACAATTCTGGACAAAACGCTCAGCAGTTTTCGGAATGTTAACATTTACCCAGACAGTTTCTAACAATCTACACATTTTCCTAGCGCATATGTGAGTGGGACCATGAGCCATTGAAATACTCATAGTGATGTACACATCTGGAAACATCCATTTTCCCTCACCCAACACCCGTCATCATCCAACCTCGCCAAGCCCTCAGACCATTGTTTAGTTTCTTCTAGAGTGGCACCGGCTTGGATATTTTTTATGGAATCAATACCTTCATCTATGGTACAGACATTTGTGGATTCCTTTGCAGTATACATTTCTGAATAGAGATCAGTAGCAGTCTCTTTGGCTATCTGGTCAGCGAAAGCGTTCCCTTTTCCTACATCGTCTATTATTTTCTGATGTGCCGTGCATTTCATAATTGCTAACTGAGTGGGAAGTGCAAGTGCTGAGAGTAGCTAAACTATCAGGGTACCATATTGAATCTTCATTCCATGTGAGGTCAAGAAACCTTGTTCTGCCCAAAGTCTACCGAAGTTGTGAAACACCCCAAAAGCATATTGACTATCAGTATATATATTTATTCTAAGCCCTTTGGAAAGTTCACAAGCTCTAGTCAATGCAATAATCTCTGCGGCCTGTGGGGAGTTATGGGCAATTCTCTTGGTTTCCACAATCGTCCTTAGAGTAGTGATGGCATTAGCAGCAGTGGATGTACCATCCAGAAGTTTGAAGCAGGAGCCATCGCAAAACAGCTCCCCTTGTGGATCATTCAAAGGTATATCTTTCAGATCAATCATGCCTTTAATTTCTTGTTCTGTGGTATAAAGGCAGTCATGTGACATTTCGTCACTGCAAGCAATATCTTGCAGAAGAGGTAATAATTCAGCCGGATTTAATACACAACATAGTTTAATTTGGATATGCGGTGCAAACGAGATCAATTTGTATCTCATTAATCGTGCGGAAGATGTTGTGTTTGCGTTCTGTTTAATAGAATGTCTACAGAGTGAGGTACCAACAAGGTTAAAGCATGGCCTAAAACCATACCCTTGCTCTGTTTTACAGATGCAGCAGCAGCAGCAACAGCTCTCAGACATCCCGGGAAAGTGCATGCAATAGGATCAAGGGTGGAGGAAAAGTAACCACACGGCCTATTCTTCCCCCCATGTTCCTGCGTTAACACAGCCAAAGCACATCCATCACATTCATGCATATACAACTCGAAGGCCTTTTCATAATTTGGTGTGCCCAAAACCGTTGCTGAACACAGTGCAGTCTTCAGCAAATGAAAAGCTTTCTGGTGTTCAACGTTCCATGGCAGTGGCAAAGAAATGGCCTTCTTTGTCAAAGCCAACATTGGTTTGATCACTAGTGAGAAGTTTGGGATCCACTGTCTACAGTAAGAAGCCATTCCTATCAAGGCTCTGACTTCCTTCTGTGTATTTGGGACAGACATGCTAGAAATGATTTTAATTTGTTCAGGTGTCAATCTTCTTCCCTCCTTCGACAGGAGATAGCCTAAATTGGCGACCTCCTGTCGACAATATTGACATTTTTTCAGTGAAGCTTTATGTCCATATTTTACTAGATGAATACGCAATAACACAGAGCCTTCCTTGCAAGCACTTTCTGAATCTGCAACCAAAAGAAGATCATTGACATACTGAAGCAATATACAAGTAGTAGGCAACTCAAGTGTGTCGAGCTGCTCTTTCAAGGCCCTTTTACAATGCTCAGACTTTCCGTGTACCCTAGTGGCGCACAGGTGAATGTAAACGAGCGTCCCCCTAGGGCGAACCCGAACAAGTATCTGCTATCCTCGTGTATAGGAATGCTCAAGAAGGCATTCTTAAGATCCACGATGCTAAAATATGTAGCAGAAGCTGGAATCATCGTTAATATCATCGTTAGATCAGGCACAATTGGAAATTGTGGAGCAACAATCTTATTGATAGTGCGTAAATTGATAATAAAACGAAAGCGAATTGCATTATCCCCTTTCTTATACATCGGTAAAATCAGACTATTGCGCAAACCTCCTGCAATTTCTTCAATTACTCTACGTTGTACAAAATCAGAAACACTTTAAAGCTTGCTCACCATTAACTGAAATCTTTTACTGTGGAATTCGTGTCAACTTAACTCCTGGTTTTAAAATGATTTTAACAGGCTCAATTTGTAAAATACCAACATCATTATCATTAATTTCCCATACACACTCCGGAACGTCACTAAATTCCAACGGCAAAGGTCTAGTCAAAAATTGTGAGCTAGAAAATTGCTGTGGTGAAATTGTCAAACGCACTCCATCCGAAGAACAATGAATTACCGCATTTAATTCCTTCAACAGATTCAACCCCAACAAATTCTCTCCACAGTTTGTTGTCAACAGAAATGGATAGTGATCAGTAAATGGACTCAGTGCAATCGGTACCGGGAAAGAAACCGGACTAACCACTGGTGTACCAGAAAACCCTACAGAAACGCTAGTCTGCCCTGACAGTGGAATGTCTGGAACCCGTGAATGGTCAATGGAACACTTCTATGCTCCTGTATCTATCAAAAATAGATGCTTCCTATTCCCCACCATCATTTCAATGTAGGGCCCTTTCTGATTAACGGGAATAGGCGTTGGTTCCAAACCCTGCTTCAGGCTGTCCTAGCGAAACAATAGATCTTCAAAGGGAAGATCTTCAGAAAGATAGGCAGTAGAAGGGTTATCAAAGATATTGTTTCTATCTACATTAGATTGCTGGTTAGCTTGCGAAAAAGACTGGGAATTTTGAGCAAACTGACTTCTACCAAGACCCGCTACACCAGGGCGGCCTCTGGGTCGTCTACCCATGACACCATATGTGTTATTCAACCTCTGCCGGAGGATCGGGCATTGTGCTCGCCAATGACCCTCTTGAATGCAATAGGCACATTAGTTCGCGTGTACAGGATCCAACGGAGCATTACCTTGTGGGACATACTGACCCCTAAACTGTGTACTACCCCCTCTAGATCCTCTAACTATCTGGTATAACAATACCTTCATTTTTAGATCTCCTTTTTTCGTTTCAATCCTTTCTTTCTCATTATTAACTCTGTTTTCATAATACTGAGCCATATGCAATACTTCGGACTGCGACTTAGCTTGCCAAGTGCTCTCGGATGTCATAATTTGTGCTTGGATATCAGGCAACAATCCACACACAAATTTGTCCACAAAGAATTGTTTTCCGGACTCGGTGCTTATATCCTGTCTGCTAAAATCTGAAAATACTTGTTCAAACCGATTAAAGAAGTCGGTAGCACCTTCAGATTTTCCTTGGGTACAAGCAGTAAGTTTGTCCCAAACTATCCTTCCCTCAGGAATTAAGGTTTTCAATGTTGTCACTATTCTATCAGGCAAAGTGAGTATCAGCTGTGGTGGTCTTTCACCAGCTTTCCTTTCCCTATCTTGCCTAACCAAACTATCCCATGTGTCACCTAACCCCGCTGCATCGTCTACAGTCCTAATCTGTTTCCATAAGTCAGCAGGTAGGAGCACGGGAAACAACAAACCTATATCATCCAAAGTGAAAACTGACGATTGCAAGACAGATTCTATTTCTTGATAAAATACTGTCGGATTCTTTCTAATATCTGGAATGGACTGTCTAATAGTATTCACTTCCTGTCTTGAGAACGGGACGTGAACAAACTGTGATACATGATGTGCATCAATATCATAGGCGGCAATGCCTGTTGCGGCATTAACCGGAACCTCAACTTTAGGGACAAATATTGGAGGAACCTCTCTCATAGGCAATTGAGAAATAGGCAACTCCGAACGTTTACTAAGCAACAGAGCTAAATCGAGCGCTAAAGCGGTGGAAGCAGTGTCAGATGAGAAAGCTCTATTATAGATATTCAATAATTCTGCGGGACAACAAATCTTTCTCTTTATAGATTCATCCTACAGGTATTCTACCATTACCTGTATCACTTTCCTCTGCATTTCTGGTGTATACTGACTATACATGTCATATAATTCTTCGGGAGATATCGACATGTCTGAAATACATCCAAGTGCATCCTTAGTGCAAATTCGTGTTTCTTCACTCATCGACTTACAAGGAGGAAGGAACCGTTTCTGTACAAAAATAGCATTCAGACTATCACCATCTATTTCATCATTCTGTAACCTTTCTAACTCCCTTCTGAACTCAAATACCCTCTCGACGTACTCATATACTTTCTCTGCAGTATCTCTTGAATATGCTAAAACATTCAGATCCATTAACCCTTGTGGGATATCTATATCATTCAGTCTGTTCCACATTACGGATAAATGGATTCCCCTTCAATGAAGACATTTTTCTCAGGAAAACTTTCTAGATTAGAGAGCGTAGTGAAAACATCAGATTCTTCACCTTTCTCCATGCATTGTCTAGCCCATGCTTTCAAGTCTCGCTTTCTTCTTTAGAAACTGTATTACGAGTTCCAATTTTTGATTCAGCACTCTTATCGGCAGCACCCTTATTGGCTACAAGCGGAACAGAACCACTTGGAAGAGAAAATGTAGGCACATTTTGTACAATGGGTAATGAAGGTTCCATTACTGGCGTTGAAGATAAATCTACCGGGAGCACAACAACTGGAAAAGATGGAGATATAGGTGGAGGAACAATAACAGGAACCGGAGCAATAGCTGGCGGCGGAAGAACAGTAGGAGGAATGATAGGAAGAGCAGGAATTACTACGGGAGGAGGAACGACAGCAGAAAGAGGTAAGGCAACAGGAATAAGTACATAAGGTGGAGGTGCAGTAGCATCAGGCCTTCATTCTTTTAAAAGCTTATCAATCAATTCATCTGATGCATGAACATCTTTAGATGGATATATTTTCTGTATACCAAGTTCAAAAGCCGTATCCATGCTTCTAGCTGACTGTGACTGTTTTTTTTGGTCATACAATAACGCTTTCTCTGCGTTTGACATATGTCGGCGTGCATATTTCTCTCTACATTTAAGCTGCTGCATAGCTTTGTTTTTCCAATTTTGTAATGTATCAAATGCTGGAGGTCTAGCTTTCTTCTTCAACAATATAGATTCCAAATATTCTATACGAGAAATCTCAAAGCTACCATTGATTGGCCACTGAAGTTCGGAAGCATGTCTAGTTTGTCTGTGCCAAATATCATTGAATACTATACTACTAATGCCGTACTTACAGTGCGTAGTACATGCTGTCGACCCCTCCTGTGGTGCCAGATGGCCAAATACTAAGGATTGTCTGTCACTGCGGAATAACGCCCTGAAACAGGCAGACAATTTCGCAGGCATGTCAGATTACTGGTGTTAAACTGGTCAATAATTGTAGAATTGCGAGAACAATGCTCCAAATCAAATATCAGGATACTTAAGAATCGGGGCACGACTCACATGATGCAAAGGACTAAGGGAGGTCTGATCGGATTACTAAGGACAACAAAGGACCCTTGTGGTTGCTGATTTCAGCAAAACAGCCCGCCTCGATATATGGACCCTCGTCAAGATGCCGCTTCGGATCGCGAGCTCACCATCCGGGGATCGGGTCGTGCAGTACTATTGAGGTATTGCATCTCATCCAAGAAGGGGCCCCCTTTCTCACTGTCCAATCCCGGTACTGATAGCTGTGTCAACTCTTCAACGAGGTGGCATCAATCTTTAAGAACAAAGAAATATCGAGGCTGAGTACCACAAATAAAATACACCAATCACGGGCTGAAAAGATTCACAGATCTTGTATTCTGCACAGTTTAGAAAGAAACACAGATAGCTATCTGCACTCAACACCCCCGCAACATATACCAGCCTGACAATGAGAGGTGAGAGAGTGCTGGATATCTAAACATTCATACTTTTATACAATTTCGAATAATATTGTACAGCCTCTCTTTAAGTTAATAATGTGTGGTCTAGAGTTTGTGCCTAGTTCACATACAGCTTATACAATAATATGCAAAAGGATTACATAAGTTTGCATTTCCATGAAGATACAAGGGTGTTGTATGTTCTCGGATCCTGCGGTAAGCCTTAGTCTATATTCCACCACAATGCAGTTCGGCCTGTGTCTACGCTTGAGGTCTACTTTACATTGTTCCAACGTTTATACAGGGATGAGTCTTATGTGCGTAGACAATACTCAGATGACAGTTCATACGGAGCACAAGGTCTCTTTACCTAGTCTAAACAGTCGGCTTTCAGACAACCTAAACATTAACAGAACTCAAAGGTCGGGAGGCTTGGTTGCAAGTTGAAAACACAGTCCACCATTTTCGAACAGAGAATCGTACGAACACAAATCAAAATGGCAGATGAATCCTAAAATGGCGGCGAAGTCGATCCAAAATCGGAATCTTGCAACGCAGTTTTCCTTGTAGAGCACTAGGCTTAGGCCAACATTAATCACAAAGGAGGCACCATATATTTACCGTTTCACAAGACAAGGTAGAACTCTATTTCATTTCTCATTAGTAGCCTACTGTTTGTAGAGGGTGACAAATAGCACATACCAGTACCTCAGCTACTCCACAGCTATTCAACCAATAAGACAATGTCATTTTCTGAGTGACAACTCTATGCACCAATTAATACTGTGACACTCTTCTCTCATCACCTTAACTGCCTTCCGTCCCTGACATAACACACCTCATTATTGAAAAGGATGGGCAGTGATAGGAATCAGACCTTGATTTCAGATGAGGTCCTCAATTCACAAGATCCTACTAGTAGAGCAGGAAGAACAGTAGATGATAATTATGGTAAAGGAAAATGTCACTGGTTGTAACTTTTTGGTCTATACCAGCAACTTACACGGTATTCAAAACAATTTACCTCATGCTCAACATGTGGTCAGCTTTTCCCCAGTGGTTACAGGTGTTTTTAATCCCCTAGGAAGAAAACAGGCGTCTCTCATGTAACAAAAGAAAAAGGTAATCAGATCCTTTATACATGGCTGTACAACTGATCATCTGAAAACTACTCTTGGTGATTGTTTCTCATAGTAGTATTTAAAAAGACACTGAAAACTCAAAAGCTCTTTTAAGAGCCAATAATAAATTAAAGGTAATGATGTGAAAAATATTACAACACTATCAACTTCTGAAATACAATCAACAGTTTCAATCAAGAATCAACATTTTTTATTAGCACATGAAATTATTCATATGTGATACACTGCCCACAAAATGCAAAATGTATACTTTCCCTTTTCTTATCTTTACTTGTACCACTCATGAAGAATCTCAAACTGATATCCATACATCAAATGTACTCGTTTTCCCTCGTACTCAATCTCAATATACAAACAAAAAGAAATCATTTCACACATTGTGGATCATCTAAATGTGCATATTTTTACATTGTACATTTGTTTCATTAGTCACTCCTTTGAGAAGTCATGTGAAATAGTGCACATTTCTCAAAACGGAGACCACTCATCTACCTCCATGATACCACTCACATCGTCCCTTCACAAAATCAAACATTAAACAATCCTAAAATCAATTTTTACAAGCTCTGTACAAACACGAACTTTGATAATCGTGCAGAGGAATACACTGAATCGAGAATTACATTTTTGATCACGTGAAAAACGTCTCCAAGCAAAACGACATATTAAATACATAAAACAGCCCCAATCGCATCTGTGACACACATGTTTTACATTAAAAAAAAACTAAATAACGGGGAAAACAAAAGCAAGAACAACAGAAAAAGGCCAAACGCTAACTCCCCAGACATTTTAAGTTAATTTAGGAATCAAACCATGCAACTTTATTTTCCAATACAAATGCACGGGTTCCTTCCTAAATAAATGTAAATACCGAATTCAACTTAATTAGCACTTACTGTGTTTACCAAATCTCAATACTGTACAATTTGAAGTTGTTACTCTTTTCTTTTCCCATTCGCAGAGCATCTTGGGGAAAGAAATCACCTCATATGCACCTGCAATCAGAACAAAGCGCACTGTAAACATGACTCGGACATGAACGCATCTCAGTGACACACTTTATTTTCACCAAATGGATCATTTAAAAGTCTATTTAGAACATGTTATACCCCAAAAACACTAACAGTCCCCTCAGAAACCTCCTGCACATTTTAAGTTAATTTAGGAGGCAGATTAAAATGTTTGTAAAATATTTTAAAAAACAGATTACTTCTTACTCAAAAGACTCTTCTGCCTCTAACTGGCAATCACAGTGATTGTAACATCTCAATATAGTATAGTTTTTAAATATTTTCACCTTTTTTTTGTGCTGCTCCTGCCGATTCTCAAACCTGGAAAAAATCTGGGCGTACATCCCCAAACCTTCACAAATCCTGCTTTCATACACTGCGGACACCTGCTCCCTAATCTCAACATTTCCCTACTTACACCACTTATATCATTTTAGGGAACTTTCCAGTTTCAATTAGGGAATTGATTCTTGAATTGCGTAGTGGCACCCAACACACCGTCAAATGAAAAAATAAAAACGGAATAAAGCCAAAACAATAAAGATTTTTGTTTGGGGGAGGGGTGTTTGTGCTCAACTTTCTCTGGAAAAATGAATGAAAATGTGAAAAAAACACCCCCGTCACGTTAAGGAAGCACAATGGTGAAAGGCCAAATGTTTTATCTGCAGCATCTTAAAGTGAGCTCTGGTGTGTAGAAACATGCAGTGTGATATTGTTGAATCTATGTGCGGCTTATGAACATTGTGTATAAAAAATGAAACATACATGTGTCACATTAATAATGCAGTGAAGGGAGGAGTGGACGTTTTACAGACCAACCATGTTGAACGCATGAGCCCTTGCTTTTAAAGCACCTCAGCAATGGGCGTGCCAAATTGTGCCTGCAGTAACCAGCCCCATCTTTAAAACATAGGCCTGTTTATAGAATCGTTCAATGTGTAACATATTCACCAGCTAATTATGGATTTGGCCTCCGGTTTGCTGTACATAACACGGCGTAGAACTTACAGTACAGGCTGCGGCACCTACTCTAACACCTTGTTCTGAGGAGAGGAACTATTCGAATTCACTGGACATGCTCACGGAAGCCATTTTCTTCCAAAGTATGACACCGCACAGCTCCCACCTACAGCTCCAATCATTCACAGCCGAGGATAAGAACAGCATGCTGCCTGCAGAACAATCAGCGCAAATGAGAGTAAATAGGAGCACTTGAAGTCCTGAAAATGCCCCCTGCGGGCCAGCGCGATGCATTCTTCATGCAGAACTGCGAGCCACGTCTCTTGCGCTAAATAATTACAACAGCCTTGCAAAAGAGCGGGATGTGGAGGCATCTGTCGTACAGGAACAGGAAAGGCTTTTAGTGGGTAAAAGTTCATCGCATACAATCCGCACACCACGCAGAGCAGAGCAATCACAATGCCATATGCAGAACGATAACGTCACATATATGCTGCCCTGATATGTTTATTGCAAAATGAATCATGTGCGGCTCTCTTTTGAATGATTGGTGATTGTGCTAATGTGTACTGTGATCATAAAAGGACGCGGTGTGAGTAATGGCGCTGTGACAATAGCTACCATGGAGTGCCAACACTGTAAATAGATAACTGATTGTTGGCAGTGCTTATCGAAAGCACACTTTCATATGTATGCTGGGAAGACTAATACATTAGCATTTCATCCCATCTGCACAAGGTCTCTGTAAAAGCCTTGTCAAATATACAGCAACCAGGGAACACTTACATATAGCCTTAAAACAACAAACGATCTCTATTGGCTTTCGATAGGACACGTTTAGTTCACTATAGTGTCTACTGGATCCAGTTCCATAGATTTTTTGGGATTAACTGAACAGCTCTTCAAATTCTGAAAATTCCGATTGCTTCGAAATGTAGCTTCGAAATGGCACTTGGTGTCTAGTGATTTCAGCTTTTCAGCTAAATGTTCCATAGGACAAAAACACTCAAATGTCCAAAAGCACATCATGGCCATATACCGTAACTGGATTCATTAGAAACCATTTTCAAAAGTGATGCTGTCCGTGTTTTCTGTAGGAGGGACATCACCACGCATTAGTGTAGCCTTTATCATTTTTTCTTAATTTCAATGCTTTTTCAATGCTTTTATTATTTTGATGTGTTAGTTCCGTTTCTTCTATTTTGCTTATCCTCACCCCCAAGTCACTGTTTGGACCCAACTGTTAGTAATGCTTTTTTTTGTCTTGTAACACGTGACACTAATTGTGCATTCAAGCATGCCACGCCTCTGACAGGTATTCCCTTTGGAGATGCCACTGCAAGTTCCCATTAAGATTCCTATCATGGGGAGACAAGCAATGATAACTGATGCTGGGTGCATTTTATAAAAATCCAGTAGGAGATGATCATTACCCATGTGGTCTTCTTCCTTGTACCAGTACTTGCCATAACAAAACCTATGAAATTCAATGGTGAAATTCTTTGCTTTTTTAGATTTTGTACTGCACCATAACCTTCCTTTAACAAAGTTACATTTCACAGGTTCAGCCATTTTAACATAAAGTCCCCCTCACATTGAATTTCAGTGGTTTTTATTAGAACAAACTGATCATAATGTCTCTTTAACAATGTGTTTTTAATTGTTCATATTGTAGGGCGGCGGTAGTTAAGGTGAATCGGACTCCCATAGGAACCCCTTAAAATTCTATTGTTAATAACTTTTTATTCGAGTAACAAAAATTACGAAAGTGATTAGGGACTTGCGCCCATCCGCACCAGCCTGCAAGGTTTCATAAAGATACAGTAAAAAATAAGAAAGTTGTGTCCTACTTCCGAATCATTTTCCCCATAGACAAACAAGATCCATTTTTGCCAAACTTAGTTAAATGAGGATTCATATATTTGAGTGGTATCTGGTCATTTCATCTAAAGCATTACCATCGAATGCCATTCCATCGACAAAATTGCATCAACAAAAATATGCATTGAATGCATGTTTTTTCAGGGTAAAGGGTTTAGTGTTATTTATAATGAGGCTTAAAGGGTAAAAACAGGGGATTGGTGGGGACACCCCCATTTAAAAAAAGGAAAAAACATTTGATGGTAATATTTTTGATGCATTTTTTTAGATGGAATGGTCATTCGATGGTAACAATTTGATGGAATTACCATAAACCATTTGAGTGACACTATGGAATGTGTACTTTTCAAGCTATCTTTAAAAAGCAGAGTATTGTTGAAACCCACACATGAGGGTGTAGAGGGGAAATGATGAGAGGGCAAGTAATTCATGAGTATCTGCCCACGATATAGCAAGTGAGTTTATAATACTGGACAGAACTGGTGAAGTTCTTCTACCCCGATTGTGGCTGATTGTGGCTGCTTTTCAGGGCATAAGTAAAGGACACATGGGGATGAAGAGCGTAACTTTTTTTCAGAGGGCGGACGCAACAAACCGGGTTTTCTGAAGTTGGAAAGGTAGCTCAAATATGTGGCTACCAGGATTTTACTCAGGTTGTCATATTTCCAGTACAGAGGCTTACCCACAAACACTTGTTTTGTATTGGGATTTTGTTTACCAGGGAATATTTCACGACAGATTGCTGGGTTTAAAACGTGAGCACCTTTTATACTTTGCCAGCATATTTATTGGAACATTTCCTCTATTGGGTATTTTTCTGGTGGTCATTACTTTTTTAAAAAGTCCAATACTATTTTGTCTTGTGCACTTACTTCTAAGGGGAAGGTCAAATTAACAAAATCTGTATATTTCACTTTAAGATATATGTTCACTTACTGCACATATATTCATGGCTGCCAGCTTTTGATTTTCGCTATGGTTGCAGAAAGCACCCATGCATATGTTATTCTTGCAGCCGGTACTTTTTCCCCCATTTCTGTGCTGCTTAAATGTGGTTAGTTGGGGTTGTGCGATGTATCACAACAGTCACAAGAGACTGGCCATAAAACAAGGGACTTGGAGCATGCTACCTAACCAAAGTGTGTGGTCCATTGCAGATAATTTCATCTCACTACACATTGCCTAAATACATTGTGAGTTCTCAAAGCCTGCAATCATTTATCCATAATAATATCACTGTCAAAACAGGACAAAATTGGGGGCCGCTGTTGCGCAAGATGGCAGACTAGACCTACTCTGTCTAGCTCTGCTCCGGTGCTGCTTTCACAAGGCTGTAAAAGCCTCCAGACTCAGCCACCAGAGACCAGATAGGCATGATTGTGGGTCGGAAGTGCCCAGGCACATACGGACCCGCACCAGAGAAGAATTAGAGGTGGCAGCAGGGAGAAAAACGGCACCAGAAGCAGCAGCTGGAGAGGTGCAGAAGCGGGGCAGGCCGCAGACTGAAATCAGCATGGGACCCCGGGGCAGCGGGCATACCTCAATCAGGTGGCAGAGGCAGGAGGAGTAGGCAGACTCGGGACAAACGCGGAAACAGCACAAGGTGAGAGCTCCCCCGACGTCCCAGCATCGAGCCTCTGCCTGCGGGAGGAGGGAGAGGACGCCTTGCAGCTCCCGGCATATAGTCCCCAGAGAGCAGTACGGCAATCCATAAAGTCAAATTGAGAGGTCGGGGAGTCAACACGAGCAGGACAATGCCCGTGGACCCAGCGGCAGGTGCCATAAAAGTGGAGCAAAGCGACAGGAGTGAGCTGAGAGTATGAGGGAAAGGGCCTAAACTGAGACAAGGGAACAAGACAAGGGCAAGGCTCATGGCCCGGCAAGTCTGCAGGCGCCAGGATTTCATGAGGGATACACAAGGGGGTCCAAAGACTCAGGTGGAACAGGTTGTGAGCCCGCCCAAGGATCCACATCAAACAAATGAGAAATAATTGTATGACCCCAGCCCCCCTGGTGGGAAGAGGTAATCCACCGAGGGAAGGTATGTCAAAACACCCCAGGGGAACGAAATGCACCGGGGGGGTGCAGGAAACATGAAGATGGCAAAAGATGAGGGAAAAAAATGCTGGTCCAAGTAAAGATGGACACATTCACAGTGCCCCTTAGGGGTCCTCCAAGCGGACTGGAAGTATGCCTGGGCATGACGCAGAACGATGGGCAAGCTCCTGTTGGCGATTCAGAAGTCCAAATCCTCACCGCAGTAGGAGCAGAGGTGAGATTTTTGGGACAAGACTTGCAAAAAATTTCTATGAGAGTGGGGGAGGCGAAAATATGATTTTGGAAGTAGAAGACGCAATGTGGCCAATGCAGAGACATTCAGGACTTGAAAAGTAGAACAAAGTGCCTGGAAGAAAGGGTGGAGGAGGCAGAGAGGAGGGCCCGCCGCAGCAACGTGAGGATATTAGGTCTCCTTGAAACAGTCCATGGAGCTGTACCTGGAGGGCTGACTGGCGGTGTGAATCGGGCCAATGGGCCTGTCAAAGTTCTCCCACCCTAGGCCTGTTATTGCAAAATTACTCAACTATCGGGATCGAGACGCCATAATACAGGCATCAAAGAAGAAAGGACCCACAATGGTGAATGGCTCCAGGGTAATGATATATCCAGACTTTACGAGAGCAGTACAGAGAGCCATACACTCATTTGAAGAGGTTAAGAGACGGCTGCGAGGGGTGGATGCCAAATACTCGATGCTCTTCCCGGCAACCCTCAGGGTATGGGACCAACAGGGGCAAGGTTCTTCCATACCCACAGGAGGTCTGGATGAACGGTGAAGGTGTGGGTCGAAGAAAGCATCCCAGAGAAACAAACCACGAAAAAATCAGGCTGACCCGAAAGACACACGAGGGAGGTCGGAACAGAGAAACATGGATTGGCAAGATACAATTGAAAATGGGAGTGTAGCTGCCACCTGGGGACGGTATGGAAATAAGGATCATTGCCAGAGTGGAGCTGGTGAGCAGCAGCAAACTTACCCCCCCATCCGAGGGCATGGATGATCACTTTTTAAATGTTAGTTAATGAGCGACAGATGCTTCAGGTTGGGGGGAAGCGTCGGGAGGGGGGATGTTCGTGTTGGTGTTAGTTTTGATCTAGTGGGTTATAAGGCAATCAAAGGGAAGGGGGACAAACACACACTCTTCCAAGAAGAGGCTCCAGTGCACCCATGGACAAGATGGAGGGATGCATGACTGGTGAGATGGCTATGGATAGAACAGGTCCCTGAACTGCATGTCTTGGAACGCGAACAGGCTTCTGGCAAGATTAAGCAAGGCCTGGTGGCAAAGTTCTTGACCTCCCACCCAGCTGACATAGTATTACTATAAGAACCCACATGCTGGGAACAGTGTGCAGTTTTCTGGGCAGTGCCAGGTATTCTGTGGTTGAGCATGCAGGATTCACTGGAGCGTCCAGGGGAGTGGCGATTCTGATTAAGAAGTCATTACCGTTAGAGGTGCTGCGGGTGGAGAGAGACTAGGGCGGGAGGATGATCCTTGTAACAGACACCCTGTGGGGAGAAACGATCTGCATCAACAATGTTTATGCCCCCCCGATGTTATAGGCGGAAACACTTAACATTGTACAGTCCCAGTTGGCTGCTTATGGGGGACATTACAGTAGTGGGTGGGATTTTAATGACACTTCACAACCATTGTTAGACAGGTTGCTGAATAGAGGCAGGGTCCCCTCCACAGACGAGGCTAAATTCCCTCTTGGAGGACGCTGGGCAGATGTATGGAGGAAATTCACCCTGGGGCAAAGGGAAATTCCTTTTTCTCAAATGTGCATTCCTCCTTCTCGAGGATTGACTATATACTCCTCCCAAGCACTATGGCGGGTAGGGTGCCTACCACCAAATTACTTCCTTGGGGCATTTAAGACCATGCCCCATTATTGGTATCAATATGGGGGATGAAAATGGGGCAGAGGGGTGGAGGCTTAATGACTATTATCTGAAAGATACTAAAATAGCAGAGGCCCTTGTGAAGGAAACCACAGCATACTTTCCAAATTATTTGGGCACGGTGGAGAGTCGGGCCATGCTGTGGGAGGCCTACAAGATGGTGTTAAGGGGCAGGGCGATGCAATTAGTGAGGTGTCTTCTAAAGGATCGGAGGGAGCGAATGGACCAATTAGAACGCAAGGTGGAGGGAGCAGAGGAACAGCAGATACAACAGAATGCGCATGCAACTAGGATGACACTGAAAAAGGCACAGCTTCAACACATAACAGTGGCACAGGAAGCGGCAAAGATGGCCCATTGGGTGAGGATTTTTGAGGTCAGGGATAAATGTGGGAAATTATTGCCATGGCTGTAGAAAAGAGAAAAAGGGTCGAGGTGGGTAAGGGAAATTGTACATGTAGACAGGGTATGTGTAGCAAAGAGCAAGGATATAGAAGAGGCGTTCACATCTTGCTACCAGGATTTATGCAGGGCTCTAAACCTCAGGGAGGCAGGAGATAGCTAGGTATGTAGAGGGGTCGGGCCTACCACAGGTGAGTCGTGAACAGAGAGAGCGCCTGGAACTGGACCCCTTGGTGGAGGACATCCAGGCAGCAGTTCACCAACTGCAGACTGGGAAGTCGCCAGGCCCAAACTGATTCCTACGGAATTCTGGAAACTGCTGGGGGATCGGACAGTAAGGAGATGAGAGCTATGTTTATGGAGTGTCTTGAGGGAGGTGCCAGAGGGTCTATGACAGGCAACAATTGTGGTCCTGCACAAAAAAGTGAAGCGGCCAGAGCAATTCAGTACAAATTACCCAATATCCTTAATTAATGAAGAGGCAAAGATACTGGCAAAGACCCTGGACAACAAACTGTTGCCAGTCACAGTGACCCTGATCCACCCTGATCCACCCCTTCGAATCTTTGAATCCGTTAGGTGGGAGTATCTCTTGGTGGTGCTGGAAAGGTTTTGTTGCAGGCCACGGTTTAAAAGCTGGATTAAACTGCTGCATACAAAGCCGAAAGCTAGGGTTAAGGTAAATGGCTTTACCTTACAGGGTTTTCCTCTACAGAGGGGCACCAGGCAGGGGCACCCACTATCTCCACTACTTTTTCTGTTGGCAATGGAACCATTTGCGATAAGTGTGGGAGCGGATTCCCTGCTGCCGGGTTTTGGGAGGCCGGAAGCCAGAGAGGTCTACATATCACTAATATCGCCATAGACAGATGATGTGCTACTGTATTTAGGGGAACCAATGCGATCAGGGCCAAGAGCAGTAGACATGTTCCATGATTTCGAGATGGTGAGTGGCCTCGAGATCAATTGGGATAAATCAGTACTTCTCCCGGTCAAAGGGGAGGAAGAAGTGTGGATGGAGGGTTGCCCGCTTATGATCGCACAAGACAACATCAGGTACCTGGGCATCAGAGTAGGGGTACGAAACCCTGAGTTTCTCTGCAATAAACTAGATCTGGTCCTAGAGAGACTCAGGGGTGACGGTAAGCATTGGGATACGCTTCCAATTTCAATGACAGGTAGGGGAATCCTATTTAAAAGGTTGGCGCTGCTACGCTTACTATACATTCTACAGAACGCTCCAGTGAAAATACCAACTGGGGTATTCCAGTCCACAGAGAAGCTGCAACGATAAATCAAATGGGGAACAAAAATTGCATGAATTGCACTGAAAATGTTACAACGATCTGCATGGGATGGCAAACTGGGGGTCCCAAACGTGCAACACTATTTGGCCTCACAACATATTGCAATAAACAAATGGCTGTTTGGGGGGAAGAAAGACCACATGTTGAGAGGGAGATGAGGAGTATGGGATCTAGGTCACCCTTGCAAGTTGTGTACCGAGGGACACCCCCGGGAAAGATGACGCAACCAGGGATCTGTGCTCTGGCAGCAAATACAGCAGCCCTCAGAGCCATGGGAAGGGGTAATGACAAGAGAGGCTCCTATATGGGGAAATGCAGCGCTACCAGAGGTTCATAAACTGGGTAGGTAGACGAGATAGCAAGACAAAGTAATTCGGAGGATGAAAGATATTTTGGTTCAGGATAGGCTGGCAACATTCCAGGGATTACAGGAGGGCAAAAGGTACACCTACACAAGACTGAGTCAAATGATGGGCCAGGAGAAAAGATACCTGGTAGATTACCGAGCAATCCACGATAGAGGCAAATCTATTGGAAGCAGAGATCAAGGGGAAGGGAATTTCACAACTGTACCAAATGATTAATAACTTGAAAGCCTCTGGTGAAACTGAAGATGAGGTGGGAGAGCGACCTGAGTAACTTGGAAGAGGAGGACTAGGCTGAGGCGGTAATATCATCAAGGGAAGAAGGCGTACCTTTGCGACTGCATATAATACAATACAAAATCCTGCATAGGACGTGCTATTGCAGAGTCTGGATGGTTAGGGTGACTGACGTGTTGGCAGGGATGGGCTCTTTCCTCCATTTGGTATGGGAGTTTCCCATTGTCCAAGCATTCTGGGGACAGATAAGGGATCACTTGTCCAGAGTTATCGGCAAATCAATCACGGCCTGCCCAAAAGTGGCACTCCTGAACATGTGGGGAGAGTTGGGATTAACTAACCATTTTTTACACCTGTGACACTGGGGGGGAAAAATGCTTGGCGATGGCGTAGGGTACTTCGACCCAACCCAGTATACGTAAGTCAGTGGAAAGGATCGACTATAATATGGAATTGGAAGAAAGAGGGCACAGGGACAGAGGCTGCCCTCAAATGTTCTTGGTGGTCTGAAGGCCATGGCTAGTAGTTTAGTAGTGTACAGTCGTGCCCACCAGCCATGGCTGAAGGCCAATGGCTAGTGGTCTGGTAGCGTTTTAAAATGGACAGTAGGCATGGACGAAACCATGCTAGTGGTATGGAATCGTTCTAAAAATCTATGGAATAACATAACCCTTGGCATTCAAGGAAAACACATTAGTTGCAGGGATGTTAAGGTGAGCAATACCTTTTTAACAAAATCTTTGAAATTCAAGGACAAAACTTTAGTTGCAGGGACGTTAAGGTGCAGGGACGTTAAGGTTGCTTAATGCAACAAAACCCCTGAAATTCAGCTAAAGCCACCTTAAATATTGCGGCCCCTGTCGTGCACAGTCCACAATGATGACAATGATGACATCACAGATGTAGAGTTTTTGGATGCGATTGATGGATGGCTGTGTGACTGTCTGAAAGTCTGAAAGCAGCCAATAAGGGAGTGTTAGAAACAAAAATGTAAAAAAGGTAGACAGGCAGCTTTGTGCTATGGAATCTGTGGACATGGGGGGATTCGCCAATGAGGTTTCCTGGTTGTGGTGTACAGGAAGACAGGGTAGCAAGAGTTATTTTTGTTGTGTGCAGTGAGAAAGCAGAGTGTCTGGGTTGTTGGCATTTCTTGGGTCCATTGCTTAAGGGTGTACTGTTGAAAGGGGCACCTAGGGGTCTCTCGCGATATGGAAACAAGGCAATAACCATACAAGAAAAGATACGCCAGACACAAGGTTCAAATTCCCAATGCTAGGGTTTATTGCAAGCAAAAATAGTCCCAATTGGCCAACTGTGGTCTCACGCCCCGCGACGTGAGTTTCCTAGACCTCTAGGGACGCAAGAGAGCGAATTATGTACATCAGTTACATAAATACAAAATGCATATCATACAATCAGCTATGTCATGTTTAACACCCCTCTTTATTAAGTTTCTTTGAACTCGGGATGACGATGGACATTTCCGACGGGTATGACAATTATGACACTTTCGATGTCTATTCTAGTAACATTGTGCAATTAGAAAGTGCGGAGGCATCTTTTAGTTGTTGAACAGAACACGGTGGTTCTGTTCTTGGAAGAAAGCTGCACACAGGGGAAGAGCCACATTCCAAGCTTTGCTATCTAAGAGGTACTATTCGTGTCCTGGGAGCCGACACGCTCTAAAGGGTTTTGCGAAGGGGGGCCATAAGAAGAGCATAATTCAAGCCTTTAGCTGCTTTATTCTAACATATTATACCACAGTATGCGACTGGCTGGCAGCTGTGAAATGATTAAATGCCCTGCAGCTCTCCCTCAAGGCTACAGAGAGGGAGCGTGGACATTCCTTTCTGGGCTACTCATGAGGAGTTTCAACAAACTCCTCAGTCCTGCGACCTTGCCCTTTCATATTCAGACAACAATGTTAACAGTTGAGCAGAGTAAGCAGAATTTGCAAGAATTGCAAGCTGCAAAGCAGTTTTAGACAGAAAGCAATGAGCAATGGTTAACAAGCAAAATGGCGATTCTTGCTACGTTTAAAATGGCCGCTTGTTGGTCAAGCATAGCAGTCTGTATTTCTATAATTCGGTGCATAAAACGGTTGGCCTACGGCCATCAAGATACGTCTATCATCCAAATGAAGGGTATTCATTTTTCCAGATTGACAAACCCTCCTTTTGGCCGTATGCCAAACGTATTATTCATTCATTGCATCCTCTTCCGATGAGGATAAGTCTGGGGTATCTATGCCTGAACCTCTCATGCTATCATGAGCATCATCTTCATCATTAATGTCTATAGCCATGAATTGTTTTACTGTTTTTGTTTCATCAGTGTCTCTGTTATTTCGGCCATGCGTTTGTTTTCCTCTCGACACCATGTGCATACATCCCTTAGTACATCCATCAGTTATTTTAGTGCAAACTATTGGTAAGCATTGTATGCAACAGAAACAGGTTATGAATATACCAAGTACCACCATTAGTATCGAAATTAACTTCCATCCCCAGGACCGCAACAGTCCCCACAACCAGGATCCTATCGCCCAACCCCCTTCTTCAGTAGAGAGTGTGGAACTTAGGACATGTAATTTCCGGATTGCTTTAAATATCGTAGGGGAGTAATCATCTATATACACACAGCATGCAGTTTTTACGAGTTTGCAAACTCCTCCACGATCAACTAATATTATATCGAGAGCCATCCTGTTTTGTAGTGCCATTATTCCTTTTTCTTCTAACGTCATATTCAATAAAATATCCGTTGTTGAATCTACTGTATTTTTTAATATTCTAGACAGTTTTCTTATATTGTAGGAATTTTCTATTTGGGACAAGAATGGTATAAATGATTTGGCTATATCTATTGCTATCATTCCATCCTCGCTACTCCTTTGAGTTCTACCTTTTGTTCGTCTGGCTACTTCTGCTGTCTCCAAGAGGAACACTCCTGGAAACAGTAGACCTAGGTAGCATGTACCTCCCCAGTTCCTAGGTAACCATGGATATGCTTTTTTCCCACATATAAAGTAGACAGGGTCCCCTACGTACACGGGTTCTATTTCGTGCTTCAAAACCACTGTGTTCAGGCAGCTGCTAAACATTCCTACTTTATAGGAACCTTTTTTCTGTAAACATAGGGGAGCAGTTTCGGGGCTGTGATCCACTGTATAGGCAGGGGGCACAGCATCTTTATTCCATTCATCCCTCATTCGAAATTTAATTACTGATGTTTCTTCTGCTGGCGGTGTTGGTCTATTCTGCCTATGTAATATATCTAGTCTTGTTGTCTTTCGTGTATTCTTCCTCATGGGATCTGGTGAAAACACGCAAGCTTTGTGGAATATGGAACAACCCACAGGTCTCATGATCACTTCCTCAAATTCATTCATATTGGTCTCATCTAGCTGACCCGTATTACTCTTGTTCCATTTCCCAAAGAACATTGCACTCAACGATACTTCACATGAATAAACCAATGGTAACGTTTGTACATACCAGCCTATCCCTTTCCCACCGTGCTGTGGTAAATGGGCACAAACCCAGCAATTTCTTTTCTTTAAAACCGCATGGGTCATGTTCATGATGAGCAACAATGTATTGTTGCCATATCCTTCTCTATGTCTTTCTTCCATTGGGGGCAAAGTACCAGTGATTACATGAACCGGGCTTTCAGTAGCTGCTTTTGGCAAAAGTGTTTCTAATGGGTGCGCGGACTCCAGGAACCATAGTGTAATAGCTGTTATTGTTGGTGCTACCATACTTAAGAAACACAGGACCAATGTCCAAATCAGTACCTTATTCCTTTTACCATGCTTTTTCCCTAAATTTACAGTCTCTAAATCTATCATCTTTTCAGCAGGGGTGCAGGAGGAGGCTGAAACCAGTCTTGATTTGTTCTTCATCGTCCTTCTTCTAGCTGGCAAAGTTCGTCGCAAATGTCTCTCGTTCTTGATGCCAGAAAAGTTCAACAAAAATGTCACAGTTCAATTCTGCCAGCCCTTTCACAGCCTAGATCACTTATCCACTCCGAGCAAGATTAGTTGTTCTTTCTCCCACTGCTCAGACGATTTCTGAACAGTTTTTTATTGATAGAGTACTATGTGCATCCAGCTTGTCCCGCTCTGGCTTAGGACACATGTACTCTATCAGCCTTAGTACTTATGTGCCTCCAGCTTGTCCTGCTTTGGCTCCTGACGCATGTACTTTTTATAAGCGCACCGAGGAGCCGTGAGTCTTGAATTGTCTGACTTGCACAACTCTCACACTTCTCTCCTCTACGCCCATGTGTCCTACTCCGTCCGTGAGTGGAACCAAAGGCAAAAGAAAAGCACCAAAGATCTGTGGATCACTTTGCCTGTCGAGGCCGCAAATTATACCGTTTCACTCCTGGTATTGTATGATCTGTGAATAGTGCAGTTGCACTTTCAGTATCAGGCTCAGTGGCAGCCTGCGGCACAATGATGGGTAGCGATGAGCGCCGTGGCAATGATGTAGTTTCTTTCTTTGGCTTTGGTGCATTTGCAGAAACTGGTGGACGCCAAAGGGGTACACGCGTTGTTTCTGCTCGTGTTTGCAATGCAGGGTTTGTGTCGCTCGGCAGTGATGTTGTTTCTGCTGAGCAACGTTGGGGCACTTTTCGCCCTTTTCACTTACTGGCAGCCTTCTCAGGCTCTGTTTCGAGTTTCACTTCTCGCTTGGACTTTGTTTCAACTTTCACTTCTCGCTCAGGCTGATGCTGTGGAAATGGACTGGCAACAGTTTCTTTCGTTTCCCAGACCGTTTCCTTTCTTTGGTCGTCAGAAGTTGTCAGCAGTCCTGGGAATCTTTAGGCATGTGTCGCATGGATCCATGCCTTCCGTCCGTCCACTCGAATGGCCGTTTGCGTCGCCAAAAGTACTTGGTAGGGGCCGCGCCACCTGGGTGCTAATGCTGTCTTCCGCTCAAAGTTCTTTATCAGGACCCAGCTTCCAGGTTCCAGCGAGTGACCCAGTCCAGTGTATCGCACTGGTAACGCCTCCTGCACCTACTGATGAATTAAACGCAACTTCTGCATTAAAAGGCCACAGTACGTGCTTAACATAGGATGCTTGACCTCACATAATCTTTTGGGCTGCGGTGCGCACCATACATTTGCCGGTCTCCCCATTATAATTTCATAGGGGTAGAGCCCAGTTTTAGCCTGCACAGACGTGTGCATGCACAATAGCGCTAGGGGTAATGCATCCACCCAACTCAACTTGCTCCCAACACAGATTTTAGCTATCTTTGACTTTAAGATACCGTTATGACTCTCAAAAAGCCTGGCAGAACTGGGATGCCTGGAACTGTGGAATCGTTTCTCTATCTGTAGACCTGCACAGATCTGTAGTACTACTGCGCCCACAAAGTGTGGGCCGTTGTCTGACCACAGGACACGGGGAAGACCGAACCGGGAGAAATACTCTTTCAACATTACTTTTGCCGTTGACATGGCAGTGCAGTCTTTTAAGGGATATGCCTCCACCCACTTGCTAAATGCACAAATCACCACTAACACATATTTGTAGTTCTGACACCTTTCCATTTCTATGAAATCAAAATGGATCACCTCAAATGGCATGGAGGGTGGGCCAAAACTACCTACTCGAGTCACGGTTCCCTTCCCTACATTGTGTTGCAGGCAGGTAATACAACAATTCTGCACTAGCCTTTCTGCATTCTTTTTTATGTGCTCATTTTTCCATACTGTGGATAAATGCTGTACCATCTTCTTCGCGCAAATGTGGGTAGGGCTATGTGCCATTGTAACCATTGCGGTTACGTAACAATTTGGCAACATCCAGTTCTTAGTCTCTTTGTCCACCCAACATCCTTCCAAATCTAACTCAGCAGAGCCCTAAGCCCACCCCTGAATCTCTTGGGTCGTGGCCTCAGCCTGCATTTCTTTGACTGTGGCAACTCCATTCTCTATCATACAAGGTACTTCCTCAGTCGGTACTGTCATCATTTTATTTCCCAAATCTGTGGCTGTTTGTTTTGCAATCCTGTCTGCAAATGCGTTTCCCTCTCCCACTTTACATGTTACTTTTTTATGCGCCTCGCATTTCACTATAGCTAGGCTCTTTGGAAACGTGAGTGCAGACAACAATCGCACAATCAAAGGCCCATGCTGAATGCTGGCCCCATCTGATGTCAAGAAACCCGTCTCAGCCCAGAGTCAGCCAAAGTTATGAACCACGCCAAAGGCGTACTGGCTGTCACTATAAATGTTCACATTCAAATTCTCAGAGAGTTCACAGGCTCAGGTCAGTGCTATTATTTCTGCAGCTTGTGCTGAATTGTAGGGGATTCTTCTGCTTTCTACAACACTCTCTAGGGTAGTAATTGCATATGCGGCCGTTGATGTGCCATCAGGTAATTTAAAGCAAGAGCCGTCACAAAACAACTCCCCATCTGGCTCTTTCTGTGGGATGTCGCTCAAGTCAACTCTTCCCTTTGTTTCTTCTTCAGTGGCCATTAAACAATCATGGGGTGGTGATTCGCTGTCACCAATTTCTGCTATGGGCAGTGGCATTAATTCTGCAGGATTCAATGCGCTACACCTCATAATTTGGATGTGAGGTGCAAACAAGATGAGCTCATATCTTGTTAGTCTTGCAGAAGTGAGGTGTTGCGTCTGTGTTCTATTTAGTAGAACGTCTATAGCATGTGGCACCTCAGAATTAAAGTGTGCTCCAATACCATTCCTTCCGTTTGTTTCACTGACGCAGCAGCCGCTGCGACGGATCGCTAACATCGTGGTAGTGCGCGCGCTACAGGGTCCAGCGCGGAAGAATAATAGCCGCACGGCCTATTTCTTCCACCTTGTTCCTGTGTCAAAACCGCCAATGCACATCCTTCACTCTCACTCACAAATAGTCTAAAGATCTTTTTATAGTTAGGAGTGCCTAAAACTGGTGCAGCACACAATGCAGCTTTCAATTGCTCAAACGCTTTCTGACATACCTCATCCCACTGTAAAGGCATCACTGCATCCTTTTTAGTTAACTTTATCATCGGCTTCACAATCAATGCAAAATTACTGAGCCACTGCCGACAATAAGAGGCCATGCCTATTACAGCTCTCACTCCTTTTTGAGTTTTTGGAATAGGCATACTAGAAATACTTTCTATGCGTTCTGGTGTTAATCTTCTCCCTTCTTTCGAAAGTAGGTAACCCAAATAAGACACCTCCTTTTGATTATACTGGAATTTCTTCAAACTTGCCTTGTGACCATGGGTCGCTAGGTGTGTCAATAGTAATATAGTACTTTCTTTGCAGATCTCTTTTGTGTCAGCAGCTTGTAATAAGTCATCTTTGTACTGCAAGAGTAAGCAACCTTCGGGTAATGCTAACATGTCTAGCTGCTCTTTTAGCGCTCTGCTGTAAATGCTCGGGCTTTCTGTGTATCCTTGTGGAATGCGTGTGAATGTGAATTATCGACCTCCTAGAGTGAACGGGAACAGATATCTACTGCTTTTATCCACTGGAATGCTAAAGAACGTGTTCTTCAAATCAACTACACTAAAGTATTCTGCAGTGGCCGGTATCATTGTCAGTATTGTTGTGACATCTGGGACCAAAGGGAATTGTGGGTCTACCACTTTGTTCAATGCGCACAGATCAATTATGAAACGATATGGTACTTAATTGCCTCCTTTCTTGTAAACTGGAAGAATGGGGCTGTTGCACGTGCTACCTGCAATTTCTTCAACCACCCCCAATCTCACTAGGTCAGTAACAATACTCTTTAATCCCTTCTCACCTTCAACAGAAATTTTATACTGGGGAATTCGTGGTAATGTAACACCTTCTTTCAAAGTTATTTTTTCTGGCTCTATTTTCAAGCATCCTACATCGTTATCATGCATTGCCCACTGACAGGTTGGTACTCTACTTAGCTCTTCTGGTAACGCTTTTGACATAAATTCCGTCACCGGTGCAACGTGAGGCCACATCGTGAGGAACACCCCATCTGCCGTACAATGTATAACTGCCCCAATTTTCTCAACAAATTTAATCCTAGCAAGTTCTCCCCACAATTTTCTGTCAGAAGAAATGGACACTGTTCCGTAAATAGTCCTATTGTAATCGGGACAGCTTCGGACATGGGGTTAATTACTGGTGTACCTGCAAACACTACAGAAACATTCTTTTGCCACAACAGTGGGATCTCTGGAACCAAGTGGTGGTCTATCGAACACTTCTGCGCCCCTGTATCTACAAGGAAATGGTGCTCCTTATTCCCGACTCTCATTTCTACATAGGGTCCTCTCTGATTCACGGGAATAGACACTGGTTCCGACCCCTGCCGTGGGCTATCCTATTGCGAAAATAACACATTGTCCGATGTGTAGTCACCGCTGCTGCTTTAATACTTGTTTGGCTGTGTATCAAAAATATTCCCATTTCCCCCTCACTGTCCTCCACTCTGATCATTTCTCTGTTGGCCCTGCCCGCTCTGATTTTGGTTTGGAACACTTTGGTTCAATGACTGGTTCTGTTGCGCTTGGTTTTGACCATAGGATTGGTTTTGAGTACCTCCATTGGTATATCCCTGCTGCTGCAGCATGCTATTTCTGCTTGGGTCATTTGACCCCTGGTGTCCTCTATGAGGCCTTCTCTGGCCAAACCCACCTCTATTCTGTAGGTGCGGGCATTGCGCTCGCCAGTGTCCTTCCTCCTTACAGTATGCACATTGATTTACTCCCAATGACACCCTGTGCATATTATTCAAATTTCCCCTGCCTTGTGCATTTCCTCTACCTCTATTGTATCCAATGACCTGCTGCAGTAACACTCCTACTATCGTTCGCATCGCTTCTTTTCTCATCTCCAATGGGTACCCATTACATATCTCACTTACTTCCTTCACTGATGTTCTTTTGTTCGACATCCATCGCATTGTTTCCCCCACCCATGCCTGCAATCTCTGTTTATCACCTATCTGTCCCGGTACCGGCAAATGCTTTGCACCACCTGAAAAAACTCTCGGCCACGTTTTTTGCACATACAACCTCGCACCTCCTTCCTACCTTTCTTAATACACTCACTACTATATTCAGGTGTAGCAAACATTTCAGCATATCTATCTTCCATTTCATTTTTCAGTTCAATGAGTTTGTACACATGTTTTCTTACATCCTCATCTCTTTGCTCACTGCGTGCTAACTTATTCAAATCTAACAATCGTTGTGGCGGTAAATTCCCAAGTATCTTTTTCCATTCTCCCACCAAAATTTTCCCCATGCATTCCAACACTACCTGTCTCTCGTTGCTTCTTCGGTACCCATACAATGAGGCCAATGCTGCCGTCACATCGTTTCCTTCTATGTACCTTTCTGCCTCTTGCTGTAATTCAATCTTTCTTTCTTTGCTGATCGCGCTTCGAGTTACCCTTCCAAATCCTGTTCCTTCAGCCCCGCCTCTCGCCTCCCCGATCTCAATTTCGACTTCAGGAGGGGCGGATGGTGCTGAATCTGTTTCTGGAGCGGGAGGTGCGGAAGGGACAAGTGACACAGGTGACATCTGTGAAGGGCCTTCCTGGGTGCTGGGAAATTGTGTGTCTGCGGTCTGCGCTTGTGGGAGGGCTCGAGCTGTGGGTGGGGCTTGGGTTAATGCTTGCATGAGGGGAAGTGCTTGGGCTTTGGGAGGGGGTATGAGAACTACTGGTTGGGCCTGCGCAGTCACTACTGGCGTGTTTGGTTTCGATTCTGGTTTTGGGCCTCGACCCGTATTAGTTAGCAAATGTTGCATTAATTCGTCTGCTATGTGTAGTTCCTGCTGCGGGTATACTCCTTCTATGTTCATTTGCTCACGTCTCCCTTCCTGTCTTAGACTTGCCATCCACTCCTCCTCCTCATTTTCTTCTGCTACCTCAACCTTCGATTTGTGCCTACGCGCATGCTTCTCTCTACTCCTAAGTCGGAGCATTGCTTCCCTCCTCCAATCTTTGACAGTCTCAAAAGCTGCGGGTCGCGCTTTTTTCCTAATCAGCACCCTTTCTGGGTTATCTATCCTCGCAATCTCAAAACTACCATTAATCGGCCACTGGTGGTCCTGTTGCTTTCTAGTTTGCCTATGCCAAATTTCACAAAATATTATCGCACCCACACCATATTTTGCATACATGTCATAAGCCGGCGTTCCCCCAGGCGGTGCACTTTGGCCATATTCCAAGGACTGTCTACCGCAGCGGAAAGCCCCGCTAAAGTGGACAGTACTCTAGGCATGTTTTTAACCTTCCCCATTGGTTAGCTAACCTTTATCTGGACGTTTGAATTTGTAAAATCAACACTCTACCAAAAATCAGGTTTTTGTTTGAATCGGGGAATGACTCACTTGATAAAACAAGTCGCCTGTCCTAACGCAACCTCTCCCAATGTCGTGTCTGCACTTCTCTGGCTTCTGCCTCGTCTCGGGACCCTCGCCTCCTTTGCCCTCTGGCCCGGCACGTCGATCAGGGATCAGATGTGTGCAGATCTGCGAAGGAATCTCTCCTCACTTCTACAGGGCGCCCCGTACACCTCTTGATCCCGGCTCGATCGTCCCGTCCTCGCCGTTCTTCCACCTTTACTCCGTTAAAACGTATACGATGGGGCAAGTGGGGGAGGGTCCCTATTCGGGCGCCATCATGAAAGGGGCCCCTAGGGGTCCCTCGCGATATGGAAACAAAGCAATAACCATACACGAAAAGATGCGGCAGACACGAGGTTCAAATTCCCAATGCTAGGGTTTATTGCAAGCAAAAATAGTCCCAATTGGCCAACTGTGGTCTCACGCCCCGCGACGTGAGTTTCCTAGACCTCGAGGGACGCAAGAGAGCGAATTACGTACATCAGTTACATATATACAAAATGCATATCATACAATCAGCTATGTCATGTTTAACACCCCTCTTTATAAAGTTTCTTTGAACTCAGGATGACGATGGACATTTCCGACGGGTATGACAATTATGACACTTTCGATGTCTATTCTAGTAACAATGTGCAATTAGAAAGTGCGGAGGCATCTTTTAGTTGTTGAAAAGAACATGGTGGTTCTGTTCTTGGAAGCAAGCTGCACACGGGGGAAGAGCCACATTCCAAGCTTTGCTATCTATGAGGTACTATTCGTGCCCTGGGAGCCGACACGCTCTAAAGGGTTTTGCGAAGGGGGCCATAAGAAGAGCATAATTCAAGCCTTTAGCTGCTTTATTCTAACATATTCTACCACAGTACAAGACTGGCTGGCAGCTGTGAAATGATTAAATGCCCTGCAGCTCTCCCTCAAGGCTACAGAGAGGGAGCGTGGGCATTCCTTTCTGGGCTACTCATGAGGAGGTTCAACGACCTCCTCAGTCCTGCGACCTTGCCCTTTCATATTCAGACAACAATGTTAACAGTTGAGCAGAGTAAGCAGAATTCGCAAGAATTGCAAGCTGCAAAGCAGTTTTAGACAGAAAGCAATGAGCAATGGTTAACAAGCAAAATGGCGATTCTTGCTACGTTTAAAATGGCCGCTTGTTGGTCAAGCATAGCAGTCTGTATTTCTATAATTCGGTGCATAAGACGGTTGGCCTACGGCCATCATGTTACGTCTGTCATTCAAATGAAGGGTATTCACTTTTCCAGATTGACACTGTGAGCACTGTGGATTACCTGTGAATCTTGGATTTGAAGAATTTGAAGTTTCCTGGTATGGAGTCCAAAGAATGAAGTGGGTCGAATTGCTCATGTTTTGTGAGAGTATGGTTACTTTGAAGTATCCAGACATACTTGTAGTTCAATGTGGAGGCCACAGTTTGGGCTATGTCACCAGACTTTTCTTACAGTTTGCCATGAAGGATACATTGGCAAAGATAATGGAACTGTTTTCATGTTCGAAGATTGTTTTCTCTCTATAGCTCAAATACAAATGTGGAAACGTTCTATTTTATTTTGTCCACAAATCGAGACTGCAAGGTGCAATGTAAACAAAACACTATGAAATGACATCTTTTCACAATTAAAACATCAAATTTGATATTGTTAATATTTTCTTAGAAGATGTAGTGCATGTGGTTGATGATGAAAGTCAGATTTTTCTTTTGAATATGCGAAATGCATTGAAATAGTGTTGGTGAACACGTAAAATATGTATTGAAGTATTTTTTAGTAGTTGTACTTAAAAAAGGAAAAACAGAAAAGAAATGAGATGCAGCTTTTGTGAAAGTTAGAAAAAATAATGAAGTTCAATAGAACATATGTTAATTCAGTATATAAAACCCCGACATTTTTGTAAAAAAAGGTTCTTTTATAAGGACCAGCATTTTTGAACGAATAATTCATTGATTTTAATTCTCCCCCCCACACCTCAAATTTTTCAGTTGTCCGCCAACTATTTTAATGTCCACGGACTGCACAGGCTGCAAAAGGTGCTTTGATTGGTTATTTTGTTCTATTTTTTAACTATGAAAGGTGGCTCCAAAGATAATTGTTTGGGGTATTTCTGGCTTTATAATGATTTTTCCTATGAGGGGAAAGGAGGTTACTTGGGGGAGAGAAGGGAGAGAAGGGGCAGCAACCACAGATACAGAGGGGTAGGTGGACAGGGGAAGATGTTGGGTGTGGCTTAAATCTAAGGTAGGAGGCAATGTTTCTCCTGCTCCTTGACCGAAAGCCTCGAAAGCACTCCAAAACTGCTCCCTCACAATATATACAGAAGACTGTGACTCTCGAAAGGTAAGGATCGACAGCATCCTGTATGGCCTGCAAGACAGCCGGTGGAATCCTCGGCCCCACAGGAGAACCCTGTTTGGTGGCAGGAGAAGCTGACAAAGATGTCGTAGAGGAAGATAGCCTACGTCTCCCTGAGAAAGAAACAGCCTTTCTCAAGCACCTGGTTGGTTGGATTGAGTGTGACAGCACATGGAGGTGATCGTGAAAGAGTACTGCCCAGGTATTCCGTGACTGAGTATGACTCCACACTTGGCAACCCAAGCTTTTGGTAAACCCCCAACAGTGGTAAAAAACCACCACAGTCAAGACCCTCTCCGGGTGCTGGAGGTAGGAACTTCCTCTACCTCTGCTTTCTGGTCCTCTTGATCCTCCTCCACATCATTGCGCCTGTTCCCCTGTCCAGGCCCTTGAGGTGGTGATGGTGGCTGTGGTGGTAGTGGACACTGGGAAGGAGGGATGGCCATGACAAATTCCATTGGGATGTGAAATATGCTAAATTTCTTCAGGTGTCTCTCCTAGAGCTCTGTCCTGGATAGTCAGACTGAGAATGACTAAAGGTAATGGGTGGGTCCCTTCAGAGGAACTGTCTGCGACTATCAAATCGAGAACAGGCCTTGAAAAGTTGTAAAAAGTTGTCAGATCAACTAAGAATGGGTCTAGGAGCTTTGGTAGGGTAAACATTCAACTTGAACATCTTAGATTGGCCAAGAATGCAGTTTCAAACTGTCTGTGGTGCACAGACACCTTCCGTGGGCACATTGTCATGCTACACGGGTGCAGTCACATGATGACATCCGGGGACATCCACGATGCTGACCTTGGCGAGCGGGAGACACCAGGTGCATGCAAAGGGATGACTGCAAATGGGTGCGCTGTCCGCAGACCAATTTAAAGTGCATCATGCGAGACCGGACATGCCCGGACACGGTGCAATGTCTGAGGATGGCCCATTTTGTAAACAGACCCCCGAACAGTCATATAGTCTGCAGGCTATTGATTGGGGGGTTTAAAAAAAAAAGAGATTTATCACAGAATAATATAAAAGATATTTATGAAAGGGATAGGTTCTCAGAATGGGAAACATACATGTGAGAATGTACAATATCATCATCGGGGAGGGAGGGAGTGATGTTTCATCAAACCTTCTTTGATTTATATTTTGTGAATTTGATTGGGATGATCGCTTGGGGCAATGGGACAGGTACAAGTATGACAGTGATAATCAACATTTTTAATAACGTGTTTTTTAACGTAATTTAGAAGCTCCTTAAAGTAATAGCTTATTTCATTCAATTTTGAAGATAAGATCATGATTTCATTGTGTACATTTGGGAATTGGGATTGTCTTTCTTTTTTTTTATTTATATAGTTGAATTATATCAACTTTTCAATACAAAACTTTACAATTTAAAATTGTCGAATTTAAAAAAGAAGAGAAATAATACGGTGTAATTGTTATATAACAGAATAATGCAATTCAAATGACAAGATTGTTAAACAAAAAATGATATAAAGTCATTCAATGAGTTAGATTCACCGCATATAAAAAATTGACCATTGCAATTTGTAGAGAAACATTTGTGGTGCATAACAATGTGGATCATCTTTGTACTGGGTCCAGTATTCCCAAATGACTACAGTGAGCAGAAAAGAATTTTAGCCGTTCACAAATTAGAGCTGGGCACAGAGACAGTATATGTTCCAAGGTCTCCGTGACCTTTGTGTCTAGACAGAATCGATAAAAGGCTAGATCCGACTTAATATGATTCCGTCTAGCAAGTAATTAACGGGTGTGCCACAGATTAATACGCATCCTTAAGATACCAGAACTTATTTTTTTGCAGGGAAACCTAAGAAGGTACGGCTTCAAGGAGCCTAGACATTTATGTTTAAATTTGTCAGGGATGGCTGTTTTGTATTGCAGGCATTTGGATCTGGTATTAATCCAATCGTAGCAATAAATTAGATTTTTAGCTTTATCAGGGTTGGTAAGTAACATCTCAATGGTTACTTCTGCTTGGGCCAAGATGGTGTATGTGGCACGTAGCCAGCATTTGATAAAGGTATGATTGGTTTTAAATACATAGTTAGAGAGAAATTTCAAGACGTTATTCTCACTAGTTGACAACAAACATTTGCAGAGTAGTGCACAAACCTTCCAAGAATATTACGCATATTATTTATTTATTTATTGTGTTTGGTTTATACAAACCTTTACAATCATTTTTTTTTGTACAGAGGAATCGAAAAGAAATTATTACAAGTTATACAATTTCATTTAAACAATGATGTAAAAGAAATATGGAACAAATTAAAAAATGAATCATAGTAGAAATGTGTTAAAAATCACATTAAACATAAAAGAAAAGAAAAACAGTTTTTAAAACTAACTTTCGCATAAAAATAAACAACACCTCAATTTTGGTTCTTTCTCTTCATATTACGTGTGGTAAAAATTCATTTAAATTTTAATCAATAATTGTCAAGAGCTCAATCAACTTTAGAGTAAAGGAAAGACTTGTGCTACCCATGCATCGATTCCAGAGTGATTCCATACTAATACTTGACTGATTCTGAACATCAAGATCAAAAATTCTTAAACGGGATGATGCAAAGAAAGGGCAGTAAATAACTAGGTGTTTGAGTGTTTCATCTCCCTCTGCAACACCACAGAAATGGCACAAGATTGAGCAATTTGTTGGAATCGTTCTATTGCAGTTTTTAGTTTTTACAAGTGTACGGAACTGGTTTAGGCGGAAATAAGTTTTTCCTACCTAAAGCAGAAGGAAATTGAATTAAATAAAAGTATTGATCTCCCCATTCCCTTCGAAACCTGTTATATTCTGAATAGGACGGTAAGTTCCCATCGTATCAGTCAAGTTGCACCAAAGATAAAGGTCATATTTTTTTTTGTTGTGCTGGAAGAAGCAGAGTCATGCTTTTTGGAGTTTCATTGATTGATTCCTAAATGGAATTCAATTTGTCAGTGGCGGTTTTCAGCGAACGGATACACGGGTTGTCCAGTAATCTATTGAGCTCAACATATAAAGCGTTTTTAGGTGGATCAACCATCTTAATATAGTTTTTTATGTTCCACCAGGTTTTTTTTGCGGATAGCGGGAGCAAATTATTTTCATGGCAAATGAATACATTTGGGATATATTGAGCAAAACCCAATGCGGACTTCCACAATTTGCCCTGAAGTATATCAAGAAAGGAATCAATGTCGTATAGGCACATGTCTAAGGGGTATAGGAGACATGGTTCAACTTTAAGCAGGTAAAACTGAATGAGAGACAATAAAGAAAATAAACAATATTTATGATAAATGATTTTCATTTGTGAGGACAACGTTTTCGCTTTATTGAGGAAAGTTTGCCACATGCATAAAGAATACGAGTCAGTCAACGGATAACCTAAATAACAAATAGAAGAAGAGTAGGAAAGAGCAGCGCCTTGTAGGAGCCACGAGAATTTGTTTACTTTACAACGGCCTTCAAAAAAAGTTAGAATGAAAGATTTTGCAGGATTGACTGTAAGATTAAGATTATTCGCGAAAATCTGCAAACAAATCAAGTTTTTTTTGGAGGCCAAAGGGGGTACGATCAAATAATAACAAATCATCTGCGAAACCAATCCAATCGAGCCTAACAGGCCCCAATTTGGCTGGGAAGACAATCTGGTCTTTCCAGAGTGAATCTATGCCCTGAAGGTACAAATGAAAAAGGACTGCCGCCATGTTGCAGCCTTGATTCACTCCAATTTTGGTGCTGATAGAATTTGTTAGCGCACCGTTACGATTTAAGTGTATACGGTATGTCGTATGAAGGTGCAACAAGGCAATCAAAGTGACCAAGGAGTGGGGGATGCCAAGATCAATCAATTTGGCCCAGAGAAGTTCTCGAATTACACTATCGATAGCTGCCTCAAATCCAAGCTGGCCATGTAAACAGGCCCCATATGCGAGCTAGCAATTTGTACTTGAAGATCCGCTAGGATAGTGGCATTAAAGGGACAGCCAATATATTTTCTGAAGCCTACCTGATAGATAGGCAGTAGATTGTTTTGCACGATAAAGGCTTGTAGTTCCTGCAGAAGTAGTAGTGAAAAGATCTTAGAAGATGCATCAGTAAGCGCAATTGGACGATAGTTACAAGGAAGCTCAGGTGGACCTTTCTTGTAAATAGGAATTATATGTGCTGAATACCACGACGATGGAATAAGGCCAGTTTGGAGAATCAAGTCAAAACGGATCTTCAATAAATGTGCCCAGAAAATGGGATCCGATTTGTATACGCATGGAGGTAGCCCATCGGGGCCGGGCGCTTTAGAGTTGTTAAGTTTGCCGATTGCATCAATGATGTCGTCAGTCATCCATCTAGAGGTCGTACTACAAGTAACCGCTGGGTGGCTACCTTCAATAAAGACAAAACGATCAGGCAACTGGAATTTCAGCTTGTTGTAATTGGTCCAAACATCAGCAGAAATTACAGATTGAGGGTCAGAGTGCTGAGCAGATTTTATGGAGCGCAGTAGCAACCATGTTTGTCTAGTGTCGTGCTTCAACAGATGGTAAAACATATTTTGGTTGTCGGCAACATACACAGAGATTTTCAAAAATGTAATTTTATTTTTATAAGTTTGTTTGATTTTATTAATCACTGATGTTATTGAGATAGCATGAGACGTGGAACTTATTGTCTCTTTAATGGAGCGATTTTTTTCTCTTTTTAGTTCAGCTACTGAAGCATTGTATTTGTGACTCAAATTAGGTGAAACCGTAGGCCGAGTGTTCAGGGCGATTTGCATTAAATTAAATTGTATGCGTTTCACGTTGTTAAGTTCTATTTTGGATAGAGAAAAAGAAGAGTCCCCAAGACGAGTAACAACATTATGATCAGCAGCAATCCTTTTCAAAAGATTCCGACAAACTTTCGGACTCCAACGAACAGACAAAGACTGTCTATCAGGCTCTATTAGGGTTAAGCTAGGAGTCGCAGCGAATCGGGCAAATGGTAGGTGTACAATTAAACTAATTAGCATATGATCACTGAATTTTGGGTTGGAAATAATGACCGAATCAATGATTGGGTATGAGCAGGAGGAGATAAAAAAAAATCAATCAATGATTTGCACTTGGCTCTGTGCTAAGTACAATTGTATGGATTAAGAATTACAGGGGCCGGTTGAATATCCCATTCTAGGAAAAAGTCTAACCAAATTTTCCTGTTTCTTGCGGAAGAGACAGAGTAATTAGGAGTCGGATCATTTTTACTTTGTAAGACATTGCAGCACAAGGCATTAAAATCACCACCAACAATTATTTTTAACAATGGATTGAGTGCAATTGCAGTTTCCAATACTAAATTTACTTCATCTATGATAGAATCGAGAGTTGAGGACATTCTATTCCAGTAGACACAAATCAGCAAAAAGACAGTATTGGGCAAATCATCAGGGGTTAGCTCAACAGCCAAAAGACCATGGGTACAGCTTATATACTTAGCAGCACATTTACATAAAGTATTTATCAAGATGGCTATTCCTCCTGAGGGTCGCCCCAACGAACCACGCAAAGCCTCGTGTGAAAAAACATGGAAACCCTCAATTGTAAATGGAGATCGGCACATGGTTTCCTGTAGGAAAACAACGTCTGGCTGAGGACCACTCTCTTTGTTAATCCAAGCTCTAAAGTTGTTTAAGCCACATGGATTCCATGACACAATGAATAACTCATCCGAGCTAAGAGTGTCCTATCAGACCAGCATTTGGATTTGAGGGAGCCGAAGTAGAGCCAAGTGATTGAATACCCTTAAGGGCGGATACAATCGCCAACAATTGTGTGAGAGTATTAGCATCAAGTCCTAGAGATCCTCCTTGATCTTTCAAGGCGGAAGGACTCTGGACTACGGTGATTTGGGTATTGACAAAGATTTCTGCATCATCGATGGAGTAGAATAGCATCGGTACTAACCCTATTGAGAGCAGATCATCCTTTTGTTCCCAAATTAACTTCATGACAAGAGACGAATTGTATCTACAGATCATTTTGTTATTATTCACGGGTGCAAGTTTGACCCAGTCAGTGTCATTTGATCTGATCGTTCTTAGGGCTTGGATCGCTTGCAAAGTTGAAGTGAAGTAGGATCGATTTAGCGTAGCTTTGCCATGGTGCTCTATGTCGCTTTCCCAACCCATCGCAACAGCTGATTTAAGCTCATCAGCCGAGTTGGCCAAAGCTGCATTATTGGTGCTGTTTTTCATCGGAGAACAATCAACCGTTGGAGGGGTGGACCTCGAATTCTCACTATGCAGTTCTTGACTCAGATCTGCAGACAGCGATTTAGTAACTCTTTTGTCTGGAATATCAACATTGTTGCTCGAGTTGGCATTGGGAGTGTGAACAGTCACCTTTGCCATTTGGGATTGGGGTTTCACCTGACTTTGTGTAGCCTCATCATTGCACAAGCCACGTATAACTCTATCAGTTTTCTTTGAGGCTAATATAGGCTAAAAGTTTGAAAGCGTAGCTTGTTTGGAAACCGATTGAGAGTCTTCAGTTGGAGGCAATGAAGTTATAAGTTCCTTGCCTTTACTCAAAGCGATCTTCGATGCCATTTTTTTTTTTGGGAGACAAATTCGACATTGCCCTGGCAGCTTTTGTGCATTCCTCTTTTTGTCTGGACTCTGCTGCGACAGGGATAGACATCAAGGGATCAGAAAGGTTGAGTACTGCTTTGGACTCAGCATTTAGCTGGTTCAGGTCAATGATGCCCTCACCTCCTGGTAAGTTGCATTTCTTTTTTAAATTAGAGTTATGGCGATCAAGTTTGGGAGTGCTCTGATTTTTTTATTTTTTTTCAGCTTTTTGTTTAATTCATTTATCAGACCCTTTGCGGTTTTCAACTCTTATCAGTGCTCTTTTTTGTTTTCTAGTGAGGACAACTGGAAGGGTTGCGCAGGGGTAACTCGCTGCATCAGGATTGTTGCACACAGATTTCCGGTCAATCTCATTGTCAGAGAGATCGATTAGATTTGTGAGGGCAGAAGGACTATCAGGAGATGATATCTTTGGGAACTCAAGAGGGGGTTGAACATGATCATTATTTGGAGCGGAAGGAGTCGTAATTGTAGTATGAACCTCTTTGACCGCGATCAATAGTTTTTCAATGTTGGCTGCATTTGATGCAACCAGTTGTGCTAGTATTGAGTTCGGAGCTATTGGTAACGGTTGCAGAGGTATTGGACTATTCGAAACAATTTCCGCAAGTGTTTTTGTTTGAGTGCATTTATCACTAGATACAACAGAGGTTAGGTGATTTGAGCTTAAGACTGAAATTGCATTACACGCAAAGGGCAGGCAGTCTATCTTGTTTATTTTAGAAGACATTTTGGTGTTTTGTATTTGAAGAAATCTAACTTCTTCATGAGTACATTCATGGCCTTTGTCGAGTAAATTCAATATTCGTGTAATTATTGGAAAAGCCTCTGGATTAAATGGTAAGTCCATTGGGGGCAAGGGATTCAGTGTATGCGTGGTGTCATTTGCACACCCCAAATCCACTGATTGTAATGGATGGGAGCAATCATAAGGGTAAGCAACATGAGGTGATTGAGTTTGTTGTTTTATGAAAATAGAAGAGCTGTTAAGTTGTGCTGGGAGAGTCATATTGGAGGGTCCAAGTGAGGAAGAGGAGCTCCCATTTACAGCCCCCTCGTATAACGTGGTGGGTTGATTGGGGGCTATGTAAGGGTAGTTTAAACCCTGGTTAAGAATCCCCCCCATATTTCCTTTGTATGACAGGTGAGGAAGGTTCGTGGGATAATCTGATACGTCTTCCTAAATCAGTTTCGATCATCAGAGGAAGGGTAGAGAAATCAGTCAAGTGATGATTGAAGCACTCAACACCCATTTCCTTTTTGATGGCAGCTCTCACAATGCTATCATCCAGGTTTGCGCTATCGTCCATCCAACCTCTTGGTGAGCTAGAGTTGGCCACCTTGGCTTCGAAAGAGCCACCACCAGGGGCTAAAAAGACTCAGCTATGGGAGTATCAGTGAACTTTGTGGCTGTCAATGGCAAAAAGGCCCCTTGAGACGTATTTGAAAGTACAACATCACTTAGTTGGGGCCCAGTTCCATAGGGAAACCTCAAAGGTTGGTTTACTGGGTCAGATAAACAAGACCATATAGGGTTAATTTCAGCAGCGATATAAGGGGCAAGAATCATTTTAGAGGGATCAGCAAGCCTGATGTTAATTGAGGCGTCAGTTATATCACTGCATGATTCCTGTATTTTCGGGTCCACACTAGATTTTAGCTCCATGTCCTGGGGAGGAGAAATCGCAATGGAGGAAGTAGCTTCAGACAAGTTCTCTAGTAACTCCATTGCGGGACCCTTTGGACGAAATGGGGGTATTTAACTTGCGCCCACTACATAAACCATTGACCATTACCTTAAAGAATGGACTCATATACAGTCAGAAGCCCATGCTGCCTCAAAGTATGGAGCAATGCCGTCAACCGCTGCACCGCGAACCGCGAACAGCAAACAGTACTTGTTCGGTACTTCTGCGGTGCGCACGCGGTGCGTGGTCAGGCGGGATGTTATGCTCACAGAGATGCACGTCAGAGCCCAAGGGGGCGGGACTTCTCAAACCGGAAGTGATCTAGACAAAAAATGCAAGTAAGAGGTATACTTTAGAAACAAGACAAAACCTCTCCCACCCAAGGGCAAATTAATGTCTGTATCTTGATGCTGCCAGTGATCAAGTGCTAAGCTAATTGGGCACAATAGTTGGGCACACTGTACACAGTTGGGCAGAATAAGGGAGTGACGGAATTAAACAGCGTATTCAGCTGTAATTGGGAAGGTGGAGATATAAACAGTCACCTCATCGGACAGGAAGTCAGACAAAAGTCTGTGTGACAGTAGCAGACGTCCTCTTCATGTGCTGGCGAAAAAAGTGGTTGAGCACGATCCTTGGGTCAGCGTAGACGGCAAACACAGCAAACAGTACTTGTTCGGTACTTCTGCGGACCGCGCGCGGTGCGCGGTCAGGCGGGATGTTATGCTCACAGAGATGCACGTCAGAGCCCAAGGGGGCGGGACTTCTCAAACCGGAGGTGATCTAGACAAAAAATGCAAGTAAGAGGTATTCTTTAGAAGGGTAAGTAGATGAAACAAGAAAAACCCTCTCCCACCCAAGGGCAAATTAATGTCTGTATCTTGATGCTGCCAGTGATCAAGTGCTAAGCTAATTGGGCACACTAGTTGGGCACACTGTACACAGTTGTGCACAATAAGGGAGTGACGGAATTAAACAGCGTATTCAGCTGTAATTGGGAAGGTGGAGATATAAACAGTCACCTCGTCGGACAGGAAGTCAGGCAAAAGTCTGTGTGACAGTAGCAGACGTCCTCCTCGTGTGCTGGCGAAAAAAGTGGTGGAGCACGATCCTTGGGTCAGCGCAGCCGGCAAACACAACAAACAGTACTTGTTTGGTACTTCTGAGGTGCACGCGCGGTGCACGGTCAGGCGGGATGTTATGGTCACAGAGATGCACGTCAGAGCCCAAGGGGGTGGGACTTCTCAAACCGGAAGTGATCTCATCGGACAGGAAGTCAGGCAAAAGTCTGTGTGACAGTAGCAGACGTCCTCCTCGTGTGCTGGCGAAAAAAGTGGTGGAGCACGATCCTTGGGTCAGCGCAGCCGGCAAACACAGCAAACAGTACTTGTTTGGTACTTCTGCGGTGCGCATATAAAGAGGTTAAATCCAATTCATAGCGCAACCAAACTACCGGGATGCATTGGGGAAGATGGAGAATCGCTTTCCAAAACTTGCCTTCAAGATTATCTAAGACTTGGCAACCAGGGTGCTTCGGATTCAAAACCATACAAAACGCATGGAATAGCTTTTTGTTTCCAATAGAGGACAGCTGGCTTCATGGTGAACGTACCATAGCGATGTGTAATAACCTTGGCCTGCAAGATAGTTGTGTCCAGTTTTTGCTTTACAACATCTAAATGGCCAGAAGCTGAGGCACTACCATCAAATATCATTCCCAAGTAAACATAGTTTGGGACTGTTTGATTGTCCACGATAATTTGTGTCTTGATAGATGAATTGGTCGATAAATGACAATTTGAGTTTTGGAGGGGTTTATTCGCAATTCATTTTTCTCTATATAACTGTTAAATGCATCAAGTATATTTTGTAGACCACTCAGAGTTTTTGAAATTAGTACCAAATCATCAGCATACATGAGGGTCTGGATTTGGACATTGTTTAGTTTGGGTGAGTCTGATGGTATTGCCTCAAAGACCTGGCGTACGTCATGCATGAAGTAATTAAAGATAGCCAAGGCAAGTATAGGGCCTTGTTTGAGGCCATGGACAGTTGGAATTGCCATGGACAACAACTCTTCTAAAGTTAGTCTAATACAGATCGATGTGTCACAATCTAAGGATTGAATGATTTGTTGCAATGTGTTAGGGCAATTATCTCGTGTGAGTTTAGAGAACAACAGGGGGCGAGAGATGGCATCAAAGGCCATGTGAAGATCTACAAAGGCAAAATAAATTGCCTGTTGTGATGCCTGTGCTTGGAGTTTAACAGCATTGAGGCAGAGCAAATTGATGTTCATGCCCATGCCTGCTAGAAAGCCCGTCTGAAAAGGATCTCTTGCATGAGTGGCTTTTGTCCAACTGTTAAAGTCACGAAGAATAAGTTTGGCAAAAAGCTTCCCAGGCGCATCTAGAAGCGCAATAGGCCTATAATTACAGGGAAGGGTCGGTCACCTTTTTTATGAATTGGCACTATTATGGAGCTTTTCCATGAGATGGGAATGCAACGTGATGCAATGATCTGCTGGAAAAGATCATTTAGGATTTTTGCACACATGGAGGGATTGGATCTAAACATAAAATTGCTAAGACCGTCAGGACCCATAGCTCTTGAAAGACTGATGTGCTTAATGTGTCCCTCAAGGATGGACGGGGAGCATTCTAGAATCCATTTTCTCTGACCTTCTTGCCTATAGGCGGAGTTGGAAAAACTGGAGCCCGCATATAGGTTGGAGTAATGCTGGACCCACTGTGCCTCAGAGACACTAAGAATCTGCATGTAGGATTAAGTCTAATGAACACACTGATTGAATACGGCCCATGTTTCTGCAGTGTTTTTATTTGCTATCAGTCTAAGCAGGTGTTCACTATCATGCTGAAGAATATGGGCTTGATGTTGCTGCATCCAATTATGATATTTACATTTGGCAGATTTCAGTCGTTGATTGCGAGAGGGCTGGTTTAGTTTGCAAATTAGTCTTTTTTCACGGTGATATTCAGTCTTTCTGGCTTTACCGAGGGGATTAAATGAATGTTTATGTATAGGCCCTCGAAGACTAGATGTTTTTACAGAATTTTTGAAAGTGAACAGAAGATTTGTATACTGAGTTGGCTTAAAAGATTTATTATTGGAAATTACCAACTTGGAAATGGCTAAAAGATTGGAATCAAACCAATGAAAACGGGATTTGGCATTGTTGACAATAAGATTCTGCTGCAGAAATGCAGAAATTATTTATTTACAGGTGCACAAGCCCAGTTTATTGTTAATGCTAGCAGGTGATGGTCGCTATGCACCTGCTGAATAACTTCCAAGGATTGTATATAGCCATTCAAATTGGTGTGGGGTACTTGTAGTCGATAGTACTGCAGACACTTTCCCTTTGACACGTCGGGTGTGCTGGAATGTCACCTCGTATAGAGCCATTGGTCATATGAAAATTTCGTTTGAGCATAAATGAAGACCAACGCTTAACCTTGGCAAAGATATTTTTGCCTTTAGGATGTAAGCAATTATGATTGAGGTCTCCCACAACGATGGTATCTGTGATGCCCGGAGTGACAATTACAACATCAAGCAGTCTGGACATACCAGTATAGAAAGCTTCGTCTGTTTGCCCAAGTGGGTTACGATAGATGTTAATCAAAGCTAATGTGTGAGTTGGACATGACATTTTCACAAGTTGTATGTAAGCAGACACCGAAGCCCAAGACTGGACAGAAAGTCCCTTTGACATATTGACCCTCACTATAATGCCCGAGGAGGGGAGACTCTTGGTGCCTGCGACGGCTGGTAATAGCGTAATCTCATAATTATTCCATGCTGGTGAATGTAAAGGCAGGTTTCCTGCAATGCTATGATATCATACATCATAGGAAAGCGGAAACGGAGGCTTGCAGGTGAGAATGGCCTCTTGTATTCCAGCTTGCATGGTAAGAAGATGTTCTGCAGGAGATAGTGGTGGTTATGACATGTGGGAATGGTCTGGGTAGAAATGTCTCGCTGCGATTGCATGAGTCAGCATGTTTGACAGTGACTGCCTTGCATCATTGCCTGCATGCATACGCGCTGGGTCTTGAGCTGGAAGAAATCCCATACTGAATAACTGCATTTTTGATTTCCAAACAGTGTTCAACACAATCCCTGCAGGATCCACAAACACACTACCAAACAGGTTGACTCAGAAATAAACTCAATTTGTTCAATGTCACTAGAACAAATATCTTCTAGCTCAACTAGTTCTGAGAAGATGTTCAACACACTGCGTCTATTTAGATCATAAATGCCAAAACTGCCTCCTCGACATTTTAAAATGAGAGAGTGGCATTTTCGGGTATCAGAAACTCGCTGTGTACATGGCAACGCAGGGTCATCTTGTCGGGTGGGAATAGCAAGGGGCTCATCAGATTTTCGTGGGAGTGAAGAAACTTCCGTGTGCCGAGAAGGCAGAGGACAGTCAATGCTACTGGGTGGGGGAAGATGACATAAATCACCTACATTCCGGAGAGCAGCACTCAGAAGGACCCATTGGCGCAAGTTAGAATTCGGTTCTCGAGGCTTTTGGGAGGGTGTCAGTGCAAGGGACTGGATGCGTGACGCTAAGTACGAATCTACAGCCTTGCGTATTTGAACATTGGTAAAATCACAGGCCTCGTTTGTGCTTGTTTTGGCAAAGGGGACCATGATATTCTGTTGGGGTGCCAGCCCAAATATATTTTTAATGGACTCTGATGCTCTCTGTGGATTTGCAAGGTCCAGTTCTCGAATTAGAGCATCTAGTGGAGGATAAGATGTAGGTAGAGGGGATACTGACACTGGAGGCACCGCTGGGTTTTGCGGCACGGAAGCAGGTTTTTGGGGAGCATGACTAAGAGGCAAAGTTGCCGAGATTTCCTTAAATGGAACCATAAGAATAGCTGCCGGCGGCACCGCCAGGCCATGTACCAGAGGAGTGGGCTCTTGTGGGCCAGGTCCAGAAGACGGGATAGACAAAGGTTCTACTACCTTAGCAGGTTTACTTTTGTCTGCATTAGGGTTCAATGTGTGAAAGAAGGACATCATCATTTGTTTTGGAAGTCTCAATGTAATATGATTTGGATTTTTCCTGGAAGACGGGGCGAGAAGCCTTGGAGATTATTTTTTATTTTTTTTTGTGGGGCGGGTTGCATAGGAGGTAAGGCTTCTTCTTCAGTAGGCTCCATGGTTGGCAGGGGAGCTACAAATGGAGGAGGAGGGGTGTTGGCGGTCGGAGTGGAAGGAAGGCTAATCCAAGACTCCTGCGACGATGGAACACCGGCGGACACTCCAATCTCTACCTCTGTGGTGATAATGTCTGTAAAAACTGGTAGTGCCGGGGCATGTCGAGAGTGTAAAGACCCAGCAGAGCCAACAGTGGCAATTGAAATGTCATCTGCCACTTCTGTGGACTTAACTTGGAGTGCCGCACCAACATGTCAAGTAAAGATAGAACTTGTTGGGTTTGAATGTATTTCTCAGAGATTTTTGCATCTAGTCCATCATACAGCTTGGATAGACTCTGTAGATTCAGTTGCATGGCAGCCACAAGAACATCAAGGATGGGAGGAAGAGAGCGAGTAAAGGGGGCTGGGGAGATGGAGACATGGGGTGCTGGGACACGTACCCTCCGTGGCGTGGGATGCACAAAGGATACTGTTGGGGAATCAGCTGAGGACGCTGAGCCTGAGGTAATTTCTTCGACGCCATGTGAGCCAATAAGCATGGAAGTTGGAGACTCACATTGGCTCGTGTATAGGGACAGGTCGGGATCAGTGCAAGGGGAGGAGGTTTGAGGCCCTGCAGCATTCATTGTCCCTTGACGAAGGCGAGAGAAGCGAGGAAGAGGGGTATGAAGCATAGTATTATCTGAAAGAGGCAGGGCTGAAAAATTAGGCTTGTGCCCAAATGGAAGGAAGGTTGTTGGAGCACATGGAGGAAGCACCCTAGGTGTGTTTAAGGAGCCGGCATTTAGATGTGGCAGAGCTGGCGTAGATACTCTCTTCGCGATAGGCGCCATGTTCACAGGGAAAAGAGTGATAGACTTGTGAGAGGAGCATAAAGCACATGCAAGCGGAGTAGCCATACCATTTGGCTTTAGGGTTGCAGGCATGCCAGTTTTTAAAGAATATGCCATAAAGGCGTATTTAGAAGTAACTAAGAAAGAAAACAAAACTTAATACACAAAACAGAACAAAACAGAACAGCCAAATAATAATAATTCAAAGGTGTTTTGGTGATCACTCAAGTCGTGGGGAAGGAGTTAGAAAAGAAAAAATATGAAAAAGGGAATGGACGCCTTGACCGCTGGCTGTGCAGCTAAGCAGCCAAGCAGTACTTAGTCAGTACTTGCTCCGAGTCCGCGCGCGCGGGTGCCCGTGCGCAGAGCTTATATTCAATTGACCAATCTGGTCAAAGAGGAGGTGGGACTCTGAAAAAAGGAAGGAAAAAGGGATCAATACTAACAAAGTCCACACAACGTCCACAGACAAAGTCCACACGTAGTGTAGTGGCTTCACCTTCTTAAAGGGTCTATGCTTCTCAAGCCGGAAGGCACAGTCCACAGTAATAGCACACTGGAGTCACGGGCGGAGAGGCAGAGAGACACCAAGGCAGCCAAGAAGTACTTAGTCAGTACTTGCTCTGAGTGGCTTTCTGATTGTTGGAATTCTCCATAATTAATCCGTGGTGTAGTTTCTTCATGTAAACTATGTACTATAAGAAAAGAAGAAATTATTATTTCAATGAGTTCTGAATAAATGACATTATTTGTTTATATTGAAAAATGTATCGTTTAATATTAGAGATTTCATCATCACTCATTTCTTCTTTGGGAAAGTTTTCTTCTAGGCACCCAAGTGTGTTTGCCATTTCTTTTACAATAACAATTCATGATATTTCCTTATATGAAATGTTTATATAATGAATGGTAATAATAGAGAAATAAATACAGTGTACTTAGTATTTGGTAAGAGGTTTTTTTGCAAGGAGCTCCTGGTGTATCCCAGTCTGTATGAAAAGTTGTAGTAAACTGATAATATGAGGTGTATAGTTATGGGTTGTGCGTGGTGCATTCCATTATATTGTGTGCTAAAAAAAAAAGAGCCCTGAGGACCGAAGGGCTGTGGATCTTACTGTTTGCTGTGGCGAGTGGAAGGAGAAGGAGAAGGAGAAGAGGGTGTTGAGGTGCGTGTGCCTATACCTTTAACAGCAGCTGACCTGGTCACCTGACTTTGGTCACAAGGTATATAAGGCCGCCTCTTTCACCCTTGTGGCGCTAAGCCCTGAGGACCGAAGGGCTGTGGATCTTACTGTTTGCTGTGGCGAGTGGAAGGAGAAGGAGAAGGAGAAGAGGGTGTTGAGGTGCGTGTGCCTATACCTTTAACAGCAGCTGACCTGGTCACCTGACTTTGGTCACAAGGTATATAAGGCCGCCTCTTTCACCCTTGTGGCGCTAAGCCCTGAGGACCGAAGGGCTGTGGATCTTACTGTTTGCTGTGGCGAGTGGAAGGAGAAGGAGAAGGAGAAGAGGGTGTTGAGGTGAGTGTGCCTATACCTTTAACAGCAGCTGACCTGGTCACCTGACTTTGGTCACAAGGTATATAAGGCCGCCTCTTTCACCCTTGTGGCGCTAAGCCCTGAGGACCGAAGGGCTGTGGATCTTACCGTTTGCTGTTTGGCGAACGGCGTACGGCGATATCGCACAGGTTAACTGCTACCCGAGAAATGGATCCATCAAATCTACATACGTCTAAGGTGCCACGAAGGACTAGAGCACAAGTAAGACAAACAGCGACGACTACCATGACCCAAGCAAACATCATCAGAAGCAACAAAAAAGTGAGTGAATACTTTTCTTGCGGGTCGCAATCTGGTAATACTGACTTAACTGATGACAACGCTGCCACACAGTTGGAAGAGGTGTTTGAACCTGTGCAATCCACAGACGAGGTTGCACCCATTAAGCAGAACTCACCATCGTCCCTGGCTCCTCCAGTGTTGGCTGAACTCAATTCACCCCCCCTAGCCGCCCCATTTCTCCATGTACATCAGGCGGAGGAAGAGGGGTGCATAGTTATAACATCCTCGAACGAATCGAAGAGGGCAAAGAATAATCTTGATTTGGCGAGTAATACGAGCACATCTAACCTGGATGAGCCAACTAGCAGTGGCGCCATGCCGCCAGCGTTGTGCGCGGCGGCTGCTGCCGGTGTGGCTGGAGGCGTCCCGGTTGCAGAGGGGGCCGCGGCGGCCTGGTGGTCCGGTGCAGCATCTGACTCTCCTGCCGCGGAGCTCATTGATGACGCAGGTGGGCCGGCCGGGGGGGCGCGGCCTTCAGCGGCAGCCAAGGTCACGTGTGGGGAGGGTAATGTGGGCATCCCGGGGCTGGTGTTGCGCCTGGGAGATCTGGCTGCCGCGGTGACTGACGCAGCAGCGTCTGCTCGCCCCGAGTTCCATACGGGGCTGTCCAGTGGAACAGACAGTGCTAGGTCTGCCAGTAATAACGCTTTGAACGACAGCCCTTGTCGGAAGCCCAGTGAGACGACCGTTTGGCATCAGAATTCGAGCCCGCTTACAACCCACGTTATAGAAGCTGCCCCGTTGAGCAATGACAAAAGAAACTCACTAGAGGTCGTCTCGGCCCTGTTACAGAATCTGATTAACTTAAATAAATCCAGATCGTGTAAACGGCCATCTGTATCTACCATAACAGCCGAAATATCTCCAAAAGCCCCTCAGAAAAGAACATGTACAAATGTCACCGAATTAAATCGTGATATATGGGGATCGAGCAACTACAAAAGAAGCAAAGCATGCACTGCAGAATCGCCTGAGAGCCTTTTTCAATCTCAAGATGGTAACGTTGTCGATTCCCAGAAAAGAATACCGATCCCACACACGAGCGGTCACTCTAATATCAAGAAATCCCAGTTCGGTGTAAGGGAAAGTTCAACTTGTGAAGTGACGTCTGATGATTCGGAAACATCAGATTCCTCGATGGGAGACCGTCCCTTCCCAAAGATAAGGAGGAAATGGGCCGGAGGGAGGCGTTTTGCTCCTGAGACAGAGAGGAAGATAGCAGAAGATCGAACTGCTCCTTGTGTTCATGTACCCTCTAGCGATCTCATGATGACGCTTACATCGGCAATGGCAATCTCGATGGCACCCTTTACTAAGTTATACGAATCCTTGAGCGACAATGTCAAGGACGTCACTACGTTACTAGCCTTGTTGAATTCAAAACTGATCCATCTTGAATCAATGCAAGAGATAGAGAGACATAAACAAGAAGATGTATCGCATCAAATCTTGGCTGGCATCACAGCAGTAAAAGAGGCAAAAAAGAATGACATGATTGATAAAAAATTATTCGCTGAGGTTGCAAAGGAAGCCTTGTCCTTGTTTCATAGATCACATGTTATCAAAAAAAACGAAAACCGGCTGGGCGACGAAAATCCAGAAGAGCCGGGAAGTAAAGCCCTGCCCCTTAATGTGGATACATTTGCAAGTTCCTCACCGTTGGCTAAGATGCCGCCTCTATGTTCAGAACCAATCCACCAATTGAAGCAAGTCCTCCAGGAAGATAAGGCAGTTGATGCCGTATCAAGTGAGGTGATTAACATCTCACATGAATCACTGAAAGCCAGATCATATACGCTGGAAATGGAGGCGCATAAACAAATGACTGTGAGTGAACCACGGGATGAAAACGTTGGCCAAACATCTTCTCTTGATATTTCCTTTAACACAGCATTTCTGCAAACAAAAAATGCATTCAATCCAGCTTTAGGGGACGTGCAAATGGCCTCTGGCGCTTCTATAGTACAGAAAACTACAGAGTTGGCCCCCGAGCTGCAACTCGCAAAAGTGGCAACTCCAAAGCCTGTAGGCTTGTTTTCCATCTTCGGAAGCTTAGACAACGAAGTGCATTCGCCTGTACATGCTGGCAGAAAGTCTGGTAACGTACAATTGAAAAAGCAAAAAAACATGCCTGCCAGAAAAAAATCGCAACTAAAAGGAGCTCGCAAATTTCTGCGGAACTTAAACATGTTCCAAATAGTTGACAAGGCCATTACTACCAGCTTGAAATTAGCGGATACTATTAAGGAGACTCAAAATGCTCATCACGAATTGGATGACTTAAAGTCCAAGGTGTCGCAGAGTCCGTCGAATGATGAGGACTTAGTCATACAAACAGAACTCTTGGACATGTCAGTGTATGAAGATAACAGCGATCCTGATGATGAGGCGAATAAAACTGCTGATGACATATGCGCCGTTCAAGAAGTGGTTACTTCTTTAGCTGGTAAAAACATGAGTAATAACCCTCAGAATCCAGCCCCAGAAAATCAAAGTCGTCCTAAGTTGGAAGCACAGCAACGTGAAACTCCTTCAACTTGCTCCAATCGAGTAACCAAAAATAGAATTTGCGAGATTATGCCACAGGTTAATGAGGAGCCTGACATAATCAGAGAGCAGAGGAGTCCAGTTTTCCTGACCTTGCATGCGAAAAGGGAAAGACAAAGGCTTCAAGGCCTACTTATGTCTCAAAAATCTGATTTAACTGGGCCATTTGCCAAAAAAAAAGAATCCTGCTCAGAGGTGTCCCCTGTTTTTGACGCCATTACAGAGAAATCCCAGAAACTGGTCTTTCATAAGGCCTCCCCGGCGACACTAAATCTGAAAAATAAGACAGCGCCACATGCTCTTAGACAAACAGAACCCTCATTGCTGATCAAATTAGTGCTTGAGCGTCTGGAGGGCGAGGATAAACTAATTTTGAACAGATCCAATGTGTTAAAACTGCTTCACTATGTACCTCGACTTCGCTCTTTGGAGTCGAAAGACTTGAAAATAATCGAATTTCCTGAGGAATGTCGCACCGATAAGGTGATTATACATGTAAATTCCAACTTAATCGCAAATGTAATCTTGGAGGCGAATGAAGAACTACTATCAATGGGCTTCGACACGTATAAAGCGAGAAACCCGGAACAACGAGAAAATGATAAAGATGTGACGATAACCGAGCTTGGCGATATCCAGTTTCCCATGAAATGCACGTCTAAAGCTCACGAAGAGGTGAGAAAACTAGCTCAAGGAGAATCAAATCGGCAGGTCCATCCTGAACAGATCGATCGCTCTTGCACGGCCCAGTTTCCATCTCTTCCGTCCCAAGGCTTTACGGCGGCAGTAAAGAACCCGCATAGTCGAATTGTCCCAATGGAGAGAATTAAAATTACCATTGAAAATGGGAGATGCCCAGGAAATTACGTGCCACCACAAACAAATAACCAAAGGGAACCCGAACGGGTGGAAGACTGGAAATGGATGGCTGTGGCCTTGAATGCTCATTCGATCAGCTAACGCCCAAATATTATTACCGAGCAGGAATGTTCCTTTGCCTCATGGAACACACGCGTTTTTTTACATCTTCTAAACAACAATTGGGCACAAGATCTTCAATTTATTTGTTTACAGGAAACCTGGATGTGCGAACTACCAATAGCCCCAGAGTACGAGTGTGCACTAAATCCAGCGATTAAAGCCGAGAAGGGCCGTCCAGTTGCAGGCCTGTTAACAATGATCAAAAGATCATCGGGCTACCGACTGCACAACTCAGTCAATTACACTGCATTCATTCAAGTCTGCGAGATACGCAAAACTGCTGCTGCTGCCAATGCTTGTGACGCGATCTATATCATCAATGTATACTGGAACCATCAACGGACTGGTTCACTGCCATTCGTCGACCAAATTACTGCAATCCTTGATAAGTTGCTGGAATCAAGCAGTGGAAGCGCAGTGATAGTTTGTGGTGATCTAAATATCGATTTCTTCAAACCTCAGAATTCCTCTAAAAACCGTTTGGCAGAGATATGGAGAGAAGAGATGGAAGTGAGAGGGCTCGCGATGTTAAACGGTCACACGGAGGGTGACATTCCAGCTAAGTCCACATGGCAGCGCGATGGGCAAAGTTCCACTATCGATTACTTGTTTGTATCCGATACGTTGCATAGAAAAATAAAAACTATGAAAATCCGCTCAATGCCCAACAGTGATCACGATATGCTGGAACTTAGATTCCTTGACACGAAAGGCCTGCAATGCAATAAGTGGAACTCCAAAGTATTGGTGAAATCCAATCGCCTTCGCTTAAAACTGAAAGAACAGGACGTGGTGAAGATAAGCCGCCAGTTTAAGGCAACGACGAAAGAGGTTGAATATACGCCAATTCTGTCTCAGTTCAAAAGCAAGAATCTTGGTCTCAAAAACCAGTCATTTGCGAAAAAACATAGCTTTGACCTTACGATAATGCAACGGAAAAGATCCATGAGAGCAGAGATTCGAAAAAACAATCAGGGCCCCAAGTCTGAAAGAACTGCAAAAAACAAAGCGGTTAAACAAGCCTATAAAAACTGGCTTAAAAGTCATCGAGTCGTACTACAGCAAAACGACGCCGAAGCAATGATGAAGATGCTCAGGAATAAGAACAGTGGCGAGTTCTGGCGTACCATCAACTGCATGGAAACCTCACAAATGGCTCTGCAAGCGTGCCCAGTATTAGAAAAGGAGTGGGTCAAGCACTTTACAGACCTATACTCCAAAGACGTTGTTCCAATTGTGCCAATCTCCAACATAACCTCATGGAACCTACACTTTACCAAGGACGAAATCCGAGAGACAATTGTGAGAGCTAAAAACTCTCGTGTGCCCGGTCCTGACGGGTTATCTAATTGTATGATCAAACAATTTCCGGACCTATGGACTGACATATGTTATGATCTATTTACGAGAATCAACCAACAAAAGCAAGTCCCAACCTCTTGGAAGACTGGCATTATTGTGCCGATCTTCAAGAAGGGGAATAGAGCATCACCAAAAAACTATCGCCCGGTGGCCTTGCTTGATGTGTTGGGTAAGATTTTTGCATCTCTCTTGCAAGTGCAACTGACTAACTGGGCCAAAACAGCGAATAAAATAGATGAACGACAAGCGGGCTTTGTGAAATTTGTTGGATGCTCGCTAAACCTGCTGATTCTAAATCTGCTTAAAATGGAAGCCCTAAGAACGAACACGAGAGTGTATCTTGCCTTTGTCGACTTTTCTACGGCCTTCGATATGATCGATCGTGAACTGTTGTGGGAAAAACTAGAGTTGTGGGGTTGCCCGGTTGGCCTACTAGCGGCAATTAAAGATCTCCACACAAACACCTCAATTGCCATTCGGTTGGATCCTTCAGGAACGTTGTCCACCCAAATCAAGACACTGAAAGGAGTGAAGCAGGGTTGCCCACTAGCAGCCGCGCTTTTCAGTCTATTCATCTCCGATATCGGTGAAGCGATTCAAACAGTGAGATCCTTCCCACCTAATCTCAAGGGATCGAAGATAAACTGGCTGCTGTACGCAGATGATTTAGTAATCCTGGATTTAACACCTATCGGGCTCCAACGCAAACTTGATGCTGTACAGAACTACGTTTACCAGAATAATTTGAAGATCAATACATCTAAAACAGAAATATTGGTGCTCAAGAACTTGAAAACAAGTCACAATTCAAAAGGCTCAAAGTATGTATGGTCTCTAAATCAAGAGAAATTACAGATATCAAAAAGTGTAAAATACCTTGGCATGACACTTAATTCCAGTATCTGTGAGGAGCCTTGGGTGGCCGATTCAAAAAGGAAATGTGGCCAGTTGGCCTGTCAAGGTCTGGTAATTCACAAAAAATACGGGCAATTTTCAATGATACCATTACGCAACTTTTATGAACAAAAAGTAGTACCAATTCTGGTATATGGTGCAGAAAATGCCTTTGGTTGTCCATCAACACATTGGAGTTCACTAGAACATATGTTCTGGTCAAAGACCCTAAATCTATCACCTGGAATCGCAACTGCCTGTATACGGTATGAATTAGCATTAATCTCTTTGCATGCGAGAATATGCTGGAATCAACTTGCACTATTTCGAAAAACGTGTGTAGAAGCGGGAATATTTCAATTCCAGATATTTCACAAGGCGGCATCAGGAAGTCCAGATATCCTTTCTCAATGGATAAAACGCTGTGAAGATCTTCTGGTGATCAACAACATCAGCTTGCAAATGCTCCATAGTAATCCTGCGGCCGCAAAAGTGCGACTATGGCGTGCTGACTGGATAAATACATGTCGTGAGCGATTGATGGCTAATGCGATGACAGATTCTCCTACGGAAGCAAGAGGGTACAACATCTTGCAAAAATATTTGTCCCGCTTTCCAAACGCAAATGCAAGAAGATTATTTTTACTGTTCCGGTTGAATGCATTAAGAACTAAAGAGCGAACCAGTTATTGGGCGTGTAATGCGGGACAAACCTCTACTTGTCGCTTTTGTAATAAGGAGCTAGAGTCCTTAAAACACTTAGTCCTCTTCTGCTCAGCTCTAAGAGACGCTAGATCAATACATCTGGGCCAATGGTCAGATGCAAATCGTTCTGCGTGCGCAGAAGAGTGGTGGCGGAAAATGTGGAATGGACTGGATATGAAACTAATCTTGCCCTTGACTTCCTTTCTGGCTATTATCGTAGCGAAATTAAAAGAGAACGCAGGTCAATAAGGAGCCGGAGAAAAGGGTTGAGAACTCTTAAAAACCATCTTTAAGGGGAAATCTGGGTGACTATCTCTGTCTGAAGGTATGGGGAGAACGAAATCGATCCAGTCGGGGGCATTGACAAATGATGACGGAGTCGGTAAAACTCTTGTTTTGTGTAGATGTTTGTGCAACATTTTAAAGGTTTGTTTTAAACCAATAAAATTAAAATAAAAAAAAAAAAAGAAATCCATCTTGAAATGTTATGTAAAACAACCATACCTCACACCACCACTGTGCACTGCTAAGACTAACAGCTAGGAGATCAATAATGACTTTGCAACTGTAATTGATGATAGCAATGATGACATGACAACTATTTCTGATGAAAAGTCCCTACAAGGTGTTGTGTGCACAATGTTGGTAACAAGATGTCAGTAGTTATAGAGAAACCTCTTATGATCTACTTAATATATTAAAAAATGTACTCATCAAAACAAAACATTCTATTTGAGTGTTGTTGTTAATACAGGAACCTAATAATACCTAATAATACATAGACATAGGCAATGGATGCTGCATATACCATAGCAGTACAGCATTTGTAATCTGGTAATATTGTCCAGCAAAAATAAAAAAATCAACCCTATCAGAATTTTGACTAATGTTAAACATGAAAAAATAGCTAGCATTTCAAGACTTACTACACACTTTTGTTAGTACAAAATATACATAAGAAGACCCACAATGCATATACATCACAGGCACATACAGGGACATTGCAGTAAGGAATAAAGAAACATCATCAACAGAAAATAATAATAACATTAAAGTTCATCATCATGTATACAAATGAATTGTTTGTTTGAGGCCTGATAATTGTCCCGTGTATGTGCACCATGAGCTAAGACCAATTTCTAAGGAAAGACCTTTAAGAACATAAGACAAAGTTAATATGTACGTACATATATAGCACCTTTTGAATTTCCAAATTCTCAGTGAACAAAAAAAAGTGGCCTAGTTATGTGATGTCATCAGAGTTATGTTTGCAAAAAGTGCTCTTTCTCTAGTTGAATTGGATTGTGGCTGTGGGCAGTGGCCAGATTCTTGGGGCATGGCCATACGGTGTGCCCCCGAGAATCAAGCCAGGAGAATGGTGGCACTATATGGGATGTAATGATAAAGGTTTGAAAGTATGACATTTATATAAAAATGGAAAATGCTGTGCGTTTAAACATTTTTCTTTTTTGGAGCATTTTGTTGAAAGTTTGAAAATGCATATTATAGCAGCATTGTGTACATTATTTTTTAAGTAAGGCAAATGCAGATGCATATGTTTTACAGAACATTGTTAAATGCCAGTTGGTGTGTGTAATATGTTGACTGGGTTACACGTAGAGTTTTGGGATGTGATTGGTGGATGGAAGTGTGACTGTTCAAAAGCAGGCAATGAGGGAGTGTTACAAACATTAAAGTAAAAAGTGTAGAAGGGCTGTCCTGTGCGATGGTCTGCACATGCCATTCAGGTATTTTAATGATGCCTGGCATGGAAATGGGACCCGGGAAACTGTGGATAGTCAAGAAGGTATGCGAATTATGATCCTTATTGTATGCTAGAGAAAAGTATTTGTGACAGAAACTTGTTTCCGTGCTTTTTTTCTTTTTCTCTAGTATACAATTGTCCATTATTTCCATTAGCATAGTAGAAAATGCTTATGGGAATGCTGGAGAATCATATTGAATCTAACTACTTTAGTGAAAAATGTAAAGTAGATGGAGTCTATAAGCTTATTTTTTTAGTTATATTTATTAACTGTGAAAGGTGGTTCCTAAAGAAAACCTTTTAAAATGTTTTATTTTGCAGGAGAGGCCAGAAAGTAAGATGGGGAGGGTAATGAGGGAAGGGGCACCAACCACACATATGGACAGGGGAAGATGTTGCACATGTATTAAATCTAAGGTAGAGGGCTCTGTTCCTCATGCTCCTTGATTAAAGCTTCAAAAGCACTTCAAAATCGTTCCCCATGCAGAGTGGCAGGTTGCAGTATATACAGAGTACTGTTGTGTTCGAAAGATATGCCTCATCAGCCTCTTTAATTGCTTGCAAGATAGTTGGTGGGATTTTGTGTCCCACAGAAGTAGGCTGTGTGGTTACAGCATTGGTTGAGGAAGATGAGGTAGAGGAAGACAGCCTACTACTTCCTAAGAAAGGAATATCCTTTGTGAGGGCATTGGGGGTGTGGCGGCGTTAGGAGGTGGTCCGGTAGGACATGCCCAGTTGTCCACGACTGAGTACTGTTGCACTCAGTGCATTTCACTTTGGTAGCTTTAACATTTCATACATTCTGAACAGTGGTAAAGAACTATCACACCCATGATTCTCTCTGGGTGCAAGAGGTAGACACTTAGGGCCTCATTACGAGGAGGGCGGTAAGGGGTTAATGGCGCCGGTAAAGGTGCCGAAACTGTTAACCCCTTACCGCCCTATTAAGAGGTCTGCCAGTGGGATCTGCTAAGGACGCCTGATCCTACCAGGCGTCCTTAGTGGGTCCCGCGAGCAGCCCAGCATGCTAACAAGGCACCCGTCATTAACGGGCCCCTTGTTAGCATGCTCCCCATTCCCATTAAGCCCTATGGGGGCTCAAATGGGAAAGTGGATGTACCGGGTCCGGGTTCCCTGAATGGGGAAATACTGGGCCCTCCAAGGTCGGAATGGCCCGGTATTTCCCCATTCAGGAAACCCGGACCCGGGTTTGGAGGCAGCCATGCCCTTATTAAGGGCATGGCTGCCTCCAAAATCATAATGAGGCCCTTATTCTACCTCATCTTCCTGGTCTTCTGATTGTCTTTAGAAGTATTGTGCTTCTTCCATTGTGTAGGTCCTCCGGCTGGCGGTGGTGGTGGCTCTTGGGGACAGGGGATGGCAATAGTTGATGACATTCTTAAAATAAATAGCAGTTTTCCTAATATTCTTCCTCGTTTGTGCTGTGTGGTACATTGTTAATGGATAATAAGTAAGAATAGGTGTAGGAGCTGTGCAAGGGTAACATTTGATCTCCCTAGATGAGCTGCAAAATGCAGTTCTGAACTATTCGCGAAGCACAGACCTTTTTGCAAAGCGTGTATGTGTTCACGGGCATTTCATCATGCAGCGTGTGAGCGCGTGGCCATTGTCTGAAAAGTTTACAATGATATCAGGCATTTGCGAGCATCAGCTAACACAAAAACAGTGGAAATAGTTGCAAAAAGCATATAGAAGTGTTAAAATGATGCTAGAAGGTGGGGAATGGCAGAGTTTTAAGGTGAAACTTTCTGAATTGGAGAAAAATGTTGCTATATTGGGGTAAGTATGATTTTCTTTTTCATGTAGTAAATACCTTTGGTTACATTTAAAACAATTTTACACTGTTACATTGTCATATATTAAAATCATGCTTTCTATAAAATGTCATAATTCATCATACACACACACATTATGTAAATAATTAAAAGAAATACATAAGATGTCATTAAAATGTACATAATAAGCAAAATATGACTGTTCAGCAATTTCATCTGGATAACACAAAGCATAGACCCAATCCGCAATTTACGGAGCCTCAACCAAATCCTTGGCCACCCGCTGCCAGACATGGAAGGCTGACACTACTATTGTCAGGGATTCTGTACCAAAGATTGTGGACCAGAATTTGTCATAAGTGTAAGACAGACATAGCTATAGGCCTTGTTATACTCTGAAGTCAGAACCCCACACTGGCTCAAAATATGGCATGTGGTCTGCAGTTGCTTACCACATAATGTACATAGTCTTTCCACTCTGGGTACGCCCAACCAAACCCCTGTTTTTTCAAAGACGGGGAGGGTTTGTAGGCGTATTGCCAAAATAAATCTTATCAGCCTTGGAAGGTGCAGTTTTGTCAGGTAAGATTTTGGAAGACCATGTGTGAAAGCCTTGCAGGCGTAGGTCTCAACTTACCAAGGCCAGCCAAGTGGTTGAGGGACGCACCCACATCCAGGTGGATGAGTTTCACTTTGGTCCTTAGCAGGTAAAAATCACGTCTCTGGAATCCTGCTCAAACCCATCTCCACTAAACATTGTTTAGCCATTTTATCCAGATATATATACCATACACTCTTTGAAAAAGTTCCTGGCATGTATCACCTCATGTCCCAGTAATGAGGCTACCTCCAGATTGCTATAGTGTATCATAGCCCAGAATTTGAAGGCTGCTGTCTTCCAAAGCGTTAGTAAGAAAGGAAGACCCAACTCTAACCAGATCGCCTTCACCGGGACGTTGCCTGGTAATCCAAGTAAGGAGCGCAGAATTTTTGCTTCAAGCCTGGGAAGCACTTAAGGGGAATACATCCAAGGCATACAGGATGCTCGTGATGACTGAGTCCCTATAAGCCATAACCTTTGCCTCAAGTGAGCCACCACCCTGAGAGTCGATGATTCTTTTAAGGGACAAACATTTAAACCAAGCCGTATGAGAAATCCCCCAGCCCAATTCCTCCGATGAGAGACAAGGTCTGATGGGTATTCCAAAATAGCTATACTCTGTTACCTGCTCTAATTTCACTTCATCCAGCATCCAAACAAACAAGCGTGTTCCATATGCTCCCTTTCCACAAGTCATTATTTTTGTTTTAGCAACATTAGGAAGAAGACAATGAGTTGATGCAAAAGTGTGTAAAGCATTCAGGGATTGCTGCAGATCAATGTGGTACGATCTAAAATCACAGTTTCGTCAGCATACAACAAGCATGTCTTGACCTTTCCATATCATGGAGGATGGTTAGCAATCCCACTCAAAATTGCAGGAAGCTTAGATGTGTACACATTGTATAATGGGGGGCCAAAGGGCAACCCTGTTTAAACCCCTGTGTGGTATTAAAGGGTCCCAACAAAGCCTCCTCCTGGTATGATATGATAGGTTATTTATAACGCGCTTAATACCCTAACCTTAGTGTCAATATACAGAGTCTTAATAAAATAAAGGAGTGAAGAATCTATGCCCCTTGTTTTCAGCTTTCTCCAGAGTTTCACTCTGATTACACTATCAAAGGCTGCTGAACAGTCAATGAAGAAAAGATATAACACCACTACAGGATACCCTTAAGTGTCCGAAATAAAGGTTAGTAAGGTCCATATTGAGTGCGTAGTGGCAAAACCTTTCCTGAAGCCTGTCTGTTGACAATTCAACAGACCCTTCTCCCTGGCCCACAAGGTCCAAAGCTCCAGTAACAGGCTGACAAAATTCTTAGAGCTACAATCCAACATGGGTTATAGCCTGAAGTTGTATTGATTGTTACAAGGGCCCTTTGTATGGACTGGGATAAGGATATGGACTGGGATAAGGATAGAACATTTCCATGGAAAGGGGAATGAACCCAGAGTTGCATAGCTGCATGAATAGTGCAGATAGGACTAGTACCCATCATTGCGGGTCACCTTTTAATATCAAGTTCCATAACCCATCTGGGCCAGAGACCCTAGAAACCTTGGATTTCGTAATAGAGGATACTAGATGAGGTGCCAACATTTTTTTTTTGGGTCTTTATCAGGCGATTAACACATTTCCAGCCTGCGTTGGACTTGGAGGCTCTGTGCCCTTTAAACCAGTGCTTAGAATTTTCCCTCGCATCTGAGATGATTTGGGCTTTCTTACTCCCATTGAGGTGACAACTTCTCGTTGCCCTACGTACCACCCCATTTAGGTCCCTTTTCCTTTTAAGAATATCCTAATCAAAGACCATCCCTGGTCTACCCCTTTTATTGTAGTTGAGGTTATGCCTAAAGGTCAGCAGGGCAGAACAGAGACAATAATTCCAGCAAATCACCCTTACAGTTTGTTAAAATTTGCAATTATCGAGGCCAGAGCACACCAAGGCTTCATTAAATCTCTCAATACTACTCACTATCCACCAGAGCCTATTACCTTGGATTTTAACAGAGGGGTTATAAATTAATCTGGGTATGGGAGGGTGAGGCCAAGCCCCACCGATCATGAAGAGCATCACATGGACACTCACAGCAGAGGGCTTCAATAAGAGTTTAGGAGCGCAAGGGGCCAAGTTAGGGCTTGTAAAGATTAAGGGCCTCATTAAGATGAATGCGGTAAGGGGTTAACGGTGACGGTAAAGGTGCCAGAGCCGTTAACCCCTTAACGCCCTATTACGAGGTCTGATTGCGGGAACCCGCTAAGGACGCCTGGTTTTACCAGGCGTCCTTAGTGGGTCCCGCAGCTGATCAGGATGCTAACAACGGGCCTGTTATTAACAGGCCCTTTGTTAGCATCATCCCCATTCCCATTGAGCCCTATGAATACAGGGTCCGGTTTCCTTGAATGAGGAATTACCGGGCCCATCAAGGTCGGAATGGCTCAGTAATTCCTCATTAAAGGAACCCAGACCCAGTATGGAGATAGCCATGCCGCTAAAAGCGGCACGTTTACCTCCATCCTCGTAATGAGGCCCTAAATCTATGTAACTACTGTCTAGGCCATTGGTTCACATATAATGATTACTAGCCTTGGTTGTAACCAGATGCGATAACGCAATCTCGGCCAGACTCCCACAGCTTCTCCTCCCACTTCCCATCTGCTGGGATATTCCTCCTATAGACAGCATTAAATTATTTATTTATTTGCATTTTCAAAGCGCTCACACAGCCCGGGGGCATCGAGGTGCTGTTACAGAATTGTTGTTGTCTTAGTTGCATATTTATAATGTGCTTAAATACCCAGAGGTTTCTAAGCGTGGACCTGGGGATCGAGCCTGTGTTGCTTCATGTCGTCTTGCTTCCAAGGCGAACACGCTGCCACTGAGCTATCCTCCATTAAAGTCCCCTGTCAGTACCATTGAACCCCTGGGGCAATGTAACCGTCAACTACGAAAAGTGTCCACCATTAGGTCAATCAAGGCAGCCGATGATTTACCCCCTGGAGGATCATATATTGTGGCAATCAGTGTAGCCTGGCCTAGCGAGATGTTTTTTACTTCGACAGCCAAGACGTTTTTGTGCATTCTATTGGGAGTATATTCTGAAGAATCAAAGACGGCCTTTACTCCTATACAGAGGACACCTTTGGGATGAATTGAAAGACAGAATGCGAGTGAATAGACATCTAATTTTAATGGAGAGCATAACAAGGTCTCTTTTAGGCAAAAGCATTCAACACTCGTTAAGTCTTTCAGGGAGGCTGGATAATTCAGAAAGGAGTTATGTACCACCGTGTTCCAAGACAGCAATTTAAGAATCTTCGGCGTCTGCGAGGTAGGACATCAGTAACTGAAGCCATTACCTCTTCTGTCTCAAAAGGCCTGAGGAGTTACCCGAATAAGTTGACCCTTGTGCGAGAGGGAGGCCCTGGCGGTCAGGGTTCTGTAAGAGGTCCTGAAAAAAAGCTAGATGGAATACCCTGATTTCAAATCACAAGTCTAGGTGAGCATGTGCATTTTTATAGATCCGCTCTACCACCACCGGATAAATGCACGTTGGCAGGGACCAATTGTCCATACTGCCCAAGACAGGCAATTGCAATTTGAGGATGTCCCTAGATGAAACTGTACATAGATCGGGTATCATATGCAGAAGCTCTAAGAGCCACGTACGGTTTAAGAAGGGAATATTAGACATTGTATTTAATTCCACAAATTTGATATGTACAAGATCTTTAAACACAGCCATGTCCATCCCATAAACTTGCTTAAGGGTGGTTTTGGGTCTATAGGTCGCCACTCTATCCAACCACAAGACCTGCTTTAGTGTCTGGTGGTGAGGTGGAGACAAATCCACTCCATTCCTTCTTGTCTCCTCTGTGTGAGTACCAGGTTAGACACCAGGGTGATTTTCCATATAGGCAGGTTCTCAGAAATGTCAACCGGGGTCAGAGTGGGAGGTAGAAAAGTGGGGGTAGTAGGGAGGGAAACACAGGGGGTTGGTTAGAGACTCCCGATGCAAAGCACTGGTTAGAGGGTGCTGAATTGATTTGTTGGTGGGGAGAGGAGGGGCCACTTTGATGGGTGTAGGTAGAACAACTGGGCCCAACTTAGGATTTAGGCCCAGGTCCCGTAAAGGAAGGGACAACCATCCATCCACTCTGTAAAGCCACTTTGCTCAACTCCCAGTTGCCCATGTCCTTTTTGACGATTTTGCCCCTCTCATGTCGTGTCTGTGGCTGGACTTTCCCCCTATAAGGCAACTTGGTCTTGTCATAGATGACTTGAGGTTTTTTATTTTTTTATTTGTTTATTTATTGTTATAGCTGAGTAAATCAACTTTACAATATTTTATCACATTTTAAGCATACCGAGAAATGTTTAGCTATATATACATGACAATATTAAAATATACAATTTTAAAATATATAAGATTACAATTTGTACAACTCACACTCTAAAATGCATGGTGACCTGTAGTTCTTAGAGAAAATTACTCAGGTAAAAGATCCAGAGAAAGAAAGAAAAAGCAAGAAAGCAAGGAGAAAGGAGGAAAGGGAAAAAGAAAAGGAAAATGAAAATTACAATTACCCTGTGCGAGTGGGGTACGTGTATTCCTGGGGTTCGCGTGAAGTTTGACACGCGAAAGGGCAACGCCAGTGCGCGACACGTCACAGACGCGCTTACGCACTAAGGGCCTTTTGTCCAATGAAATCGCGTACGTGTGCTGACCCGCTTACGTGCTAAGGGCCTTTCCTCGAATTACACGCTGACGTGCACATTTTTCACGTGCCAAATCACTCCGTATCAAGCTGGCCACGCATACACACACGGAAGACCACGCTCCTGCCCTGAAGGCCATTTTCCTGCCCCCCAGAGCCCGAGCACGCTCCCACCTGCCATCTGCTGCTTCCTGACTGTCTGCTGCCCACGTGCCCTGCTATTTGGTGCCTGCACATCAGCCATCTACAGGGGTCCAGTTGCTGTGTCCACCCCTGCTGGAACAGAAGACTCCCGACTGGGATACCATCGTTCCACAGCCCAGCCCCAGGACCCAGTTGCCCACCCACTCCTGCCTCTGGGGTTGCCATGTCGGGCACATCTCCATCTAGCACCACTGGCAACCCCCAGCCAGAGAGGCAGAGGGCCACCAGCTTCACTGCCACCGAAGTTGGTGTCCTGGTGGAGCATGTCCTGGGGCATTATGATGCCCTCCTCAGAACATCACGCGCCAACAAGGAAGGACGGGAGAGGATCTGGGACGACGTAGTGGTTGCCATCAACGCGGAGGGGGTGGCAACCCGCGACATCAAGCACGCCAAGAAGCGCTACGAGGACTTCAGGTCCAGGACCCTCCACAAGGCCCGGCGCCTCGCGGAGGGGGGCCGAGCATGCATGAATAATATCCAGATGAGGGTCCTGGAATGCATAGGCCCAGCGCTCCACGGCCAGATCCTTCGGAGGCAGACCTGTCTGGAGTTGAGCGGTAAGTGGCCAAGCATTGCTGTGTGAGACAGGGCATGTTACAGTGTGCTGCTAGTCTGATGCTTGCCTGTATGTGTGACATAGGCCATGTATGGATGTGTGTGTGCAGGGACATCATGGTCATGCATGTGAGACCAGTTATGTGTGAACCACATGGTTGGTGCATGTGTTTTAATGCAACATGGGGAGCTCTATGCGGAATGCACACATGAAAGCATGGCTGTCTCTGTTCCTGGACATGAAGGGGGGTGAGGAATGGGTGCTGATGTCATGTACTTGTATGGTGCACGTGTGTGTGTGTGCCAGAGAAGTTTGTGTGAGACATTCAAAAGCCATGGCTGCATGTGACTTTGAAGGCAACATCTTGGTTCACAGGGGCCCTTCTACATGGATGTTGATGTAGATTGCAGGCGCCGGGACTGTTTCTGCATGTGAGTTATGTGCATTGACCCATGGGTTGTGGAATGACAAGATGGAAGTGACATTTGACAGTGCCACTCATGTGTTATTGCTTCCTGTCTAGGGTATTTTGTACTGTACCCTGATGCTTGTGTTCTATGTCTCCCTCTCCAGAGCGTCAAGTGAAGAAGAGGGCGGAGACGGCACTGTGGAGCCAAGCGGCGGGGATGCCTCCATGGGGCGGCGACGCAAGGCCCAGCCACCCTCCCAGGAATTACCATCATCCGGGACCGAGGGGGCTGGTGCTGCGTCTGCCACAACGGCTGTGGCGGAAGGGCCGGGTGAGCCCCCACAGGGCTTCCAATGGCGGAAGACGGTGTGGAGACATCCAGGTTGTTGGTCTCCACAGAGGAGGAGGAGCCCGCTACTGAGCCGCACATGGGGCCTGGTGGGGGTAGTACCACAGGTGCAAGTGGTGCAGTCCAGGGCCAGGGTCAGGAGGCAGCACAGGTCACCGCAGAGGGGCCTGTGCATGTCGCTGTTCCTGACCCTGTGACTGCACCACCATGCACCAGCAGGGTGGCCCCGTCCCAGGCTCGTCCGCAGGTAGGGGAGAGTGCCATGTCATCTGCCACTCCACTACCTGCGGACGAGGGGTCCCACGAACGTATGGGCTCCGTCCTGGTTGTTGGGTCCCTACATGTGTCGCGCACTCTGGCGGACCTCTCCTCCCCTGTGGAGACTATGCACCAATCATTCTCCACACCGTCTTCCGGCCCAGATTCCACCAGGGCCCCCTGTGGACCTGGCCCGACCAACACAGCCAGCTTGGTGGAGCTCACATCCCTGCCACAGTCGGGAGTCGGCGGCCCAGCGGGGGTGGACACCACAACTGGAGACCAGCTGATGGAGGATGTGCAGCCACCATCAGACACGGCACATGGACAGCAGCAGCAGGAGCAGGCTCTAGGTGGGAGCAATGATGGCTCGGAGCCTTCGACATCGGAGGGGCAGGCATCGGCCAGAGGGCAGGAAGACCCAGGACTGGAAGTGTCTTCCGTGTGGCAGCGGTTAGGCCATGCTATAGATGCGGAGCGGCAGCAGGCAGAAGAGGCACGGCTCACGATGGTCAGGGCGGAGAACTCCATGCGGAGGGCCCTGAGGCGGGCCGAGTGCCTCGAGGCAATTCGCAGGGAGTTGGAGGAGAACATGTCGTCGTCGCTGCGAACCCGCGGGGCCATGGAAGAGGACCGCCTCCAGGACATTGAGCAGGAGTTTGATGATGCCCTGGCCCGGGACATCCAAAAGTGAGCCGTCGGACTAGCCAGCTGCCCTTGTAAATAGTTTTTAGAGTTAGGTTTCCTTTATGTTTTCCTTTTATTTGTGGTCAATGGACAATGCCACCCAAATTTGTATATCGTTATATTTTTAGGTAGTTAGGTAGGTAGGTTTCATTTGTTTGGTTGGGATCATGGACCCTTTACATCCTTGGACAATGGATTGTATATGGTTTCATCATGTTTACTTTTTTTATGTTGTGCATTATGGACATGGAGCAATGGATTTTTTTTCCCCGGACAATGGATTGTAAATAGTTGGACTGTGGATTGATTTCTCTTTCATTTTTTTATGAACATGAAGCAATGGATTTTTTTTTTTACATTTCCTTTGGATTTGCGTTGTTGGAGGGTGACTTTGGACTGTTTTTCTTTCAAATTTATATGGATTGGTTATCATTTTCATTCAATCATCTTTTTCACATGCTTTTCATTTCATGTTTCATATTTTCGTTTACCTCCATCCTCGTAATGAGGCCCTAAATCTATGTAACTACTGTCTAGGTCACTGGTTCACGTATAATGATTACTAGCCTTGGTTGTAACCAGATGCGATAACGCAATCTCGGCCAGACTCCCACAGCTTCTCCTCCCACTTCCCATCTGCTGGGATATTCCTCCTATAGACAGCATTAAATTATTTATTTATTTGCATTTTCAAAGCGCTCACACAGCCCGGGGGCATCGAGGCGCTGTTACAGAATTGTTGTTGTCTTAGTTGCATATTTATAATGTGCTTAAATACCCAGAGGTTTCTAAGCGTGGACCTGGGGATCGAGCCTGTGTTGCTTCATGTCGTCTTGCTTCCAAGGCGAACGCGCTGCCACTGAGCTATCCTCCATTAAAGTCCCCTGTCAGTACCATTGAACCCCTGGGGCAATGTAACCGTCAACTACGAAAAGTGTCCACCATTAGGGCAATCAAGGCAGCCGATGATTTACCCCCTGGAGGATCATATATTGTGGCAATCAGTGTAGCCTGGCCTAGCAAGATGTTTTTTACTTCGACAGCCAAGACGTTTTTGTGCATTCTATTGGGAGTATATTCTGAAGAATCAAAGACGGCCTTTACTCCTATACAGAGGCCTCCTTTGGGATGAATTGAAAGACGGAATGCGAGTGAATAGACATCTAATTTTAATGGAGAGCATAACCAGGTCTCTTTTAGGCAAAATCATTCAACACTCGTTAACTCTTTCAGGGAGGCTGGATAATTCAGAAAGGAGTTATGTACCACCGTGTTCCAAGACAGCAATTTAAGAATCTTCGGCGTCTGTGAGGTAGGACACCAGTAACTGAAGCCATTACCTCTGCTGTCTCAAAAGGACTGAGGAGTTACCTGAATAAGTTGACCCTTGTGCGAGAGGGAGGCCCTGGCGGTCAGGGTTCTGTAAGAGGTCCTGGCAAAGCTAGATGGAATACCCTGATTTCAAATCACAAGTCTATGTGAGCTTGTGCATTTTTATAGATCCGCTCTACCACCACCGGGGAAATGAACGTTGGCAGGGACCAATTGTCCATACTGCCCAAGACAGGCAATTGCAATTTGAGGATGTCCCTAGATGAAACCGTACATAGATCGGGTATCATATGCAGAAGCTCTAAGAGCCACGTACGGTTTAAGAAGGGAATATTAGACATTGTATTTAATTCCACAAATGTGATATGTACAAGATCTTTAAACACAGCCATGTCCATCCCATAAACTTGCTTGAGGGTGGTTTTGGGTCTACAGGTCGCCACTCTATCCAACCACTAGACCTGCTTTAGTGTCTGGTGGTGAGGTGGAGACAAATCCACTCCATTCCTTCTTGTCTCCTCTGTGTGAGTACCAGGTTAGACACCAGAGTGATTTTCCATATAGGCAGGTTCTCAGGAATGTCAACCGGGGTCAGAGTGGGAGGTAGAAAAGTGGGGGTTGTAGGGAGGGCAACACAGGGAGTTGGTTAGAGACTCCCGATGCAAAGCACTGGTTAGAGGGTGCTGAATTTATTTGTTGGTGGGGACGAGGAGGGGCCACTTTGATGGGTGTAGGTAGAACAACTGGGCCCAACTTAGGATTTAGGCCCAGGTCCCGTAAAGGAAGGGACAACCATCCATCCACTCTGTAAAGCCACTTTGCTCAACTCCCAGTTGCCCATGTCCTTTTTGACGATTTTGCCCCTCTCATGTCGTGTCTGTGGCTGGACTTTCCCCCTATAAGGCAACTTGGTCTTGTCATAGATGACTTGAGGTTTTTTATTTTTTTATTTGTTTATTTATTGTTATAGCTGAGTAAATCAACTTTACAATATTTTATCACATTTTAAGCATACCGAGAAATGTTTAGCTATATATACATGACAATATTAAAATATACAATTTTAAAATATATAAGATTACACGTACCCCGCTCGCCCAGGGCCCTTTCGCGTGTGAAACTTCACGCGAACCTCAGTTATACACGTACCCTGCTGAAATGGTGTGTGAGACTTCCCGCGAACCCCATAATACACGTAGCCCGCTCGCACAGGGCCCTTTCGCATGTGAAACTTCACAAAAACCCCAGGAATATTGGCCCTGTGCGAGCGGGGTACGTGTATTACGGGGTTCGCGGGAAGTCTCACATGCCATTTCAGCAGGGTACATGTATTTCGGGGGTGCAGGGGAGTCCTACATGTGATTTGGAAGTGTGGGTCCTCCCAGGTGTTCCCTCTACACCCTCCACGGACCCTGCAGGCAGCCCACACCACAGGGGGGTACCGTGCACCCCTGGTCATGTCCCACAGGCAGCCCATCCAGCATGGGCATGCCACCCAGCCAAGCCAGATGTCATCTTGCACTACTGATCAAAAACGCATGACCCCCTGCATCCCCAACCCCCAGAAGTGGAGGGCACCTGCCAGCAGGCCCCCACTCATGTCCCCCAGCACCCCCACCCACCAGCAGTGCTGGGCACCTGCCAGCAGGCCCCCACTCATGTCCCACACATGTCCCCCTGCACCCCCACCCCCAGCAGTCAGAGGCACCTGTCAGCAGGCCCCCACTCATGTCCCACTCATGTCCCCCTGCACCCCCTTCCCCAGCAGTGCAGGGAAACTGCCAGCAGGCCCCCACTCATGTCCCCCAGCACCCCCACCCCCAGCAGTGCTGGGCACCTGCCAGCAGGCCACCACTCATGTCCCCCTGCACCCTCACCCCCAGCAGTCAGGGGCACCTGCCAGCAGGCCCCCACTCATGTCCCACTCATGTCCCCCTGCACCCCCACCGCCCAGCAGTGCTGGGCGCATGCCAGAAGGCCCCCACTTACGTCCCAGTCATGTCCCCCTGCACCCCCACCCCCAGCAGTGCAGGGCACCTGCCAGCAGGCCCCCACTCATGTCCCCCAGCACCCCCACCCACCAGCAGTGCTTTCCACGTGCCAGCAGGCCCCCACTCATGTCCCACTCATGTCCCCCTGCACCCCTACCCCCAGCAGTCAGGGGCACCTGCCAGCAGGCCCCCACTCATGTCCCACTCATGCCCCCCTGCACCCCCACCCCAGCAGTCAGAGGCACCTGCCAGCAGGCCCCCACTCATGTCCCCCTGCACCCCCACCCCCCAGAAGTGCAGGCCACCTGCCAGCAGGCCCTCACTCATGTCCCCCAGCACCCCCACCCCCCAGCAGTGCTGGGCACCTGCCAGCAGACCCCCACCCATGTCCCACTCATGTCCCCCTGCACCCACACCCCCAGCAGTCAGGGGCATCTGCCAGCATACCCCCACTCATGTCCCCCTCCACCCCCACCCCCCAGCAGTGTAAGGCACCTGCCAGCAGGCCCCACTCATGTCCCCCTGCACCCCCACCCCCCAGCAGAGCTGGTCACCTGCCAGTAGGCCCCCACTCATGTCCCACTCATGTCCCCCTGCATCCCCACCACCAGCGGTCAGGGGCACCTGCCAGCAGGCTCCCACTCATGTCCCACTCATGTCCCCCTGTACCCCCACCCCCCAGCAGTGCTGGGCACATGCCAGCAGGCCCCCACTCATGTCCCACTCATGTCCCCCTGCACCCCCACCCCCTGCAGTGCAGGGCACCTGCCGGCAGGCCCACACTCATGTCCCCCAGGACCTCCACCCCCCAGCAGTGCTGGGCACCTGCCAGCAGGCCCCCACTCATGTCCCACTCATGTCCCCCTGCACCCCCACACCCAGCAGTCAGGGGCACCTGCCAGCAGGCCCCCACTCATGTCCCCCTGCACCCCCACCCCCAGCAGTCAGGGGCACCTGCCAGCAGGCCCCCACTCATGTCCCCCTGCACCCCCACACCCCAGCAGTGCAGGGCACCTGCCAGAAGGCCCCCACTCATGTCCCCCTGCACCCCCACCCCCAGCAGTCAGGGGCATCTGCCAGCATACCCCCACTCATGTCCCCCTCCACCCCCACCCCCCAGCAGTGTAAGGCACCTGCCAGCAGGCCCCCACTCATGTCCCCCTGCACCCCCACCCCCCAGCAGAGCTGGTCACCTGCCAGTAGGCCCCCACTCATGTCCCACTCATGTCCCCCTGCATCCCCACCGCCAGCGGTCAGGGGCACCTGCCAGCAGGCTCCCACTCATGTCCCACTCATGTCCCCCTGTACCCCCACCCCCCAGCAGTGCTGGGCACATGCCAGCAGGCCCCCACTCATGTCCCACTCATGTCCCCCTGCACCCCCACCCCCTGCAGTGCAGGGCACCTGCCGGCAGGCCCACACTCATGTCCCCCAGGACCTCCACCCCCCAGCAGTGCTGGGCACCTGCCAGCAGGCCCCCACTCATGTCCCACTCATGTCCCCCTGCACCCCCACACCCAGCAGTCAGGGGCACCTGCCAGCAGGCCCCCACTCATGTCCCCCTGCACCCCCAGCCCCAGCAGTCAGGGGCGCCTGCCAGCAGGCCCCCACTCATGTCCCCCTGCACCCCCACACCCCAGCAGTGCAGGGCACCTGCCAGAAGGCCCCCACTCATGTCCCCCTGCACCCCCACCCCCAGCAGTCAGGGGCACCTGCCAGCAGGGCCCCACTCATGTCCCACTCATGTTCCCCTACACCCCCACCCCCAGCAGTCAGGGGCCCCTTCCAGCAGGCCCCCACTCATGTCCCCTTGATCCCCCACTCCCCGGAAGTGCTGGGCACCTGCCAGCAGGCCCCCACTCATGTCCCACTCATTTCCCCCTGCACCCCCACCCCCAGCAGTCAGGGGCACCAGCCAGCCGGCCCCCACTCATGTCCCACTCATGTCCCCCTGCACCCCCACCCCCAGCAGTGCAGGGCACCTGCCAGCAGGCCCCCACTCATGTCCCCCTGCACCCCCACACCCCAGCAGTGCAGGGCACCTGCCAGCAGGCCCCCACTCATGTCCCCCAGCACCCACACCCCCAGCAGTCAGGGGCACCTGCCAGCAGGCCCCCACTCATGTCCCCCTGCACCCTCACACCCCAGCAGTGCAGGGCACCTGCCAGGAGGCCCCCACACATGTCCCCCTGCACCCCCACACCCCAGCAGTACAGGTCACCTGCCAGCAGGCCCCCACTCATGTCCCCCAGCACCCCCACCCCCGGCAGTGCTGGGCAACTGCCAGCAGACCCCCACTCATGTCCCAATCATGTACCCTGCACCCCCACCCCCAGCAGTTAGGGGCACCTGCCAGCAGGCCCCCACTCATGTCCTCCTGCACCCCCACCCCGCAGCAGTATAGGGTACCTGCCAGCAGGCCCCCACTCATGTCCCCCAGAACCCCCACCCCCCCAGCAGTGCTGGGCACCTGCCAGCAGGCCCCCACTCATGTCCCACTCATGTCCCCCTGCACCCCCAGCCCCAGCAGTGAGGGGCACCTTCCAGCAGGCCCCCACTCATGTCCCACTCATGTCCCCCTGCACCCCCACCCCCAGCAATCAGGGGCACCTGCCAGCAGGCCCCCACTCATGTCCCCCTGCACCCCCACACCCCAGCAGTGCAGGGCACCTGCCAGCAGGCCCCCACTCATGTCCCACTCATGTCCCCCTGCACCCCCACCCCCAGCAATCAGGGGCACCTGCCAGCAGGCCCCCACTCATGTCCCCCTGCACCCCTACCCCCCAGCAGTGCAGGGCACCTGCCAGCAGGCCCCCACTCATGTCCCACTCATGTCCCCCTGCACCCCCACCCCCAGCAGTGCAGGGCACCTGCCTGCAGGCCCCCACTCACATCCCCCAGCACCCCCACCCCCCAGCAGTGCTGGGCACCTGCCAGCAGACCCCCACTCATGTCCCACTCATGTCCCCCTGCACCCCCACCCCCAGCAGTCAGGGGCACCTGCCAGCAGGCCCCCACGCATGTCCTCCTGCACCCCTACCCCGCAGCAGTGTAGGGCACCTGCCAGCAGGCCCCCACTCATGTCCCACTCATGTCCCCCTGCACCCCCACCCCCAGCATTCAGGGGCACCTGCCAGCAGGCCCTCACCCATGTCCCACTCATGTCCCCCTGCACCCCCAACCCCAGCAGTGCAGGGCACCTGCCAGCAGGCCCCCACTCACGTCCCCCAGCACCCCCACCCCCCAGAAGTGCTGGGCACCTGCCAGCAGACCCCCACTCATGTCCCACTCATGTCCCCCTGCACCCCCACCCCCAGCATTCAGGGGCACCTGCCAGCAGGCCCCCACTCATGTTCTCCTGCACCCCCACCCCGCAGTCAGGGGCACCTGCCAGCAGGCCCTCACACATGTCCCACTCATGTCCCCCTGCACCCCCAACCCCAGCAGTGCAACGCACCTGCCAGCAGGCCCCCACTCACGTCCCCCAGCACCCCCACCCCCAGAAGTGCTGGGCACCTGCCAGCATGCCCCCACTCATGTCCCACTCATGTCCCCCTGCACCCCCACCCCCAGCAGTCAGGGGCACCTGCCAACAGGCCCCCACTCATGTCCCCCTGCACACCCACCCCCCAGCAGTGCAGGGCACCTGCCAGCAGGCCCCCACTCATGTCCCCCAGCACCCCCACCCCCCAGCAGTGAAATGCTGATCTCATGACACATACCAAATGTCAACTATGTACATCAACACATGTCCGTCACACACATACACTGGTTGGCATTGCTTGTGTAAACCCACATTTTCACATGCATCAACCCAATGAGCGAATCCCACACATGGAACTAAAAAATGAAAATGTATTATGTACATGAAATCGAAAATTGAAATGAAAGCATACCAAAATATGAAACATGAAATGAAAAGCATGTGAAAATGATGATTGAATGAAAATGATAACCAATCCATATAAATTTGAAAGAAAAAGAGTCCAAAGTCAGCCTCCAACAACGCAAATCGAAAGGAAATGTAAAAAAAAAAGAAATCCATTGCTTCATGTTCATAACCAAAAAAAAGAGAAAAATCAATCCATAGTCAAACTATTTACAATCCATTGTCCGGGAAAAAAAAAATCCATTGCTCCATGTCCATAATGCAAAACAAAACAAAAAAAGGATACATGATGAAACTATATACAATCCATTGTCCAAGGATGTAAAGGGTCCATGATCCCAACCAAACAAATGAAACCTATGTACCTAACTACCTAAAAATATGACTATATACAAATTTGGGTGGCATTGTCCATTGACCACAAATAAAAGAAAAACATAAAGGAAACCTAACTCTAAAAACTATTTACAAGGGCAGTGGGCTAGTCCGACGGCTCACTTTTGGATGTCCCGGGCCAGGGCATCATCGAACTCCTGCTCAATGTCCTGGAGGTGGTCCTCTTCCATGGCCCCGAGGATTCGCAGGGACGACGACATGTTCTCCTCCAACTCCCTGCAAATTGCCTCGAGGCACTCGACCCGCCTCACGGCCTCTCCGCCCTGACCATCGTAAGCCATGCTTATTCTGCCCGCTGCCGCTCCGCATCTATAGCATGGCCTAACCACTGCCACATGGAAGACCCTTCCAGTCCTGGGTCCTCCTGCCCTCTGGCCGATGCCTGCCCCTCCGATGTCGAAGGCCCCGAGCCATGATGGCTCCCACCTTGTTGCTGCTGCTATGCCTCTGCCTGTGCCCTGGCTCTTGCTGCCTGCACATCCTCCTCCGGCTGGGGTGCAGTTGTTGAGGTGGCCACCCCTGCTGGACATCCGACTGTGGCAGGGATGTGTCCTCCACCAGCATGGCCGCAGGGTCAGAGGCAGCTCCACAGGGTACCCACGTGATACATGGGTGGGAAGATGGCATGGAGGACGACTGGGGCATAGGGGGTTCAGTTGAGGAGGGGGTCGGAACAAGGTCCAGAAAACGGAGGAATCCGGCACTGGTGAGCTGTCCCAGTAGGTCAACGTGGTCAACGAGCCATCCGAGAAGACGTGCAGTCTCCTCATGAAAAGACTGCAGGTCAGCTCGCATGGCCCGTTACGGAACGCCACCCCACCGAGGACAGACTCAACCCGGTCCTGGATAGCCATGTCCGCAGGGAGAGGAAGGCCAGTTGTTGTAAGCGGATTCCCTCCCTGAAAACGGGTCTGGACGTAGGCATCCCTGCTGGTGCGGGATGATGCAGTCACAGGATCGGGGACAGGATTACACACAGGCACCTCTGCGGTGGCCTGTGCTGCCTCCTGTCCCTGCCCCTGCACCACTAGCACCAGTGGAATCCCCACCTCCAGACCCCGTGTCTGTCCCTTTGCACGGCCTCCTCCTCCACCAAACCCCCCATCAACCTGGATGACTCTGTGCCATCTACCTCCGTCGGACCCTGTGGGGTCTCAGCTGTCCCTTCTGCTGCTGAGGAGTCCATCTCTGACCTCCGCCTCTTGGACCTACCCTTGGCAGATGCAGCCTGGGACGCGGCTCCGGACTCCTCACTCCCCGACGAGATCACAACCTGGGAGGGGAGCCTGGCATTGCATCTCTGGCTGGCGGTGCGATCACTGCCGCTGTGCTCCACAGCACACTCTCCGACCTCTTCATCAGTTGACGCTGCAGACAGGGAGAGATAGGAGACAAGCATCAGGTCACTGTACAATGGACTGATACACACATGACAGTTCCACATGAGTGGCAGGGTCAAACTTCATACATGGCATCGCAATCCCCAACACACATGTCATTTCAACTCACACACATGAGCTATTCCACAGCCATATCACAACGGCCAGCAACATCCATACACATACAACAGCATGAGCAGCCAAAGGTGAGCCAGACATCACATGAAACACAGGGAGTGCACTAGACATGCACACATGCCAAAACACTTACATGCATGTCCACATGTCGTGCAACTGTTTCAGTGAAGAGATCGCCCCTCGGCATCCGCTGCCTTAGCGAGGCGCCGGGCCGTGTTGAGGGTCCTGGATCTGAAGTCCTCCCAGCGCTTCTTGACATGTTGTAAGTCGCGGACTGCCACCCCCTCCGCGTTGATGACAGTCACGATGTCCATCCAGATCCTGGTCCGTCCATCCTTGTCGGTGCGCAAACTTCCAAAGAGGGCATCATACTGCCCCAGGACTTGCTCCACCAGGACACCAACTTCGGTGGCACTGAAGCTGGTGGCCCTCTGCATCTCTGGCTGGGGGTTGCCAGTGCTGCCAGATGGTGTAGTACTGGATATGGCAACCCCAGGGGCAGGAGTGGGTGGGCAACTGGGTCCTGGGGCTGGGCTGTGGAGCGATGGAATCCCAGTTGGGAGTCTTTGGGTCCGCAGGGATGGTCACAGCAACTACACCCCTGGCTGATGTGCAGGCAGCAAATGGCAGGGCACGTGGGCAGTAGGCAGTCAGGCAGCAGCAGATGGCAGGTGGGAGCGTGCTCGGGTCTCTGGCGGGCAGTAATTCGGCCTTCTTGGCAGGAGCGTGGTCTTCTGTGTGTTTTCACGTGGCCAGCTTGATACAGAGTGTTTTGGCATGTGAAAATCTTGCACATCAGTGTGTAATTCGAGGAAAGGGCCTTAGCGCGTAAGTGCATCAGCACACGCACGCGATTCCATTGGACCAAAGGCCCTTAGCGCGTAAGTGCGTAACTTACATTACGTGCGCGGGCGTTTCCCTCATGGCACATGATGATAGAGCACACGTGGAAAAACTGCACGTCCGACTGTCATCGCGTGTAATTGGAGGAAAGCGCCCGCGTACACGCGTCTCTGACGTGTACGTGTGGGCCTTTTTAAAAGCTGCATGTAGGACGCCATTTCCTTGTACGTGCTTTTCGTGGAGAGTGAGTGGGTGAAATCTGTACTTGTTGTCGGTTCACACGTGATTACTTCACAGCGTTTCTAGTTCGTACTCCCTGTTACCTCTGACAGCTCTTTTCTGATTTTTTGTTTGGCCTGTTTCCTCAAACAGAGTTCACTTCTCCTTTTGTCCTGTCTCCTCAGACAGCGTACAATTCTTCTTTGTGCGGGGGTGTTGCCAATGCGCACACGCGCGTTTTTTTCACATTCTTTTTCCAGGCAGATGGTGAGTTCTGTACGTACTTAGCAACTGTGCTTGCCCCGTGTGTCACGTTCCCCTTCAGAGGTCATTGTAGACTGCGTGTATTATGCATACGCTTATTTTTGTGTTTCTGAGTGCCACAGCGTAGTGCAGGTTCATTTTTTCACGCACATGGTCAACGAGGGGTTGCGTGCACATTTATTTTTGATTTTGGGCTGCCTGTGCATTGCGTGACCCGTCATCTTCCCCCAGGGGTCACAGACAGCCTTGTTAAAGCACTAGGGTACGAATTCCATCTGGTATCCTACCCCTTTGACCCTCAATTGCCTAGGACAATAGTTTACTGCAACTCCCATACGCACAACAACATCAGTGCCATGGTTGGGAGGCGACCAAGCGGTAAAGGAGGCAAAGGTGGCCGACCCTCAAGAGGTGGGCGTGGTGGGCGCGGTAGGGGACATGGCCAGGATTTGCAGGGTGCCCCTAAGCCCCCATGTGTGGAGGAACAATTAGGGACACTCATGCCCCCCCCCATGGTTGAGGGAACCGTGGCTGACACCATCCAAGCTCAGGCCCTGTTGGACCAGCCCATTGTGGCACCTGACCTGGCATAGGATGACTCCCTGGCTGACTTCCAGGTCAGCAAGTCTAGACCATGTGTGGTGGTGCAAGTCGTTGTCATCAATCCACGTGGATCTGGTGCAGCTATGTCATCTGCTGCCCCAAGTATGCAGGGTGGGGAGGCTGCAGGGGCAGCTGCAGCTCCATCCGCCCCAGCTCTGACTCTCCCAGCCAGGACAGTGTCAGTCCCAGTCCATCAAATTGACGTTCCCCCTGCCAACATTACCCTGCAACCAATGCCTGCATCAAGACCTATGGTCATTGTGCATTCCCACACTCCTACTACCCAGTCCGCCGGTGAATCTGCCCCTACTGACCAGAGCGGCGTAAGCCACTCTGGCTCTGCTCCACCTTTAAAGAAGCGGAAGAAGGGTGCTCTGGCACAACAGGCTGAGACCCCAGACACGGCTACACACTCCGGTACCTCAAGGAAGCCTTGCTTCAATGATCCGGAACGTGATGCACTTGTGGGCTATGTGTCGGCACATAGCCACAAAATGCTGGTGACTGCAGGGTGCAAGACCACACCTGGTCAACGTAAGGCACATTGGCAGACCATCGCCGACCGCATAAGTGCCCTTGGATTTGTGAGGCGCACAGCTGATGATTGCTATAGGCGGTGGAATGACCTGAAACGCAGAACAAAGAACAAGCTGGCCTCAAATCATGCCGCTACTCTGGTGACTGGCGGTGGGTCTCCACAAGAGGACAACGAACTCACTGAACATGAGTCTGTTGCTGGGGCCTTCGTCACAGAGGAACAGATCCAAGGTGCGGGAGGACTACCTGATTATGATGCATTGTCCGGTGAGTGCCTATGTATGTGTGTGTAATGCATGTGTATGTTGTTTGGGTGATGGGTTCTGATTGAGTGCCAGGTGAGGGTGTGTGTGCCTGAGTGGTGTGGGTTACCCATGTGCTTCATCCAAAACATTCAGTGGCCTTGGATTTGGGTGTGACAATATCCCTTCAGCCCACATTAGTAATTTAGCGCAACATTACGGCAGTTGCCCCTGAAGTGGCATCTTGCAACAACATTGTTTGTATTTTTCAGTGTTCGTTCAGGCTGATTGATTCAATTCACCCACTTTTGCTACGCATTCCTCAGCCCTACTGTCACATTTGTGACATGCTTCTGTCATTGAAGAACCCCACATTGGCCCACATGTGTTACCCTGTTAGGTGAATGATTTGACCCCTCAGGCTAATTGAGTATTGGCCTGCTCACAGGAATTTTTGGGGCCTGTTTGAATGTGTAACATGAAAGTTCTTTCCTGTCATGTTGAAGTGCACAACCATTGATGTGTACATCGGCATGCAATCACTGTATTTTTGTACACTGGATGGGTTGCAGTGTGTGGCACATGCTTATTTTGTCACACTATGTAGCATTTTTCATCTCATCATGTCCATCTCACATGGATGGCTGACAGCATTCATTCACTGACATCTGGATGTACTTGTGGAATGTACCATGGCTATGGTACATGCCATCTGTGTGATGGCATGTGTCATGTATGTGAATTGGACATGCCACTCACAGGCCAATGTGTGATGGCAGTGCTACCCAGCATGCAGCAAATGTGTTGCTCTTCCATCTTGGTGTCATCAGTGCCTGCCTTTTGCCTCCCCTTCCAACTCTGTGACAGTGCATGCATGGGAGGGTTTTAGTCAGGTGGGACATGTGTAAATCATGTACTGGTTCTGTAGCTTGTCAGGCCTATTTGTGTGCTATGGTGCTAATGCCTATTTCCATTTTTTGTCTTTCATGTTTTTGCAGGGGATGACACACTTGATGCTGTTGAGTTTGAGGAGATGGTGCAGACCCAGGAGGAATCTCAGGCACGACCGGGCACCAGTGGGGGAGGTGGTGTGGTGGTGGATGAGAACCCAATCTTGCTGCAGAACATTCTGTCGAGGGGTGCCTCTGGGTGCACCTCCCCAGACCTCTATTCAGGTGCAGATTCGGATGATGAGACCTATGTGGCGTCGCAGATAAGTGTTTCTGGCAGGGATTCTGTTCTGTCCAACCCACCTGTACCAGAGGTAGAACCCTCTATGGGGATGTCAGTGTTGGTAAGTCCGCCTTTGGCGGTTATGGATGCAGGGTCACACTCCACAACATCTGATCCTGTTCCTGGGCCAGCAGATCAGAGGGGGAATGCAGTCCTGCAGCCTCAGGCAGTGCCGGCACAGCAAGGTGCAGATCGCTTTGCCCCAAACAGGTGTGATGCCCGCCGACGCGGTGGCCGTACGACACCAGGCAATACCGCATGGGAACAATCCATGTACGGTATGGCAACCCAACAGGCAGCATCAGCTGAAATGATGGCTCAAGCAATGGAGAAGGTGGCCACTTCCATTGTCCCCCCTGAAAGGCAGATGGAGCAACTACAGCAGGCAACAGACTCCATTTGCCAATCACACAGGGAGGACATGTTGGCATCCAACAGGGACAGACGGGCGGCACTGGAGACTCTACCCCAATCGATATCAATAGAGTCCCAGGGCCACAGGGAAGCCCTGAGGGTAGAACTCCATCACCTCATGGAGACTCTTGTTGACCTTGAGGCTGCCACTAACTTGAGGACAGAACAGCAGCTGGAGCGGCTCACACGTTCGCTCTCAGCTGAGATGCAGGCAACTGGGGAGGAGATCCGGGCATCACGTCAGGTGCTGCATGGGGATCTCCGCACTATAATCCTCCAGAACGAGACCTTCCACACCTGCATTCTTGCTGCCATGGAGGACCATACCAGGGCTTTGCGTGGGCTGCCTCCCATAGCACCGCCACCTCCTGTGGCAGCACCACCTCCTGTGGCAGCAGCAGAGGGTGATGAGAGCGACAGCAGCAGTTCTCCCACATTGGCATAGCCGTGCAGGCCATTAGCCCATGGAGGTGTTTTTTTTTCCCAACATCCACACAGGTGTTGCTGCGCATCCTGTCCTCAGACCTCCTGGGTGGCCCCCCCCCTGCCCTCACATGGCCATTTTTGAATTTTTATTTTTTATTTTTTATTTTTTATTTTTTTTTTACAGTGTGTTGCCTTGTGTGGCTCCCGTGGGCATCCACTGTATTCCGGCTGGGCACATGCAGGCTTGTCCTGAGTTTGGGTTAGATGCTTGGGTTCGTGTGACACACACCCCTCCTGCTTCCCATTTCCATGAGCTTGCAAAGAGTGTGCCCAAGTGACAGTGACTTACACAGTGACGTTGGACTCCCATGAGCTGTGTGGGCAGTCTTTAGTCAATACTGTGTATACATTCTTAGTGGATATTGTTGTTGAATTGTACACTGCATGGTGTATTGCTATATGCTTGTGCATCCATGTCTTTCGCCTAATTTGCTGGTTAATTCCTCATGTCTTCACAAGGCCGTCTACTTTGGAGATGGAGTTCATGTTGTAAGCAGTGCACTTAGCACTGTACAGTTGGAAGTGGCCGATGTGCTGGCATGATCAGGTTGTAAGACTACCACTACTTTAACTTAGTACTGTCATGTTTATGCTATGTTTGAGGTTGTGTAGCTGCATTGTATTGTTGGTAAGTATTTGGTCATGTGTGTTGTTAGTTCTACGTTACTGTGAGCATATTGTGTGTGGTCAGTTTCCATTATGGACACTGTACTTTGACACTTGTGTCATGTTTTGGGGATTGCTTTGTTTGCTCTCACATAGCATGACATGCCATGGTGTGTTGGCTGGCGGTGCTGAGGAGGGGTTGGGTGACATGGCACTGTTGTCATGTTGTATTTTGCAAGAGGGTAATGATTTTAGCAGCATAGAAGTGTGTCTTTTGATGACACAGCATTGGTGGTGTTTGTGTAGGTAGGGATGCACACAATGTAACACTTCCAGGTGACCAATCTCAGGCTGGTATGGTTGTGTAATTAGCCACCAGCTGCGTACGGGCTGCCTCACCCCGTGCCCTTTCCCCTCCCATGCGCTGTGGACGTACATGTGTTTGGGGATGTGGGGGCACCACCATGTCCACCTGCAGACCCCAGCGTGTTGCAAAATTGTGCAGGACACATGCTGCCACTATGATCCTGCACACTACTGGGGGAGCGTATGCCCACCAGAACGCTCAAGGAAGGGAAAGCGTGACTTGAGCACTCCGAATGTGCGCTCCACTATGCCCCGGGTTGCAATGTGGGCTGTGTTGTATCTTACCTCGGGTGGCGTGGTGGAGTTCCGAATTGGCGTCATCATGTGGGTGCTCAGAGGGGAGGCACTGTCCCCTGGGGAGGTGGTGATGGGTATCATTAGTGGGGTTGTGACATTACTCAGTATGTGACATGCATGCATGTGCTGTGGCATTTATACTCACCGAGCAGCCATGTATCGCCATGCCTCCCAGCTTCTAGGTCCCAGTTTAGGGTTGACATTCTGTAAATAAAACTGTCGTGGGTGGACCCTGGATAGTTGGCATATACTGAAGTGATGATTCCCTTTGCATCACATACTACCTGGACGTTGATGGAATGCCAGTGCTTGCGGTTTCTATAGATGTGCCCAGATGCCCTGGGAGGACGTAGAGCCACATGGGTGCAGTCAATGGCACCTAGCACTTTGGGGAAGTGTGCCACCCCGTAAAAATCCTGGACAACAGCCTGCCTTTCTGCAGGTGTTCTGGGCAGGTATATGTGCATGCAGACTGATGGGCATGCAGTCATGATGGCCAAGACCTGGTGCAGGCAGCGTGACTGCGTGGCCTGTGACACCCCCCCCCACTATGGCACTTGTCCGCTGAAATGATCCAGTGGCCAAGAAGTGCAGTACATTGAGGACCTTATGCAGGGGGCTGAGTGCTTGGGAGCACAGGGTGGGTGATGTGAGGTCATCCTCCCACTCACTGACCAGTTCGAGTATTATGTGAGGTGGAAACCTGTACCTCCCATACACCTGGTCATCAGGCATCCCAAATAGGCTGGTTCTGGGTGTACAAACTCTGGGCCTAACTATCGTCCTCCTCCTCCTGCGGTATCCCACGACCACTGCTGCTAGGAACGGTATATTCATCCTGGCGTCTGTGCTTGTTTGTTGTTTGCGCGCACTTTTATGCTGCGCGGGTCCACGTACGCCTGCTTCCTGCTGGTGTACGTGTTTCCTGATTAGCGCGTCTTTTTTGGCGCACGCCTTAGCCCCGTTCGATTCCATGAATAAGTGTTTTGAATGTGCGTGTGGGCGTTCCGCGAACTTGTCTCCTGTACTTCTCCGTGACACCCACATTTTCGCGAGTTGTTCCCCATTCCGCGTGTCACGCCCCCTGTTCCTCCTACTTTTGTTGTGTGCGCCGCGCTATGTGAGATTTCGCTGTGGGCGTAGCGCATGCTGTTTGGAGACGTGTGAGCCAGCGTGCGCCACGCAGAATTTTGCCGCACATCCTGGAATTTCCACGCGCACGGACTTCCATGAATCGGTGTGCGCGGGTTTCGCTGCGATTTTTGCACTGGCACTGCGATTTGCACGCTTTCGCATGCTTGCGCTGAAAATTTCAGCGCACATTAATTCCATGAATCGGCCTCTTAGTTTTTGCTCTTGACGGGTCTTTAATTAGTACTTATACAGAGATATCTGCATCAGCAAGTGCTTGGATCGCTACTAATCTCCATGACCACATAAATGGATCGTTAGATCTAAACATGTGCTTTGATAAAACAACTATGAGCAAAGATGTGTCCAACGCCATGAGGCATTTCCTAAATAATGACACAACTTGCCGGAGGTGTCTTGCAGGTAAAGAGATAAGACCTAGTTCTCTCCTAATTAATGCATCAGGAACACAACTAGGGAGCTTTTGCAACCTTCTCCAATATTGGGATTCGAGCTTAATCCAAGACTTGACGCTGTTTTTTTAGATTCAGATCTGTACAAAAATATGGGAATGACTTTTTGCATATAAAACACGGAGCTGGTTGTAACGAAAATGTTCCATATTTATTTTGTATTATTATTGCTTGCGATCCAAGTCTATTCAGTTCCATCTCTAGAGATAAGTAATGTGCTTTTTCTTCTGCATGATCAGACAGAGACATCCCCAAGTAAGTATAGTGCCCAACTTTCTCCAATTCTTTGCCCTGCTGATTCTAACTATACCTTTTCCTGTGTTTGTGGCCATTGCAGATCATCACCTTTGTTTTGTCCACGTTAACTGTGAGAAGATTATCTTGAGTGTAAGGAGCCAGCGTGTTTAATAAGTGTTGTAACCCTTGAGGAGACTTAGAAATCAAGACTAACTCATCTGCATACAGGATGGCTGGGACAAGTGTGGACGCCAACTTTGGTGCATCAGCAATTATTCCATCAAAGGGACCCTGTATATCTGCTATGAAGAATTTAAAGAGGGCCGAGGCAAGGATTTTTGAGGTTTTTCTGTGGAAATGACAACCTTTTATTGCATTGTTTAGATTGGCACTTGGGAGGAGGAGAGGGAATCAGGGAATTGTTAAGCATCGAGAGTTCAGTGCAAATTGCTTCCAGTGCTCCACTTTCTGAGTCTGCCAGTGCACAGCGTGTGTCATGGGGCAACTCACTGTCACATGACCAGGACATTGCCCTTAGGATAGGGGGGAGCCAGAGCCACAGATTGCCGGATAAAATCTAGTTCGAGCTTGGGGCAGAGTTTGATTTAATAAATTGTGCCTGAACAGTCTGGGCTCTGCTCATTCCCTTTTTGGCTCACTTCACCGATCCCAAGTGGCCAAGGGTGGTTGTCAATTTAGACAAAGCTCCAAAACTATTGACTGGCCCTCTTTTAAAAGTAATTGCTCTTCTGCCCTGCTGGCGCACAGTTGTAATAGCGCCTCGACCTTGGCTTCCTATGCCTCTGCACATGGATTTACATGCAGACCTTGGATATGAGGATCAGTAGGTTGTGGTCAGTTCAGAGTCACAGTGGCTCCTTCATCTTCACTTTCCCCTGATGAGCACTCTGCAGTTGTTATACATTTTTCTAAATCCAGGGTGCAAAAGAGGTTCATGGGCAGAACATTTTTGTAAGCAATATCTGCCATTGAAATCTTTTGGATGCCCTTACATAATTGCCACAGAGAACCATTGTTGTCCAACTAAAATTACAATCGATGAGATTGTTTTCCAATTGCTTGTTATATTATGAAAAGCAATGTTAATGAACAAGTTAAACAAATAGGTAGAGTCAGATTGACTAATGATCGGGTTGACCAAGGAGCCGATCATCAAATTTGCAAGTGTTAAGGGTTCTGTAAAGAAAAAATGTATTGCATCTGAAGCCAAACCTTAGACCAAAATGTATAGACATACGTACATTTAAAAATCAAATGCGTAAAATCAGCATTTGGGTTGTTACATGAAAAACATCTATTGGAATTGCCAGCCAAATTTTTAGCAACATGTGATGGAGTAAGAAAAGCCCTATGTAAAATAAAAAAATTAATTCAGGTGAGATTGGCAGCCGAAAATGTGGAATGACATGTCTTCCAGATTTTAATCCTTATATTTGAAGAAAGTTGAAGATTCCAATCTATTTCCCAATTCCTAATAGTAGTAAGATTGACTGTATTGGGGGAGAGAGGGTAATTTAGGAATGTATACAATTTTGCAGCCTTTTTTGAGGGATTATTGATTAGAAGATTTAAAGGTGGAGATGGGCATTTCTGTTTAAAGGTAAATAGAAATGTAGTAATTGACTTGATTAATGAAGTATGAAAAGAGAGGTCATATGTAGGAATATTATATTGTGCACAAATTGTCGGAAAGGGGACTACTATTCTATTTTGGATTAATTGTTTAGTGAATTTAATCCATGAGATATACCATCTATGAATGATAGATAGATTTGGTGGAATTTTGTTTGTTAAACCATAAGAAGAGATCATCGAGCTTGGTCTAATTGAAGAGTTAGCTGGTAGTTTGTTCCATACAATCTTGAAGAAGTGGAGAAATGGGTAAGAGGTAACATCGGGCCATGAAGACGTCATAAGAAAATGAGAAAGAGAAAGTGGAGAAATTATGTTAGTCTCAATCGCAATCCAAAGAGGAGCTTTATTTGGGAAAGATTCATGGTGTAGAAAAGTGGTGAGTTGTTTCATGGCGAAACCTTTATGATAGAGTTGAAAGTTTGGAAATTTAACTCCACCAAAGGATTTAGAAAGTTTTAGTTTATTAGATGCGATGCGAGGAGTCTTATTGTTCCAAAGAAATTTAAATAGTAGTGAGTCAAGTTTTTTGAAGAAGGAGGAATGAATTGTGATGGGGATCATAGAGAGTGAATACAAAACAATAGGATTAATCATCATCGTGATAGTGTCTAAACGACCCCACCAGGACAAATAGAGAGGTGACCATTTTTCTGTCATTTCAGCAACTTTCCCTACAATGTAGTTAGTATTAAGGTTAATAGTGGTATGTATATCTTTGGCAACAAAAAGCCGTAGATATTTAGATGATTGCCAGGATAAACCCGATAGAGGAGTGTTGGATCTATTGCAAGAATAAGTTTGGGGCAAAATCTCTGATTTGTCAAAGTTTAATTTGTAAACTGGAACTATAGAGTAATTATTAATAGTAGAAATTAAGTGCTGTATTTAAGAAGCAGGGTCAGAAAGGTAAATGAGAATGTCATCAGCATATGCCGAGAGTTTGGCCTCTATATTGTTTAAAGAAATACACTTAATACATGGGTTTAATCTAATATTTTGAAGTAGGGGCTCTAACGCTAGGTTAAACATTAAGGGAGAAAGAGGAGAACCTTGACGAGTACCCCTTCAATTCCAAATGAGGAAAAGAGAGAGTCATTAATCAGAATATGAGTGGTGGGTGTAAGTTATAATATTTTAATGAAATTGATGAACTAGGGAGGAAGACCATACCATATTAGGGATTGAAACAAAAATGCTGAAGAAACACAATCAAATGCTTTCTTAGCATCAAGAGCAATAAGGGCCGAGGGTACAGTTGAATTTTGGGAATGTATTAAAATGTTGAATAGTAATCTCGAGTTAGAGGAGGTGAGCCGTCCTTTAATGAATCCTCATTGATCATGATGTATAAGATTTGGAAGAAAGAATTCTAAACGTTTAGCGAGAATTTTGGCGTATATTTTTGAGTCAGTATTAATAAGAGAAATTGGATGATCATTTTTGACATTCGAGGGGTCCTTATCTGGTTTTGGAGAAAGAATGAGGAGGGCTTTACTAAAAGATCCAGGACTTTGTCTTATATTGATAAAGTGGAAATTTAATTCTAAGAGTTTATGAGCAATAGAGTCAATAAAGGTTTTGTAAAAGTCTAAAGAAAAACCATCTGGGACAGGGCTTTATTTGGTTTAAGATAGTGGATGGCTTGCCTCATTTCTAAAATAGTAATAGGAGAATCAAGGGAAGAAGTATCAACCGTATCATACAAATCATTTTTCTTCTTAATTTGGAAGAAAGAGTTGATATTTTCAGATTTGATGGAAGAATCATCTGATTTTAAATTTGTATAGAAGTGAATGAATGCATGGACAATATCTTTTGGATTAGACAATCTTATACCTTCGGAGGAAGTTATGTGAGTTACAATCGATTTCTCTTTCTTTTTCTTGAGATATGAAGCTAACATTTTGCCAGCTTTATTAGAGTTATTATTTAGTGTTGTTCTTGATCAGAGGATAGAATTGGAAGCTTTATCTGTACATGTTTTATTAAATTCAATGTGCTCCTTTATAAGGCTTTTTAGTATAATCGGATCTGGATTAGCATGATATGATCTTTCAAGTTCTTTTATTGAAGCTAAAAAAGAGTTGTGAGTATGTTCGGCCTGTCTCTTTTTAATGGCAACATATTGAATTATGAAGCCCCGTAAAGAGGCTTTGAAGGCATCCCAATTGTTGTATACCGACATATGTTGAGGAAGATTATATTCTTTAATAAAAGAGTTGTTTTTTCAATGAATGTTTGATCTTTTAAAAGAAATGAATTGAATCTCCATCTTGGTGAGGATTTCTTTCGAGGGAGACCAATTAAGTACCATATAAACTAGAGCATGATCAGAGATAGTTATAGGATCAATTTCTGAGTTTAAGGTAGAGGGAGCTAGAGATGAATTAACAAAAATATAATGAAGTCTCGAAAAGGATTAATGAGGTGGGGAGTAAAATGTAAAATTGGTTGTTTGAGGATGACAAAAATGCATGAATCCACCAGGTTTAGGTGTTGTATTAAATTTAAGAAGCTTTTACGGGATTTGGAGCTTATGAAATTCGAATATGATTTCCGTTCTGAAGCAAAATCAACAATCTGATTCATATCCCCACTGAAAACAAGAGTATCAAAAGACTTTAGTGAAAGTTTAGTGAGTAATGATGACCAAAAGGAGGGATTAAAGGCATTTGGCCATTTGCATTGACAATAGTTGCAGGAAGATTATTAATGATACTTTCAATTATAATCCATCTACCTTCTGGATCCTTTTCCTCACTGATTAGGGTGAAATTCAAACGTTTATTGATTAACACAGAAACTCCGGCTTTTTTATCAACAGCATTAGCAAAAAATGTATGGCTAGACCAAGAAGCTTTGATTTTATGATTTTCTTCATCAGAGCATAAATGGGTTTCTTTTAAGCAAATAATATCAGATTTCTGTTTAGAAAGTAATATATTAATCTTGCTGCACTTGATAGGGTGGCCCAGACCTTTAACATTCCATGTAGTAATCTTAATAGACATAGGGAGACATTAATATGATGTTAACTGTGAAAACCAATAAGAGTAAGTTACATTCATAAATATCTTTCCTTAAATACATTTTTAGAAACACCAGTGGACAATGGAATAGAGGTTATTGTATCTAAATGTGAGTTTGGAACAAATGGGGAATAACATAAGGAGGGGAAGACAACACGATAAAAAGAAGAGCAAGAAAATAAAAATGATAATAGTGATAAGGTAATTAATAAAGTTAAGTAATGACAGGAGTGTAAAGTAATTATTGTCTTCAGCAAAAAAGAAAAAGAACAAGAGTCTCCTAGGGGATGTCGGGTGTGAAGATGGAAAGGGCCTAACCGAAAGAGGTAGAGTAAAGAGAGAGTGTCAAGGTAGAGAGAAGGATTGAGCACATCAGTAAATCTGAATAGTTATAAAGAAAATATTAAATTCAAAAATGGAAGCAGAATATTATAGCAGACAAAATAGAGACATAGGTCATGAACTTGCACATTGTTTCGATTTTTCAGGTGGTGAATGAGGGTTCCATTGTTTTAATTGGAGATCTAGATATGTCCCTAAGATGGCTTGAGGTGGTAGGTATCTCCAATGGAATAGAAGAAGTTGACCTACTACGTTTAGGTGTACATTTTATATGCTGATGCTTGGGTGTCTTGAAGGATGGTACTGGAATTAGAGAGTCTGATGAGGAGTTGGTTACTGGCTTAGAAGGTGATGCGCCCATCGGGGTAGTTTGCAGAGCTTGAAGTAAGTCATATAGTTCATCAGGATTAGTGAATTATTTGGTGGGACCATCAGGAATGATGATAATCATCTTTTCTGGATCAAGTAGGCCGTATCTGATGTTAAGACTTTTTTGTTTTGGAAAGAATAGGAGATTTTTTCTTGGCCGTGTGAAGAATTTGCTGCGCTTGTTGATGTCGAAGAAAACATGTTATGATGGCTCTCGGTGAGGAATCCGTTCTGGTAAATAGAGATCTAATTCTATGGGCTTGTTAGAGAATGTAATTCCAAGTATGGAAGGGATCCAATTTATTAGGAAATTAATAGGGTCATCTCCTTCTGTCTTTTCTGGATGCCATAGAAACGTAGGTTATCCCTGCGATTCCTGTCCTCCAACTTTGTAATTTCCCCCTGTAATTGTAGTATTTTGGATTGCATGCATTCTAAACCTTCAATTCTATCTTCCACTGTGCTGATACTTTCCTCAACTTCATTTAGCCTGCCAGGAAAATGCTTAAAGGATAGTTCCGGGACTTTTTTTTTATTGTCCCTACGGTTCGGCCATGTGTTTTTAAGCATAAATCGGTAGATCGTAGAAAACTTTCCTATGGACCTTACCCGACTTTTCGTCCATTAACGCACTCGAAATCAGCCGCCATTTTCTGATAATCCTATCATTTCCCCCCATCGACCTGGCTCACCTGCTTTTGCGGCACTAAATCAAATCCCCCGCTCCTGAGCCTGACATCAGCAGACGCGTACCACCCATTTCCCAACGCCAAAGCACGTTTCGTGTCAACAATCGCTGCGCCTCAGCTAATGAAGTGTCGCCATGGAAATGGCAGGACGCCTCTTTCCTCAATAAGTATAAACACACCGTTTCACAACACACAGCAGCAGATTTTCAATTCCATTACTCTCTGTGTGTTACTTTGAGTATTCTGTGACTCGTTTCTGTGCTCTGGTCAGCTACCTTCGCCGCTTCTAGGCCTTGTGAACACCTGTACCATCTCTGTAAATTATTTTACTTTCTTTACCACACAATGGCTACAATAATGCCGTATATGTACGAGCCCGAGTACACTGAGGAAGAACTACTGAAAAGGCAAGCACGCGAAAACGATGGGGATTCGGACGGCAGTTGGGAGGACCAGTCAACGGATGAAGAGCCTGGACCATGTCGCATGGACGGCGTCTCCACCTGGTGCACGTGCAATCGGTGCGAGCTAATGCCAACTGAGGAGGAGAACTGCTGCTGCCGTGAAAATTCCGGGTGCTTGGCCTACATTTCGGAAGGCGAGCCAAGTCCGCAATGCATCACCGAGCTGCCACAGTTCAGGGAAGCCTGCCTCTCACGGACCGTGTTGAGGATGATGATGGTGCTTATGCACGAACTTCGCGGCACTGTTCGTCCGCGTAATCCGAGTAACGAGTAAGTATACTCTGGTTGTGATGTCAGTGATGCAACTACTATTTCATGGTCGTCTCCCACATATAAAATTACATCTACATATCATTCGAACGCATGTAAATTGGTTCCATATTGTGCATTTTCTAGATAGAATTTTTTTCAAAGCAGAATGACATTTTTTACCTGAATCGACATTGATAAGAAAGTTTTGTCATTTTAATACAGTTTGCATCTTTCTTTTTCACAGGTGGTACAGGCTGGTGGCATATTGTTGCTTCACTTGGTGGCTTCACGGGAGGCTCGGACACCGCGTTCGGAGAGTAATACCTGCCTGTGCGGTACTTGCCATTAGACAACATTTCCCCAGCGACAGTGGACAATACCGCGGATTTTCCCTGGATGTGCTGCAACCGGAACTTTACAATGTGTAATGTTTATTATTTATGTTCAATTGAAATTAAGATCTAAAATAAAACCCAACATATATTTTAACAATGGTTGTTTTGATTTTTTAAATGAATCTAGTGTGTCTCCATTGAATAGTCTTCCTGTGCCTTGTCTTGTCACACCACATGTCTCCGGCCAGCATCCTCCCTCACGCTGGCCGCCCACCTTCAATCCACATAACCGTTGAACCCATATGCAGCAGACATACATATGTTATTTTGCGGGTTGGCATCAAGCCTCCCGGCCTTGCCTCCTCCCCAAAAAATACTTACCACACCACTTTGTTCAAGCGTTGGCAATAAAAGGCCGTTGGATTTTATTGATACAAAACATGGTTATAGGTAAATAATCAATATGGTTGATCATAATAAATCATCCTTTTGGGCACCGGGTACAGAGATGACCCCCTCTGGCCCGTGCCGCCTTGCCACCACAGGCCAGCCTGCTGCTGACTAACTGCCTAGGCATCCAGGGTCTCCAGGGTGAACTGCACCCATATATTCTCCTGGGAGGGTGAGGTATTTATAAACTCACCCCCCTGCCTTCCATGTACTAGATCCTGCAGCCTGCCTCTTACATGCAGTTAGATGGCCTCTCCTTGGTGAGGCCCTGCGGCAAACGAGTCTTGTTTGCACGACCACCGCCCCAATCCACCCCCCCGCCCTATCAAAGGCAGTTCGCACCGGGGTACTTGTGCTGGCAAGTGGAGCTGTCAGGGAGCGATAAAGGCCAAGAGGTGCCAAAGACCATGTACACTTCAAAGTGGTCTATAGAGCATGGGTTGTTGTTCCCATGTCTACCTCCAGACCCCGTGTCTCCTGCCAAGCATCCCCCCTCACGCTGGACGGCCCCCTGCAATCCACATAATGCCACGACATATACACGTCATTCATTCACAAACACACCCCTGTTTTGAATTCTTTATAACCCACTTCATATTTCTAATGAGAACTTCTTTGCGCTTTGCTAGTCAACCCGTGAAGGTGCTGGTTATCTGCTCTTCGTCTCTGTGAACTTCCGTGACCACTTCGAGGAAACTCGTCAGTTTGCAAACCTGTGAACTGCTCCCTGTTCTACGACAAGAAACTACTCTGATCCCTGCATCTAACTGTTTGTTCGTCAAGGTAAGGCCATGTACCATAATCATTTTGCGTCCAATTTCTTTTTGTTCAAGACAGTACATGCAAGGAACTACTCACATGTTCTGAGTTTAGTCAAATTATCTTTCTATTTTTTTAAAGTTATTCAAATACTTATCCGCATGTGAATAACGTGTATAGTTCCAAGAACCAAAACGAACCTTGCATTGAACCTTTTATGTGTCATTTAATTTTTTAACACATTGGTATTCATAGAGAATTGTTGATCTTTACTTTTCAGAACTTTCCACAATGCCTGCCTGTTCCATTGGCGGTTGCCCTTCGAAGACCCATAATAAATCTGAAGGTACTATAATGCATGTTTTCCCTAAGACAATAGATCAGATAAAAGAATGGGTCCGATATTGCGGATATCCACCGTCTGAGCTTGAAAGTAGAGTCCTAGAAGTCTTTGCGGACAAGAGGGGTGATCGATACCGCATCTGCAGCAGGCACTTTAGCTCAGACAAGTACTCCACATCATTGCTAATAAAGAAGAACACACCGCGAGCGAGGCGAAAATTGCTCTCAACCGCTATTCCCACTCTATTCGTCCAAATCCCTCCACTGGTGAGTCAAGTTTACGTATTTATCTCTCGGCCTTGCGGTAGTGTGTAGCATTAGCTAACAATAATTTCCCCATTTATGTATCCACTCAATATGAAGGCGGAAGATTCTCCATCCGTGTCGTTATTGCAGTCATCAGCCACTTCAAGCGCCTATCGGGTAATCTTACTTAGCTATTCTGCCACTGACTTGTGTTGGGCATGTAAATCAATAGTTTTAATTTATCGTGTGATTATTTTACCTAATGGTACACCCTTGTACTCGTCCTCTAGTCTTTGTTTTCAGTTATAATTATTGTTATCCAAAATAATGCAAGTACTGCCTTTCAGGGAGATGCTGAGGAGTCCAACGTATTGACGACAACCGTTGATGTCACTCAGATGCTCGAGGTACGTTTCCGGACAGTTCCATCGATGGAGATCATCAGATCTTGCATTCTTGTAGCGTGATTGTTACACACAATGTTTCATTCGTTTTTAGCCATTGATATGTCCTTCTGTCGTCGCCCTCCTGTGTGTCTTCTTTTTTCAATATTGTGTTCATTACTAATGAAAGTCCTATGTTTCAGGGAGTCGATGGAGCATTAGTCCAAGAAGAAGGGGGAGCATGCAGTTACGGGTCGGCGCAACAGCTTGTAGAAGTGTGCACCGCAGTTACATCGTCCCTGGATGTTCTTATGCATTTCGAGGTATGGATACTGACAGTTCGATAAAGCGAAATCATATGACATGATTACATCCGCTATACTTCCTTCTTTATTAACGCAAGTACTATGTTTCAGGGAGATGACGGAGCTTCTTCTACAAGAACATCACCCCTAGTAGTTGATGCAGATCTCTGGGTGGTGACACTTCCAACGATCGAGCAAATCGAATCATATTTACATATCCATTATTTATTTTAGACAACTGATCATTTGTGCAGGTCTATTTAGATGAGCCGTTGACGCCTGCACAAAGTTTATGTTCTTTTTAACAAAATAGAAAACCATACTAATGCAATTACTGTGTTTCAGGGAGTTACTGAAGCATCATCTTCAATAATATCATCAATGGAAGTCTATGGGGAGCCCGAGGTATGGATCTTGACAGTTCCATCTAACTAGATCAACAATGCGTGAATAATTGTCGTTTGAATGTTCTACACAAAGCGTTCATTCGTGTTTTGCTATTGAGATGTACGTGGGTATTGGTCCCCAAGTACATTTTGTGTTTTCAATATTATTATACATACTAATGGAAGTTCTATGTTTCAGGGAGTCGATGGAGCGTCAGTGCATGATGGATGTGCTTATCATGAAAATATAGTTGTTGCAGCGCAAGAGGAAGTGGAGACATGCACACACGAGTCGGAGCAACAGCGCCCTGATGTTGAAGTTCGAGGCAAGAAAGTTTCAAAGAAAAGAAAGCAAAAGAAGGTTAGTGTCCTGGTCACTATATTATGTTGTTTTTCACTGTTAATAGTTCAATACTGTTAAGTTGTGTTTAAACTGAACATCCCTTTTCCAATCTGTCCTCTAGTTGCGAGTGGGTGTACGAACTAGATCTACACAGACAGTGAAGCGAACGAGAGATGTTGCTTGTCAAAGCTTTTGGCAGGGACTTGAGACTGGAGATGCATCGTGCCAATGGGAAGAATATGAAGTGGTTGACAACGGAGCTATACCACCACCAGCCATTGATAGTGAATGTCCTCCTGGTAGTTCGGATGCAGTCGGAGATCAATTTACAGAATCCACACCCGCAAAAACTAAGACCGCGAGAAAGTTGAAGAAATTGTTTTATTCACCCATCGCCGGAGAAGGAACAGATGTTGCAATGGAAGAGAATGAAGTGGACGACAATGAAACACCATCAATATCACTGAACATAGCGGAAGACGATATCAGAGATTCTACCTTTCATGTGAGTGACATGTCCTCAACGTTACAGGCCGAACCAGCTGGGATGCAGAGTGACAGTATAAGGAAAGAGGCCAAATTCATTGTATTCGATAGTTGTTTGATTGATATTATTATTCGGATGAAATGTGGGCATTCGGTTGGTGGGGAAGTATGTGGGGAGCCATTGATTAATGTGACTCGTGCAATTCGAGGCACTAACCTTAAAATACATGCCACCTGTACAAAATATCATCCTTTCTCATGGTCTGCACAACCCCTGCTGGGGCAACTGCCAGCAGGCAATCTACTTTGTGCAGCGGCTGCACTTTTTAGTGGTTCAAGTTTTAAAAAGTTAGAGTCTTTCTTTCAGTTTGTGGGAATCCATTTCATTGCGAAAACTAAGTTCTACAAATACCAAACCGATTATCTATTTCCAGCCATTAGCGAAGCTTGGAAAATGGAAAAAATGTCTATTGATAGTACATTCGCGGGCAAACGGTTCAGGCTAGCCGGTGATGGACAGTGCGACAGCCCAGGATTTTCAGCCAAGTACTGCACCTACCACTTTCAGGACATGGAAAGTAAGAAAATTGTGAGTTCGGTGGTCGTGCAGGTGTCACAAAGTACATCCTCAGTGGCCATGGAGAAAGTTGGCTTTGTAGCATCATTGCAAGAACTACAATCGCGGGGAATGGTGATCGACCTGATAGCCACGGACAGACACGTTTCAATTGCCAAGACAATGAGAGAAGAGTACAAAAATATAAATCACCAATTTGACGTTTGGCATCTTGCAAAAACAATCAATAAAAAAATGTCGGCTGCAGGTAAAAAAAAAAGATATGCAAGGTATTTCACAGTGGTCCAAGTCAATCAGCAAACCATCTTTGGTGGAGCTCAAAAACATGTGGAGGGTCGTTGGAAATTCTACTGGAAAAATGGCGGTCAGTAATGCTACACTGTAGCAACGTTCACTGCTGGACCACAAACTAACATTTCCACAATTGTGAACATGGCCATCTGTCCACAGAGGAGGCACGGAAGAAGAAGTGGTTGATTCCTTCATCACCCACTCACTAAGCCATTGAAAAGATTGTATTTGATAAAACTATAACAAGAGATTTGAGGGGACTCACGGAATTCTGCCACACAGGAGATTTGGAGGTGTCCACAATATGTGCCTAAAGTACAGGCCAAAACGATTGCATTTTGGCATGGAGGGCACGATAAATCGGACTCTTCTAGCGGTCTTGACACATAACCATAATGTTGGCCGTCAACAAAGTAGGACGACCGGAACTTTAGGGACGCTTTGCTACAATAAGGCCTTCATTAAAAGAAGTAAACAATGGGTTATCAAACCAGTGTTTGAGGATATGCAATATGACTTTATTGAGAGACTTATTGTTCATGTCCTAGATAGGCACATACATGGAGTTGTGAACGAACCTGTGCAGGGGACAACTGCATTGCCACCCAACATTGCCTCTGTTCCATGTCCACCTAAAGAAGAGCTCATTGAGAAATACACATCACGGTTTAAATGATTGTAATTTGATAGTCTGTTCTCTCGAGTCTCCTCATGTCACAGGCCCATTGAATATGTGTATCTATGTAATGTGTAAATAAAAGTGATTGCTCAGTGTACATGCAATGTGTCTCTCCACCGTTGCCCCTCCCTTCACCGTGCAGTTGTGCGAACCACCCGGGTGTCACCTGTGACTTTGCTCTGGAGTCTCCTCATGTTGCAGGCCGATTGAATATGTGTAACTATGTATTGTGTAAATAAAAGTGATTGCTCAATGTACATGCAATGTGTCTATCCAACCTTGTTCATTTGCGCATTAAATTAAACCAAACAGTAATATAAATCATTTTTCAAAAAATATAGAATGTCTCCGTATTTATGGTTCTCTGGGGCTGAAAATGCACGCAGACAAAATGCAAAGATGGAGTGTAAATTTCAAGTCCTGTGAGATGGCCTTACACTGAATTTAGCTAACTAGGAATGTGTGCTCGTTCAAAGTGAAGGTCAGCTGCTTTGATTTTTTGCTCGGGTGCCGGAATGGCCCACGACTCAGTATAAGGTTCTATTGTTATTTGACCTTGACAGGCCGGGACCATCCCAAAAGACTTCTTTTTGGGGGTGTGGGGCAATAACGTAAGAAACGATAATGAATATAATTTCAGAAACGAAAGCCATTTAATGTTCGTTCATTAGAAGAAATAACGTCGGCATAGAAGGAGTGGTATTTCGGGGCCTTCCTACGCACAGACACAATGGAAAATGCAAATATAATGCAAATATAATGCAAGTAACTCTTTAGATGAGTTTATACCGCAATTTAATTACTATACAGTAGCTTTAAAGACGGGTTAAGTTGTACTTGTTCGTTCTATGTGGCATATTGTTTTGTACCGCGCACTATCTTGAGGAGTACAAGTATGCCCTTACGCGGTACTAACGGCTAGATGCAACATACAGACTGTTGTGGTGGCCTTGTGCCTCGTTGTTGGAACAGCCATGCGATTATCAGTGCGACCGAAGAGCTTATTTTATCGTAAACCAACACCCTGTGTACTGCACACGAACATCGCTTGCCTCAAGACGAACTATTTTGGATCGAGAGCAAAGAAAAATGCAAATCGCTGAATATTCTCTAAACATTTGATGTCCAATAAATGTACTTTGCCAAATGTACAATCTTGCCGTTTGCTTTTAAACCACAGTTTCATATTCCGAATTGTGGCGCTGTATTGTGAGATGATCTAAGACCCTGTGTACAGCAAAGGAACATCGCGTGCCTCAAAACGAACTTTTTGGAACGTGAGCAAATAAAAATGAAAATCGCTGAATATTCCCTAAACATTTGATGTCAAATAAATGTACTTTACCAAATTTACAATCTTGCGGTTTGATTTAAAAGTACAGTTTCATATTCCCAATTGTGGCGCGCTGTGTTGTGAGCTGATCTGTGTTGATTTCCGGGTTCTGTGTGGAGTCGCGTAGGAGACGCCTGGGCGCGTTTGCCTACGCAGCACAGTCACGTCACGGATAGAGGCGGGGAATATGAATGTTTTGATAAAGTCTGTTTCAGGGGTGGGGGATTTGATTTAGTGCCGCAAAAGCAGGTGAGCCAGGTCGATGGGGGGAAATGATAGGATTATCAGAAAATGGCGGCTGATTTCGAGTGCGTTAATGGACGAAAAGTCGGGTAAGGTCCATAGGAAAGTTTTCTACGATCTACCGATTTATGCTTAAAAACACATGGCCGAACCGTAGGGACAATAAAAAAAAGTCCCGGAACTATCCTTTAACGTCATTTTTGAAGTCTTTCAATTTATCTTGAATGGAAGATGAACCAGAATCAAGTGAAGACGTGGAGGTACATATACTGCCAAGTTCTTGCAGAATGTTTTCCATGCTGGCCTTAATGGATGAATTCTCTGTTGACATCATTATTAGAAAGTTATAATAATAGTTGGAAGCAAACGTAAAGAAATAAATAATGGGAAGGAAAAAAATGCACTTGTTCATGTAGAAAAGCTAATTGCAGGCCAGAAAAAAATATTAATGTAGGTTGAAAGAGTTAAATAAAGTTATCTCTGTCGAATATGAGGAAAGTTAATGATGTATTAGGTTTGCAAAAATCCAGAATAGTGAGGATAAAAATGAAAACCTGTTGGTAATAGATTCAGTAAAAACCTTATGGTGGTTCAAACTGATATATATTCTGCGAGGATAAAATGACTTGGTAATTATCAGCACGTCCAAACGAATTGTGCAAGTAAATGAATGTATTACGTTGCTCATATGAAATGACTTATGAAAAATAGCATGTTGACTACAAACCACATCAGTTGGACAGGAGAGATGTAGTTATTCAACTGGAGATTGGTGTTTTCCAAATCTTTAATATAATCAGACTCTTCAGGATAAGGCAGAAATGCTCAAAGTAATGAGTATAAATGACACATCTGTCCACTGTATAGAGAAACTGATTTAAAATATATCTACAGGCTTTGTTATGGTGAAAAGGCGTATCTTTATAAGAGCGGAGTAACTTCACCGTTCCATTCCGATCAGCTGACGTGATACGTCAGGTGACTCCCACTCGACACTGCAGCTTTAGGCCTTTTCAGAGTTCCGTTCGCTTGAACGCGCAGATGGATTCAAACGCGGAGGTTAGCAGAGGCTTATAATGAAGATTCACCGGTAAGTGTAGAACCACTCAGAATGTCTGAAACTTGTAATTTTATATCGTAACCAGCAAGTTTATGAGGTAAAGCGGTTCCATGAGGTGACGCTTTCCCATAGCGTTCGGACGTGGTCAAGTATTATTAAAGAAATGATGTGTTATAATTCGTGGTCCGCGTCTGATACTACTACAACGTTGCATGTTAGCATCTGCTTCTTTATAACGTCGGAAAGCATTAGTATTAAGCAAGAAAATTATCTCTCTTTCTCTGGAGCTCCTCAGTTACGCGGTCATTTTCGTCGCCGCTCGCCCATGCCCTCAGGGGTGATGTTCTGATTGGCTATTAACAACACATCATTGTTTTTTTTGTCATCCTGTTTTTCCTTTTCACAATATGTATGCCCTCAGCTCGCAGGAGGACTGATGAAGCAAAGAAGTAGGGTTTTATATACCTGAAGTAAGGGGAAGGGACAAAACATAATTTTGGGGAAAAATTCCTTTCCGAAGTTTGGTGCCTCTACAAGAGAGTACTGTGATGAGGAAGAATAACATTTGGAGCAATGCTGATTACCATAAGTAGTCAAAGTATTCTCCTCTCCACACAGTACCACATGTAAACCAGTCTTTGCCAGCTGAACCAAAGGGGTAGATATCTATCCTTTATTTCATATTATAAGCACAGGAAAATCAATCAAACATCTGGAATGTACTCAAAATAGAATACAGGCATGTAAGAGGTAAACTTTAACTATAAAGTAATTTAATACCATTTCACATGTACAAATGGTACAAGTACAATGTAAGAAGCTGTGTGATTGACTGAAGTACAGCCAGCAGGGATATCATTTCACTAAAATGCCAGGAGTAGCGGAAGTTTCAACAAACAACCCTTGACCTCTGTGACATCACAGGATGTGAAGTCATTTGACCCCACCCCGAAGTGACAACACAGGAAGCAATGGCACACAACCTTTTTCACCCCTTGACAAAAGGGGAACTGGGATCACATATCATTGTTCCTAAGTACACTACAAACATATGATTACAATATCACTGTAATGTGTAATACATTTCATACAAGAACGGATTACCATTTGTATCGTTAATTTCAGTGTGTATGGACCCATAATACCAAATTATTGTGAATGCAAGCAGACGTCCAAGGTCAAATGATAATGATGCATTATTATATAGCACGTACGCTGAAGTGCTTTATGTAGAACCCATGTACATACAATATCACCCAACCTGTATTGGTACTTTTAACGACCTCCGCGGGATGAAAGGCTGAGATAGCCTTGCTGGGATTCGAACCAACAACCTACAGATCAAACAAACATCTCAACAGTGAGCACGCAACCCACTGAGCTATCTTACCGGCTATAGTAAAATTAACAATTACATGCCTGAATGTTCTCAAAGTCAGAATGCAAATTACACTCTGTAGTGGATACAATTAAACTGGTAACTGTGAACAGCAGGCCAGTTCATCTGCAGGTCTGGTGCAAATTTGGCCACATGTCAAGCTTGCCTGGTTCTACTTTTCAGGCTACAGAGATTGGCAAAATACATACCATTGGGGGGGTTCATAATGGTGTATTAAAGAATTTAGAGTAGTGCAGGGAGAGCAGTGAACTCACACAGCATCCCGTATTCTGGGCACTGATTATCTCATACATGCAAGCAAACATTGTGAACAGAATGGCTGGGAGATACGAAAGATTTAGGGTCACTGTTACATTTGTGGAACCCCCCTTTTTTTAAGAGGTCTGAACACGAAATCCAGCCACTCCAGAAACAAAGAGACATGGCGCTGGCCACAGCCCAGGAGCTTCGGCTTGTAAAAGTAAAATGTATCTTTTTGTTTTACATTGTTTTTTTAGAGGTAGAGAAAGGAGACCACAGGGGTAGCAAGGGAGACCACAGGGGTCGCAGTTGCGACCCTTGGCAACCCCCAAATGATGTCCCCGACAGCCAGTCAAATCACAGATCCTTGAAAGCCTTGCCACTGAATACCTCCCAATGAACTCCTCTCTGTTACCCACACCCGTCACATTTTCCCTGTCTCCCACACTTTCCTCTCTTGTTTCCTTCTGCTCGCCTCTACGTACTGTCCATTCACAATCTCTCTTTCTTCTGGTTGTCCCTTGCCCTCCTTGTGCTTCATCTGGCTTTCCCTCCTTCTCTCCTCTTGCCGGAAAAAACTGGAATGCTCTCCCTCTGTCATTTCGGTCTCTAGCTAGTCCCTCTCTCTTTAAATTTAGACGTAGAGATAACCTCATTTTTCCCCCAATCTTTTTCCCCACGATCTGACTGACTGATTTCTCTTCTCTTGTACCTTTTTTGCTCCTTATGTAAAGTGCTTAGGGCGTTAAGCACTACATGCATTAAATCTAAATACAAATACAAAATATACCCTGGCCCCCGCTGTTCTTGCCTTTGGGGGTTTCACCCCTATGGGCCCCTCCCATAGCTACGCTTCTTGTGGGGCTTCAGGCCCATGACACCCCCCCCACTCTGGGACCAAGCCCACACAACAATTCCTCTTGCCCACACTCCCATACCCTACCACAGACCAACTAACCCCATGTTAGGCCCAACCCCCAATCCCCTTCTCTTCTCTAGTGCGGTGCACCCAGCTCTACTTCCAGACACTGCCAAGAAGCCACTGAATAAAGAAAGTGGACTATGCTTTTGGTCCATTTATGTTGTCTGTTTGGGCCGGTCAGCTACCCATATTCGGCAAAGATAGTTTTGATGAGTCAATCTTCACGAATATGAGTAGAACTCAATGTAAAACATGCAATAATAGACATAAATTGTTTCTCTCATAGACCTAACTTATATAAAAGAACACAAAAGGTATATGCAGGAAAACAATACACATTTAGAGATTTGCCAATAGTTGGACAATGCGTGACAAAAAAACAGACTGTTTTCGTGTCTCGAAAATGAAATGAGTGAATATGGTCAATGCACCAACAGTAGTTCTGAGAGTGTAATGCGGTAGCACAAGAGAACCTACGGGCATCCAGCTCAAGACCTTCTGAAGAGGTCTGCCTGTTTTGTATGCACACAAACTACAGATATTCTCACTTGCATTAATTCATTTCGTGATCCCATCAATTTTTACAGTGGAAGACCCCACCCATAAATAAATTCCTTCTAATCGCACACACATCCCTGTTAATCAGAAAGCATAAATATCTTTAAGATGTCGGCGACCACTATCTCATGTAATTTATGGATGGACATCTGTGTAGTGCAGAGTTTCTGTGTTGTTTTTCACCCATTCACAAAAACAATCATAAATGCTACCCACCAAATACGGCATTTTCACGAATCACTATATATTCTGCTTGGCTTTCTCTGACAGCATGTGGGCAGAGATGCATTCAAATGCATGGAAAATCTTGGGATGGAAAGTAGGACTTTAAGCTGTGCCTGGCAAATTCCTTCTATCAAATCAGCGATTACATGATGGTCGTGTTCCCCATCCACCTACATCAAATTAAGACCTAATGTACAAATGCCTAGAACTCCTCATTATTATCACACTTTGTTCTTTTATACTGCCCACAAATTGATAAATTACTGACATGGCAGGAGGCCTCGCACTCTACTATCTCTATTGCATACTGTGCTGGCGAGGGAACATTAACATATTTTTCTACCAGCTAAAACATAAAACATGCTGACCTGATGTTTGTAGGCATTACCCTCTGATTGCACAAACTACTTACATTATTTTTTATTTTTTAATTTTTTACAGTGTAATGCTATATATATATATATATATATATATATATATATATATATATATATATATATATATATATATATATTCAGTGAAAAAACGTTGTTCATGGGACGTTATGGTCAATGACATTTGTGATGTCATCTTTGATGTCCTGGGTGTTAGGCTTAGCAGTGCACCGTGGTGGCGCGAGTTATGGTTGCTTAACTTACCATAACTGGCAAATTTCAAGGGTTTTTCGGTTTTACTTGGAACCATAACATCCCTTTGACAAAGTTATTTCACTCAATGTCATAGGTTTTTAGTAGTGCAACTTAACCATAACGTCCCTGTAACACATTTTTTTTTACTGAATTTTATAGGTTTTTATTAGTGCAACGTCACCATAACATCCTTTTCAATAGATGAGGACCAATAGCATCTTAGGTCCTCAAAGTGGGAACCACGGTGGCCTGCGGCGTCCTGGTGTAGGAAGGAAAATCTTTTACCAAGATGGCCACCATGGAAAGGGAAGGCGGGGTGTATAAAGAGAACACAACAGGGCATGAGCGGAGGGTGGGGGGGAACAGGGGAGACACATGGGCATGAGCGGGGGTGAGAGGGAACAGGGTACAAACGGGGCATGAGCAGGGGCTGGGGGGAAAGGAAGGAAATACGGGGCATGAGCGGGAGTGGGGGGAACACGAGAGAGACACGGGCATGAGCAGCGGGTGGGGGGAACATGAGAGACACGGGGCATGAGCGGGGGTGGGGAGGAACATGAGGGAGACACGGGGTATGAGCGGGGGTGGGGAGGAACACGAGGGAGACACGGAGCATGAGCGGGCGGTGGGGGAAACGGCACACACACGGGGCATGAGCGGGGGATGGAGGGAACAGGGCACACACGGGACATGAGCGGGGGGAGGGAGAGAGACAAGGGGCATGAGAGGGGGGTGGGGGCAACAGGAGACACACGGAGCATAAGCGGGGGTGAGGGGGTACACGAGGGAGACACAGGGCATGAGCGAGGGGGTGGGGGGTACACGAGGGAGACACGGGGCATGAGCTGGGGTGGGGGGAACAGGGCGCACACGGGGCATGAACGGGGGTGGGGGAAAACAGGGCACACACGGGGCATGAGCGGGGGGTGGGGGGAACAAGGCACAAACGGGACCTAAGCGGGGGAAGGAGAGAGACAAGGGGCATGAGCGGAGGGTGGGGGGAACACGAGGGAGACAGGGAATGAGTGGGGGGTGGGTGAACACGAGTGAGACACGGGGCATGAGCAGGGGGTGGGGGCAACAGGAGACACACGGGGCATGAGCAGGGGTGAGGGGGTACATGAGGGAGACACAGGGCATGAGCTAAGGGGTGGGAGGTACACAAGGGAGACACGGGGCATGAGCTGGGGTGGGGGGAACAGGGCGCACACGGGGCATGAGCGGGGGAGGGGGTAACAGGGCACACAAAGGGCATGAGCGGGGGTTGGGGGGAACAGGGGAGACACACGGGGCATGAGCAGGGGGTAGGGGGAAGGGGAGAGACACACGGGGCATGAGCAGGGGGTGGGGTGAAAGGAGGGAGACACGGGGCATGAGCGGGGGGTGGGGGGAAGGGGAGAGACACACGGGGCATGAGCGGGGGTTGGGGGGAGGAGAGAGACACACGGGGCATGAGCGGGGGTGGGGGGAAGGGGAGTGAGACATGGGGCATGAGCGGGGGTGGGGGGGAAGGGGAGAGAGACACGGGGCATGAGTGGGGGTGGGGGAAGGGGAGAGACACACGGGGCATGAGCGGGGAGTGGGGGGAAAGGAGGGAGACACGGGGCATGAGCAGGGGGTGGGGGAAGGGGAGAGACACACGGGGCATGAGCGGAGGGTGGGGGGGAAGGGGAGAGAGGCACAGGGCATGAGCGGGGGGTGGGGGGGAAGGGGAGAGAGACACAGGGCATGAGCGGGGGTGGGAGAAAGGGGAGAGAGACACAGGGCATGAGCGGGGGGGAAGGGGAGAGAGACACTGGGCATGAGCGGGGGGTGGGGTGTAGGGGAGAGAGACACGGGGCATGAGCGGGTGTGGGGGGGAAGGGGAGAGAGACACGGGGCATGAGTGGGGGTGGGGGGAAGGGGAGAGAGACACGGCATGAGCGGGGGGTGGGGGTAAGGGGAGAGAGACACGGGCATGAGCGGGGCGTGGGGGGAAGGGGAGAGACACACGGGGCATGAGCGGGAGTGGGGGGGAAGGGGTGAGACAGGGCATGAGCGGGGGTGGGGGGAGGGGAGAGACATGGGGCATGAACGGGGGGTGGCGGGGTAACACAAGGGAGACAAGGGGCATGAGCAGGTGGCGGGGGGTAACAGGGGAGACAGGGGGCATGAGCGGGGGCGGAGGGGTAACACAAATGAGACACGGGGCATGAGCGGGGGGGTGGGGGGTAACATGGGGGTAACACAAGGGAGGCACGGGGCATGAGCGGGGGTTGGGGGGTAACACAAGGGAGACACGGGGCATGAGCGGGGGGTGGGGGGAACAGGGGAGACATGGGGCATGAGTGGGGGGTGGGGGGGAAGGAGGGAGACACGGGGCATGAGCGGGGGGTGGGAGAAAAGAGGGAGACACGGGGCATGAGCGGGGGGTGGGGGGAAGGGGAGAGAGACACGGGGCATGAGCGGGGGGTGGGGGGAACAGTAGGGAGACAAGGGGCATGAGCGGGGGGTGAGGAGGAAGGGGAGAGACACATGAGGCATGAGCGGGGGGTGGGGGTAAGGGGTGAGACACACAGGTCATGAGCGGGGGGTGGGGGGGAAGGGGAGAGACACCCGGGACATGAGCGGGTGTGGGGGGAAAGGAGGGAGCCACGGGGCATGAGCGGAGGGTAGGGGGAAGGGGAGGGACACACGGGAGATGAGCGGGGGGTGGGGGGAGGGGAGAGAGACACGGGGCATGAGAGGGGGGTGGGGGGGAAGGGGAGAGAGACACGGGGCATGAGCGGGGGCTGGGGGGAAGGGGAGAGACACACGGGGCATGAGCGGGGGTGGGGGAAAGGGGAGAGACACAGGGCATGAGCGGGTGGTGGGGGGGTAACACAAGGGAAACATGGAGCATGAGCGGGGTGTGGGGGGGTTACACAACAGAGACACGGGGCATGATCAGGGGGTGGGGGGTAACAGGGGAGACAGGTTTTGAGCGGGGAGTGGGGGGAACAGGGGAGACATGGGGCATGAGCGGGGGGTGGGGGGGAAGTGGAGAGAGACACACGGGGCATGAGCGGGGGTGAGGGGGGAACAGTCGGGAGACACGGGACATGAGCGGGGGGTGGGGGGGAAGGGGATGAGACACGGGGCATGAGCGGGGGGTGGGGGGAACAGTAGGGTGACATAGGGCATGATCAGTGGGTGGGGGGAAGGGGAGAAACACACGGGACATGAGCAGGGGATGGGGGGAAGGGCAGAGACACACGGGGCATGAGCAGGGGGTGGGGGGGAACAGGAGAGACACAGGGCATGAGCGGGGGTGGTAGGAACAGTAGGGAGACACAGGACGTGAGCAGGAGGTGGGGGAAGGGGAGAGACACACAGGCATGAGCAGGGGTGGGGGCAACAGTAGGGAGACACGGGGCATGAGAGGGGGGTGGTGTGGAAGGGGAGAGACACACGGGGCAAGAGCGGAGGGGTGGGAGTTTAGGGGAGAGGGACATGGGGCATGAGCGGGGGGTGGGGGGAAAGGGGAGAGACACGGGGCATGAGCGGTTGGTGGGGTGAAGGGGAGAGACACACGGGGCATGAGCGGGGGTTAGGGGGAACGGGAGAGACACGGGGAATTAGCAGGGGGTGGGGGGAGGGAAGAGACACACAGGGCATGAGCGGGGGTGTGGGAAGGGGAGAGACACGGGGCATTAGCAGGGGGTGGGGGGAGGGAAGAGACACACGGGGCATGAGCGTGGGGTAGGGGAAGGGGAGAGACACACGGCGCATGAGCGGGGGTTAGGGGGAACGGGAGAGATACGGGGCATTAGCAGGGGGTGGGGGAGGGAAGAGACACACGTGGCATGAACGGGGGTGGGGGGAAGGGGAGAGACACACGGGGCATGAGCGGGGGGTGGGGTGTAGGGGAGAGAGACACAGGGCATGAGTGGGTTGTGGGGGGAACAGTAGGGAGACACGTGGTATGAACGGGGGTGGGGGGAAGGGGAGAGACACATGGGGCATGTGTAGGGGTGGGGGGAAGGGGAGAGAGACACGGGGCATGGGCGGGGGCAAGGGGAGAGAGACACAGGGCATGAGCGGGGGGTGGGGGGAAGGGGAGAGACACACGGGGCATGAGCGGGGGGTGGGGGGAAAGGAGGGAGACACGTGGCATGAGTGGAGGGTGGGCGGAAGGGGAGAGACACACGGGGCATGAGCGGGGGGTGGGGTGGAGAGACACGGGGCATGATCGGGGGGTGGGGGAGAGGGGAGAGAGACACGGGGCATGAGCGGGGGGTGGGGGGAAGGGGAGAGAAACACGGGGCATGAGCGGGGGGTGGGGGGAAGGGGAGAGAGACACGGGCATGAGCGCGGGGTGGGGGGAAGGGGAGAGACACATGGGGCATTAGCGGGGGGTGGAGGGAGGGGAGAGACTCACGGGGCATGAGCGGGGGGGTGGGGGAAAGGAGGGATCCACGGGGCATGAGCAGGGGGTGGGGGGAAGGGGAGAGACACACGGTGCATGAGCAGGGGGTAGGGGGGAGGGGAGAGAGACACGGGGCATGAGCGGTGGGTGGGGGCAAGGGGAGAGAGACACGGGGCATGAGCGGGGGTGGGGGGAAGGGGAGAGACAGATGGGGCATGAGCGGGGGGTGGGGGGAAAGGAGGGAGACACGAGGCATGAGCGGAGGGTGGGGGGAAGGGGAGAGACACATGGGGCATGAGCAGGGGGTGGGGGGTAGAGACACGGGGCATGATCAGGGGGTGGGGGGAGGGGAGAGAGACACGGGGCATGAGCAGGGGTAGGGGGAAGGGAAGATACACACAGGGCATGAGCGGGGGGTGGGGGGAAGGGGAGAGAGACATGGGGCATGAGCTGTGGTAGGGGGGAAGGGGAGAGTGACACGGGGCATGAGCGGGGGGTAGGGGGGAAGGGGGGAAGGGGAGAGAGACATGGGGCATGAGCGGGGGGTGGGGGGAAGGGGAGAGAGACACGGGGCATGAGCGGGGGGTAGAGGGGAAGGGGAGAGAGACACAGAGCATGAGCGGGGGGTGGGGGGAAGGAGAGAGAGACACAGGCATGCCCGGAGGTGGGGGGTAAGGGGAGAGACACAGGGCTTGAGCGGGGGGTGGGGGGAAGGGGAGAGACACACGAGGCATGAGAGGGGGTGGGGGGAACAGGAGGTAGACACGGGTCATGAGCGGGGGGTGGGGGGGAAGGGGAGAGACACACTGGGCATGAGCAGGGGTGGGGGGTAGGGGAGAGACACACGGGGCATGAGCAGGGGGTGGGGGGAAGGGGAGAGACACGGGGCATGAGCTGGGGGTGGGGGGAAAGGAAGGAGACACGGGGCATGAGCAGGGGGTGGGGGAAAGGAGGGAGACACGGGGCATGAGCGGTGGGTGGGGGGAAGGGGAGAGACACACGGGGCATGTGTGGGGGTGGTGGGAACAGTAGGGAGACAAGGTGCACGAGCGAGGGGTGGGGAGGAAGGGGAGAGACACACGAGGCATGAGCAGGGGGTAGGGGGAAGGGGATGGGACACGGGGCATGAGCAGGGGGTGGGGGGAACAGTAGGGCGACATAGGGCATGAGCAGGGGGTGGGGGAAAGGAGGGAGACACGAGGCATGAGCGGAGGGTGGGGGGAAGGGGAGAGACACATGGGGCATGAGCAGGGGGTGGGGGGTAGAGACACGGGGCATGATCAGGGGGTGGGGGGAGGGGAGAGAGACACGGGGCATGAGCAGGGGTAGGGGGAAGGGAAGATACACACGGGGCATGAGCGGGGGGTGGGGGGAAGGGGAGAGAGACATGGGGCATGAGCTGTGGTAGGGGGGAAGGGGAGAGTGACACGGGGCATGAGCGGGGGGTAGGGGGGAAGGGGAGAGAGACATGGGGCATGAGCGGGGGTGGGGGGAAGGGGAGAGAGACACGGGGCATGAGCGGGGGGTAGAGGGGAAGGGGAGAGAGACACAGAGCATGAGCGGGGGGTGGGGGGAAGGAGAGAGAGACACAGGCATGCCCGGGGGTGGGGGGTAAGGGGAGAGACACAGGGCTTGAGCGGGGGGTGGGGGGAAGGGGAGAGACACACGAGGCATGAGAGGGGGTGGGGGGAACAGGAGGTAGACACGGGTCATGAGCGGGGGGCGGGGGGGAAGGGGAGAGACACACTGGGCATGAGCGGGGGTGGGGGGTAGGGGAGAGACACACGGGGCATGAGCAGGGGGTGGGGGGAAGGGGAGAGACACGGGGCATGAGCTGGGGGTGGGGGGAAAGGAAGGAGACACGGGGCATGAGCAGGGGGTGGGGGAAAGGAGGGCGACACGGGGCATGAGCGGGGGGTGGGGGAGAGACACACGGGGCATGAGTGGGGGTGGTGGGAACAGTAGGGAGACAAGGTGCACGAGCGAGGGGTGGGGAGGAAGGGGAGAGACACACGAGGCATGAGCAGGGGGTGGAGGGAAGGGGATGAGACACAGGGCATGAGCGGGGGGTGGGGGGAACAGTAGGGCGACATAGGGCATGAGCAGGGGGTGGGGGGAAGGAGAGAAACACACGGGGCATGAGCGGGTGGTGGAGGGGATGGGAAGAGACACGGGACATGAGCAGGGGATGGGGGAAGGGCAGAGACACACGGGGCTTGAGCAGGGGGTGGGGGGGAACAGGAGAGGCACAGGGCATGAGCGGGGGTGGTGGGAACAGTAGGGAGACACAGGACGTGAGCAGGGGGTGGGGGAAGGGGAGAGACACACAGGGCATGAGCAGGGGTGGGGGCAACAGTAGGGAGACACGGGGCATGAGAGGGGGGTGGTGTGGAAGGGGAGAGACACGTGGCAAGAGCGGAGGGGTGGGAGTTTAGGGGAGAGGGACACGGGGCATGAGCGGGGGGTGGGGGTGAAGGGGAGAGACACACGGGGCATGAGCGGGGGGTTAGGGGGAACGGGAGAGACACGGGGCATTAGCAGGGGGTGGGGGAGGGAAGAGACACACGGGGCATGAGCGGGGTTTGGGGGAAGGGGAGAGACACGGGGCATTAGCAGGGGGTGGGGGGAGGGAAGAGACACACGGGGCATGAGCGTGGGGTAGGGGAAGGGGAGAGACACACGGGGCATGAGCGGGGGTTAGGGGGAATGGGAGAGACACGGGGCACTAGCAGGGGGTGGCGGGAGGGAAGAGACACACGGGCCATGAGCGGGGGTTGGGGGAAGGGGAGAGACACACGGGGGATGAGCGGGGGGTGGGGTGTAGGGGAGAGAGAGAGAGAGACGGGGCATGAGCGGGGGGTGGGGGGAACAGTATGGAGACACGTGGTATGAACGGGGGGTGGGGGGAAGGGGAGAGACACATGGGGCATGAGTAGCGGTGGGGGGAAGGGGAGAGAGACACGGGGCATGAGCGGGGGCGGGGGCAAGGGGAGAGAGACACGGGGCATGAGCGGGGGGTGGGGGGAAGGGGAGAGACACACGGGGCATGAGCGGAGGGGTGGGGGGAAAGGAGGGAGACACGGGGCATGAGTGGAGGGTGGGTGGAAGGGGAGAGACACACTGGGCATGAGCGGGGGGTTGGGTGGAGAGACACGGCATGATCAGGGGTGGGGGAGAGGGGAGAGAGACACGGGGCATGAGCGGGGGGTGGGGGGAAGGGGAGAGAAACACGGGCATGAGCGGGGGTGGGGGGAAGGGGAGAGAGACACGGGGCAAAAGCAGGGGTAGGGGGGAAGGGAAGAGAGACACAGGGCATGAGCGGGGGGTAGGGGGAAGGGGAGAGAGACACGGAGCATGAGCGGGGGGTGGGGGGAAGGAGAGAGAGACACAGGCATGACTGGGGGTGGGGGGGAAGGGGAGAGACACAGGGCTTGAGCAGGGGGTGGGGGGAAGGGGAGAGACACATGAGGCATGAGCGGGGGTGGGGGGAGGGAAGAGACACACGGGGCATGAGCGGGGGGTGGGGGAAGGGGAGAGACACGGGGCATTAGCAGGGGGTGGGGGGAGGGAAGAGACACACGGGGCATGAGCGTGGGGTAGGGGAAGGGGAGAGACACACGGTGCATGAGCGGGGGTTGGTGGGGAAGGGGAGAGACACACTGGGCATGACCGGGGGTGGGGGGGCAGGGGAGAGACACACGGGGCATGAGCGGGGGGTGGGGGGATGGGGAGAGACACGGCGCATGAGCGGGGAGTGGGGGGAAGAAGGGAGACATGGGCCATGAGCGAGGGGTGGGGGAAAGGAGGGAGACACGGGGCATGAGCGGGGGTGGGGGGAAGGGGAGAGACACACAGGGCATGAGCGGGGGTGGGGGGTAGAGAGACACAGGGCATGAGTGGGGGCTGGGGGGACAGAGAGAGAGACACGGTGCATGAGCGGGGGGTGGGGGAAGGGGAGAGACACACGGGGCATGAGTGGGCGGTGGGGGGTGGGGGGAAAGGAGGGAGACACGAGGCATGAGCGGAGGGTGGGGGGGAAGGGGAGAGACACACGGGGCATGAGTGGAGGGTGGGGGGAAAGGAGGGAGACACGGGGCATGAGCAGAGGGTGGGGGAAGGGGAGAGACACACGGGGCATGAGGGGGGAAGGGGAGAGACACAGGGCATGAGCGGGAGTGGGGGGAGGGGAGAGACACATGGGGCATGAGCGGGGGGTGGGGGGAAAGGAGGGAGACACAGGGCATGAGCAGGGGGTGGGGGCAGGGGAGAGACATGGGGCATGAGCAGGGGGTGGCGGGGTAACACAAGGGAGACACTGGGCATGAGCAGGTGGTGGGGGTAACAGGGGAGACAGGGCATGGGTGGGGGGTAACAAGGCAGACACGGGGCATGAGCGGGTGGGGGGTAACACAAGGGAGACACGGGGCATGAGCAGGGGGTGGGGGGTAACACAAGGGAGGCACGGGGCATGAGTGGGGGTTGGGGGGTAATACAAGGGAGACACGGGGCATGAGCAGGGGGTGGGGGGGGTAACACAAGGGAGACACGGGGCATGAGCGGGGGGTGGGGGGGTAACACAAGGGAGACACGGGGCATAAGCGGGCTGTGGGGGGGAACACAAAGGAGACACGGGGCATTAGCGGGGGGTGGGAGGTTTAACAGGGGAGACAGGTCATGGGTGGGGGGTGGGGGGGAACAGGGGAGACACGGGGCATGAGCGGGGGTGGGGGGAAGTGGAGAGAGACACAGGGCATGAGCAGGGGGTGTGGGGAACAGTAGGGAGACGCGGGACATGAGTGGGGGGTGGGGGGGAAGGGGAGAGACACACAGGGCATGAGCGGGGGGTGGGGGGAAGGGGAGAGACACAGGGGGTTGAGCAGGGGGTGGGGGAAAGGAGGGAGACACGGGGCATGAGCGGGGATGGGGGAAAGGAGAGAGACACGGGGCATGAGCGGGGGGTGGGGGGAACAGTAGGGAGACAAGGGGCATGAGCGGGGGTGGGGAGGAAGGGGAGAGACACACGAGGCATGAGCGGGGGTGGGGGTAAGGGGAGAGACACCCGGGGCATGAGCGGGGGGTGGGGGGAAGGGGAGAGACACACGGGGCATTAGCGGGGGGTGGAGGGAGGGGAGAGACTCACGGGGCATGAGCGGGGGGGTGGGGGGAAAGGAGGGAGCCACGGGGCATGAGCAGGGGGTGGGGGAAGGGGTGAGACACACGGGGCATGAGCAGGGGGTGGGGGGGAGGGGAGAGAGACACGGGGCATGAGCGGTTGGTGGGGGCAAGGGGAGAGAGACACGGGGCATGAGCGGGGGTGGGGGGAAGGGGAGAGACACACGGGGCATGAGCGGGGGTGGGGGGAAAGGAGGGAGACACGAGGCATGAGCGGAGGGTGGGGGGAAGGGGAGAGACACATGGGGCATGAGCGGGGGGTGGGGGGTAGAGACACGGGGCATGATCAGGGTGTGGGGGGAGGGGAGAGAGACACGGGGCATGAGCAGGGGTAGGGGGGAAGGGAAGATACACACTGGGCATGAGCAGGGGGTGGGGGAAGGGGAGAGAGACATGGGGCATGAGCTGTGGTAGGGGGGAAGGGGAGAGTGACACGGGGCATGAGCGGGGGGAAGGGGAGAGAGACATGGGGCATGAGCGGGGGGTAGGGGGAAGGGGAGAGAGACACGGGGCATGAGCGGGGGGTAGGGGGAAGGAGAGAGAGACACAGGCATGACCGGGGGTGGGGGGTAAGGGGAGAGACACAGGGCTTGAGCGGGGGTGGGGGGAAGGGGAGAGACACACGAGGCATGAGCAGGGGGTGGGGGAACAGGAGGTAGACACGGGGCATGAGCGGGTGGTGGGGGGAAGGGTAGAGACACACTGGGCATGAGCGGGGGTGGGGGGTAGGGGAGAGACACACGGGGCATGAGCAGGGGGTGGGGGGAAAGGAGGGAGACACGGGGCATGAGCAGGGGGTGGGGGAAAGGAGGGAGACACGGGGCATGAGCGGGGGGTGGGGGGAAGGGGAGAGACACACCGGGCATGAGCAGGGGGAAGGGGAGAGACACACGGGGCATGAGCGGGGGGTCGGGAGGAAGGGGAGAGACACACGAGGCATGAGCAGGGGGTGGGGGGAAGGGGTGAGACACATAGGGCTTGAGTGGGGGGTGGGGGGGAAGGGGAGAGACACCTGGGGCATGAGCGGGAGTGGGGGGAAGGAGAGAGACACAAGGGGCATTAGCAGGGGGTGGGGGGAGGGGAGAGACACACAGGGCATGAGCGGGGGGGTGGGGGGAAAGGAGGGAGCCACGGGGCATGAGCGGGGAGTTGCGTGAAAGGGGAGAGACACACAGGGCGTGAGCGCGGGGTGGGGGGAGGGGAGAGAGACACGTGGCATGAGCAGGGGGTGGGGGGAAGGGGAGAGAGACACGGGGCATCAACGGGGGGTGGGGGGAAGGGGAGAGGCACACGGGGCATGAGCGGGAGGTGGAGGGGAGAGACATGGGGCATGAGCGGGGGGGGTGGGGGGAGCGGAGAGAGACACGGGCATGAGTGGGGGGTGGGGGGAAGGGGAGAGAGACACGGGGCATGACCGGGGGTGGGGGGAAGGGGAAAGAGACACGGGGCATGAGCGGGGGAAGGGGAGAGAGACACGGGGCATGAGCGGGGGGTAGGGATGAAGGGGAGAGAGACACGGGGCATGAGCGAGGGGTAGGGGGGAAGGCGAGAGACTCACAAGGCATGCGCGGGGGGGTGGGGGGAAAGGAGGGAGCCACGGGGCATGAGCGGTGGGTGGGGGCAAGGGGAGAGAGACACGGGGCATGAGCGGGGGTGGGGGGAAGGGGAGAGACACACGGGGCATGAGCGGGGGGTGGGGGGAAAGGAGGGAGACACGAGGCATGAGCGGAGGGTGGGGGGAAGGGGAGAGACACATGGGGCATGAGCGGGGGGTGGGGGGTAGAGACACGGGGCATGATCGGGGGGTGGGGGAGGGGAGAGAGACACGGGGCATGAGCAGGGGTAGGGGGGAAGGGAAGATGCACACGGGGCATGAGCGGGGGGTGGGGGGAAGGGGAGAGAGACATGGGGCATGAGCTGTGGTAGGGGGGAAGGGGAGAGTGACACGGGGCATGAGCGGGGGGTGGGGGGTAAGGGGAGAGACACAGGGCTTGAGCGGGGGTGGGGGGAAGGGGAGAGACACACGAGGCATGAGCGGGGGGTGGGGGGAAAAGGAGGTAGACACGGGGCATGAGCGGGGGGTGGGGAGGAAGGGGAGAGACACACTGGCCATTTGCGGGGGTGGGGGTAGGGGAGAGACACACGGGGCGTGAGCAGGGGGCGGGGGGAAGGGGAGAGACACGGGGCATGAGCTGGGGGTGGGTGGAAAGGAAGGAGACACGGGGCATGAGCAGGGGGTGGGGGAAAGGAGGGAGACACGGGGCATGAGCGGGGGGTGGGGGGAAGGGGAGAGACACACGGGGCATGAGCGGGGGTGGTGGGAACAGTAGGGGGACAAGGTGCACGAGCGAGGGGTGGGGAGGAAGGGGAGAGACACACGAGGCATTAGCAGGGGGTGGGGGGAAGGGGATGAGACACGGGGCATGAGCGGGGGGTGGGGGGAACAGTAGGGCGACATAGGGCATGAGCAGGGGGTGGGGGGAAGGGGAGAAACACACGGGGCATGAGGGGGGGTGGAGGGGAAGGGAAGAGACACACGGGACATGAGCAGGGGATGGGGGGAAGGGCAGAGACACACGGAATATGTGCAGGGGTGGGGGGGGAACAGGAGAGGCACAGGGCATGAGCGGGGTGGTGGGAACAGTAGGGAGACACAGGACGTGAGCAGGGGGTGGGGGAAGGGGAGAGACACACAGGGCATGAGCGGGGGTGGGGGCAACAGTAGGGAGACACGGGGCATGAGAGGGGGTGGTGTGGAAGGGGAGAGACACACGGGGCAAGAGCGGAGGGGTGGAGTTTAGGGGAGAGGGACACGGGGCATGAGCGGGGGGTGGGGGGAAGGGGAGAGACAGGGCATGATCGGGGGGTGGGGTGAAGGGGAGAGACACACGGGGCATGAGCGGGGGGTTAGGGGGAACGGGAGAGACACGGGGCATTAGCAGGGGGTGGGGGGAGGGAAGAGACACATGGGGCTTGAGCGGGGGGTGGGGGAAGGGGAGAGACACGGGCATTAGCAGGGGGTGGGGGGAGGGAAGAGACACACGGGGCATGAGTGTGGGGTAGGGGAAGGGGAGAGACACACAGGGCATGAGCGGGGGTTAGGGGGAATGGGAGAGACACGGGGCATTAGCAGGGGGTGGGGGGAGGGAAGAGACACACGGGCATGAGCGGGGGTGGGGGAAGGGGAGAGACACACGGGGCATGAGCGGGGGGTGGGGTGTAGGGGAGAGAGAGAGAGAGAGAGACGGCATGAGTGGGGGGTGGGGGGAACAGTATGGAGACACGTGGTATGAACGGGGGGTGGGGGGAAGGGGAGAGACACATGGGGCATGAGTAGGGGTGGGGGGAAGGGGAGAGAGACACGGGGCATGAGCGGGGGCGGGGGCAAGGGGAGAGAGACACGGAGCATGAGCGGGGGGTGGGGGGAAGGGGAGAGACACACGGGGCATGAGCGGGGGGTGGGGGGAAAGGAGGGAGACACGGGGCATGAGTGGAGGGTGGGTGGAAGGGGAGAGACACACGGGGCATGAGCGGGGGGTGGGGTGGAGAGACACGGGGCATGATCGGGGGGTGGGGTAGAGAGGAGAGAGACACGGGGCATGAGCGGGGGGTGGGGGGAAGGGGAGAGAAACACGGGGCATGAGCGGGGGGTGGGGGGAAGGGGAGAGAGACACGGGGCAAAAGCAGGGGTAGGGGGGAAGGGAAGAGAGACACAGGGCATGAGCGGTGGGTAGGGGGAAGGGGAGAGAGACACGGAGCATGAGTGGGGGGGTGGGGGGAAGGCGAGAGACACAGGGCTTGAGCAGGGGGTGGGGGGAAGGGGAGAGACACATGAGGCATGAGCGGGGGGTGGGGGAACAGTAGGTAGACACGGGACATGAGCAGGGGTAGGGGGGAAGGGGAGAGACACACAGGGCATGAGTGGGGGGTCGGGGGATGGGGAGAGACACGGGGCATGAGCGGGGGGTGGGGGGAATGAGGGAGACACGGGCCATGAGCAAGGGGTGGGGGAAAGGAGGGAGACACGGGGCATGAGCGGGGGTGGGGGAAGGGGAGAGACACACAGGGCATGAGCGGGGGGTGGGGGGTAGAGAGACACACGGGGCATGAGTGGGGGGTGGGGGGAAAGGAGGGAGACACGAGGCATGAGCGGAGGGTGGGGGGAAGGGGAGAGACACACGGGGCATGAGTGGGGTGTGGGGGGAAAGAAGGGAGACACGGGGCATGAGCAGAGGGTGGGGGGAAGGGGAGAGACACACGGGGCATGAGCAGGTGAGGGGGGGAAGGGGAGAGACACAGGGCATGAGCGGGAGTGGGGGGAGGGGAGGGACACATGGGGCATGAGCGGGGGGTGGGGGGAAAGGAGGGAGACACAGGGCATGAGCAGGGGGTGGGGGCAGGAGAGAGACATGGGGCATGAGCAGGGGGTGGCGGGGTAACACAAGGGAGACACTGGGCATGAGCAGGTGGTGGGGGTAACAGGGGAGACAGGGCATGGGTGGGGGGGTAACAAGGCAGACACGGGGCATGAGGGGGTGGGGGGTAACACGAGGGAGACACAGGGCATGAGCGGGGGTGGGGGGATAACACAAGGGAGACACAGGGCATGAGCAGGGGGTGGGGGGTAATACAAGGGAGACACAGGGCATGAGCGGGGGGTGGGGGGATAACACAAGGGAGGCACGGGGCATGAGTGCGGGGTGGGGGGTAATACAAGGGAGACACGGGGCATGAGCAGGGGCTGGGGGGGTAACACAAGGGAGACACGGGGCATAAGCGGGCTGTGGGGGGGGAACACAAAGGAGACACGGGGCATGAGCGGGGGGTGGGAGGTTTAACAGGGGAGACAGGTCATGGGTGGGGGGAACAGGGGAGACACGGGGCATGAGCGGGGGTGGGGGGAAGTGGAGAGAGACACAGGGCATGAGCAGGGGGTGTGGGGAACAGTAGGGAGACGTGGGCATGAGTGGGGGGTGGGGGGGAAGGGGAGAGACACACGGCATGAGCGGGGGGTGGGGGGAAGGGGAGAGACACAGGGGGTTGAGCAGGGGGTGGGGGGAAAGGAGGGAGACACGGGGCATGAGCGGGGGTGGGGGAAAGGAGAGAGACACGGGGCATGAGCGGGGGGTGGGGGGGAACAGTAGGGAGACAAGGGGCATGAGCGGGGGTGGGGAGGAAGGGGAGAGACACACGAGGCATGAGGGGTGGGTGGGGGTAAGGGGAGAGACACCCGGGGCATGAGCGGGGGGTGGGAGGGAAGGGGAGAGACACACGGGGCATTAGCGGGGGTGGAGGGAGGGGAGAGACTCACGGGGCATGAGCGGGGGGGTGGGGGGAAAGGAGGGAGCCACGGGGCATGATCAGGGGGTGGGGGAAGGGGAGAGACACACGGGGCATGAGCAGGGGGTGGGGGGGAGGGGAGAGAGACACGGGGCATGAGCGGTGGGTGGGGGCAAGGGAAGAGAGACACGGGGCATGAGCGGGGGTGGGGGGAAGGGGAGAGACACACGGGGCATGAGCGGTGGGTGGGGGGAAAGGAGGGAGACACGAGGCATGAGCGGAAGGTGGGGGGAAGGGGAAAGACACATGGGGCATGAGCGGGGGGTGGAGGGAGGGGAGAGAGACACGGGGCATGAGCAGGTGAAGGGGGGAAGGGAAGATACACACGGGGCATGAGCGGGGGTGGGGGGAAGGGGAGAGAGACATGGGGCATGAGCTGTGGTAGGGGGGAAGGGGAGAGTGACACGGGGCATGAGCGGGGGGTAGGGGGGAAGGGGAGAGAGACATGGGGCATGAGCGGGGGGTGGGGGAAGGGGAGAGAGACACGGGGCATGAGCAGGGGGTAGGGGGGAAGGGGAGAGAGACACGGAGCATGAGCGGGGGGTGGGGGGAAGGAGAGAGAGACACAGGCATGACCGGGGGTGGGGGGTAAGGGGAGAGACACAGGGCTTGAGCGGGGGGTGGGGGGAAGGGGAGAGACACACGAGGCATGAGCGGGGAGTGGGGGGAACAGGAGGTAGACACGGGGCATGAGCGGGGGGTGGGGGGAAAGGGGAGAGACACACTGGGCATGAGCGGGGGTGGGGGGTAGGGGAGAGACACACGGGGCATGAGCTGGGGTTGGGGGGAAAGGAGGGAGACACGGGGCATGAGCAGGAGGTGGGGGAAAGGAGGGAGACACAGGGCATGAGCGGGGGGTGGGGGGAAGGGGAGAGACACACGGGGCATGAGCAGGGGGAAGGGGAGAGACACACGGGGCATGAGCGGGGGTGGTGGGAACAGTAGGGAGACAAGGTGCACGAGCGAGGGGTGGGGAGGAAGGGGAGAGACACACGAGGCATGAGCAGGGGGTGGGAGGGAAGGGGATGAGACACAGGGCATGAGCAGGGGGTGGGGGGAACAGTAGGGCGACATAGGGCATGAGCAGGGTTTGGGGGAAGGGGAGAAACACACGGGGCATGAGCGGGGGGTGGAGGGGACGGGAAGAGACACACGGGGAGGGGGGAAGGGCAGAGACACACGGGATATGAGCAGGGGTGGGGGGGAACAGGAGAGGCACAGGGCATGAGCGGGAGTGGTGGGAACAGTAGGGAGACACAGGACGTGAGCAGGGGGTGGGGGAAGGGGAGAGACACACAGGGCATGAGCGGGGGTGGGGGCAACAGTAGGGAGACACGGGGCATGAGAGGGGGGTGGTGTGGAAGGGGAGAGACACACGGGGCAAGAGCAGAGGGGTGGGGGGATGGGGAGAGACACGGGGCAGGAGCGGGGCGTGTGGGGAAGGAGGGAGACACGGGCCATGAGCGAGGGGTGGGGGAAAGGAGGGAGACACGGGGCATGAGCGGGGGTGGGGGGAAGGGGAGAGACACACAGGGCATGAGCGGGGGGTGGGGGGTAGAGAGACACAGGGCATGAGTGGGGGCTGGGGGGACAGGGAGAGAGACACGGGGCATGAGCGGGGGGTGGGGGAAGGGGAGAGACACACGGGGCATGAGTGGGGGGTGGGGGGAAAGGAGGGAGACACGAGGCATGAGCGGAGGGTGGGGGAAGGGGAGAGACACACGGGGCATGAGTGGGGGGTGGGGGGAAAGAAGGGAGACACAGGGCATGAGCAGAGGGTGGGGGGAAGGGGAGAGACACAGGGCATGAGCGGGAGTGGGGGGAGGGGAGAGACACATGGGGCATGAGCGGGGGGTGGGGTCAAAGGAGGGAGACACAGGGCATGAGCAGGGGGTGGGGGCAGGGGAGAGACATGGGGCAAGAGGAGGGGGTGGTGGGTTAACACAAGGGAGACACTGGGCATGAGCAGATGGTGGGGTAACAGGGGAGACAGGGCATGGGTGGGGGGTAACAAGGCAGACACGGGGCATGAGCGGGTGGGGGGTAACACGAGGGAGACACAGGGCATGAGCGGGGGGTGGGGGGTAACACAAGGGAGACACGGGGCATGAGCAGGGGGTGGGGGGGTAACACAAGGGAGGCACGGGGCATGAGTGGGGGGTGGGAGGTTTAACAGGGGAGACAGGTCATGGGTGGGGGTGGGGGGAACAGGGGAGACACGGGGCATGAGCGGGGGTGGGGGGAAGTGGAGAGAGACACAGGGCATGAGCAGGGGGTGTGGGGAACAGTAGGGAGACGCGGGGCATGAGCGGGGGGTGGGGGGAAGGGAGAGACACAGGGGGTTGAGCAGGGGGTGGGGGGAAAGGAGGGAGACACGGGGCATGAGCGGGGGTGGGGGAAAGGAGAGAGACACGGGGCATGAGCGGGGGGTGGGGGGAACAGTAGGGAGACAAGGGGCATGAGCGGGGGTGGGGAGGAAGGGGAGAGACACACGAGGCATGAGCGGGGGGTGGGGGTAAGGGGAGAGACACCCGGGGCATGAGCGGGGGGTGGGAGGGAAGGGGAGAGACACACGGGGCATTAGCGGGGGGTGGAGGGAGGGGAGAGACTCACGGGGCATGAGCGGGGGGGTGGGGGGAAAGGAGGGAGCCACGGGGCATGAGCAGGGGGTGGGGGGAAGGGGAGAGACACACGGGGCATGAGCAGGGGGTGGGGGGAGGGGAGAGAGACACGGGGCATGAGCGGTGGGTGGGGGCAAGGGGAGAGAGACACGGGGCATGAGCGGGGGTGGGGGGAAGGGGAGAGACACACGGGGCATGAGCGGTGGCTGGGGGGAAAGGAGGGAGACACGAGGCATGAGCAGAGGGTGGGGGGAAGGGGAGAGACACATGGGGCATGAGCGGGGGGTGGGGGGTAGAGACATGGGGCATGATCAGGGGGTGGGGGGAGGGGAGAGAGACACGGGGCATGAGGAGGGGTAGGGGGGAAGGGAAGATACACACGGGGCATGAGCAGGGGGTAGGGGGGAAGGGGAGAGAGACATGGGCATGAGCGGGGGGTGGGGGGAAGGGGAGAGAGACACGGGGCATGAGCGGGGGGTAGGGGGGAAGGGGAAAGAGACACGGAGCATGAGCGGGGGGTGGGGGGTAAGGGGAGAGACACAGGGCTTGAGCGGGGGGTGGGGGAAGGGGAGAGACACACGAGGCATGAGCGGGGAGTGGGGGGAACAGGAGGTAGACACGGGGCATGAGCGGGGGGTGGGGGGAAAGGGGAGAGACACACTGGGCATGAGCGGGGGTGGGGTGTAGGGGAGAGACACACAGGGCATGAGCTGGGGGTGGGGGGAAAGGAGGGAGACACGGGGCATGAGCAGGGGGTGGGGGAAAGGAGGGAGACACGGGGCATGAGCGGGGGGTGGGGGGAAGGGGAGAGACACACGGGGCATGAGCAAGGGGAAGGGGAGAGACACGCGGGGCATGAGCGGGGGTGGTGGGAACAGTAGGGAGACAAGGTGCACGAGCGAGGGGTGGGGAGGAAGGGGAGAGACACACGAGGCATGAGCAGGGGGTGGGGGGGAAGGGGATGAGACACGGGGCATGAGCGGGGGGTGGGGGGAACAGTAGGGCGACATAGGGCATGAGCAGGGGGTGGGGGGAAGGGGAGAAACACACGGGGCATGAGCGGGGGGTGGAGGGGAAGGGAAGAGACACACGGGGGATGGGGGAAGGGCAGAGACACACGGGATATGAGCAGGGGTGGGGGGGAACAGGAGAGGCACAGGGCATGAGCGGGGGTGGTGGGAACAGTAGGGAGACACAGGACGTGAGCAGGGGGTGGGGGAAGGGGAGAGACACACAGGGCATGAGCGGGGGTGGGGGCAACAGTAGGGAGACACGGGGCATGAGAGGGGGGTGTGGAAGGGTAGAGACACACGGGGCAAGAGCGGAGGGGTGGGGGGATGGGGAGAGACACGGGGCATGAGCGGGGGGTGGGGGGAAGGAGGGAGACACGGGCCATGAGCGAGGGGTGGGGGAAATGAGGGAGACACGGGGCATGAGCGGTGGTGGGGGGGAAGGGGAGAGACACACAGGGCATGAGCGGGGGGTGGGGGGTAGAGAGACACAGGGCATGAGTGGGGGCTGGGGGGACAGGGAGAGAGACACGGGGCATGAGCGGGGGGTGGGGGAAGGGGAGAGACACACGGGGCATGAGTGGGGGGTGGGGGGTGGGGGGAAAGGAGGGAGACACGAGGCATGAGCAGAGGGTGGGGGGAAGGGGAGAGACACAGGGCATGAGCAGGAGTGGGGGAAGGGGAGAGACACATGGGGCATGAGCGGGGGGTGGGGGGAAAGGAGGGAGACACAGGGCATGAGCAGGGGTTGGGGGCAGGGGAGAGACATGGGGCATGAGCAGGGGGTGGCGGGGTAACACAAGGGAGACACTGGGCATGAGCAGGTGGTGGGGGTAACAGGGGAGACAGGGCATGGGTGGAGGGGTAACAAGGCAGACACGGGGCATGAGCGGGTGGGGGGTAACAAGATGGAGACACAGGGCATGAGCGGGGGGTGGGGGGTAACACAAGGGAGACACGGGGCATGAGCAGGGGGTGGGGGGGTAACACAAGGGAGGCACAAGGGAGGCACCGGGCATGAGTGGGGGGTGGGAGGTTTAACAGGGGAGACAGGTCATGGGTGGGGGGTGGGGGGAACAGGGGAGACACGGGGCATGAGCGGGGGTGGGGGGAAGTGGAGAGAGACACAGGGCATGAGCAGGGGGTGTGGGGAACAGTAGGGAGACGTGGGGCATGAGTGGGGGGTGGGGGGGAAGGGGAGAGACACACGGCATGAGCGGGGGGTGGGGGGAAGGGGAGAGACACAGGGGGTTGAGCAGGGGGTGGGGGGAAAGGAGGGAGACACGGGGCATGAGCGGGGGTGGGGAAAGGAGAGAGACACGGGGCATGAGCGGGGGGTGGGGGGAACAGTAGGGAGACAAGGGGCATGAGCGGGGGTGGGGAGGAAGGGGAGAGACACACGAGGCATGAGCGGGGGGTGGGGGTAAGGGGAGAGACACCCGGGGCATGAGTGGGGGGTGGGAGGGAAGGGGAGAGACACACGGGGCATTAGCGGGGGGTGGAGGGAGGGGAGAGACTCACAGGGCATGAGCGGGGGGGTGGGGGAAAGGAGGGAGCCACGGGGCATGAGCAGGGGGTGGGGGGGAGGGGAGAGAGACACGGGGCATGAGCGGTGGGTGGGGGCAAGGGGAGAGAGACACGGGGCATGAGCGGGGGTGGGGGGAAGGGGAGAGACACACGGGGCATGAGCGGTGGGTGGGGGGAAAGGAGGGAGACACGAGGCATGAGCGGAGGGTGGGGGGAAGGGGAGAGACACATGGGGCATGAGCGGGGGGTGGGGGGTAGTGACATGGGGCATGATCAGGGGGTGGGGGGAGGGGAGAGAGACACGGGGCATGAGCAGGGGTAGGGGGGAAGGGAAGATACACACGGGGCATGAGCGGGGGGTGGGGGGAAGGGGAGAGAGACATGGGGCATGAGCTGTGGTAGGGGGGAAGGGGAGAGTGACACGGGGCATGAGCGGGGGGTAGGGGGGAAGGGGAGAGAGACATGGGCATGAGCGGGGGGTGGGGGGAAGGGGAGAGAGACACGGGGCATGAGCGGGGGGTAGGGGGGAAGGGGAGAGAGACACGGAGCATGAGCGGGGGGTGGGGGGAAGGAGAGAGAGACACGGGGCATGAGCGGGGGGTAGGGGGGAACAGGAGGTAGACACGGGGCTTGAGCGGGGGGTGGGGGGAAGGGGAGAGACACACGAGGCATGAGCGGGGAGTGGGGGGAACAGGAGGTAGACACAGGGCATGAGCGGGGGGTGGGGGGAAAGGGGAAAGACACACTGGGCATGAGCAGGGGTGGGGGGTAGGGGAGAGACACACGGGGCATGAGCTGGGGGTGGGGGGAAAGGAGGGAGACACGGGGCATGAGCAGGGGGTGGGGGAAAGGAGGGAGACACGGGGCATGAGCGGGGGGTGGGGGGAAGGGGAGAGACACACGGGGCATGAGCAGGGGGAAGGGGAGAGACACACGGGGCATGAGCGGGGGTGGTGGGAACAGTAGGGAGACAAGGTGCACGAGCGAGGGGTGGGGAGGAAGGGGAGAGACACACGAGGCATGAGCAGGGGGTGGGGGGAAGGGGATGAGACACAGGGCATGAGCGGGGGGTGGGGGGAACAGTAGGGCGACATAGGGCATGAGCAGGGGGTGGGGGGAAGGGGAGAAACACACGGGGCATGAGCGGGGGGTGGAGGGGAAGGGAAGAGACACACGGGACATGAGCAGGGGATGTGGGGAAGGGCAGAGACACACGGGATATGAGCAGGGGTGGGGGGGAACAGGAGAGGCACAGGGCATGAGCGGGGGTGGTGGGAACAGTAGGGAGACACAGGACGTGAGCAGGGGGTGGGGGAAGGGGAGAGACAGACAGGGCATGAGCGGGGGTGGGGGCAACAGTCGGGAGACACGGGGCATGAGAGGGGGGTGGTGTGGAAGGGGAGAGACACACGGGGCAAGAGCGGAGGGGTGGGAGTTTAGGGGAGAGGGACACGGGGCATGAGCGGGGGGGAAGGGGAGAGACACAGGGCATGATCGGGGGGGTGGGGTGAAGGGGAGAGACACATGGGGCATGAGCGGGGGGTTAGGGGGAACGGGAGCGACACAGGGCATTAGCAGGGGGTGGGGGAGGGAAGAGACACACGGGGCTTGAGCGGGGGGTGGGGGAATGGGAGAGACACGGGGCATTAGCAGGGGGTGGGGGGAGGGAAGAGACACACGGGGCATGAGCGGGGGGTGGGGGAAGGGGAGAGACACACGGGGCATGAGCGGGGGGTGGGGTGTAGGGGAGAGAGAGAGAGAGAGAGACGGGGCATGAGCGGGGGGTGGGGGGAACAGTATGGAGACACGTGGTATGAACGGGGGGTGGGGGGAAGGGGAGAGACACATGGGGCATGACTATGGGTGGGGGGAAGGGGAGAGAGACACGGGGCTTGAGCGGGGGAACAGGAAAGAGAAACGGAGCATGAGCGCGTGGTGGGAGGAACACACGGAGAATCAACGAGGGGGGAACATGGGAGACCCGGGCCATGAGCGGGGGTGGGGGGAACAAGAGAGAGACACAAGGGCCTGTGCCTCATTGCCTTTTTGTGGCCGACGCAGCCCACATCTACACTGTGCAGGCAGCAGAACCCGCTCCGATAAACAAAGATGACAGGCGTCTCTGAAAATAGACGCACTGCACGCTTTACGGCAGCCAATAGAAAAGCATGTCAGATGTCCGCGGACATCACGCAAGCTGCTTGCCAAATCACCGTCCTGTCCGCGAAGCGAACAGGGAAGTGTGTCCGCGAAGCGAACACAGATATCACTAATTTTTTCAGACCTACTTTTTGGTCATTTAAAAAAAAAAACTACTAGACGGATTTTCACCAAATTTGCAAAAGCACGCTTTTGGGGCCAAGCCGCTGCTCTGGGTCCAAATTTGGTGAAAATCCGTCCAGCGGTTTGGGCTGTAGGCGCGAGCAAAAAAAAATTCCCATTCAGTCCATGAGAAAAAAAAAAAGTTTTGGGAACCCCCTATAACTTTGCCTCCCCTGGACGAATCCTCACTAAACTTTGCAAAAAAATCAGAGTTGGCCATATACTTTTTTTGCTAAGTTTGGTGAGGATTCGTCCAGGGGGAGCGAAGTTATAAGCCGCCCAAAAAGTGCTCTTCCTATGGAAACACCAACTTAACCATAATTACATGGCCACTACAGTGGCCATGTAATATATATATATATATATATATATATGTTTAAATGGATTACGAAACGAGAGTTGTCTACCATGTGCCATTCCCATGGCAGTGCTCTATTTGGATTAAATTCATGAAGTTTGATGAATTCCTTCCCTTCCGACTACAACATTCTAAATGCTGTTTGCTTACATTCCCCTGGGCAGGGCAAAGAGCCCTAAATGCCTTGCATGCCCTCAATGAAGGGCTCGTGGTATCCAAATGTTGCTAGCGCTGATGCAGGAACCCCAACCCAGAACATAGCTGAAAAATCAAATGTCACTGTAATTTTAAAGTGTATTAACATCTGCTCCATAATTCATGTGGTTAAGGGACACATGCACGAATGAATGAGAGTAACAAGAGATCATGTGACTAGATAACTCACTATCTGAAAGAGACAGAGATGCGCATACACAGGTTTTGTAGTTCATGCCATCAGCTAGAAAACAAAAGAGAAGAGAATTCTTCAGGAGCAAGAGGCAATCTCACTGAAGAAGCAACGCTGTATTGATATATATGTTATACAGTGATTTACTATAAAATAACGATAGAATTAATAACAAATCCAAAAAACGAAAACAAATGTTTTTCTGGTACAACCATTTATGGGTGGGGTTTAAGGAGTAAAACGGGTGGGGAGGGGGTTGTGGTGGGCTTTGAAACATAGAGAAATGAGTGTTAGGACGGGACCCTGGAAATTAAAAAAAATGTTTTCGATATTTTTCATTGTTATAGTTTCGTTATTAATTCATTCTCTTTTATTTGATTTGTTTAAATCACATGGAACCATATTATAGGGCAGTGATTGGGCACATATAACCCAGTGGTTAACTATAAGGTGCTGCACAGTTCAGTCAAATTTCCAGGCGTAGGGTGCAGCACAGTTCGATGCTAACTAAGTATGAGGTGATACACCCACAATCACCTTTAGCACAGCAGTTGAGAGACACCCAGATTCAACTCTGGCACATCAGTGGAGAAACACCCAGAATCCACCCTAGCACAGCAGTGAGGTAACACTCAGATTCATCACTGGTATGACAGTGGAGGAAACCCTAGAGTTTACTTCAGCACTGCAGTGGCGCGAACACACTATTCGACCCTGGCACAACAGTGAAGAAACACCCAGAATCACCCTAAAGACAGCAGTGCAAAACCACTAGGATTTGACCCTGGCACAGCAGTGGAGAAAAACAGACAGAATGTACTTTGGCACAGCAGCTGAGAAACACTCGAATTCAACCCTGGCACAGCAGTGGAGAAACACCTCGAATCCACTTTAGCACAGCAGTGGAAATACACTGAGATCTGACACCTAACATAATTAGGCTAAATGCTAAATATGACCACCATAAACAACTAACCCCGCGTTGCCCGTGTCCTGACAAGTGATGTCTTATGTCCCCTGGAGGATGTTGCTCTTGTCCTCTTGTCAGCAAGTCTTGCTTCAGTTTGCTCCAGCATCTCATTTGCCCTGGATAAAGGTGCTCTTGTCCTCTGGTCAGAAAGTCATGCTGCTTTTTGTTATTGTGTTTCAGAAGCTCTTGATATCGCTTTCCATCAGATGGAGATTTTCCAAGTGATGTTCGTTTTTTGTGCAGCATGTTTCAGTCACTCAATGGCTTCAGCACATTTGAGAAAGTGTCCAAGAAAGATTGTTTGATTGTGCTCTCTTCTTATGAATGAACTTAAGTAAACTGTCACCTTGCCATTTGCCATATCTGCAGTTCTGCGATAAACCAAAATTAAAACATTTTATTTTTCCGAAATATTTTTTGCATATAAGATTTTTGCATCCAAACATAGACTATGATCTTGCCCCAGATAAAAGAGAAATCCATGCTAATTTTGGTAAACGCGGGTTCAACTGTGTGGATTTGTATAGCGGGACACACATACAGACTTTACTTTACTTAATTCTATTTGTAATGCCCACTAAGGACGCTGAGGTTTACAGGCACACATAAACTGAGACAGAGCAAACAAGACAGACCCAAAAGTGGAACATTCCTGGGGAGAGAGTGGTACACAGTCTAGATACACTTATCCTGGATCTTAGGTTCATAGCAGTCATCAAAAAATAACAGGGTTATAAACCTATTTCTGGAAACCTGCTGTTGGGCCCATTTCTCTGAGGTCAGGGGAAAGGGCATTCCATGCCCTGGGTGTGGCTATAGCAAATGCAGAGTTCATAGCTACCTGATACAATAAAGCTAAAACAGAATATGTCTACCTGACACAATTAGGCTAAGAGCAGAATATGGCCACATGGCACAATAAGGCTAAAACAGATTTGGGATAACATACACAATTTGGTTAAATGCTGAATATTGCTACCATATAAAATTAACCTAAAAGAAGAATATGGATACCTGACAGAATTAGTGGATCCCTGACAAAATTGAGCTAAATGCTGAATGTGGCTAACTATTGCAGTAGGGTCGTGGTTGGCTCTAGGTATGGAAACAGCTTGTTCTAGGCTCTGTTAATTTATCAAGCCTAATAGTGGTGTTCATATGTTGCAAGATCCCAGGAGTTGTCAGGGTTTAGCCAGTACCCCAGTTATTGAGTGGAAAAGGAAAGTTTTCTCCTGGTTATCTTGCTTCAGTAGTTCAAAGAATAGATCTAAAACAGTGGTTGATGCGATACACGTTTTTGCTTTTATTTGTGCTAGTGCTGAGTTGAATTAGGCATACAGTTAGTATGCATTTTAGTACATTTTTAGGGGTAACTGTGTCCCTTGTTTGTCAGCTGACACATGTTTCGACCCGTGGGTCTTTATCAAGGCTCTTGTATACAATCAAGTGTTACATTCTTACATTCATGAAGGACTGCAAAATGGTGTTAGTAGATTTGACTGAGCAGAACCACTGATTCATCGGAATTTCAATTTTTTTTGTTGTAATGTTTCCCTTACTGACATACAGGGCAAGTAATAAAATGTAATCCTTAACCTGTATAGCGTGGTCTGGTTTGCTTGAACTGTTTGAAGGAGGATACTTATCTGCTATGTGCTGCTTCAAAGAGTTAATTAGCTTGGCAAAGGAACTTATCTATCCTCCCATCCTGTATACTGTGGGGTTGAGATCTTTGTGAGTTGAAAGGATTTCCTTATGCCAGAATTCAGTGCTGACTCCTTTTAAAGTTGGTTTCAGTCACAATTACAACATCTAATATGCCTATAAACACCACAGATCAAATTGCATTGGCTTATAAAACCCCTATCAACGGTCCATATTCTCAACATTGGTAGTTTCCTAATACTGATTATTCATTTCTGTAGAAGAAAATTAACACACACTGCACCCACATGCAAATCTGTTTTTCTTTCTATAACTGCTGTTCTTTCTCATCAGATTAGGCAATTTTGAATGTTCTGAAAAGTTGCAGGTTATGTTCTGGTACTTGAAATGTTCATCTCAAGTCTTGTCTGCATTGGTTTTGAGTGGCTATAAAAACGATGCAAATTTTGTTTGCACATGTGTTTCCCAAGTGCTGTGTGTAAACCACAGCCCCCATTTTATCTTTGCACTTACATTCAATGCAGATATCCTTACAGATCCACTCCATGCTCTTACTCCTTGCTGCAGCAAAAGAGGGAGGGCAAGGGATCTTCGAAATTCTTTTTCAGATGTATCTTCATTCCCCCTCTGTTCTTGTCCTTTAACAGATTTCCTTGGAGGCACCCATTCACGTTCCACAGGTCCTGGAGATAATTCTTCATTTAATTAACTAAAGAACGTGGTAGAAAGGCTGTATTAGTAACACATAGAGAATTTATTTTTTTACAAAAACCATACATCCTACCATGAAGTTTTTAAATGCTTCTTTTTCATTCAGTCATTTTCTAGCACTCTAATTCTATTACTTACATGTAAATGTTCTTGTATATTCCTTTCCTTTCCTTGTTCTCCGGGTTTTATTCCTCACCATGTTCTTTTGCTCTGTTCTTCAGATGGCTCCTCAATCATTCCTAAAGCTGTTTGAGGGTGATAGCATTTCAATTGATTGATATGGACCAATTTTTTTCTCAACCGTATCCCCTTTCCCTTCAGGTCTCATAGGTGACTGGAGGGATCTTTTATATGTTCTCAAAATCACCTTGCCTGGAAGGTAAAAACGTCTTCTCATTGGCTTGATTTCTTTGAAAATTGCATAGATAAACCCACATATCTCATTCTCCCGTTTTGTTGTCTTGCGGTTATAATAAGTTCTCATTCCTTTAGCAGACTTCTCCAGGTGGGTATATACAAAAGCATGCTTTAGATGCTTCCTGAAGCTTTGAATGTCTAAATGAGTTTTTGAGGTGCCTAACAACGTCTGTTCCTGAGTTCAGTAAAACAGATGTTGAATAAATATAATTTTTCATCCAATCATCAATTCAAATGCAGACATTTTGATGGCAGAAGAAGGTGTAGTTTGACTGACCATCAGGACAAGCAGCAATCGGATAGCCGAAATTGATAGAGAATCTATCACAAACTTCTTTAAGATACTCAATTGTTTTGTTGTATCTCTCCACACCCCCACTCAATGGTAGTTGTAGGCAATGTTAAGTTTTCATCTTAGTCATCACCTCACTGGTGAAATGACTACCTCTGTCACACTCAATCCTTTGTGGAAGACCGAATTGAGAAAAGATGTGGTTAATCATCAGAATGGCAGCTGTCTCTGCTTTACAATTTTGGGCAGCAAGACACTCAACCCACTTTGTGAAGAGGCATGTCACTGTCAACATGTATTTGTTTCCTCTGGAAGAACAGATTACTGGTCCAAGGAAGTCTACTTGCAAATTGGACTATGGTAATGTCATTCCTCTATTCTGTAAAGGAGCTCTGTGTGTTGAAGAAATTAGTTGGAACTGAGCACACACGAGACATCAATTTAAAACAATATTGAGATCCTGGACCATGTGTGGCTAGTAAATAACTTCTCAATGGCCTTTTGAAATCCCCTATGACCAGCAGTTGCCGCATCAGGGCTGTGGTTCCCAGATTGGGCTTTCCTCACCATTAGCTTGTCTTGAATCTTAAACATACTCTGACATGTCATCAGAATATGAAGATCTTCCTTTCCCCTTTATAGTCTGATTCTGCCAGAGGAAATCTGATTGGATTTTATAAATAGTTATAGAATTACCCAATAATAGGATCCTCTTTTCGAGCAGTGATCAAGTCTGCATCAGGAGCACCTTTACTCCACTGAACAGCCATTAGTTCACTGTCAGTGTGAGTTTACGATCTGGTCATTTCCTTGACCTGGATTTCTACCAAGAGGTGTTCCATATCAATGAAGTCCTCCTGTAGAGCTCCTTCGTTGGCCAATTAATCTGCCAAGTCATTTCCAGTATTATCAGGACCCTCTATGACCTTTGGTCTTTTTCCAATAGATGGTCAGTTCATTAGATGTTACCAGTTTGTCAATAGTATGGATAGATCTCCCATGTTTTAATTATGATTTGCACAAAGCAAGCCTCTTTTTTCCAATTAACCAGCTGCTCCACAAACCCATTTCGCACATAATCAGAATTGGTGATAATCCAAGTACTGTGAGCTGGTGGGTTACAGCAGAGAGGACAGTTTGATAAATTGCCATCAGCTCTGCCACCTCACTACTTTTGGGTACAATTGTGTAGCTAGCAGAGGGTTCTGGAAGATAATTTGCCTTGGTGTTCCCAATTACAGAAACTCATTGTTTCCCCATCTTTTACTATTGATGATTCTATTTATGTCCTCAAAACAGAGTTTATCAGCACAGTCATGTAAGTCTGCCAATTCATGAGCTAGAGGGCCCTTCTTATTTTGGCCGTACCTGATCTTCACAGGAAAGCCCTGCATTGACAGAATCAAAGAAGTGATTTTTGAATTAGAGACATTCCCAGCCGGTATTCTATCACATTGTAGAATTTGTAACGGTTGGTGGGCATGATGTGCTCCCTTTGGATAAATGAGCAGTCATTTTTCAATGCCCACACAGGATCTTGTGACAGGCTTCTTTTCAATTTCTTCACTGCCTTGGATTATGCTTCACCCCACTCCCACTTTAACCCAGCCTTAAATAGCTCAATGAATTTTCAACTATAGTTAGTCAGTCCAGGGAGGCTTCACAACTCATGCAGAGTAGTGGGGTTCTTTAATTTTAGTAAGACCTCTACCTTTTTTTGCTGTATGTTGAGGCCCTCAGCTGTAATTTCATGTCCTAGAAAGTTCACTCTGGTTTTGCACCATTTTACTTTCTAGAAAGACAACTTTCAACCAGCTTGTTGCAACCAGGTAAGAATATATTTTATTTCTGACAGATCTTCTTCCACAATTGAACATTTTCTCAACAGATCGTCCACAGTTGGGTAGAGAGATCTCTTTTAATGGAATTTACCTGGATAGGAGTTTCAATGGATTTGTGATAGTTATTAGGAACTCTAAATACTACCTCTTCTTCCAAGATGTCACTGGTAACATCTTCTACCCCATAAGTGCATGAGGAATACACCAATAAATGTCTCTCATGGCGGGTGTTGATCTTTTCTGGTTGGATACTGTTGTTTTTATCATAACAGTTTTCAGGAATTAGACCTATAATTTCATTTTCCATGTCAATAAAATAATATTGTGAATCGACCATTATTCCAACAGATTTGTCTGCACCAAAGTAATACGTTGAGGGTCGATGTTATCCACCACAATTCGAATGGTGTTTTCTTTTAGATCGTCCATTGGTGTTGGGTGGAGGGATAATCCTTGTTGTTGGAGGGTATGACTATAATGACTAAATGGTTCCTGATTTTTCAGGGTTTGTCCTATTTTTATTTTTATTGTTACGGAGTTGTGGTATAGTAACCTTTCCTTTTGCTTGGAATTCAACAGCATAAGGCAACCAGTGAGCTGACCGAAATGCTTTCTCAACATTATCCATACCCATTGGGTTGACCCCGAGTCTTGACCAAATGTTATTCAAAACATAATCCAAATCAATTGCAAATTGATGGAGAGAATCACTACCCAACAATTATGATGAATATTTTGGTTCCAATCGAAATCTTTAACATGCACCTGCTAGGTAGGACATGTTTTGAATGTTGGGTTTCTGGATCAACTTCCCATTTATTTGTCAAGTTAAAGCAGAGAGTGCTCTGATCCTTTTGGAGTTGCCGAAAAACTGGTTCGCTTATGAAACTTTTTCCATTGTTTAGACAGACTCGGGCAAGCACATAATCTTTCCCTCTATTATCTGAATGGGGAAGAATGTGTGTTCGCCTTTTCTTCCTGGATGTCGGTGAAATTATAACTATGTTTTCTGGATTCTTTACAGTTCAGTTCAGTTCAAATCAGCTTTATTTGAATTGGTCATCAGCATATCAAACAACCAAGTAAAATCAATCCAATAGCAAATACACTACATTCATCCATAAACCAGCATTACGATAACAATGAATTAAGAATGGTTAGCTAAAAGCCACAAAGGTCCCAACAGATGTATACAAAGGCACAACAAGCTAGAATACATATCTAGAAGGCACCACAATCTCAACAGGGATAAATACCTAAATATCTGATTGCTTCCTCACCAGCCATGCACAGTGAATACATTTAGCTGTAAAATAAACTACAGTAAATTTGGATGTCATCTGACAATAGGCCACTGCATCCTGTATGTGGCAAATATTAGCAACTTTAAATAAACGTATTAGATATTTGGCTCCAATCTCTAGGCATCACAAAGTAACAAGAAATGAAGAATTGTTTCTTCCCTAGAATATCAAGTTAGACAGTTAGCAGAATTTTGCCCATACCGACTACTCCTGAACTTCTGCACTTTCAATGTACTGATCCTGAATTCTAGAAAGAGTGAACAAGCAAATGATGCAGTAACGATATCAAGGTAGAGCTCGAGTCTGTGTATCCGTTTGTGCAGCTAGTATGATGGGCCTGAACCCAACTGGTGTCAAAAGTCATCCAACCTTCTCCATGATACTCCCTTCTTGGCTTTAGATACATCGATCTTGCTCACTCTACCCATAGAGGTCGGTCCAGTTGATAGATTTGCAGGTCCAGAGCCAATAGCCATTATTAACATGCCCCAACCACAAGAGGGAGCACCCCCTTCAGAAGCAAAGACATAAGATAATCCCCAATTTGGGGGTGCGCCATAGCCTCATGCAATACAAAACGGGACTAGACACAGCTATATCAGATATACCCTTATGGACGGGCATTTGGCAAGCTCTAGAGAAGCCTGAGCAGCAACTTAAGAAACATGTTCTCAGCAGTTTCCAAACATTGGCAGTTTAACTAGTCCCAGATTTCTGCACCATAAAGTGCTAAAGAGTGTACTTTGAATTTCGTTCGGGGTTCTTCTGCATATAGAACTTCAAGGTACCTCTGTCAAATGTCGAAAACCACTTGTTGTTGGGTGTGAGATTAATTCTTAGTAGTTGGGATGAGATCCTTTCAGTACTCTGTTAGTCCTACTGAGATGATGGTGATTTCAGGAACCTGATTATTTTGAAAGTGAAATTCAATTTAACTGATTTGTTATTCAATCAAGTGACAAGTACCATTCAGACTGACATAATTGGTACTTGTCCACAGCTTGATGGGATGGCTTGTTTGGGTCCAAAGAACTTGGTTCACGCAATCAGAGGGGACAGCCACCGAAGGACAATGTTTTCCAGTAAACAGGGTGTTCCCTCTGGAGCCACAGTGATCACTCGATGTTCCAGACAGTGTCACACAATTTTGATTTCCAGATCCGCAATCCTAATGACAGAAATGTCCTTTCCATCAAAATGTTGGAGTTCTCCCAGGAGAGGTTTGAGAGGAATTGTCTGGCTCTCCCTATTTCCCAGGTTGAGCTTTTCAAACGTTTGCTTTGAAATTAAGGTTGCCTGTGACGCTGGTCTAACAGAGACGATAAACCACAGTGACCTTGTATCTGGAAGCATTGAATTTACCTTCTTTATACTCTAGTCTACAAAGCAAGTGTGAGCTGGAAGCATTGAAGTTACCTTCTTTATACTCTAGTCTACAAAGCAAGTGTGAGTTATTTGACAGCTCATCATGAATTGTCTTAATGTTGTTTATTTCTAGGGCAAAACCTTGGGTTGCTCCCATATCTGTATTTCCTTCCTTGAGGTCAAGTTCACGCAAGTTGGCTTGGGAACCTATCCGAATAAACATACATTCGGAAATAAAATAGGGAGTAGGTGTATCCCCACTTTCCATAGGCTGTTTGTTGTCTGCACTTCTCCATCTCTTTTATCACATTCTTGGATTCAGAGCTTTCTATTTTACCCACTTTTTTTAAGAGGTGTCACTCTATTTCTAAATGAGAAGACTTCCTTTTCTAGGTTTTCTGGGTTCTGCTCTATCTCAATGGTGAACATTCTTTTTTCATTTCTTGGAATTTCACTCTTTTGCTCTGTTCTTTTGGTCCAGTTCCCAGTCGAAGTGGTTTTTGGAAGCTTCCCCTAAGCCTTGCCATATCTTTTCATCCTCATCCCCTTTTTCCTTTTCCACTAGGATACTATCACTGTCATTTTCTTGCCTCTTGTCATTGACCCCCACCCGGGCACCTGACGTTAGAGACGTTTGGGGAACACTGGTGGTCTGAGGGTTCTGTTGGGCCCTCAACATTTGTAAAATTTTGTCAGTGAATAGGCTGACCTGTCGCTCAAGTGAGAGATCTTTTCTCCTCCTTCATAACCATAGGTAGGCCATTGATCAGACCTTTTTTGCTCCCTAGAAAATTAATTCAGATATGTTTGAAAGTTACCACTGTAGGCTTAATTTCTGGATCTCCACACCCCTTGATTCTGGACTCTATTATCTTGGAATCTAAGAGGAAGAAAATTGTTTTGAACATTTTGATTTGGAGGGGGTGCAGGATTTCTTTCCTGTAAGAAATTCTGAGTAGGATCCCTCCGCTTGAGGCCAAGCACAAGTCTTGCAGTCCTGTTCTGGATGAGTTGCAGAGGGCGGAGAGTAGAAGCAGGCAGATTTAGAAAGAGGCTGTTGCAATAGTCCAGCCTAGATAGAACTAGAGCTCTGTAGACAGCGAGCTTCTGGGGGAAGGAGAGGAAAGGAAGAATACCTCTGAGGGCGTGCAGCTGGTAGTGTGACTTCTTAGCGACTTCAGAGATGTGAGGAGACAAGGTGAGAGTGGTGTTGAAGATGACACCAAGGGCTTTAGCCTCACAGGTGGGAGAAGGAAGAGGGCCAAGAGAGGCTGGCCAGTGAGCAAGTATGCCGATGAGGAGAATCTCAGTCTTATTGGCATTAAGGCAGAGATCGTTGGTGGCACACTACTCCTGGATAGCAGACAGACAGTTAGAGATGCCAGAATGAATCAAATGGGAGTGCACATTGAGAGTCGTACATTCGTAGAGACTATATCATTGGCAAAGCTGATAGTATGCATTTTTGATACAGTCCTATAATTATTCATGGACATGCCGGATGTTGAGCGTGAAAAGTTGGAGAGTAGGAGATATCTCTCCAGAAAAGGTAAAAGTGACAGATACGTATTGAGTATGAAGATTCCCTTAGTGGGGAAGCATTCAGATCTATGAATTTCTCCATACATTAGGGAGTGGTAAAATATTTGATTTTGAGAGGTTTGGAGCAGGAGATCAGCCAGCAGGTAGAGAAGGTTTGGGCAGGGCAAAATCATTTCAGGCTAGTGAGCTTCTGCGTATCAAGACAAGTCCATTTTATATTTAATCTGCACAATCCAATTAAATTATGGAGTAGCCCTCTTTTACAGGGAAGTTAATAAATGGAAGAGAAATGGGGTGAACTGTGCTTCCTTGAATCTGCAAATATACGTTATATTTCATTTTGATGCTTCCAAGTTAAATAACTTAAGAGTATAAAACGTGTACAAAAAAGGAAATAGTGAATTGAGCTTGCTCTTGGGCTTTTTGCTTCTTGTAGTGGGGATGATTAGTAATAAAGCAACTTAAGAGTGGGAAAGGCATTAAGGTATTTTCATTTGTAGGGCAGTAGGTGTAGATATTATGTGTAGTAGAAATGAAGGCTGGTTGATTTAGTTACAACAGTTGTCCATGGCATTTCATCTATGTAAAACATCTTGTGTCATTGTTGTAGAAGCCGTACTGGGGATTGGCAATTCAAAAACTGACCAATATGGTAGATATTGGGTAAGGCAGTAGTGAGGGATCTGTCCAGTGCCATCTATTTTCCAGCTGTCTTAGAGGGAGAGAGGTATTACTTATTTAATGGGTTTATAATGTGATAATATGTCAACATAGGACACCTTACAAGAGAATAATCAAGTTGCTAATCCTCCTGAGGTGTTCCATCTCATTGCGGTAAAATGTTTTCATTCTGTCAAGTCGTCTGTAAGTTTTCAATAAGGTTGAGTTTGGTTAAGTTCTGAGAGCAGTTTAAAGGGTCAGTAGCATCATAAAAAGGGTGGAGATGGAGCCCTTAGCAGCCAACTTGTTTGAAAGGTTTCATTAATCACTTGAAGGCTAGGTAGAATGGGCAAGGTTCTGATGTGTGGGTTGGGTCCAAGGTATTCCAAACAAGGGTCTCAGTGTCCTGAAAGTGTTTTCCTTTATATTTCTTATATTTAAATCTAGATTGGAAATTCAGTTTGACATTGATGAATTGATTGATTTGATTGATTGATTGTTTATTTATATAGCGCCTACACACAAAGTGTTTCAAAGCGCTTCAAGGAGTGAGGGAACATGGGAAAATACGGTTACATTCTTACCGGTCTTTGAAGGAAATCAGAATGTGAGAATAACTATCATATCATAACAGACAGTACGGGCAAGTAGGGGAAGGAAACATGAGACAATACTAGCAGTAACATTACTATGTCTGAGGACAATTGTTGCAGTGCAAGAGTGACAAGAGGAGGGGGGAGGGGAGGTGTGGGAGAGTGGAGAGAAGGGAAGAGGAGAGGAACAAACAAGTGACTATCTTAAAGGGTTAACAACTGATCAAGGTAGTGCTGGGAGGGAGAGGGAGGAGAAGACAAGGAGGAAAAGGGGGGACACACAAGCTATTATCAGAGGTCTAAGGGGCAAGTGGGGGCACACAGATGGACATGGGGGGGCAGAGGGGGCACACAGATGGGCAGTGGGGGCACAAGATGAACACGGGGCAGTGGGGGCACACAGATGGAAACAGGGGGCAGTGGGGGCACAGGATGGACATGGGGCAGAGGGGGCACACAGATGGGCAGTGGGGGCACAAGATTGACACGGATGGCAGAGGGGGCACGTGGTGGACAAAGGGGGCAGAGGGGCACACAGATGGAAATGTGGCAGTGGGGGCACACAGATTGAAACAGGGGCAGTGGGGGCACACAGATGGACACAGCGGCAGTGGGGGCACCCAGATGGACACTGGGGCAGTGGGGGCACACAGAGGGACAACAGGGGCAGTGGGGGCACACAGATGGACACGGGGCAGTGGGGGCACACAGATGGACACAGGTGCAGTGGGGGCACACAGATGGAAACAGGGGCAGTGGGGGCACACAGATGGACACGGGTGGCATTGGGGGCACACAAATGGACACAGGGGCAGAGGGGGCATAAAGATGAACATGGGGGCAGTGGGGGCACACAGATGGACATGGAAGGCAACAGGTGCCCACACATGGACACAGGGGGCAGAGGGGGCATACAGATGGGCAGTGGGAGCCAACAATTATTTTACGTCTATTGCAATGAGTAGAATTCCATATGTTCAGACAGTATCTAGTATTTTTGTTCTATACCCTTAGGAGCTTTATGATTTCTGTCTCTGAGGATCCTGCATACACAGTATTACAATTTTGCAAGTGGCAAAGGACCAGTACACTGACAAGTTCAGTTCAATTATTTATTTGGAGAAGAAGGAGGACCCATCAAGCAACATCAACTGACAGTTGAAATTAACCCCAATTCCAAATGAATAATGGCAATATCGACACAGGTAGGGAGGCATAACAATTTCCTCCAGAAAGTGCCTTTGATGCGCTGAAGCCAAGTAAGATCAGTGATTTTAAGGCTTTCCAGCCCCTAAAGGATAGTCAGAACAAAGCATTAGAGGTACAATAGTAGGGTACCCTCATAAGAAAAGCACCTAGTTTGCCTAACAAACTGATATATTAAAGACGTTAACTGGATAGCTTTCATTACACGAGGTTCAAGACAGGTCGTATAACCCTGCTGCTAATTAACTCAATACCCAAGTATTTATATTGGTCAGTATACTTTATTATAATACCCATAATACATAGACTTGGTCGAGCAACTTTCCTTGAAGTGAACATATTACCTGAGTTTTGTTATGAATGATTTTCAATGAATTTTCCTCAGCTTAGTCCCAAAGGGCAGTGGCTACGCGGCCCAGACATATAAAAGTATGATCCAAAATTACTAGATAATCAGCATAGGCCAAAACGCAACAATGGGAGGAATAGATTTGTTGGGGGGCAACACCTGGCAGCAGCTAAACAAGGTGGAAGATCTGCCACGTACAAATTGAAGAGCAAGGGAGCAAGAATGCAAACCTGGTTCACCCTCACACCCAGATGGGATCAGTTTCATTAGGTATCAGTAGTTAATGTGCATTTTGTCCGCATTCAGCATGTAAGAAAATCCTGAATCCAATTATACCGAACAGGGATTGGGAAAATGTTTGGTATGATGGAATTGAGGGGATGCAGGGGTGTCCCCGCTTCAGGAGCGAGGAGTGCAACACTGTTACAAAAAAATAGAAAAATAAAAAAGGGACCCTGAGGCGGAAGTCCTGACCCACTTTAGGGTTGTGAAACCTCCGCTGAAGGGAGGAAGAAGCATTGAGGTATAGAGGTGAGGAAGCAGAGGAACAGGAAAGTGGGTACCTTGGATAGGGGGTACTTTTTCTGTTTTCTGACTTTTTCAGCCTAGGTTTTTTTGAATGCTGACTTTTCTGCTACAAAAGTTTCACGTATGTCCATTCCGTTAATGCTCCCTCGCCATCCAATTTGACCCGGATCACATTATTCCTATGCAACAACAAAGTGGAGAATATAAGCCGGACACCCATATGAGTCAAACATTGCCCATAAACACTTTCTGCTGACTGAATCAAAAGCAGATTTAAAATCTACAAACAAGCCATAAAGGCCTGCGGAGTCATTTATACATGCTGTTTCTATTAGGTGATCAATAAGCCTTATATCATGGGTTGTAGAATAGCCATGTCAGAAACCACTCTGAAACCTATCAAGGAGCCCAGCATCATCAACCCATCTCTGTAGTTCAGGGAATATAAACACTGCAAAGGTTTTCCCTGTAGAGTTGAGCATAGAGAACAAACAATAGTTGCCCAGTGATAATGGGGATCCCTTTTTGAATACTGGGACTAATATAGATGATTGCCAGGAAGTAGGTATTATTCCCTACAGTAGAACTTGTCAAACAAAATCTTCAGCAGCAGAGCCCAAAATTCCAAGTCCTGCTTAAACACAACATTAGCGAGCCCGCTTGGGCCAGGTGCCTTAGAAGAATTTGGCCTACCAATTCTCAAATGGATGTCCTCCTTATCAATCATAAAATTGGGATTAGGCAAGTAAGTACTTGGGCCCTCATCAGCTGACAGCTCGGTGACCAGAGAGTGCCCTCCCAAAAATTCCTTCCACTGCTTCTCATTAATAGGTTTAAGAATATTCTGATCAGTGCAACCCTTGGCTTCGCCCAATAATTCCCAAATACTCCTCGAGTTACTGCTACTCAGGACCCCAACTATTCTCTGTCACTGAGACCACTGGCATGAAAAACGCCACCAGCGAACCCAATTCCTATAGGCATGTTTGACCATTTTCATCTCCCTAAGTCCGTTTACTGGATATACATATTTAGCTTTGATTGTCCAGATCTCTATTTGCATTAAGCGCTTCCTATCTCGAATTACTTCATCATAGTTCTCCCACACCTTTTCGTTTTTGTCCAAGGCAAAAGGATGATTGGTTGCATGCTGCTCAGAAAATGCCAGAAACCAAACTTCAATTTCCTTCTTATTTTTTAACTCAAAATCTGCTGGAAATAGAGGTCCGTCAGCTGATGTAATCTGCTTTGTCTGCTGAATATCTTTAGTTGACCACTTAAACCGATTGCCAGAGTGGTTAACTTTAACTCTTCCAATGCCCTTCCCAGTTTTAATCAAACCATGCATTACAAGTTTCATGATCGCACCAATTATTCCTAGACACGTGCATCTTGGTGAATTCAGAAAGCGCCTCAATGTTAATGAAAAAGTCATCTAAATTGTCTCTCCTTTTTCCGAAATTCCAAGCATACTCTGCCGGTCCACCCATTTATCATTATCAAGTTCCAACTCTGGGCAAACTTCATCCATAACTCTCCTTCAATATTAGGAATAGATTGCTTCATCTGACTTCTGCTCCTAAATGGGCCCTCCATAGGCAAATCTTCTCTACACACACAATGGCAGTTAAAGTCAACAGCTAGCACAATATCATCGTTAACTTCCATAGCCCATGATAAAAATGAATCCCACAATGCATCCTGAATGGCCTTCTGTAGGAAGCACTGGCCAGATTGTATATGTTTACAATGAATATACACCCAATGACAAAGCAGGTTAGGGATTGCAACTTCAATTGCCAGAATGTAATAAGAACTGGCCGCCTTATCCTACTGGAGTAGATACTATGGATGACACCAGTTAACACCACCCGTACGGTTGACCCCTTTCGCCTTTATAAGCTGCTACTTGTTAGATGCTATAGCTGTCAATAAAAAAAAAATTGCAGTTTGCCTGGTATCCTGAAGTAGAAAAATCAGATTCTTAAATGACTTTGGTATTGAGCACTTGGGGGATAATAAATGAGAAAACACACAAGTATTCCAAGATAATAACAAAATCTCTCAACTCTTTATGGACAACGCCACAGGCAAGGCTTCAGCTAACCACTTTAGCGTAAACTGAATATCAGCTAATTGTACTTTTTCCTTGTCCGGGAATAGTTGGATTACTATATATGACCTTGTTCTCTGGGGGAGATGGCTCATAGGTGGAAATGATAGATCCCCTGCATCAATGTCCACATCAAGCTCTACTGTCCAGTTAAATCGATGAGTCCAAAAACTTCAGAGGAGCATTTCTGTGTCAGCTCGCCTGCAATGAATAGCTGTGAAATTTGGATTTACGCATTCCAAAGGTTCAAAGACCTCAAAGTATTCAGAAATCATTCACATATTCAGATTACTTTGGTGATATTTCCCATTGGGACCTCTGATCCGTCTTTCTTCCTTCACTCTAGCCTTCCTCCTTGGGTTCTGAATGCAGAAACATTGGAGTCAGCTTTGACTCATCTCGCTCCTTCCTCCCTCACACTCATGATATTGCCAAGAAGTCCAACTACTAACTCTTACTTCTCAAAGGAATTCTACCTTTTCTCACTTTCCTGCAGATGCTCAATGTGATCCAAGCCCTAGTTCTCTCTAGACTTGACTACTGTAATAGCCTTCTTCTGAATCTTCCTTCCTCCACTCTGACCCCTTCAGATTATCAAGAATAGAGCAGCATAACTTATCCTTGGCCTAAAGCCCAGGGACCACATCTCTCCTGCTCTAAAAAGTGTTCACTGGCACCTGGTTGCTGCACGGATTAAATTCAAATCCCTCTGCATCATCCACAAGGCTGCCTGGGCCCGAGGACCACAATATCTTCAACTCTATCTCACTAAATACTCTCCCACTAGATCTCTTCTGTCCTCTGGTACCAACTCTTTGTGTGTAAAGTGTTTTGCTAAAAAGAGGGCAGGGGATCACTCACTTTCCTCTGCAGGCTCCTTCCTTTTGAATAGCCTCCATATCCCCCTGCACCTTGAGCAGGACATTCTGAAATTCCAGTAGCTCCTTAAGACTTTGCTCTTTTCCTCCTCCTTCCCACCTTCTCTCCTCTGCTAGTCCCACAGTTGCTGAATCGGTGTCCTTGGCCTTTATGCATCTTCGGGCCCTTGACCTCCCTCACTGATTACTCCCAGCTCATGTCTATTCATCGCACTTTGCATCTACAAACCCTCCGCTCCGGAGATTCGCACTTACACCTCCTACAGCTCTGGCCGTGTAGCACTCAACATTCCTAGCACTTCTTCCATGGCACTCCCGTGAGCTTAGACTCCCCAGCACTTACCCCCTCTTCCTTCCTGCACTTGCATGTTCTGAAATATCACAAGGCAGTAGGTTTGTCCCTCTTCCTCTTCCCCTCAGCTCATAATATTGTGTTGTAATGTACCATCCCACCCCCCCCTGCCCTCTGGGCACTTTGAAACAGTATATTCTCATTGTGTACGTGCGTGCCTAACAAGCAAACAATGAATTAAATAAATAAACAAATAAATGGGTTCCTGTTCTTTATCAATAACGTTGCATCTTTTGGATCATTCACTTTATTCAAGTTAACATTAGCAGTGTCCTTGCACTGGGTACAATGCTTTTTGTTGGGTTCCCTTAAGAATACATTTGGAGTAGAAGTCTGCTCTAAAGAACCCCTACAGTATAGACTTTTGTTAAGCTCCTCCATCGAATAGACAGATTCAAAATCTCATGCTGCAATTGCTGCTGGCTTGATTTGTACCAGCCAATTCATTAATTTACCCAATTTCTTTAGAGCAGCATTTTCTACTACTTGCAGCCTTCCTCAGTCATTTTTTGAACTTTTTAATGGGTTCAGGATTAGTCGACTCAATACTTCAACAGGGTGTCTGGCTTGCCGAGCCTGAGCTCTCTTTGCCAAACGCCTCTGTTTCTTTGAAGAAAATACTACAGGAAAGGCCAATAAAGTAGTCTAAAGGGTCTGAATTACCCAATTACTTATCCTTCTGCCCCCGATGGCTATTCTTTCCTGCTGTATCAACAGTCCGCTCAAAAGACCTGGAGCCTGGAAAATCCTGAACAATCGGTACTGCTTTCTCTTCTGAAGATGTATTCACTTGATTCCCACGAGGGAACAGGTTGTCATGGATTCTTCCACAAAGCTTTAACATGATCTTCATTGCAAATTGAAGTGAGGCCGAAGCAGATTTAATTTCAGCATAGGTGGCCTCCATGTGTGGTGAAACCTCTTACTGAATGTTCGAGGTGGAATGCATAATTAAATTTGGAGAAGCAGATAGATGATTTGAGTCCTTCGTTAAACCAGTAATGTTGACCGACCTCACAACCTGCTTGTTCTCTCCCAATGTGGAATCAATGTTGGGCTGAGCTGTTTCTTCAGGAACCACCATGCTCTGCTGCAAAGCAGAACATACGTCCAACATAGAATTATTATCAATATCATCCAGGGACAGAAGATCTTGACTCATTAACTCTTGTTTAGTAATGTTCGCTGGACATGAAACTTCCACTATTGGAACATCGCTGTTAGTGGCAGGTTCTATGTGGAAGAACAAAGTAATTTTCCCTTATGTTTACTTATACAGTCAACAAGACCTTCCGGCAGTGCAGATTTACTTTTTTGTAAATCTTGCATGGTAGTTGATACCACGATAATAGTGTTACTCGATACCATGACCCCTCTTCTCAAATTGTATCTGGAAGGCTTAAGCTTACTTTTACTTGCCATTGCCACCAGATTTAAATCAGTTGTTTATTGAGTAGCGGATAAGTAGGCAATCTGACCATGCACTTACTTCGAGAAAAGGCAGATTTCCACCAACCACCAGCAGCCAGGCAGTAAGACAGCACTCTCTCTCTCACTCCTTCGAATGCGCGTGCATTGATTACATTGATTGTTGATGCTACCAGTGGAGCATGACAATAAACTTGAGTATTGAAAACTTGTATCAAGTGCAGCACAAGAGGTAGGGAAAGTTGAAATAAAATTAAATACCTTGATTGTAGATGAAGTTAGCATGGTGTCTAACTTGATGCTAGCTTTCATTCACTTGCAAATGCAAGAGGTCTTGAAGACTGACTATGATGCTTTGTTTGGAGGTAAACATGTCCTGGTTTATGGAGATTTGTTACAATTAACTCCTGTGAAAGGTCAAACCCAAACCGTCTTCAAGATGCTGCAATCTATGGATAGTCAAAAAAATATAGGCAGCATTGGTAGTTTCAAACTTTGCAATTGTTTTGAAATCCATGAACTTACCATTAATATGAGGTAATCTGCAGACTTACAGTATGCAGAAATGCTTAACAAAATCTGTATAGGTATCCTTGAGGAGAATATGAAAACAGTCTTAAAATGGAGACTGATTTGCAACATGGTTCATGCAGTTTGCACCGTACTTGATAACATGTTGACTCTTCAAGAAAAGAACATTTCTTGTGCTGCTTTGATGTGTACACTTGGAGAGTGTGATAAGTTCAACTCTACAATGCTGCTCTCCTAGAAGCAAGAAATAGTAGAGATAAAATTGTGCAATGTTTTAGATATCCATTTTATGCCATTAAAGTTATATAAAATAGCAAAGGCATGATTAATTCAATTAGACAGTTACATTTTTGTAAAACAGCAGGACTAGAATCATTTTTAAAAGTGGATCAGTGCACGAGTAATGTTCAAGAGGAACTTTAATTTAGAAATTGGTCTAGTCAATGGAACAATGGGAAGAGTGGTTGCATTTTGCCATTTTCCTCCCATTACAAATATTGAACTTATACTTGTAAAGTTTGATCGTGTAGAGGAACCTCATTTGATTTCTCAGACCTCTGCATGCTTCATGCTTTTGCATATGCAATTACTGTTCATAAATCACAAGGGTTGACTTTGGAAACAGCACTGATTGTTATTGGTCATGCAGCATCCAAAGAAGGAATGTCATATGTAGCCCGGTCACATGTAAAAAATATTGAAGTTTTATTTTTTATAAACTTTGATGAATCTAACATGACAGCTGACAATTCCTGTATTGCACTGTATGCACTTCACCTTGACCTTATACCTCTTTCTTTATAATAAGCAACCCGTGAAGCTGCATTCAAATAAAGTGGTTCCTCTTAAGTCTGCAAAACAAGAGAATATATCAGTTTTGAAAAGTCAAACACATATGAGATAATCCCACTATAGATTTAGTAATCAATCAGGAGTTGAATGCTATTTAAATACAGCTTTGTACATGCTGTTTCAAATTACACCACTGATGCAAGAAATAGCTTCAACGGTAGAGAAACAGTTATATGTGGAACTTTCAATTCTGAAAGTAGCTGTAGATGAAAGACGACACAACACACATTCGGCCATGTAAATTCCAAGTATAGTAGCTGGTACAAGTGGAAGATAACATTTTTCTCATAATACACAGGAAAATAGTCAATCATTTTGTATTACTATTTTTGAGGTGCTAGTGCAGGAAACAGTTTCTGTATATTGATACACAGGAATGTATTACTAGTGGCTGCATGTGTGGCCACAATATCACACAGAGCAAATTACTTGAGATGTTACAGAAAGGTTGTTATAACTTCCTGTGCTTGATCAGACAAGTGTGATTTCTTTCTGATCTCATAATAACAGCTTTTCATGATATGTGGTTGTAATTTACAGTCAACACTGCAAAATCTAATTTCTAATTTTACCTTTTAAAAATGATTCAGATATATAGTATAGATGATAGGAAACATAGCACGTTGGTTAAGAATTTAGTAAATAATCAGGTTTGTATTTGCAACCAAACCTTTAAAACACGTGCTATTATTTTTCATAAGGGATCATCCATTCACGATGGACAGCTCACAACATGGGTGCATACAAAAATAGATTGGCTTGTTTGTCTGCAGTGACTCTATAGTTACACACCAAGCTAGATTGCCAAATGGTTTAAAGAATGCTTAGAATCAAAGATTTAGAATATGTTCTATATTCTTTGTGAATATAAACATGCAAAATGGATGTTTGAAATGGGAGAATATGTAATATGTGTTTTATTTAAACTAAAGACAGATATGTACTAGGTTATAATATAAAATTATTATGAAATACATGTATATATTAGATTGTCAAGTTTATATAAATTCTTTTTAAAGAACAGCATTCTGCAATCTTCTACTTCTGTTTTTTGTGTAAAACTATGCATATTAAAATATGTTCAAAGGTCCCCTATTAGTACTGGGTTATATAAGTGGTTCCATGTCCATTATTCTGAGTGCTAGGCAGTGTAGATGTTGATTAATGTTTACATCTGAAAGAGATAGAAAGTCGGAGGTAGAAGAAAAAAAAAGTACACAGTTTTAAAAATAAATGAGATCTGGCTAGCAATTAGAATTTTATGGGAAGATTTATGAATATTGGCTTTTACTTCTTATGTGTGTAGGTGGCCAAAATAAGGACACATATCAAATTTACAAGAAATATTGTAATTAAATATTAAAATACAAAACAGCCTATTTTAAGTTTCTTCTAAAGTCCGGGAATGTGTTATCTGATTACACTGACTTATTAAAAAAGAAAATATGAAAAAATATATCTTTAAAGGAATATCAATGATTTTTTATAGAGTACATTAAAACAGTGTTATTAACTTCTTATGTGTGTAGATGGTCAAAAAAAGTATGCACACAGATTTGAACAGTATTTTAATGACCCGTTAGAGATAATTAAAATATTTGAAAGTGAACTGCGGGTTGATAGAAAAAAAGGGATTCCGGATTCCACATGGCACACAAGCTTCTGTGCAAATAGAAGTATTAAAGAACAATACACAGTTTTAAACAATTTGAAAGGTGAAGTCTAGATTATGACATTTCATTAGTTACTTCTTATGTGTATAGGTGGCCAAAACAAGGACACACAGATTTTACAAGAAGTATTAAAATGACATTTCTAAGCTACTCAGGGCCCAATTCTGACCTGGGTGTTAATTACCAAAAAAGGAAAATGTAATTTTAAGGCTTAACTGCACTTTCTAAGGGAACGCCAAAAGCAGCACTTTCTGATCCTGTGTTTCGGTTGCTTGGATTGGCTGGAAACCAGCCTGTCAACCAGCAATTTCGAAAACCGTTATTTAGCATGGTTATTCTGGTGTCACTCCCCTACATTAGCAACACTGTAACATGATCATAAAAATATGCCACCTCCTTTGGTGACGGACCCTTTCTGCAGTTTCTCGATTTTGGAGCAGTGAGACCAGAAGGGCACAATACTATCCAAAATGTAGTGCTGTGGATGCCAAATGGCACTGAAACAGTGCAGATCAAGGTAAGTACTGCTTTTTTTGCATCTAACGTGTGCCTGGTAACATTAAGCATTTCATTGTTTGCACCTGGATTCATTTTTAGGCAATTGAAATGGGTAGGTGGGCTTGTACTTGCTTGCAAGGGGAGTGATTGGAATGGTAGGCGGACAGACATTCTCACAGCAGTCCGGTGGTTTACAGACGTGAAGGAGAGAGTTAACTGGTTCCAGGACGGTGTTATTGGCAGAAGTTTTGTTAAATTACGATTTTCATGCTATTTAACGAGTTGTGCTCTACGCAGACACCCAGGACCACTTCAGATTAAGCGTGGTGCCTGGGCATCAGAAAAAGGCACAGTGAGCATGCTGTATAGCATGCTCACTGTGCCTAGATGAGAATCGGTCTCTTAGTGTAGCTTCTAGTAAGTATGCATGTATTTACATACAGAGAACTTTTTCTAGCCTACCTATTGTTTCAAATAATGGTACGACCAGACATATTTGCACAATGTTCGCATATCTGTATACTTTTTTGTAAAACTGATGACATATTCAGGGCATATATCTCAGTTTCCTGGTTAAGGTTACATAAACTGCTCCATACTTTGTATAGGTTTTAAAATGAAAGAAAGTGTGTACATAGGATTTGTGTAAATAATTATTTATTTTTATGATACTCTTATTGTGTATTTCATTTTACGTAGAATGCATAGAAATAGCTTTGCAGGTGCACAAACCTTTGACATTGCAGCACATCTATTTAGAATTTGCTTATGCAAAACCAGGTACGTAGTTTAAGGAGATTTGCACCTAGGGAAGGGCGGTCACCCAATCACGAGGCTGGAATAACGGGAAAGAATACACATTCCAAGCCTGCTCTCCCAGTCACCTGGGGACATACCTGGGAGGCACTTTAAAAAAAATTGTAATCCATTGAGGGGACAGGGAGCCTCTTTCTGTTGTCTCCCTACCACACCCTCCCTTCCCAACCCAGCCCCAAAATCCCCCGCTCATCTCTCCCACCCCATCTCCATTCTCACTTATCTGCGGGACTGCAGATCTATGCTCCAGTCCAAGCGCTCCTTTAGTCTCCCCGGCTATATAGATGGTGGCAGCCATGTCCCCCAACCCCCACCCTTCGATAGATTGGCTGTACAAGCAGGCCAAATCTCTCAAGGCGGTAAAGCTATTTGCACCCTGGATAAACCCAGGTGTGTGAATGGCTTTCACCCCCTTGGCGGGGGAATGAAATGAGCGGTAACGGTCCACAGACCTCGCAAAGGCCCTTGGTGCACTCAGATGTACCTTGGCGAGGTGTGGCGGGCTGCTACCAGCCTAATCAGATCCCCGCTGTGGCAGTGAAAGCTACAGTCATGTATACAAAATTAATGTTTTAGCGATACTTACTGTGCTTTCTACGGATGTTTTTTAGAAAATGTTATACAATTAAGTAATCATTTTTAATATTGTTTTGGATTATTAGTATATTATAAATAGAAAACAGATTAGATGTAAAAGTAAGATTATACATACAATTTAGTTTATAGTGTAGAGGATTTTTCTTCTAATTAATGATTTTAATAATTCCAACCTTAATTTGTTGAGTAGTCGGAATACCTTCAATATTTTACAGTACTAGTATAAAATATATTGTATTGGTCTTTCACAGATGTGGTGACCGAGCAGATAAAATGAGGCATCCATTAAAGAAATTAAGTAAGTCATTTTGTATTACACATGCAAAGTAAATGTTGATAGCATGATATAAAAGAATCTTGATAGTCAAGGTACAACCTTAGCTGCAGGTATTTGAAGGTGTGCAATATCTTGTAAAAAGTGAAATCTTTACATAACAAACCCCTGAAATTCAGCTAAAACAACCTTAACTTCATTCCCCCTGTTGTACAGTCAATGACTACAATGTTGACATCACTGATTAAATCACTTGTGACAACACTAATTACATTACAACAGTAACCAGCACTAAACATGGCCTTCGGCTATTGTCAGTGGGTATGGCCAAATATAATTTTACATGTTAATGTGTCACTCGTCATGCCTTTGGCAAATATTTACCCCCTCCAAAAAACAACTCACCAGCCACCACTAGTGGCTAGCATATTTGTGGACCAGGCACCGCCCGTTTCTGTTATGTTTAACATTTAAGCTTTGATTAAAAAACATATTTACTTCTTTCACTTGCCCCTGCAGCGGCATAATCATTGCACACCCGTGGTGGTCCGGACCAGCCCAGGGTGTGTGGTGCTCTGTGCTTTGTTAAGGAACTTAGAGGGCCCCACAGAGAAGTTTTGATGAGGTCAAACGTGATTGCTTCTTGATGTCCATCCTGACACAGAAGAGTTGTTTCTGTTGTGCATTTGGTTACTGGGCCCGAAGCAATTTCTGTACCGTCAACAGTAGTTACCTTTTCAGTTCTTGGTTTTGTGCATAAGGGAAGTCCCATTTCTGTTGCCAGAACTCGATCTATGTAATTACCAATTGCTCCGCTGTCTATATATGCCTCTATAGCATGCATCCATGACAGTCATTGGTGATTGATCAAGGTTACTGGTAGGATGAAATGTGAGGTCTGTGACTCATCCTTTTCGCTCGACAAGCGGACATCTACGCTTGCCGGATCTGGTAGTTTTCCAATTCCTTTCCATCATCTTCTTTCTCTGTAGCGCCTACCACCTTCTTTGGAGGTTTCACAGGGCATTATTTGAGATAGTGACCCGATTTAACGCAGTATAGGCATAACTGTAGCTGTCTCCTCTTGTCTCTTTCACCCTTGGTTAAAGGGGGTCGTACTCCTCCAATCTGCATGGGTTATGTGGTATTTTCTGATGGACGTTGAACATTATCTTTTGAACGTACGTACATGGCACGATTTTCGAGTCTACTTCTGTCTGTTCTTGTATCCTGTACTCTGTGGTCTTACTGAACTACCAGGTTGATAACTACCACTTGAGCAAGGACATCCTTCAGGTCTCCTCATAGGCCCCAATGAAACAACGTGGTTCTTTTATCTTCAGGCCACCCCACTTCTACAACCAGTCTATTAAAGGTGGCAATATAAGTCAGCAAATCTTGATTCCCCTGGCGGAGGGACAGGAGTTCATTATCAAGAGCTTGCCCATGCAAGTGTCGAGCAAATAACTTTTCCATCTCCTGTTGAAAACCCCTGAAGTTCTGCAGTAATGGGTCATCCCAGCTAACTAAAGGTACCGACCAGTCTGTGGCACTTCCACTGAAATATGATAACATGAAGGCCACCCTCAATTGGTCGTTTGGGAAAGCCCCAGGCCTACAAAGAAAATGGAGGCAGCACTGGTTCATGAATGTTCTGTACCTTCTGGGGTCTCCATTAAACCATTCTGGTGGTGCCAGGGGTACTGCTCCCGGCAACGTTATCTGTACTGGATTGACTGATGATGGTGTAGTGACGGATGGGGCTAATCCGGGCAATGGAGCCTGCCCCGCCTGTGTTTGTAGTAGCTGTTTGCTTAGCTCATCAGTACGGTCTTTTGTGACTATTAACTCTCGTCTTAAGGCATTGGTTTCCTGCCGGGTTGCGTGTACCTCGCCGCGTAATTGTCCCAAAAGCTGGGCTAACTGATCAGTTTCAGATGTCTCCATTACGCCCAGGTGGATAAGGTTTAAAGGCTTCGAGTTCTGTTACGCTCACCTGATGGAAAGCTCTGAGATCTGGAACCCTGGATGCGTAGTTGCCCAGTGCTGAATAATGCATCTGCAATTACAGAAGGGAGGATTTGTGATAACTGTCTCTAATGGGTGAATCTCCCACCTCCCTCTGACCGATTCCCTTCCCACTGGGTTCTTATCTCATCTTAGTTATTTGTAGGGTGAGCTATCCGTCCGGCTTTTCTTGTGCAGGGGCGCTTGACGTTTGTTGGCGAGCTGCCCGAGTTGCTTCACTGGTGCAGTACGCCTTCCTTGGGCCCAGGCCTGCTGTGACCCTGAATCTGCTGGTAGGCAGGTAGGTTTGTTAATTGTAACTCTTTGTTCTGTTTATGATGGGAAATCGTTAATGTCTTTATCTCCTTCTTTTCAGGTGCGAAGGTCTTGATGCTGGCGTGCCAGATGGAGAGGCACGTTTTCTAGGTGAGAGAAAGCGCGAAGCGCAGCGCCTTTATTTTCTTTTAATGCTAACCTGTGTTTTCTCCTTCTTCTCCTCACAGGCCGCTGTGGTGCTGCGAGTGGATGAGAGTGTGATGAAAAACAGGCCCCCAGAATCCGTTAAGGTAAGTACAGCGCTGTGCGGTTGTTTAATATTGAAAGCGAACCTGAATATGTCTCTTTTGCTTTGCAGATGTTGCTGTTGTGCTCCAGATGGAAGCGTGGCGTAGCACGATGGAATTCAGGTAAGACTGATGGAATTTGATGTTTTGGAGCAAGCATTCTAATATTGTTTTTCCCTTTCTTGTTATTGCAGGTCGCAATGTTCGAACAGCAGCTGTGGTAGCGATTCGACAGAAGTCCTTAAGCTGGTACACACAGGTGAGTGATGTTTCTTCTTCTCTCCGTTTCCACAGATTGCAGCCCAGTCGAGATGCTGAGTGCTGGATGGTGTTTTCTCAGGTAAGACAGAATAATCTTGTTCTTGTTCTTGCAGGATTACAGGAAGATGCTGAAGACCAGGAGCTGGACACGGTGAGCGTCACTCTGCGGGTTGCAGAATAACTCGAAGCGGGTTCTGCAGTCAGGGTGTGTTTTATATAGCCCAGGTAAAGTAGTACCAGGGAAAGTAATTCCAGGCCTGCCACACCCAAAACACTAGACTGCATGGCTTGGTTCTTAGAACTAGACTGTGTGGGTGCTTCCATGGTGGATTTAAAGGTCCATCTACATACATGGGACCTAGTTTGAACAGCCCTTCCTTCTTACATATGAACCTAGTGCCAAAGGCGCCAGGACTGGCTCCAGGAGCCCTTTTACAGTGGTTTTAAGGCCTTCAGGGTTCTGGTGGGAGCCTGCTTGTGGCACAACTTGTGCCCCCTCACAGTGGTCATGACACTTACCATAACTGGTGAATTTCAGGGGTTTTTCGGTTTTACTTGGAACCTTAACGTCCTAGTGCCAAAGGCACCAGGACTGGCTCCAGGAGCCCTTATACAGTGGTTTTAAGGCCCTCAGGGTTCTGGTGGGAGCCTGCTTGTGGCACAACTTGTGCCCCCTCACAGTGGTCATGACACTTACCATAACTGGTGAATTTCAGGGGTTTTTCGGTTTTACTTGGAACCTTAACGTCCCTTTAACAAAGTTTTTTTCACTGAATTACATAGGTTTTTAGTAGCGCAACTTAACCATAAAGTTCCTGTAGCAAAGTTTTTTCACTGAATATAGATATATAGATAATGTAAATTTGAAAAATGCTTACTAAGATGTGCTTAGTTTATATACATATAACATAGAAAATACTGAACCCCCTAGCTGCGCTAATGGGTCTGATATCCGCGGACCATGCACCTGTTTGCGGTCGGACTCGGAAAACATGAGCACTATACAAAAACTCAGCGGGTATCTCACATTGTTATATCATCCAAAAAAACACTAAACATATTCATAAAGCAGCACACAAATCAATTACATTCAATAATAAATAAGAAGTGAAACTGTGTATGTAGGACACTAACAGTCCAATTATATAGCATATGCAACATAGTGGAATATACCAAAACACAATAAATATGCCTCCAACAGAATTACCTCACAGAAATTGCACAGCAAAAATCAACAGGACACCTACACAGCAGTAACAGCAAAACTTAGCAAGAAACTAATGAGTACACTACATTTATTGTATATATCTATAAAGATTAAGTATTAGGTACACTAAAACTAATATATATTTTTTTTTTACACAGAAATGTTTTCCTCGGGATGAAATGAGTGAAGACAGTGAGACTAATGGTAGACACTACACCTCTCTATATAAGCCAATTAATGACCATTACTTTTGTATTTAACAATGTTTTTAACAGACCATACAGACATTAAAAACACTATATAAAGAGAGATGTTAGAAAATCCTCTACAGCGAATGGAGCTAAAAATGGATCAGTTAATGAAAAATATCATTATTTTAAAAAAACTTTGTGGAGGATCATAAAAAAGAAAAATTAAATATCACTGTCCTACATGTACCTGTAACCCCTCTCCATGTCCCAGCCAACTGTCCCTAAAAACTTGCCAGCAAGAAAAACTTTATGATGAGACTTCAATCCCTTCCTCACCTACCATCCATCATATCCAAACCACTAATTCCCCTGTATTTGTATCAGTCTCTGCTTCCCCCCTCTTTCATGATTTTTATACTTTGAAACAATAACAAAAAATGAAGTGTGTTGTTAGTATATTCCTCTGTGTCTTGATTTTTTTTAAAAGGCAGTTAGGGTGTCTGCGGACAGTGCTGCTGTCTGGGATGTTCTCAATTAATCAGAATGGAGGTGTCCTAAGGACACTATACCTGTTTGTATTGTTGGCAATCAAAATGGAGGTGTCCTTAGGACACACAAGATGTCCTACTGTTTGCGATTAACCAAAATGGGGGTGTCCTAAGGGTCCTATACCTGTTTGCACTCTCCTCAATGAAGATGGAAGTGTCCTTAGGATACACAAGATGTCCGCCTGTCCCTAATTAACCAAAATGGGGGTGTCCTAAGGACACTATACCTGTTCGAATTGCCGTAGTCAAAATGGGGGTGTCTGCAGAACACTAAAGATGTCTGCATGTTCGTAGCTATGCAAAATAAAGAACATTCCCCCTGTTCGCATAGTCCGTAACCAGAATGAATATGTCCGTAGAACACATAGCCCGTCCGCCTCTCCGCAAAATTGCAATGCACAGTTATTTTGTTCGGGGACCTGAACTCTGTCCGTAGAACACCCGCACACATGCGTAGACCCAACACCGCGCATTTGGTGTCCTACAAACAGCCGTCCCATTCACCATCGTGTCCTTGATGTCATCATGTGACCGCACCCGCACTAAGCATAACAAACACTGTCTGGGCCCTCAGACACCTAAAAGGTGTTTTTTCAGCAAGCCCTTTCTTGGTGTTCGAAATGTTTGAGCATAGTGCGGGTGTCCTCGAAGCACGCCCCAGCACCCCTATAAAAGGGCACACCCCAGAGCTGCTTCTTATTCTGTTTTTGGGCTTCCAGGACAGAGACTGCTCTTTGTTGCATTGGATTGCTCTTGCTCTTTGAAACAGCTGTACTGATGGCATCCATGGCTGCTACTGGTGCTACTGCTGTCTCAGCAGCACCCCTAACCCCTCCACCACAACACCTCCCCAAGGGCCTGCAGAGGGGAACAGGAGTCAGGATACAGAGGACAGTGATAAAGAGGATGAAAAGGATGAGGTAGTGGAAGTCCCTACTACTAGTTTTCACCATGATTCTTGGGTGTGGATGTTATTTACCACTGTTGATGGAGTACCAAAAGCACATGCACATAAATTGACCTGCAATCAGTGCAAGCTGGTGCTGAGTCGTGGGAAACTGGGTTTGTACAGCATTGGTACTACCTCAATAAAGTGACACCTAAAATCGTTCCACGGTGGGGCTATTTGTAAGGTTGTACCTTGCGATAAATGTAGTAGGTTGAGTTCCCCTGCAGTAGCCTCAGTTTCTCCTCCTGCCACCACAAGAGACACTCGTGTGGGGCAGCGCATCCTTCCAGCTGCCTCGCAGGCCATACAAGATGCTGTTGATCCTTACCTTTTGAGGGTCACAGTATTGTGCATGTACTGCGCTGCAGTACTCTGCAGAGGGGAGAACTTTCAAAGTGCTTTCGAGACTGTGGTCAAGGAGCATGAGAAGAACTGCTACCTAACTGAATAAGGCCCACGCTACATCTTCCTCCTCCACCTGCCCTTTCTTATCCCCATAGTTGGTGTCCCTTCACTAGCCTCCTTTCCTTTCCTTTCCATGTGTGTCGTGTTAAAAAACAAAAAAAATTATACAACAACAAAAACCAAAAATAAAAATGGCTCTTTTCAGAGCCGCCTTTCACAGTTCAAAAAGATAAGTGTCAATGAAATGCGCAGGGCCATGTGCATTTTTACAAGTCTGTGGACTGGGGACCTCTAAAATCTTTGCAGCGCTGCCCTGACACAACCATTGCACTTTTCTCTGGGAGGAAGTGATGGCTCTGAAAAGAGCCTTTTTGTGGATTTTTTTGTGTTTCGCAAACTTCAAATGGTCAACACCTACTGCAAAATGGATTGCTTAATACCAAAAAAGGTTGCAATGCATTTTGTATATTTCGCAGAAAAATCTGATTGCGGCATAAGATGTACTCCATCTCTGTGAAAAGTGTGTGTACTATGAAACTTTATGTTTTTATTGTGAAAAGAGGACATACCAACATCTCTCAAAAAGGCACAGACAGCCTTGTTAACATTGTGCATTGCTTTCTCCACTTGTGGACCAAATGAAGAGGAACGCAGCCACATTTGTCTCTGCGCAATACGTGAAAAAATTACTCTGAAGTTTGGATACATGTCTACGGGCCTCATTACACGGTAGGCGGTAACCATGGCGCTATTAGCGCCATGGTTGCCGCCTGCATTTTACCGTGTCCGCCTTGGTGGATGGTGGAATTACTGCCCTACTCTAAGGTTCGCGGGGGCGGTAATTCCCCGTTCACCAAGGCCCTTCCCCATTCCCATTTTTGCCCCCATAGGGCATAATGGGAATGGGGAAGACGCTAATTACGGTACCGCAAATCGCGGTACCGTAATTAGCACCAAGGTCCCTTTGCGGGTTCATTTTTTAACGCCTGCTAAAAGCAGGTGTTAAAGTACCAACCCGCAAAGGGACCTCGTAATAAGGCGGTGACCATTAACCCTTACCGCCTTCCGTGTAATGAGGCCCTATGACTTTCCCAAGCCCTTCTTTCATTGCAAATTGCAAAGAGATTCCAAAAACATGTCCTAAACTGTTCCCTCCACAATGAATAATAATAATGTCTGGATGTCACCAAAGTAGCACAAAGATTTCAAATCCAGCCACTTCATTCCACGCACTCCATGCCAGTGCACTTCCACATGAGGGAATCCAAGATGTACAGCCACTCTGCAGCGATCTGCATGCACCTCCAACCAATTTATCCACGAATCTCCCAAAATCCAGACAATCTGCTTTCTGAAACACACAGCCATTGTTATCTCCTCTCCTCTCAGGAAAAAGACTTTCTGACAAACTCTCTGCTCACACATCACACCAAGTAAGCCCTCTTAACCAATCCCTTGCTGTTCTACGTCTCATTTGTATCCCCCTCAACCTCATAATACGTATGTAATACGTGCTGTCTGCAGATAACCGCGGTGTCCATGGACAAATCGTAAAATCTGAGCATGGGGAATTAAAATTTAAATAGTGTGCCCCATTTCCCCTTAGAGGTTGGCTCTGAAAAGAGCCTTTTTTGGGGGGGGGTTGCAGATGCTTCAGAAAAACCTTTTATTATGTATTTCTTTTTCTTATTTTCCTCCAAAAATCTTCACATTAGCTTCTCCAAAGCAACCCTTATGTTCCAAAACAGCATGGCATTTCCCACAATAGATAAAGACATGCCATCTTCTTTAAAGTAATCAACATTACCAAAGTCAATGTTGTCATTGTTGCAAAAGAACATGCCAGCTCTAAGCATAAAAGCAAACATGCCTCCGTTGATTAAACACCCAGCAATATTTTGCTGAGGACAAAAAAACAGAACTATTGTTCCATATTGCCATAGGTACCAAACCAGAAAAAATGACCTTGGCATTTGGAAGTAGTTTCATTACTGCCTGAACCAAGGTTTCTAGATCGTTTAACAAAGTAGGGGCACTGACATAACACAAATACAAAGCACCACAGGGCAGGACAACCACACGTGGACTTTTAACCCTACCCATATCTTGGCAAACTTCTACCATTGCCTGCAAATTGAAACCAGGCAGGGTGCTCCACACCACCTCCACTCCTTTAACATCAAAATTCTTTCCCACATTCTTAAATTTTGCATACCATTCACAAACATATCTCCAAGCACCACCAAACTGACTTTCTCCACTTCCGCCATCTTCACTACACACAGCCTCTCTCAATACGAAGAAGAACTTCAACACCTGATTGGTTAATCCTCAAATATACTCCCATTTCATGCTCGGAAGCCCCGGATGTGGCATGTCCTGTCTGTGAACATCCGCACTGTCCGCAGAGCGTATAAGTAACACTGGGGCAGCCCTTCTATCCCTTTCCACTTCACTCTCTGCACCATTCCCTCATTGGCTACTGTTAAGCAGTCACACAACCATTCACCAATCACATGCAAGACCTCTAAATAACAATATTTTTCATGGAAAAATGGGGAGTCTCCTGGCAAAATCGGGAGGATTGGCATGTATGGTACATGTACATTTCTTGTATAAATGCATGTAAACAGAATAACTGCCATTTACCTTGTGTAACTTGTAAAACAAGCTTACTGTCATTTATCCCATCTGCTATGATCAAGTGTCACTTGCAAAGTTGTCTGCTCTCCAAATCTTTATTTACCCATATTATTAACTGCAATGTACAAACTGTTAATTTCCTCATTCATTCTATAGTTTCTGTAACCACTGCCACGTATTTAACCACATTTCAACCATGATAGCATTTAATGCATTATAGTGCATAAGATGTACATGCAATTTCCTTTCTATACATTCTGCATATTTCACATACATTCTATCATTTCAACTTCCTTTACAAATGACGATATTAGTAATCAGACACAACACACACAGCTATCTAACAAAGTGCCATTGCATGTTAAAAGATGGGAGAAATAATAGTATAATTATGGAAAAAGGCGTTCTAGTGTGTTATAAAATTACACGCAGCCAGGATGAGTACATGCATCTTTATTTATGCACACAGATAGCCAATATCATTTGAAAGGCTTCCAGCTGAAATAACACCACTGCCTCTTCAACTGTTCTTACAATCTACACAGCTGTCTCATTCCAGCTGGTTGCCCATTCCGTTCTAGATTTCACAACAGCATTCAACTATGCACAGGTGCAGTCATATCTATCACATCATCTACAACTATGTACAGTGTTGTAAAGAAAGACATACAAAATCTTCCTCTTTCCCTTCAGTCTGCAGCACAAGCACCAGGTCTTTCCTTGCAACCCTTATTTTATTTCAGACTCTTACATCTCCAAGCACCACAGAATCATCCAGTACTTTAGTAATCACCTACTGAGTAATAAGCTGTTGTCCCTATCAAATCCTTCTGATTTATTTCCCACACCTTCACAAATACATACACTGCATACGTTTCCATACAGTTCCTGCCATTTACCCTGTAAAAATAGCAAACAAAGCATATGCTTATTTCTCCTAACATCCAATAACACCACTTTACGAAGCCAAGTGTGCTCTGTTCGCTTACTATTGTACTCCTTTCTAAAGCACATTAAACTAACAGATTCTAAATAACATATACGAAATGCACATAGGTAAAGAAAAGTGCATGTACATGCTATGCAGAGTTATCATAAAGCAGTACTACTGCAAAAACAAAGAAATCCATGTCTACATTAACAACAGTGCTATTAACACACATATTTACTAACTTCTTTCTTTCACAATTGCAGTGAAGACCACTCTCCTGAAAAGCCGCAGAGTCTGAAGTATGAACGTGAACTCAGAAGAAACCTACTCTTTCCACCCAAAAAAGTAAGTGCAATACTGCCATAATGTTCTACCTGTTACTCAAACACTGGAGAATTCTAGTATTCTAGAACAAACAATTGTATTAACCCAGCAACATTAGATTCAGTATTAGTGCTTCCCCTCACCAGCTCCATACTTTCTATTGCAATCTGAACACCAGCATAGTAACACACACATACAAGAATAGCCTTCCCAACCTGATGTAGCAGCCCATTGCACAATCACACACCTCTACATACATCTTTACCATCATACTCAGACACTCATGCACAAAGCACACATACAATGCACAAAATCCCAACCCACACTTTCTTTTTTCTCCAACAGACCCCAAAGAATGCCTACCAAAAAGCAACTTGTAGAAAGCAACGCGAAAGTAAACAAAATCAAACTAAAACTCTCCAAAATAAGCATCCACCTCTATCAGAATTTGGCCAAAAAGTTCAAACAAAACAGGTAATACAGTCATTAAGGGAAACATAACAAGCTTCCAGTGAAGAAACTTTGCCTCCTCTTTCAAAATGTAAAATGAAACAGAAAGTGATTAACAAGACTGCAGCTACCACTAGTGCTAACACTGCACCTATAAAGTTTGATGTAGCGGCAACTAAGCATACCAAATAAAATCTTTTACAAAACATGTTCCGCCACAGAGTCCTTCAGAACCTTATAAAAACAGGAGAGAAATCACGCAAAACCCTTAAAACCTACCGTACAAAATCAATCCTAGAAGCTCCTATAGACAGTGCAATCCTTCTCAAAGGGAAATTATTTAATTTAGTTAGAAAAATAATGAAACCACTAACAAAACTAAGTACTAAACTACAAAAAAGACTTCTCAATAAACAGAATATCAACAAAGATAAGTTCACACACATCTGTGGAGATGAACGGAGTCACACCACGAGCACAGAACCATATTTCAATGAAGAAGCATAGAAACAAAAGCAAATAAACCCAATTGCCATAGACAGCAGTGGACGAGGGTATGAAAAACGTAATAATACCATTAAGGAACAAGAAACGCTGCTCACAAAAATATCCCCAGAAAACTCAGTATCACTTGTCCATTCCACTGAACCAATACATCCAGTCTACAAATGGCTGTGCACATCAATGTGTAGCATTGCCAAAAAATCTTTCAAATCTTTACGCCAGTTCCTCAATCAATATGTGAAAGGAAAAGAGAAATTCAAGATTAAACTACTACAAAATATGAACCCCTGTCCAGTGTGCAAATACACAGGACTACAAGGACATTCATTAGCCTGCATTTCTGGACCAATTTGCAAAAGCACCTTCATCATATCAAAATGATATCAACACATCATTCAACTATGAGAAATCTGGTCCATAAACTTTACTGTACCAAAAGTCCTGCTTTAGCACTAGCCAACTTAAATGACAATCTTTTACATGGTACAGCCAAACAACTACTCGAAGAAATAGAGCATATCCAGAGAACATATTTTGGAATTGAAAGCCACTTACAAAATGTGATTTACAACAGACTACCAACAACTGTACAGATGGCAACCTTCTATTACACACATACAAAAAAGAACTACTAAAGTTTAAAAGTAAATCTTGTGAAGTACCCAACCATTTGTGTGTATGGTGCTGCAGGACTTTTTATTAAAATAAAAAAAACTGTAGATATAACGGACAATATAGAAGTCAATGAAGATTTCAAATGGTTTCAATTAATTCTCTATCTTATAGCATAAAACAAATACAAAATTACTGACCCCTTAATACTTTGCAGTTACTGCACTGCAAAACTTGACAACAACCAAACACCTTCACGTGCTATCACAAATAACTTGGAATTATTCCCATTACCAAAACCCCTGCAACTACTCAATTTATATGAGAGCATCATAATTCAAACAGTGCACCCATTTCAAGCAATAATACGCCTTCAACCAAAAACAGCAAAACTACCTCCCTCTTAATTAGTGAAAGACATTTGTGGCAAAGTAGTTTATTTGCCATTAAATCTCAACAAAAATGTACACACTCTGGGAGTGCAACGTCCAATTGATCAATCTTTAATTATCTTAGTAAATGGCATACCTACAAAAGACAAAAACATTTGGCAACAACTCGTGGACTTACATAAAGTTAGACAAGCCCTGAAATATCTGAAAGACAATAATGAATGCTACAGAGAAATTAATATTTACGAAAACCTGAGGGAAACCACTGAACTAAAACAAGAGTCAATAGAAACTGGTCAATTTCAACTTCTAGATCCTGTTACAGAATCTACAATTCACCCATTGCACTCTAAAAACACCATAGATGATGCACTGGCAAAGTACCAAATGCGACAAGCCAAAGGATCTCCATTCAGCATATGAGAAAAAAGTATAGAAGCACGTGCCTATCCTCTACGCTTTCCTACTGCAAAAGGAGGAAGGTATGATGATAGACCCACACAAATAACAGCATCAGAATACCGCTCTTTATGGATGTATTCTGAAGATCCCAGATTCTGACAAAATGTGGAATACATATTCCACCTTCTCTTTGAAAGTGAAATAGCAACTCTATGCTACAGAGTTGCACACACTTTGAAATCCGGTACTCATTTTCAAAATATGTCAGCTACGGAATTACTACAAAAAGTGCAAGAAAAAGATGAGATTTTACAGTCAAGCATTACAAATCTTTTAGCAAACATGCGTGATACAAAAGAATACTGGTTTCAACGTCACAGAGATGTACGCTGTATAATAAGAAACCTTGGCCCACTCACTTGATTTGTGAAATTAAGTTGTGCAGAATATGCATGGGAAGATTTACAAGATTTCCTACGCTTAGCAAACAAAAATAAAACAAACATAGATATAAAAACAGGAGAACTCTGCTCTCTAGATCCTGTGAATGTTTCAAGATATGTCCATCATTGCTTGATTGCTATGCTACACTTCATTTGTAATGAAACTGTTCCTCCCCTTGGAGAAGTGCAAAACTTCTTTTGGAGAAAAGAATATCAAGCCAGAGGAGCACCATTAAAGATGCTCCTAAATTTGGTCAGGATAGTGATGCCACTGTTTTGAGGTTTATCCAAAAATATGTCACTTGTGAAATCTCTTCACAAACAACACATAGTGACCTTCATGCACACATTTTATAATTTCAAAGACACAAATGTGGGAAATATTGTCGACGCAAATATAAAAACAAAGGGAAATACTACACCAAATGCTGCTTTGGTTTCCCTAGACCAGTTTCAACAACAGGTCAAGTAAACAACTTCATGTCTTCAGTTGGACATAGTGTCAAAGGTAAATCACCTAAGAACACATATTACATAAAAAGAAAAGAAGAATCAAAATACATCAATGATTACAATGCAATTGTTGCCCTCCTATGGAATGCAAACATAGATGTGCAGTACATTGCACACAATGCAATTGCAGTTGCATGATATGTCACAGCGTACTTAACCAAAGGACAGAGAAACCAGAGCATCAGGACTTCTGGGATGACATATCATCTGACAAAACACTACCACAGAAATTGTACAGCTTAGGCATAAAAATGCTCTCTCATAGAGAATGTGGCTGCTATGAAGCTGCAGACCGTTTAACCGGTACTGCCTTGTATGGAAAATCTGACAATATAGTATGGCTAAGTCTTGGTCCTGCTAAATTTAGAAACATAGTTCTCAAATCATATGAGGACATAGAAACAATAGCCAAAAATGATCCCAACAGCCAAGACATTTTGAAAAACAATTTACAAGACACATACTACCCAAACAGGCGTACCACTTTGGAAACCATGTGTCTCTACCACGTAGCCCAAAACGTCACATACAAAAATAATATTAAACCAGATTAAAAGAAAGGTAGATACAGAGTAGCAAATTGTAAAGGCAGCTTAGTGAAACTTACCAAACGCAGCTTAATTAATCACATCAAATTTTCATTAAAAACTCCTCAACATAAAGAACTGTATTACATGTCCCTGCTACAACTTTTTAAACCATGGAGAAAAGAAGAAGAGTTACTGGATACGTATGACTCCTATGGAGACGCTTTCAAAGCAAATGAAAGCACTATAACAGACATAAACTTTAATTTACACAGTACCAAACAATATTGCACAATGAACAGCAGCATGAAGAAGAACTCCAGTCTCATCTAGATGTGGACACTCCTGACAGTAGTCAACCTTCTGTATCAGGAAGCCAAGAACCACTTGGACAGCCACTAATAGCAAATGAGACAGAATTAGCCATGACAGAAGTAGAAAACACCATGTGTCAGTATGAGCAATCTACAGAAGACTTTACTGAACTGCAATCCCAACTAAACACCGAGCAGCATAGTATTTTCCAAGAAGTACCAAAACAAATTGAACATGGTGCAAAGATTACAAACCTATACTGCTATACGTGAGTGGTCAAGCTTGTTCAGGCAAAACACTCTTAATCAAAATCATCAGTAAGTTCCTCCAACAATTGACAAACAACAAACTGTCAGCTCTTTCAACTTCCCCCACAGGTTTAACTGCTTACAACATAGGCGGTGTCACTTTACTCTGATTACTACTCCAGTAGAACACCAAAACAAATCAGACTATTACAATCAAACAAATGAAAATGATGCTAATAGATGCTAATAGATGAGGTGAGCATGGTCTCCAACCTAATGTTGGCTTTAATTGACCTTAGACTACAAGAGGTCCCCAAAACAGACTACGAAGAGCTCTTTGGAGGAAAACACATTATTGTTTTCGGGGATCTTCTTCAATTAACAACAGTGAAAGCTGAACCTATTTTTAAAACCTTAGGGCAGAAACTGTTGGCAGCATAGGAAATGTCAACCTTTGGCAACATTTCCAATACAGAGAATTAACCTAAATATGCGGCAGTCTGCAGACCTGACATACACGCAAACAATTTAAAAAGTATTAGAGTTGATGTACTATCTCAAGAAGCACAAACTATATTAAAAACCACGCACATCCATGCACGCTATGGCCATAAGTCATGTGCTACTGATGTCATGGAACAATTAGCACATAAAAATGTCAATTGTATGTGCATGATGCCAACTCTTACAAGCTGTTCAAAATTTAATGAAACGATGTTAAAAAAAGAAATGCAACCAATAGTTCAAATTGTCTCCACAGACAAACTGCCAACAAGCCACAACAAGGCTAAACACCTTGGAAAACCCTATCTCTAACACAGCTGGTTTGGAGAAAATATTAAAATTATCTTTAAACTATAGAGTAATGCTTAAACGTAACCTTGACGTGGACCGAGGACTAGTTAATGGAGCACTTGGTACAGTTGTTGGCTTTCAAACATACCCACATGACAACAATATTCAATTTGTCAATATTCTCTTTGACAAACTACCTGAAGTTAAAAGGATAGGACGCTCAACTGCCCGCTTCCTTCTATTCAAAGACATGTATATACGCAGAGAACAGTTTTCTCTAACTCTAGCATACACAGTCACCATTCATAAATCACAAGGACTTACCCTAGATAAATTATTGATAAATATGGTAGCACAGTCTTTAAAGAAGGCATGAGCTATGTAGCACTATCACGCTTACATACACTTGACAGACTATTTCGAATCAAATTTGATGCAAGTAAAGTAAATGCTGATATTTCTTGCATTCTAGAATACAATAGACTGTGTTCACTCTACACCCCCATCTAAAAACCTATCCTGTTCCGCAAAAAGCAAAACTTTGTTAAAGAAAACTACTTCAGACTCAATCTATCTACTCAATCAAACTCAATCTATGCAGGATCTCACAGCAATTCCTCCAAAGAAAGTAAAAGAAGGTAATACTTCATCAAGGACCACAACTAAAGAAGAATCTACTGATCCAAGTAACTCAACTACCTCTTCAAAGAAGCAACGCACACTCCCAACAAATTACTTGTACACAGAACTGTCAGGTCCATTCAAACAACTGGTGTAAATTGCTATGCAAAAATATAGCAATAAATATTCTATTGCAATTGCCACCAATTATTGACAACATTTATTTACACGGTACAGACCAATTGTGTTTGTAAATGTTAGTCCTTCATAGAAATGCAACCAACAATCCTGACAACACTTACAGTGTTTCTGGAATAAGGCTGGTATGGGACTACTGTGCTGGAATGGTCAAATTAACTATAAACTCACAAGATGATCCACAAGAATTTCTAATGTACTTGCTACACGTACTAGGAAACCAAAACACACCTATGAATGAAATCAGATTTCATGCATGTGGACACATACTTACACTCTTTGTAGGCATATAGTACAAGAATAAGTTCCTAATGAACGTTGTGTGTGTGTATCCATACCTAACTGTGAATCCATTCCATTTCAGCAACTTGTACAAAATGCAAAGCATGGCAGATTATGTACTGCCTGCAATTCCGATAATCGTTCCACCTTACAAATACATTCACATAGTAAATACATAATAGTAATGTTTTTACGTTATAGTGCAGATGGTAGGAAAAACAACTGCAAGCTGGCTGGATTCACACATGGTCAAGTATCACTTGGTAAGAAAACCTTCACAACAATAGGTATAATCTACCACGCAGGAGCCACAACCAATGCTGGTCACTACAGTGCATATATAAAAAAGAATTGTGGATGGTTCGAATGTAATAATAATACCATTACTCTAAAGCAGAGATAACCCACAAATCTTGTAAACACTTACTTAATATTCTTAAAACCAAAATGTAATAACTAATCTGTGTATGAACATAAACAAAACTTGAACTTCAAAACTATTACCAGTTAGAATATGCCAACAGGTATCCAACTCCCCCAAGAATCTGCAACAAAGAAACAGATAAATGAATACCACCAAAATTAAACAAGAAATAAACAGTTAGAATATGCCGACAGGTATCTAACTGTCCCAAAAATCTGAAACAAGCCAACAGATAGATGAATACCACTAAAATGGAAAAAGAAATAATCACATAGAAACATCAACTGCTATCTAATTGCAACAATACTATCACCACTTCCAAATGAAAAACCATATACCTATTCAATTCCTCCTATTGAAATCAATGAAAGAACTATATTGTACCACAACGTAGAAGTTTTTTTTTTTTAATCCAGCATGGATTTTTTTCCCACAGACCCAATGAGTTAATCAACAAACACAGGATCTGAGCAAATTACATAGTACACTGGTTTGAACTATACTACTTCTAAAGTACTAACTATGAGGGTCGACAAAACACAGAAATGTCTACTATGCAATGCAATATTCATTATAAACTACCTACACTAACATGTGATTTTTTCTTTTTTCACAGTGTTTGACTACCCATGTCATGAAAAAACTGCATACAACCACAAAAAGTCAAACAGTAAGTATATAATGATTGGACTCATACATACCACAGTATAACACACCCATTCAAACAAGCACCTGATCATAAACCACATTCCAAAATGTTTGCTTCCATGGGTATCTTATGCTGCAGCACTTGTTGCCAAACACTACAATTTTGACTGCAGCCAAAACTCTTCATACAGCCTCAACAAAGGAAACAGTAAGTATATAATAATTATGAGGGCGTGGCTTGGTGGCCATTATGGAAGACATGGGTCTGCCATGTCTCCTGCAAATCCAACATTGATCTGGAAAATAATGCTACTAAATGCAGCCACAGAACACTGAAACATGCACACATGTGCTCATGAATCCAGCAGGCACGGGCAGAAGCTACTGAAACCAGCTCTGAGCTGTGAGCCAAGGAGACATCCACGGAAGATTACACGGAAAAGAAGCAGGCGATCCCAAAATGGCGGCTACCAGAACAAAGCGATCAGCCACTGCGGAAAATGGTGGGTCGTAGACTGTGCCCAGCTGATTACACTGCGACAGCTGGCGGAGCTTGCACAGCGACGATGCACCCTGGTATGAAGTGACTTTTATGCAAGATACTGCACCCCATACACTCTGGTTGTATGCCGTGAGGCAAGGGCTACGGCACGGCACATATAACTGTTAACTGCGACGCAGCCCGTGGGGCAGGAACCGCAATCGCATCGGACTGCCTGAGATTTGAAAAGATGGCCCTGCAGGTCTGTGCGGTGCGGCGAGAGGACACTAGCTCCCCTCTGACACCAGCTGCGGCATAGATACAATGTAGCAAGCCATTGCTGCATTGTGAAACTGACATAGAAACCGCTTCGACGGCACGCCTCAGGCAAAGCTTCATTCCCCTAGGATTGTTGATTTCACATAATGGCAAGATCAGAGCACCGTGATAAAAGGTGCGATACACATGTAAACCAAGCTACACTAACGAAGTCAACAGATTGAATAGACCGGCCCACACAAGCATAGAAAGGGTTAGTACTGAGCGAGAACAGAGGCTTAACAGAAACCGTAAAGTTACAGAAGGGAGCAGCATAAAGGAGCTGAATCCCCAGATCCTGCATACTATTTATGAGTGCAGGAGTCATGGGACAATGACTGAGAGCGCCCACACTGAGAAAAGGTGCACAGCCTGGGCGCCGGCACCCCGCTCCAATTCAAGGTAGGGCTGGGAGCATGTCCATAAGCTGGCTACTCATAGCAGCAAAACCCTGTAGTCACTGATAGCTGGGAAAAAGTGGTGCTGACGCAGCACACAAGCCCCATAAGGGCCGTGCATAACCAAAGTGAGCCTGCGAACTGAGGGGCCTGGCCAAGGCACACTGATGCACTGAGGTGCACCCAGCAATGGATTTGTGCAGCACAGCCTTCCAGGACGGAAGACTCAGATACTGCGCCTGCGGGTGGGACGCCTCCTTCTAAAACTGGCCTCGCATTGCCTGTAATCTTGTAAAATGGTACCTCAGGAGGATGTGAGATAGAATCCATAAAAGTGGTGGAACGGACGACCTAGCAGAACACAAGTTGGCAGAAACTATCGGCACGGTGGCAGTGTGAAACATTGCAACATTGGTCTGTACGCCCCGCTCTACACGAGCAGGAAAACACAACCCACTTCAAAACTCCCTGTGCGGCTCCAATGTCAAGTTAATTGTCTAAGCGCAAAATCTTCACAAAACATTACTAACTATATAACAGATTTGCAGTGTTACAGGCTTGACCCGCGCCACCTAGAACTGAAACACACGACGACACTGAGATGACGGCTAAGCAGGGCAAGGCAAAAGGGAAGCAACCCACGCTGGAAGAATTTGCTAGGACATCGCAGCTGACGGAGGGAGCCAGAGGTAAAGAAAATACCCCACAAATGGACACTACCCCAGCACGCAATGATCAACAGATCCTGGAGGCGATTGCAGACCTGAAATTAACATGGGAAACCAAACTGGAGTCAGCCATGGTCGAACTCAAGGCAGCACTGAAACTCAAAGTTGGCTCAGTCCAGGAGGAAGTGAATCTGCTCACGCAAGATGTAAGAGCAATAGCAGAACGCACGGGCAAACTGGAGAAAGAAGTGACCCCGAACACAGCTGCATGTGCATCTCACGCATCAGAGATTCACACACTGAAGCAACTCATGAGCAACCTGGAAAAGAGAGCGGAGAAAGCTGAAGGACACTCTCCGAGAAACAACATTCGCATTGTTGGGCTTCCAGAAGGTGAAGAGGGACCTAACCCAACGGATTACATTGAGAAGATATTGCTGCAAGAAATAGAAGGAGGGGTGCTCACCCAGGGGTTCGCAGTGGAGAGGGTGCACAGAGCCCTGACAAGGAGGCCTCCGCCGGGAGCCCCTCCAAGACCAATAATTGCCAAAATCCTGAACTACCGAGACAGGGAGAAAATACTGGAACACTTGCAGAAAGGTGGCACGTGAACATCACGGCTTACTCAGACTACACACTACTTTTACAGAGAAGGCAATTGAATTATGGAACGGTGAAGAAAAGATTGCAGGAGGGGGGCTCCAAATATATGCTGCTGTAGCCCGTGAAACTGAAAGTGTTTCCAAGAACATAGCCCTGTTCTTTGACACCTCTGAAGATGCGACAGAGTGGTTGGATGCCCAGAACTGCCCAATGGGAACGGACAACCAGAAGGAGGATGGAACGGATAAGTGAAACAGGGATCGCTGCATCTGAGGTGCTGTATAAATTGTGACACTGGGACTTGAATATAAGATGGGGCAATGCTGGCTAGAACAGAAAAGCCATTTGTGAATAAATAGATATAAACTAGCATGGCGCAATAGTGTGAAGATGGGGGAGGCACAATGGACTTGCTGTTATACCCCTATAGATAGTTTAGTTAGGTTGCCGGTAGGGCGGCAACCTTCAACTGCGTTCCTAGCATCGGCACTACCAAGGAGGACTAAATGCGGGCTAGCCTGAGATCCAGGGATGGAGCTGGGCAACAGTTGGGAACGGGAAGGGAGGGGTGTTAAGGGCGTTGGAGGGTGTGCAGTGATTTTAGTTAGGGAACAAGTCTATGTCCATGCGCCGTGGCGCAAGATACAAAAAACAAAGGAGGACAGTGGTGGGTCTGGGTATGAATGAATGATGGGAGACCTCAAGATGGCTACCTGGAATGTCAGGGGGCTAAATAGTTACCTGAAGAGAAACAAGATCATGCTGTACCTGAGGAGGCAGAAAGTGGACATTGCACTATTACATGAAATCCATCTCACCAAAGAAAAACTAGAAGTGATTAAGAAGAAATGGAAGGGAACTACCTTGGGGGCAACATACTCGGCTTATGCCAGAGGGGTAATTACCTGGGTAGCACTGCATGTCCCCTTTCAGCTACTACAATCCACGGCAGAGCCGGATGGGAGACTAGTTACGATACGGGGCCTGATAGAAAACAGAGAAGTATGCATCATCAATACATATGCCCCGAACCAAGACACTGTGTCCTACTTCAAGACCTTATATGACAAAATAAGCCAATTCCTGGGAGGTGTGGTCATATGGGGAGGCAACTTTAATTGCACATTGGACCCCAAGATAAATAGGTCAGACGGGAAAATAGATGAACCCACCTCAGCAGCCAAAATCTTGAAGACCTTGTTGAGAGACCTTAAACTAGAGGACATGTGGAGACTACAACATCCATATGATAGACACTTTTCACATTATTCAGCCCCACATAATTTGTACACACGGTTGGACTATCTGTTTGCTTCCCCAGAGATAATAAAGGAAATAGTGTGGACAGAATATAAAGCGAGAGTCCTTTCAGACCACTCACCGCTAATTTTGACGTGACAGCACCAAGACCCCAGAGCAAAAATCCCAACGTGGCGTCTGCGAGCTGAAGCATTAAAAGATACAGTGTTTAGAGAGGACCTGAGGGAAGATATAGTAGAATATTTTGAAATTAACACTGGAAGTGTAAACTCGTCCGGCACCTTACGGGAGGCATTTAAAGTGGTGGTAAGGGGATCAGCTATAGCAAAATCCAAAGGGCTGCAAGGAGGCATACTGCAAAGGCTGCAGGAAGCAGATGTGGAACTCGAGGCAGTTATGCATAGAGGGGACGGGGCTGACACCATAAATAAGCTGCGACAGGTATGTGAGGAGCACCGGGATAGGCTAGGCAATTTAAACTACATGCTGGCTGGGATAAACCGGGTAGGTTGCTAGCATGGCTAGATAAAAGCGAGACACCAAGACCGATGATTAGAGCAGTACATGGCGAGGAAGGACAAATACTCGATACACAAGAAGAAGTGAATGAAGGGTTCCTTGAGTTTTATAAAGAACTGTATAGAGATACAGTGGAGAGCAACTGAGATGAGATAATGGAAACACTAAGGGACATTGGACTGCCCAAATTAAGCACTGAGGAGAGAGAGAACTTAGACTCCCCATCACACTGGAAGAACTAAAAGCAGTGATTGAGGCACTACCCACCTGCAAAGCTCTGGGAACAGATGGACTCCCTAGTGAGTTCTATAAAACAAATAAGCCGGAGGTGCTGCCCCCGCTGTTGGTTATGCTAAATGAAGCCCTTGAAATAGAAAGATTGGCAGAATCCCTACGAGAAGCAATAATTGTCCCGATCCTCAAACCAAATAAGACGAGCATGGACTGCAGATCGTATAGACTACTGTCCATGCTGTACTAGGACAGCAAGATTCTTACAGCTGTGTTAGCGGGGAGATTGAGACAAGTGATAAGCAAACATATCCATCATGTTCAGACTGGATATGTCCCACATAGAAGCATATCCGATAACTTTAGGAGACTTCATCGGGCCATGGAACAGACAGAGGAAGGAGAACAAGAAGTCACAATTGTTTCTTTAGATGCAGGAAGGCCTTTGACTCTGTTAAATGGCCGTGGCTTATCACAGCCTTGCAGGAATATGGGATGGGGCCCGAATATCTGAAATGGGTTAAACTACTGTACAGCTCACCATTGGCTAGAGTTAAGACGGGTGCAGTAATCTCAGAAAGATGGAAACTTGGTAGAGGCACTAGACAGAGTTGCCCCTGGTCCCCGATGCTATATATTCTCGCACTAGAACCCCTAGCTATATACCTAAGACAAAAGTATGGAGAGGTGGGGATTTTCACTAAAGGAGAGCACATCTTATATCATTGTATGCAGACGATATGTTGCTGCCTTGAGAAAAATCTGCAATACATCCTAGAAGTTATGGAACGATTTGCGTTGCTCTCCCGCATTGCAGTTAACCCTAAAAAGTCATGCATATTCCCCCTGAGGAGATATAAAGGGATTGTGCGAGTGCACCAACCCATTTTACAAATAACCTGGGAGACCGATACCTTCAGATACCTAGGGATAGATATCTACCATGCAGTTGAAAATGAACAAAACTATAATACAGAAAAGGCAGTGAAGAACATTGAGAACAGAATGAGATTCTGGGTTAAGCTCCCACTTGCTATGATAGGAAGTGTGGCGTTTTTGAAGATGGTAGTGTTGCCTAGGTTGATACATTTTTTCGGGAAAATACCATACTTGATATCCAAGTGGTTCTTCGTCAAACTCTGGAGAATATGCAGAGGTTTTATCTGGCACAACACTACAAACAGAATAGCCCTATGGAAACTACAGAATGCATACGATAACGGTGTCATTAAACCTCCTAACTTCAAGATCTACCACTTGGCCAGCCAGTTGCAATACGTGGCCAAGTGGCTATCGGAAGACTCAACAGCTGAGTCCAGGCTACGGTCAGACAATGCTCCATTTTTTCTGAAAGAATGGATATGGTTGCCCAAAGCTAAACGAAAGGGGTGCCCGAGAATGCTGCCACTGGGATGGCAAATGTGGCGGAAGGCTTGCCAGGCTGTGTCGGGCCTGACCTCGTGCTCCCCGCAAGTGCTGCTTGTAGCACTGACCAATGGGGATGCACAACTGAGGCAGTTGATACGCAGATATTGGGAACCGGTGTGTATTACAACACTGGGATATATATGTCAAGACGGTAACATACTGGAATTTAATGCACTGGTAGAGGATACAGGCCTATACTTGGGGCAACATATCACATATATTAGACGGGTACGTCAGGCCAGGAGAACATGGTCCGAGATAGTGCTAGAAGATCAACCAGGTACAGTGATAGATACAATATATGATATTGCCGAGGGAGGGCATGAGGTCTCCCGGATCTACGAATGGCTGATGACTAAAGTGGGGAAGGAAGTGTTCCAGCTGAGATGAGAATGGGAAGAGGAAGTGGGAGAAAATATGAGTGATGGGCAGTGGGAGAGTGTTCAAAGGTACCATAAAAAGGTGTAAGGAAATGCAAGGCTGCAACAGATACAGCTATATGTGACTCACAGAGCGGACATGACCCCCCAAAGGATAGCCCGATTTAAGAATGCAGGAGTACATAAATGCTCCAAGTGCAGGGAAGTGAATGCCGGCATGACACATATGTTCTGGGCGTGCCCAGACATTGGGGAGTTCTGGAAAGAAGTGGGCCGCCGCCTGGCAGAGAAAGGCATCACGCTAATGGTGGTATCGGTGTGGGCATGAATGTTGGGGGGGTTCCCTAGAACACGTAAACTAAAGCATGTGAGTAAACTTAAAGACCTGGCTTACATACTAGCCAAGCACAGAATTGCTATGGGCTCGAAAACATGTAACAGTCCCAATATAGAGGTCTGGTGGAATGACCTTAAGAAGTGGGCAGAAACTGAAACGGCAGTATGGACCGAGGCAGTTAATAGAGGAGGAGAAGAAGAGGCAGATACACTGACAGCCTGGAGGCACTTAGTGGCCACATTGTCAAGGTCTACCCAAGTAGGAAAGTCCAAGTGGGAATATATATATATATTCACTAACAAAATTATTGTTAGAGGGACGTTATGGTTAGGTTGCACTAGTAAAAACCTATACAATGCAATTGACAAACGTTGTTACAGAGACGTTATGGTTACAAGTAAAACCGAAAAAAACCCTGATATTCGCTACTTTGGGTAAGCTAAGCAACCATAACTTGCGCTACCAGTGTGCACTGCAAGGACTAACACCCATGACATCAAAGATGCCAACACAAATCTCATTGATGACATCACTGATGACATCACATGTACATTTCGTTTTAGTGGAAAGCCTGCACAAGGGATTGTTATTGTAATGGTGGCAGAAAACTATCAAAGATCATTGGAAGAACTATCATGAGATACGTTTTTCGTTTGTTTATTTATTTGTTTGGTAATGCGCACCAAGCCCTAAGGTTGATGGGCGCAACAGAAACAAGAAATCTTAAAACTTCGTTACAGTGCAAAGGTAGCAATACATAGAGCAGTAATTGCGATAGGAACACGATACAAGGTACAAGATACATTAAATGCAAAACAATAGTCTTAGTGAGTCAAGGAGGCATTAACAAGAGTATCAGTATATGCACACCTACGTATGCACAACGTGCACAGTTAACCAAGCTGCAGTGTAGTTTGGTGGAAACAAAGGGTCGGGGAGGGGCTGGAAACGTATAAATGTGGTTCGTCAGTTAGGTGTCATTGGTATGTAGCCAATTGAGTATCTTATGTCTGAATTTAGGGTAGGGTTTTACTTGTCTGAGGTCAACTGATAGTTTGTTCCAACATTGTGCAGCTTTAACAGGGAAACTAGTTCCTCCTGCTGTTGAGCGTTTGAACCTAGGAGTCTCCAGCATAAATGAGTTGGCAGATCTCGTAGGGCGGGTAGCTGTTCTCCTAGTAATTATGTCCATTAGGTATGGTGGTGCTAAGTTATTCAGTCATTTGCAGGTGAGGGATGCTGTTTTGAGGAGGATTCTGTCCGTTATTTTCAGCCAGTTGACCTCTTTCCTGAATTTGGTAATATGCTCTCTGTATGAGATGTTAAATGCTGCACTCAGGGCGTTATTCTGCAGTCTTTGAATTTTGTCTGCAATATATTTCTTGGCTCCTGAGTACAGGGCATTACAGTAATCTAATCTTGACATAATAAGATCATTGGCTAGTGTGGTACAACTCGCTCTCGAGAGGTATGGTCTGGCGGCTCTGATGAGTTTGCAAGTGTACGTTGTGGATGAGGCAAGGGAGTCGACTTGCTTTTTGAGAGGGAGAGAGGAGTCCAAGTAGAATCCTAAAGTTTTAACTACAGACATCACCTTGATAGGGTTGTTATCAATGTTGAAGGATGTGTAGTTGGGCTGAGTTTTTGGATATTAGCTTCAGAGCCTAAGATTAGTAACTCTGTTTTTTCATCATTCAGGCAGAGGCCATGGGATGCCATCCATGCCTGAATGAGGGTGTATATTTTGTTCACCAGGGCTGAGTCCACCTTGAAGTTGACCGAAAGGGGTATGAGTGTCATCTGAGGTCTGAGTGTCATCTGCATAATTAGTGTAGGTGACACCCAGTCTATCCAATTTATCAAACAGAGGCTTGGTGAAGATATTATACATAGTAGGGGATACACAGGAATCTTGTGGGACCCCACAGGTTATTTTGATAGGGTCGGCACAGGCTGAAGTGGAGAAGACTCTCATGGTCTGGTTAGCTAAGAGGAATTGGACCCAAGCTGTAGCATCATTAGTGAAGTTGGCGGCAGATTGGAGGTAATTGCATAACAATGCATTGTCCACCAGGTCGAATGCTGCCTTCAAGTCCAGTAGGAGAAGCAAAGCTATTTTTCCATTGTCCTTTAATTCTTCAATTTGTGGCTTAAGGTCTAGCAGCACTGTTTCAGTGCCATGGAGAGGGCGGAAACCCGATTGTCGTGAGCCAAGTAGGTGGTTGGCTTCCAGATAGTCCTGGATTTGTATGTAGGCAGCTCTAGCTAAAATTTTAAGGAGAAATGGCACAGTGGTAATGGGTCTGTAATTAGTAGGGATGGTGGGGTCCAAAGTTTGTTTTTTTAGTAATGGTAGAACCCAAGATTCTTTAAGGTTGGCTGGTACTGTATTAGTTTTGGATGAGGCGTTTATCAACTTAGAGATAAAGGGGGCTAGGTCTCTAGCTGCATCCTTTATTATCTGTGCTGGGCACGTGTCGCCTTTACAGTTTGACGGTTTGAGGGAGAGTATTATTTTTTCTGTTTCTGTTATGGAGATAGTCTTGAATCTAAAAGGTGTAGTTGTCCTAGTCACCGGAGGTTTACTGGTTTGTTGGTCAGTGAGAGGTAATGAGGCCTTTTTGTTTTGCAATTGTGCATTATAGGGACAACATTTTATTCGATAGAGCATTTTGTATGTTAGTACACCATGCTTTATCCTTTGGGGCATTATCTACTGGTTGGTTTGGGGATTCTAGTTCGTGGAGGATGGAGAACAATTCTTTGGTGTTAGATTTGGCTTTCTCAATCCTATCATTGAAGGTATTCTTTTTGGCTTTAGTTATTTCTTTTTTGTCAATTTTTGCAAATTCCGTTAAATTATTCTTGTTATTTTCGGAGGGGGAATGGCGCCAAATAGATTGGAGTTTCCTTTTTTGTGATCTTGAGGATTTAAGTTGGGTGTGAACCAGGTATTTAGGTGTGCTACTTGCTTAGCTTTGCACAGTTTGACAGGAGCATTGTGTCCAATGCCATTGTCATAGCATTGTTGAAGGTATTTACCAATGCGTCAGGGTTGTTATTTCCCATTCAAGATATGGCAGGGAGGAGAAGAGGGATACGTTTCTCAGCAGTAATATCCTTCTTACTTCTGGTGGGGAGAGGTGGTGCCATGTTATTAGGTTTGGGGCTGAGGAGGTCTAATGCGGCAGAGAAGTTTATTAGGTGATGATCTGTCCAAGATTGTGGGGCAATATCGGTAATACTGATGTTGCAGTTTAGTTCGGATAACCAGTCAAGAGTCCTTCCTTTGATATGCGTTGGTGAGAGGACTTTTTGTGTAAGACTGTGGTCTTTTAGTAAGGTTGCAATAGATTCAGCATGTTTGTTGCCGGTATCATTAAAGCCTAAATTGAAGTCTCCCAACAGTAGTGTTTGAGAGTGATCTTTGGTGTTGTCGGCTAGAAGGCTAGTTAGGTCATCTTCGAAGGTACCTAGAGGCCCAGGGGGTCTATATATCAGGTAAATCGTTACAGTATGGTTGTTAGAGAGGGGCAATTTGGCAGTGAGTACTTCAAAAGATGTGAAGGGAGTTGAGGTGGCAAGTCTAATGGGGTAGGTTGATTTGAAGATAATGGCTAGGCCACCACCTCTGGCATTAGGCTGGTCTACTCTAATGATTTGGTAGTTGTCAGGTACTGCTAACATGAGCGTTGGTCCTGCGGCCTCATGTAGCCAAGTCTCAGTTATGGCCAGTAAATCAAGGTTGTCATTGTTTAAGATGTCTACTACCATTGATATAGAGTTTATAAGGGACCCTGTTAGCATTTTAAGTAGTTCATAAGTAGTTCATCGTGCAATGCATTGCTATAAACACCATTGTATTACAGACTTCTTTGCAGTACATGAACCAACTCATGTGGACACATATCCATTGTCTGCACCATGCCCCATAGAAGTGTAATCTTGAAAATCTTCCCATGTTACATAGTGAAATTATGAATATTTTTGTTTTAGAGTTTCGGGTACTGTGAAACATATAAGAGGTAGCTACCATTGCCTTATTAACTACATAATTGCACTACTGCACAGAAAACATAAACACACCACAATGCATACAAGCATGAGCCATACACAGAAATTACAGTAAGCAAACAAGGAGCAGTATTACCAGAAATTAATCATAACATAACTGATTAACTTCATGCAGAGAAATGATTGCATTGCATAGGTTTTTACTAGTGCAACTTAATCATAACGTCCCTTTAACAGTGTTTTTGTTAGGGAAATTCATAGGTTTTTAGGGCACTGTAACCATAATGTTGCTTTACCATAGTGTTTTCTGTAAAGATAATAGCTGTTTGGTACTGCAACGGAACTATAACGTCCCGTTGACAACGATTTGTTACAGATTCCTTGGCTGCCCTCATGGTAAAGGTGTGGAAAGGCCAAATTGTGTGGTGTATGTATCCATTTACGCTACCCCTTCCTTTTCCGAATAGTGTTGGTGTATCTTAGCAATTACAGATGTACATGGTAAATGTTGGTGAGTGTTTCAGTAGTTTCTGTTTTTGTGTTACCATTGCATGATGAATCTGTGCTGCACAGTAATGGCCGAGATGACTACAGATGACCAATATGGACGTTTTCTAGGGTGACTGAACCTGGTCGGCGTATGTGCAATTACACAGCAAGTATCCACAGGACTCCATTAGTGGCCGCATGTCCGCATCTTGTAATGCACTTTTAAATAGTTGTGGAAGCTCACGTGTATGTGTTGCACACCTATACCCATGCATAGGTGATCCACTGTATGCTGATAACACTGCTCCTGTCGCCAGCCCTATGGATGCATACGGTAGGCTACTGCCTTTCAAGTACTCCTGTAGACTACGTGGGTGGCTCTGCAAACCTATCAATGTGATCCAAAAGCACGCCTGACATGTATGAAGCCCACTGGTGAACAAGGAACAGCGACCTGCAGTGTAACGTGGACATGTTAAATGTCGCATTAATTTGATTGATGTGCTGCTTGCCTTTCAATGACCCGTGAAACAGACACATCATGTCCGCACTGAGAAGTGTGACGGAAAGTGTCAAGAGGTCCCCTGTGGGTCGTACAGTTGAAGAAAACATGGAACTGCAGGTGGGACAGTTTGTAGTGAGTCAGCAAAATGACAAAGCTAGTGCACCTTGGTCACGCACATACTAGTGCATGTAAAGGCAAGTAAGCAAACAGCAGAATGTGCAGAGTGCAAACAATGTTAGCAGTGGTTAGAAAAGTACTGTAGCTGCATGGGTCGCACAAAATAAATGGCTTCCTGCTCCACAAAATGAACCTGTGTTTGCCGTTGTTGTAAACGTTCTTGTATGCCAGAATGTATACATCTCTGTGAATGCTACCCCTAAGACTAATGGCGTAGCATAAAGTGTTTGTACTGCATGTGATGGCAACTGACATGAAAGCACAAGGGACCAGTGGGCAGTCTACCGTCCTTCCAACAATTACATAGGGTAATTTCATGTGCAGCATTTGGCACATCTGCGGGCAACAAGAGGGGCACTCCTGTAGGGCAGCAGAGCACTAAAACATCCTTGCAGACCATATGCCGCGCTCCACACCCTTACCCGGCAAAAGGTTGTATTATGCATGTCCTGAAATGCACTACTTTAAAGGAACCTGGAAGTGCGTGGGAAGGGTCCTTCCGGAGCATGACAATGGCTGGCACCTATGTAGGTGAGGGCCACCCAATAATTTCGTCTCTTGCCACGTCCCCTATCGTATCCATGCAGGTGCTGCCCCTTTTGTACCGGCCCTTTCCTGCCGTTCCTTCTGTGGTGTGTGTCAGAAGAGCATAATAAATGGAAATGAACTAGAAAAGGGAAAAAGGAAAATAAAGAAAGCACCTTTTAGAGACAATGGATTTACCAATGAATGGATGAAGGGCGGGAGGCATGGCACTGTGCAAATGCACTGTAGTTAATTTGGTTGGAAAGGGGGTCGCTGTAGAAAGAGGTTTCTTTATGTGTTGCACAGCATTTTAAATAGTGTCAGTGCACAATACTAAGTAAAAAAAAAATGTCACTTTCACGAAGAGCACCGATGCAATTTAAATGGGGTGTGCAGAAATCAGGATGGCAGGCATAGTAAGATGCACATTAGAGCTGGGGAAATGTGTTCATGCTGTGAATCGTCATATGGCCATGTGTGAAGTACGACATTGGCACATGCCGTACAAAAGCACAAATACACTTCTTCGCAATGTACCGCGCTTTCTCTATTTGCGGACCAAATAAAAAATGACGCAGCCACATCGGTGTCTGCATAATGCCATACAAAGTTATGCTAGAAATTGGAAAAAAACACATGACCTGGGCAAGTGCCACTTTCATAGCAAACGGCACTGAAACTCGTGTAACATGCTGTGCAATTTTCACCCCACAATGAACAACAATAATATTGGCATGATTGCGTGTCACCAAAGTATCACACAGCCAAACCAAAATCAGTCAATTCATTGTAGGTACTCCATAGCAGTACACATCCACATGATAGATTGCAAAATGAGCAGCCACTGCACAGTGTTTTCCAATCACTTTCTGGTAATGTATTTCGAACACCCCCAAAACCTGCACGCTGTGGCTCGTCAAACACACAGCCATAACCGCACCCTCTGCATTTCTGTCAACACATACACTGTGTACCACAGTCTGTGCCTATACACCACACCCATGATGAAAACTGTGCCTCTTGCCATGTTTGCCAACCGCACTGCACAAACTAATGCAAGAAATGATTGCCGCCCTTTCCTGTGATGCCCACCCTGCGCACCTGATTGGACATTCCCCACAGTGCCATTTCCATTGGCCACCATGGTGAGAAGCACAGAATGTGGCTTGTGCCTTTCCCCAAATACTGCAAGGGTCGCGCCCCAGTGAAGCAGGAGGAATCCTTCTCCCTATTGGAGCTCTTGCCTATCACGCACACCCTGAGCACCTGATTGAACAAAGGCCATACTCCCATTTCCATTGGCCAGCATGGTGAGAAATGCAGAATGTGCCACGTACTCTTCCCCAAGTACCAAGGGGGCCGTGGCACAGTAAAGCAGGAGGACTCCTTTTTTCACAAGGTGCAAGGCCTCCCCACAAAAAACACACCATAGCACAGGCTATGGGTATATGCTCATGTCATGTGCACTGCACTCCCTATCTGCAATTCAGCCTGCCAGCTTTCGCCCCAAGCACATATTTGCACGCATGGCTTCATAACCTTGTGTTGGGTGTGCTGAACGAATGTAGGAGCCCGTATGCATTAGCCATAGTTTACATGTGTGCTGCTGAGCATGGGCTTTCATGCTGCAATATCTTACAGCACTCCCAAAAGAAAGGGGATTATAAGGGCCAAACCACAGGAAATGCACATGGTGGCATGAGGCTACCTATTGTTCAACAGGGGCAATGATGTACACCGTATGCTTATGTACGCCTACCAGCTCACTTCTGCTGATCTACCAAGTCTGCAATGTCCTCCACAACCATTGTGTAAAAGTCACCTTCTTCAAATGTATGCAGACACCATCGTACACGCTATGTTTAACTGCTCATGCCACGTGCACTGCACTCCCCATCTTCAATTGAGCCTGCCATAGTACAGGCTATGGTTAAATGTTCATGTCATGTGCACTGCACTCACCATCTGCAAATCACCCTGCCCGCTTTAGCACTTGGCACATATTTCCATGCATGGCTGCATAACAGTCTGTTAGGTGTGCTGAACGGTATGTAGGAGGCTGCATAGATTAGCCATAGGATACATGTGTGCTGCTGAACACGTCCTTTCATGTTGCAATATCTTAAAGCACTCTGTTAAGCAAGGAGTTTATGAGGGGCAAACCATATGAAATGCACATGGTGGTATGTGGCGGCCTATTGTGCAATAGGGACAATGATGTACACCATATGCTAATTAATGCATAGCAGATCTCTTCTGCTGGTAGAACAAGTGCATAATGTCCTCCACAACCTTTGTGTAAAAGTCACCAACTTCAAATGCATGCAGAGTGACAACTGCATTGCTGCAATAGGTTGTGGTGACTGTTTGAAAGGACTATGCTGTCGGGTGCAGGTGTGGTGAACGGTATGTAGGAGGCTGTGTGCATTGGCCATGTTTTACATGCGTGCTGCTGAGCATGTCCTTTCAAGGTGCCATAACTTACAGCACTTCCTAACGCATGGGTTTTCTAACGGCCTAACCATAGTAAACACAAATGATGACATGTGGCACCCTATTGTGCAACAGGAACAATTATGTATACCTTAGCCTAATGTATGCATAGCAGATCACTTCGGCTGCTCTACCAAGTCTACAGTGTCCTCCACAACCATTGCGTACAAGTAACCAACCTGACATGCATGCAGACTGAAAAGTGTTGCCTTACATTGTGGTTGCTGTCGTGAAGGCCTAGCCTGCTGGGTGAATGGCCTACGGCCTGCGGCCATCGGCCATGCACCCAACAGTCTAGGCCTTGCCCACACCCACCACAACATAACAAAGCCATGCAGGCAAACATGTAGGCATGTGCCACGAATCAGAAAGCCAACATAGGCACCAGCACTTCTACCCACCCTAAAGCAGGAATCCATGCACACATGTTCCACTTACCATAATGCACAAACATACCACAGGGTTTGCCACTGCTACCCTCTTCCAAATAGAAACCATTGTTATAAAGGCAACCAAACAACACAATTATCGCAACATTGGTCCTGCTCTCCCCATGGTCTACGTACACATAAGCAGTACTGCATAGTGCACTGCAACACTTGCTAATCCGCGCATGCACACTACGCAAGCACATGTAAGAACCACTTGCACCATAACCTGTTGCATATTTACACTATTCTATTAGTGCACCCAGTGGACGCAGTGCACGACTGGTCACTGCAGCATCTCCACCCATACACCGACAACTGTACAATGTTCTACCAATCACCACACCCATGACACCAACAATGTGTGCAATGCAGCCATACCACACACACACAAAGTGACAATGTGGCTCTGACGTTCAACCAGTCCACATACCTTTTCAAACAGTGGACATACTTCTCTGTGCAAGGGCTGCAGCCATACATTAAAGGGGCTATGGACTTACCATACACAGCACACCATAGCACGCCCTATCTGTAAACGGCCATGTCTTGTGGAATGCACTCCCCTTCTGAAAATGTGCCTGCCACCATTCATCACAGAAAGACATCGTTGTTGCAGCTGGCATTCCATAACGAAGGCTGCCTGCATTGACCACACAAAATTGTTGCCTCTTCAGATAACGGTGAATTGGCGTAGTATGCACGGATACCACTGGCACACCACCATCTTCTTCTAATGAGAGGTGTCACTTTTAGCACTTCTCACTCCCTCACCCTTTCCATCCCTTCTTCCCACCATCAGATGCTGTACACTATGTTTTCAAGGCCTGGTCGCTGCCTTCCTGCCCTCGGAAACAAACGCTGGCATTATCAAAACTATTCACGCACAACATCTCACCGTACACTGCAGAGCAATCACATTATTTATGTGAACACGGAAAAGCAACGCTGGAGCGGAGGCAGATTTGAGTACTTTAAGTGGCCACACATTTACATCCAAGAGGCCCCGCCATAAACACAATGCATTAGGGGCTTGCCACACCACCACAACACTGTTCTCCGATACACCATGGCCTGTTTCCCAAAACCTTTGACGCACAGCACACTTCCCTACAGCCAACCACCGGCCGTGTCCACTGTTCACTACCAGAAGAGCATACCACAGGCCAATGATCCTTTGGTCCGCGAAGCGAATAGGGCAATGGGTCCGCAGATATCACTAATCTTTTGGGACGTACATTTCAGTTCTTTGCAACAAAAGTACTAATCTTTTTTCCACCAAACACACAAAAGCATGTTTTCTGACCCAAGCTCCTGCTCCTGCTGCAAATTCGGTGAAAATCCGTCCAGCCGTTCGGGCTGTAGCCGTGTGCAAAGTTTTTTTCCATTCAGTCTATGGAAAAAAACAATTTTTGGGACCCCCCTACAACTTTGCCCCCACTGCACGAAACCTCACCAAACTTTGCAAAAAAAACATATGACCGGCTCTGAATTTTTTCACCAAGTTGGGTGAGATTTTGTGCAGGGCGGGCAAAGTTATAGGGGGGTACCAAAAAATGTTTTTTTTCTATGGACTGAATGGGGAAAAACTGTAGCCGTGTGCAAAGTTTTTTCCCATTCAGTCTATGGAAAAAAAACAATTTTTGGGACACCCCTACAACTTTGCCCCCACTGCACGAAACCTCACCAAACTTTGCAAAAAAAAGATATGACCGGCTCTGAATTTTTTCACCAAGTTGAGTGAGATTTTGTGCAGGGCGGGCAAAGTTATAGGGGGGTACCAAAAAATGTTTTTTTTCTATGGACTGAATGGGGAAAAACTTCGCTCACGGCTACAGCCTGAACGGCTGGAAGGATTTGCACCAAATTTGCGGCAGGGGCATGGGTCAGAAAGTGTTCATTTGTGTGTTGTTGGAAATCGGACCAATAATTTTCTTGCAAAGGACTGAAATGTACGTCCCAAAAAATGTGTGATATCTGGGTGCGCTCTGTGGACCCATTTCTCTGTTTGCTCCGTGGACCGAAGTCTCAGTGGCCTGCGGTATGCTGTGTTCTTGCTGAACATTGGACGCTGCCGGTGGTTGGCTGGAGGAAAGCATGCTGTGCGTCAAAGGTTTTCAGAAAGGCCGCCATGGTTTATCGGGGAAGAATGTGCTGGCGGAAGGGTCTGGAAAATATACCGTACGCCATGTGTTGGCGGCAAGAAGGGAGGGAAAGGGTGAGGGAGTGAAAAGTGGTTCATGTGAGATATGTGAATAGGTGGAAGAAGACGGAGGAGTGGCTGCAGTATTCGTGCATACTGCGCCAAATCGCAGGTACCTAGTAAGGCGACTACTTTGTGTGGTGATTGGAGGCAGCTGTCGTAATGCCCCAATAGCTTGTCCTGCGACCTGTTTGCACAAACCTCTTTCCGTGGTGAGTGGTGGCAGGTGATTTGCACATGTCATAGGTTAGGTGGGAGCGCAGGTGGCTGTGCTGTGCGGATGGATTGCGGTAGTTGGGCACATGGTGGCATGCATGGGTGCATAAAGTTGCGGTAGGTCTGTTGAAGAGTTAGACTATTGGGTGCATGGCCCAAGGCTGTAGGCCGTAGGGCAGGAAGTCAGGAGCCGAGGCGTTTAGCACATCCACCATAGCAATGCACCTCTGACTCTGCATTCGGTAGAGGGTGGTGCTTCCATAGTGTGTTGTGTGCAGATAGGTTGGAGTGAAAGACCAAAATGAGGCTTACTACAAAGAAATGGAAATACGACAGTCACAAGGTCAAAGAACAACGTTTATTACAGTCACGTGAAAGGGGTCTCAGCATCCCATAATGCATGCGCACAGACACCGTGGAGGGAGAGAGCCCTGAATTTTCAGAAAACAGCAGCATATATACATTTAGGAATAACATACAATGAGCTTGTCCTGCCCTTCATGCAATAGGGACCATAGCGTTTGTGACCTTTCTACGTAGATGGTATTATCATGACAGCATACTTGCATTTTTCCCCATCTTCTGGCAGACAATGTACTGCCTGGGAGCAGGGCAAAGCGGTGTGTGGGGGCATATCGTGTTCTGTAGTACAAGGTGACATTCTCTCCGCAACTTATCTATGTTGCTCCTAGAGCCTGAGGTCAGTCTGCTCCGAAGCCTGAAAATATGGTTTCTCTTGAAGGAGCACGTTTCAGATACACATTATTATAATTAACAGTTCAGATAGAAAAACATGGCCGAGACAGGAGGGCACCTAACTTGCAGATTAGCTATGCTTCGTGAGTACTTCAAGATTCTTCAGAGAGTTCGTGCAGCGGTCTCCTACCGTGTTCGGAGAGAAAATGCAAAATGAGAAAGGGACTGAATAATACAGCCAAGATGGTGAATAAAACAAAATGGCACATAGCCATTTATTGCAGTAATTGCGATGTGATGTGAATGTGCTTAGGCCAACATACATTGCATACATTATTTTACATTAAAACCCTCCTTGTGGCCTAAGCCAAGAGCATCATCCAAATATTGCATCATCAGATGACCAGGATGCAGTGTCATCATCAGAACATCCCGAATCATAAATATCATATACACTGATAGCCATAAACTCTTTTATAGCAACGTCCTGCATGATTAGTGCATTAGTGACAGGTACTGGCAAATGTGGACTAGGTTTCAATCTGGTCACTGTACGTGCACAGCTATCTACTAGCATGGAACCCAGGGCAGGTAAGCCTTGAATGCAGCAGCAACAGAATAACAAAATGCTAAGGATGACAGCTAGAACAGAAAATATCTTCCAACCCCAAGTTCGTTGTAAACTCCAGAACCATTTACTGAGATCCCAGTCCCCTCGAGGAATGTACACTTCCAAACCCAAAATATGTAGTCTCTTTATTGCTTGGAAAATGGTGGGGGAGGAGTCAGGTAGGAAACACAACACACAGACCCAACCATTTTGCATATCCCACCACGCTAAGCCAGGATGACGTCTAAGACCATCCTGTTATGAAGGGCAACTAATCAAATTGCCTTTTGTTCCAATGTCATGTTGAACAAAATATCAGTAGTCTCATTGATAGTTTTTTCCAGAATTCTAGCCAGTTTCCAAATGTCTTGGGAGTATATTATCTGTCCCCAGAACGGGACCATGGACTTAGCAATATCCCCCAATACCTGCAGGAGATTGTCGCATTCTGTCTCCCTCTTAGGACCAGTTTTCAGTAAATCAGCGGTAGAGGTTATATATACCCCAGGCAAAAGTATTTCCAAATAGCATGTACCTTTCCAGAATTTGGGCCTGATCACGACTTTAGCGGTAACGCCGGCGGTACTGCTCAACTCCCGGCGCTAATAGTGCCGGATCTCGAGTCTGGCGGTAATGTATTTCCCCATTCCCCATTGAACCCATTCGGGAATACCCCATTCCCCATTGGGCTCAATGGGGAAAATTCACGCTCTTACCGTCGGCGGATTTCCCGCCGGCGGTAATAGCGTGAATTTTCAGTGGATTTCCCCCCAGCCAAGAGCTGGGGCAAAATCCACCGAAGTCCTGATTTGGCAGACCATTAAATCCAGCGGTAATAGTGCGACCACCAGATTTAAGGGTTACCACCAAAGTCGTGATGAGGCCTTTTAGGTAACCAAGGATAAGCTTCACTCCCACAAACAAAATAGATAGAACCCCCGATATACAGAGGCCTATCCTCTTTCACCAGAACATCTGTGTTCATGCATTTATCACACAATCCCATAGGTCGGGAACCTTCTTTCATAAACAAAATGGGACAGAATCAGGGTCATGATTAATGGTGTACGATGGAGGAACAACCTCCTTATTTCCCACTGGAGTCATTTTGAAAGAGATCATTGACTGGTATGGTCTAGAATATTTATCAGAATGTTTAGCAGAGGCCGTATTGAATGTGCTTTTGTATGCAAACACCAAACATCTTAGAGGCAACAAAACCAATCGATCGAATTCCATGATGTTCGTACCATCCAAGTTACCATTGGCACTGTCTTTCCATCGTCCAAAAAACAGTGCCCTTAATGAGGCATAACACGCTGTTGACAGAGGGAGAGGATGGATATACCAGCCTAACCCCTTCTCACCATGTTGTGGCAGATGAGAACAAACCCAGCAATTGGTTTTATTCAGAATAGCATGTGTGGCATTCATTATTGTTAGGCGGAAACCTGTGCAGTTCCCTCTGGGACCACTGCAAAATATTTAGGACTACAGGTGTTTGGCAGTAAACCCACTTGGTAGCAGTCTGTACCACACAGATTCACTTGGTAGCTGTGGCTGAGCAGTCAGACTTCCCTCAAGAAGAGTTAAGCAGTATGTGGAGTATACAATATAGGGCAATTCTTCACAGTAAGACAAGCAAACACGCAACGAGGCTTAGTGTAAAGATATTAAGGTATTTATTTATAACGAAACATCTATCAAAAACACTATGGCACTCTCACGGCAAACAAATCAAATACAATTACTCTACGAAGAAGAAACGATCAATCCCCCTAACAATATTTCGACAAGTCTAGGTTCTACCGGCACCACTTATTTGCAGACAGAGGTGTATGCCTCAGCCTAGATGGCACTTTAATATTAGTTAGGACGGGAGAGAAAAAAATAAGTAGGTTAAGAAATCAACACAATTCAATACTTCACGGGAAAAAATGCAAGGCGAGAAGGCAAGAACCACAATAGATCATAAAGTTCAGAGGCCAGGCCCACTTGGAGAGAGGCAAGGAGATATGTCCCAAAAAGTCTCTAGTGGAGATGCGTTCGAGTCTTTGTAGCAAATTGTTATCGGCAGATTGAACTAGTTCAGAACAATACGTGAGAAAGCTTGGAGGCGACCCAACGGAAAGGAGATGATTAAAACACCTCACTCGAACCGATCGAAAGGGAAGCCAGGCGGACACGGTACCTTGTTTGTGGAGAGACAGCTAAGGCGGGGGCAGTTGTTCCTGGTGGTGGATGCACGTCAGGTCTTTGCCAAGAGTAGAGATGATCTCGTCGTCGAAGAAAAGTGAACTCCGGTGCACCACCAGGGAAGAGACCAGCCGCGGAGTGCTCCGTCACAAGGCACCACCTTTTGGTCGCGGTACAGGGGTAGTGGCTATCCGGTTGCCGAGGTGCTTTGCACGGGCAATTTGACCACTTCCTGAGGCGAATAAAAAGCAAAGGGGACTGGTTGTTCCCACCAGTCAGGGGAAGAGACTCTCTGGCGGGGAGATCTCCTCTGTCGTCGGGAAGTGGTGAGTCGGTTCCGCAGGGCTCCACCGGAGGTGTCGTCGTGCAGTGTTACGGCACGTAGGGTGCGGTGTAACACACATAGCAAAACATATGAGACCCTATGGAGTAAAAGACCCCATAGCCCATAGAACACATTGACATACACAGGAATTACACACATTCATGTCCAAGAGTGGGAGAAAAAGAGTCTCACTCTTGGCAGGATGGAAAAAACAAACTCCAGAAATCCAGCAAAGCTGCTGGGGGACTCACTAGGTTAGGAAATTCAGCCTAAACAGAGAATTCTCCCTAATACTTATCATCATGAGGGTGTTGTTATGATAACCTCCTCTATGGCTGAGGTAACATGGATGAAGAGTGTGTGCATACACGTGTGGTGGAGACATAGTGGATGCACTACTAGTTGGCAATAGAGTATTGAGCGGATGTATACTTTCCAGATACCATAGCTCAGGTATCAATGCTACCATAATACAAGTAATCACTAGAATTATTATCTATTTGGCCCTTGGGGACCATGGCCCTCGGTATACAGGCCCATCAATCTGGAAATGTACCATTTCCTCATTTCTATGAGCAGTCCCAAATGCGGGCATGGTCCTTCAGTGTCTGTTAAGAAGCCTCACTGATAGGCTTTATAAGATCATGCATAGTTGGCACCTGACCACTTGGCCAACCTTGCTTGAAGTCTTTGTTGTCGCTCCCTGCCCCTTATTTTGTCTTAATGGGAAATGAGGAGGAAATGGCATTGGTTTCTTGTGGGTGCAGTAGTCCGATTACACTCTCCTATTCTATTACCAAACGTAATGTCAATCCCTGAACTAAATCCGGTTTCGTAGTCAAAGATTGTACCTCAAAGTTCCAGGTACAGAATGATCAATGAACAAAGGATTGTCGATCCCTGAAGAAACAATGCCAGTCGATGCAGAAATAGCTGTATCCCCAAGCCCCATGGAATCGGGAAGTGGTTTCGTATCACTCTTGGTGTCGATCAGGACAGATACACGATGATCAATTTCATTCTTGTTCTGTTTGTCGGAGGGCATTTGCAAGCGCACTCATTTCACAGGTTTCGCGTGGATCCAATGGCGTTTACCAGCCACACGTATTGCTTTCTGTGTGTCCAATAGCACTTGGTAAGGCCCCTTCCAACGAGGTGCAAGGTACGTCTTCCTTTCAAAGCTTCTCAACAAGACAAAGTCTCCAGGCCTAATTCTATGGCCTGGAACTTCTTATTTTACTGGCAAAGCTGCTTGAACCTGTTGGTGAATCAAATGCAAGTTTTGAGTCAACTGGTCACAATAGTCACAATAGTCTGACAATAATTGATACTCAATTTCAGCCAACTTTTTAGGTCCTGGTGCATTGCATTGCATACATTCACAGGCCTTCCCATTACAATTTCATATGGGAAATGTCCTGTCTTTGACTGTGCGGATGTTCGCATTGAAAGTAAGGCTATCGGTAAAGCATCAGGCCATTTCAGGTTACTGTGTGCACACACCTTTGCTAACTTATTCTTCAAAATACTGTTGTGGTGTTCTACCAAACTGGCACTCTGAAGATGTCTCGCGGAGTGAAAATGTTTACCAATCTGTAATCCCGCACATATTTGCCTAATGATATCAGCATTAAAATGTGGTCTGTTGTCAGACCAAATGATTCTTGCCAGGCAAAACCTAGGAAAATATTCCTTTAACATGGTTTTAGCCATTGACATAGCAGTGTTATCTTTCAGTGGGAAAGCCTCAACCCATTTGCTTAATGCACAGATCACAACTTACATGCACTTATAGTTCTGGCAATGCTCTCAATGAAATCAAAATGGATCACTTCAAATGGCATGGAGGGAGGTTCAAAACTTTCCTTTGACGATGGCGTTCCCTACCCAATGTTGTGTTGTAAACATATCATACAGTTCTCAACCAAACGTTCAGCAATTTTCTGAATATTATCGTTGTGCCATACATGATCTAGATGCTGACATATCTTTCTTGCACATGTGTGCTGTCCATGAGCCATAGTAACTACAGCAGTCACATAAGCATTGGGCAACATCCATATTTGTTTCTCATTTTCCACCCAACAACCCTCAACATCCAACCCAGCTGGACCCTCTGTCCATTGTTTAATCTCTTCTGCTGTTGCCTCAGCTTGAATTCCTTTTACACTGTCCTCTATCATACCCGTGTCAGCAACCCATTTAGCTTAGTCCAACACATACATCCCTGAGTGTGGATCGGTCGCAGTTGGTTTGGCGATTCTGTCAGCAAAAGCATTTCCTTTTCCTATGTTGTCCATCAACCCCTGGTGTGCGGCGCATTTCATTGTTGCCAGCTGTGTAGGAAGTGCTAGTGCTGATAACATTTACAGAATACCATGTTGGATTCTTGTGCTGTGTCAGGTTAAAATTCCCCTCTAAGCCATAATCGGCCAAAATTGTGAACCACACCAAACGCGTACTGATTGTCAGTATAACTTTTTATGCTAAGCCCTTCAGAAATCTTCCGCAGCCTGCGCGGAGTTATGCAGTATATTTCTGCTCTCAACAATAGTGTCTAATGTGTTAATTGCATAGGCAGCAGTGGAAGTACCACTAGCTAATTGGAAACAGGAACCATCACAAAATAGTTCCCCATCTGGAGACTCTAAAGGTGTATCACTAAAATCAATTCTACTTTTTGTCTCTTGTTCTGTAATATATAGGCAATCATGGGACAGTGCACTCTATCTCTTGTTGATTAGGCAAAAGTTCAGCCGGAAGTACAGCATCTCTTAATTTGAATATGTGGTGCAAATAGAATCAACTCATATCTCATTAGGCGGGCAGAAGTGAGGTGCTGTTTTTGTGTTCTGTTTAGTAGAAAATCAACAGAGTGAAGTACCATCAGGGTTAAAGAGGGACCTAAAACCATACCCTCACTTTGTTTCACTGATGCAGCAGCCGCAGCTCTCAAACATTATGTCAAAGCGCATGCAACAGTGTCTAACATGGTTGAAAAATAACCACACAGTCTGCTTTTTCCTCCATGTTCATGTGTCAATACAGCCAAAGCGCAACATTCTCTCTCATGCACATGCAAAACAAAATTCTTTTCATAATTTGGTGTGCCCAATACTGGCACTGAGCACAACACAGCTTTGAGCAGATCCAAAGCGTTCTGGCAATCTATGTTCCATGGCAAAGGCAAAGGTACATCCTTCTTTGTCAATGCCAGCATAGGTTTAATCAGGAGCAAACAATCGGGATCCACTGTCTACAATACGAAGCCATGCCAATCAAAGCTCTGACTTCCTTCTGCATATTTGGAACAGACATTTCAGAGATGCTTTGTATACGTTCAGGTGTCAGACGCCTACCCTCCTTTGACAGGAGATAGCCTAAATAGGCAACCTCCTGTTGACAATACTGAAACTTCTTTAACAAAGCTTTGTGTCCATGTGTAGCCAAAGCAGCAGTACAGTACCCTCCTTACAAGCATCCCCAGAGTCTTCAGCAATAGGGAGATCATCAATGTATTGCAGCAACGTGCAAATGGATGGAAATTATAGCATATCAAGCTGTTCCTTTAATGCCCTACTGTATATGCTCGGACTCTCCGTGAAACCCTGAGGGACACGTGTGAATGTGAAAGAGCATCTTCCCAAATAAAATGCAAACAAATACCTACTTTCAGGATGTACAGGAATGCTAAAGAAGGCATTTTTCAAATCAACTACACTAAAATGTGAGGCTGTAGCTGGAATCATAGTCAAAATAGTGGTGACATCAGGCACAATTGGAAACTGTGATGCAACAATCTTGTTAATCAAGCGCAAATCAATCACAAAACGATAAGGTAAAGCATTATTTCCATTTTATAGACGGGTAAAATCGGGCTATTTCACACATTCCCAGAAATCTCTTCAATCACACCTCGGTGTATAAAATCTGAAACAATACTCTTCAAAGCACGTTCTCGCTCTATTGAGATCTTGTACTGTGGAATACATGGGGGTGTAATACTTGAGAATTCATTGAATAAGAAAATTATAAACACTGAGAAATGAAGAGATCACAGAATATTGTTATAATATAGTGTTATGATGTGAAAATGTATTGTCTGTTTTAGATTGATGTATACACAGTTCAGATAGAATAAGAGTGTATACACTGTTTTTTAAGATTCTATGCTTTAGAGCGCAATTAATAAAAAGATATTTTTGATATATAACAAAGAGTATGTGATGATTCTATGTAAAATAAACATATACCAGTGAATAGACACGGATGGCACAAGGGAAACAGGTGACCCTGTGAATATATTGTATTGTACCATAGTGTAGAGGGCTGTTCACACGTCGTATAGAGAAATATTTCCTCTAGTCTTTCGGATGTTAAAAGGGGTGTAATACCTGACTTCAGGATTATTTGAACTGGCTCAACATTAAGGATCCCAACATCATTATCGTTTACTGCCCATAAGTGTGGGGTATCCTAATGTACTCACTCGGCAAAGGCATAGACAAGAATTGTGAAGCGAAATTTTGGTGGGGAGGGATCATCAAATATACTCCATTCGGAGAACAATAAATCACAGCATTCAGTTTCTTCAACAAATTCAAACCCAACAAGTTTTCACCACAATTTGTTGTTAACAAAAACGGACATGAATCAGTGAATTGCCCCACTGTGATTGGTACCCACTGAGATACCGGACTAACCACTGGCGTACTGGAAAACCCTACGGAAACATTGCTCTGCCCTGACAGTGGTATATCTGGAACCCGCAGATGGTCAATAAAACACATCTGTGCTCTGGTATCTACTAGAAAGATATGCTCCCAATTCCCTACCTTTATCTCAATGTAGGCCCCCTTTTGATCAACGGGAATAGGTGTCGGTTCCAGACTCTGCTTCGGGCTGTCCTAACGAAACAATACATCGGCAGTTGTATAGTATTCAGTAAAGTAAGCGTCAGTTGGATTATTGAAAACATTCCCATTACTCGTATTCTGTTGCAGTCCTCCCTGACTATTTACATTTGTATCATGTGGTTGAATTTGCTGATTTTGTGTAAACTGGTATGTACTAGGACCCACAATACCAGGGTGACCTCTTGATTGCCTCCCTAGCGGACCATATGTACCATTTGTTGGCTGTTGGAGAGATGGACACTGTGCCCTCCACTGGCCCTCCTGTCTACAATATGCACACTGGTTCATGGTCAATGGACCCATTTGTGCGCTCATTTGCAGTACAAACTGACCCCTTGATTGCATATTCCCACCCCTCGATCCTCTTGCTATCTGCTGCAAAAGTACTCTAGTCTTCAAATCACTTTCTTCTTTTCCACCTTCTCTTTCTCAGTATTTACCCTATTCTCATAATACTGGGCCATATGTAGTACTTTGGATTGCGATTTTGCTTGCCATGCAATCTCAGATATCATGATCTGAATGTCAGGCAATAATCCCCATACAAATGTATCAAGGAATAATCTCTTCCCCGGCTCCATACTGAATTCTTTCCCACTGAAATCCAAAAAATTCAGTTGCACCCTCTGTCTTTCCTTACATGCATGCTGTCAGTTTGTCCCATTTAATCCTTTTCTCAGGCACCAAAGTCTCTAGTTTGGTCACAATGTGATTCGGTAGCATCAATATAACCTGAGGCGGTTTCTCGCCTTCTTTCCTAGACTCATCACCTTGCGCGAAGGCATCCCAAGTATCCCCTATCCCTGCTTGATCGTCTACGTTCCTAATCTACTTCCATAAGTCTGCAGGTAGGATCATGGGAAATAATAGGCCAATATCACTCAAAGTGAAAACCGACAAATTCAAAACTGATTCTATTTCCTTGTAGAACCCTGTAGGATTCTTTCTAATGTTGGGAATAGATTGCTTAATAGTATTTACTTACTACCTTGAAAATGGAACGTGAACAAATTGTGAAATGTAGTGCACTGGAATAGTGGAGGCAGGTGTCTGCCCCACTGCTTGAATCTCTACTTTCGGGACTAGTGTCGGAGATACCTCTCTCATTGGCAATTGTACAATAGGCAGTTCTGAACGTTTATTAAGTAACAGAGCCAGATCGAGTGACAACGAAGTTAATGCAGTGTCGGGTGAAAATGCCCTCTTATAAATCACCATCATAACCGCAGGACAGCACACATTTCTCTTCATACATTCACCTTCCGCTGCATAGCCGGTGTATACTGACGAAATGTATCATGCACTTCAATAGGAGAGATAGAAACATCCGAAATCCATCTAAGCACGTCTCTCGTGCAAATACGCATTTCTTCCCTAATGGGTTTCAACAGGTTTCAATGGGAGGCTGTAGTAATACACAAAATTGCAACTTTGCCAATCAGGGCTTTAAATGACAGCATTAGCCGCTGAAAGCCAATAGTGTATTCAAAGTATGTGCCAAAATGCTGACAGTAGTCTGTTGTAGCACTTCCATTATGCAGTAGTGAGCTACAAGGAATATGCAGGCCTAGTATGAGTGATAGGTCACATTATGCATTGTTGATAGACAGACAGGGCGAAGGCCCCAGCTCTGTAGCTAATAGACAATATTGGAGTGTTTGGAACATTATGGCACCTATATAGCGCTTAGATAGCCAGTCTTAAGTGCTATGAACACTAAACTATGAGTGCATGCCTTTTAGAGCTTGCTCTAATAGGGTTAATACATCTCGGCTTCCCTTAGAATATTCTGCCTCACTAACGGTAGCCCTGCATGGCCCCTAAGCTAATCTTCCTTTTCTCTGGGAAGGCACTGAGCTTTCGCGCAGATGGGCTCCAGGGAGGGGCACAGAAAAAGGAGCACAGAAAAAGGAGCACAGTGGAAATTCACAGAGCTGGGTTTTTCCATGAGCCAGCCTATATTTTGCACAGGGAAAGTTCTGGAACTGTGCGTCATGGACGGACAGCACGAGATTATAAAATATGCATGCTCACATGACTCAGGTGGGAGATCGACCTGTGGACTTGGTTCGAGCAAGATCAAGTGCCCGGTATTTGGAGTTCTGACGGCACCCAGCAGCGCTGTCCTCTGAGCGGGGCTTGTTACAGCTAGCTTATGAGGGCCAGGGTCTCCCAGTGCTGATTGAAGGGGCGTAAGACTGTGTTTCTCTATGTTTATGTTTCTCTATATTTTGCATTTCTCTAAGTTTTGTGCTTTGTAATCTTCTCTAACTTGAATCCCAAAATGTATATGAAATTCACTGTTTAGAATAAATACTAAAACTTATTGAAGGTGTCATTTGTCACTTGCTTGAGTTCACTGCTCAGCACAATAGAACCTGTATTTTGGGCTGAATTGGGTATTTTTTGCTCTCAAAGGGCTGGCCCCGAGGAAGATTTTGCCCATATCAAGACATTTGGTGGCAGCAGTGGGATTTGTGAAGAGCAGTGCCTTGCTGTGAAATGACAAATTGTGTGAGAGAACACAGTGCAGAGTGAGGAGCAGGCTGTCGCATTTCCTTGGTGGTCTCACTGCAGCTCTGAGACTTCAAAAGACAGCAATGTTGTGTCGGCTTGCCGTGGCCGATAGCTTGTGTGGTTAAGACTCCCTTCAGTAAATCAGTCGTGACTGACTTATTGCTTGGGAATGGAGCCAGGGAGTACAAGGCGATAAACAAGCGGGAAATGGCTTTGTTTAAAGCGCTCCGATGAATGGTCAAGAAAGATGTATGTTCAATTAGGAAAGAATTTTATCATGCGGTTTCCCCAGTTTGAAGTTGTAATTTGAAATGCAAAGTGAGACGGAGTTCTCAACTCTATTTTGTCATGAGGGCAGGGAAAAATAATTGCAAGGATTTGACATGCAAATTGTGAATAGTAATTCTAACCATTGACTCAGCCCCAGTGTACTAGCGAGTGGGGGGCTGTAATGTACGGAGGCGAAGGTTCGCTTTTTTAATGTATGCTTTTGAAGTGTTGACATTCCTGAAGATAACGTGGGGAATGTGCCGTGTTTAGGAGAAAGAGTAACATCTGTGCTGAGAGCCTAAATGGTTTGTTTTTCTTTTGGCAACTGTAAATTCCATGTGCTGGTGGTGCATTCTGTTTTAAGGAAACACACTAAAATGGTTATATTGCATTTTAGCTGTGTCATGTTTATAATGGGTGAGAGACTCACTTAAAAAGAAAGTGAGTGAATGGTATTTGGATTTTCGATTTTTTTGTATTGATTTGAAATTGCAGAATCAGTTTGCAATGGTTTGGGGGGAAAAGACAATTTATATTTTTCTAAATTGCCTCTAAATTGCCCCAGGAGTATTTTTGACTGTTCCCACGCTATGCCATGGATTTGTACTATTGCGTTATAAGTGATGTATGTTTTTGGAAATAGTGACCTGTTGACTGTGATACATGGTGAAAAATGTTGTTGACACATTTAACAGCCCACAAGCTGCACTACACATGGCATTTTTTAAATGCACTGAAATAAGTGGTTATATTCTGGCAATGGTACAACAGAATGAAAAATCTGTGTGTGATAAGATAGCACAAAGATTTAGTGGGTTGCGGGTTCTTTTGAAAGATCGCACATTGCATTGGAGTGAGCTTGTGAAGCCAAACTACAAGGTTACGAGGAAAAAGAAAAAAAAACGTATGCTTTTAAATGGGACATTGATCAGTTCAAAACAGGCTAAAAGACGCTTTGACATTTTGGAAAATTACATGGAGTAGAATCTGATGACAAGAGAAAGTGCCTCTTTTGAAAATAAGAGTCTTGCTGTGTGTGCAGAGCTTGTGCCTTGAAGATAACTTGCACTGTCTTGGGCGAGGTGCGCGAAGAAAAAAAAAACTGTTGGAGGAAGGCAGAAAAAAGCAGAATACTGCGCTCCTGTTTAGTGAAATGGTGTTTACAGAAGCTGGCAGATATGGGAGCTTTTCTGAGTTGAGGAAAGCAGTGCAAGAAAGAGTTAATCTGGATGAACTGTCTGAAAACGAGTGCCTTTCATTGAAGCCGCCACAGTTTAAGAGTTATAGGCAAAGAGATAAGCTTGCTGCGTGCTCATGGCGCTGCCGTGTGCACATGAAAGATAAACAATGACATTCCTGCATTCCATCCCCTGTGAGAGACACCGTCAGTGTGAGCAAAAACTGAGGAGGAGAGGGGTGCAAAGACAGAAATGCTGAAACAGAACTGAAGGCAATAATTGCTGTGAGTGAGAAAATGAAAAAGAGCACAATCTACCGTACACATGCTGATGTACGCATGCTTTCTAACACCGGCATGCAAAAAACAGAGCTGAGCAGAAGTAAAGAATTTGCCCAGTATCAACACTGGAAGGAAAACAAATGCTGCATGCAGAATGGCAGATGGGCACATCACATCTGAACATTTGGGGAACCTGTGCATCTGTGAATGGGCTAAGAAAAGACAGCTGCCCATTTCAAGAGACATTGCCGTGCAAGCTGCATCCCCATGCGTCATGTGATGTGATGTGAAGTAAAGCGACATTGCTGTGCAAGCTGCATTCCAGTGCGCCATGTGATGTGAACTGAAGTAAAGCGCTGTGCACTGGAGAAGAAACCTCTAGGCGCTTTGAGAAGTGAAAATACACAGCTGGAAAAATGTCAAGCTACATTGCCAGGGCTGGAGTAACTGACAAAGACATTATGGCATTCCAGATGGAAGCAAAACTGACAAAGGTAGCCGTTTTGCAAGAGACAACATGTAGAGCGGGGCTTTGGAGTACAACATGAACACTGCACATTAGCCATGATCCAGAAGCCTCACGGCTTAGTGCAAGAATGAATGATTTGTTGAAGCAACAAAAGAAACTGACTTAGACTATCGCGCTCAAAGGGGTGGTCCAAGAAATCAGCAAACACCCTTTGAAAAAAAAATGACAAGTGGAAAACCAGAGGCTTGAAAGACACTAGCTGTATGGAGAAAAATAAACAAAGCTGCTTGTACAACTGCAGGCGGTATTGGACTGAAAGACTTTACCTTTGAAATATGGAGTGATGCCAGCAGGGCAAACTAAATCAAGAACATGAGACACTGGAAGCAAGTTGGCGCCTGGCATTCGTGATCGCTCTGGTGACAAAGGAAAGCATTGATCCATTGAGAAGTGCGACCTGGGTACTTATTATATGGCTTTTGTAAAAGCACAGATCAGTCTGAAGTACCATTGACCAACTATGATCGCATTGCACAAATGAGTTTGTGACTAGGCAATTACACCCCGTATGGTTGAGTGTAAATAAGCCCCCAGAAACATGCAGAAGGGTGACAAATAATTGCAGTAGCAATGATAAAGTGTGTAGTTACCTGATGAGACTTCTGAAGGTGGGGGTGGTGTTAAGGGAAGGGGTGGATAACGCTGATATTGAAGTTTTGATGACATCCTAATGTGAAGAATAATGACATTGTACTTTTGATGAAATCCTAACATTTCTGTTTGTATTTTGCCTAGGCAAAAAAGTAAGACAGCTGCGTGCCATTATTGGGGTAGATGTGTGCAATTTGCGGGTGACACTGATCAGTCAAGCAGATGCATTCTCAGAGAAAGCGAGTCACTGCGTGATGAAATATGCAAATCACGTTGAACGTGTCCTGCACCGCACTCAATGCTGCTAACATGCATGACGTATGAGGACATTTGTTCTGCAACCTGCGAAAGGTGTCCAACAGAGTAATAACTTTTGCTGAACTGGCACGGTGCAGACTTGGCTAGTTATCAAATATTTGATGCTACACATTCAAATGATTCAGCTGATATGTTTTGCCTTTCTTGTTTAAAGGACTGTGGACAATGAGTTGTGGACTGTAACATCATGCACCACAAACAGCTGTGCGACACAGCACTTGAATGCTAACACATTGAAAAATGGTTTTTAAATGCACTTTTTGAGATGAATCTGAAAAAACGAAATGGTTTTGCTCTTCCAACTGAATTGCTTTAACCAGAGATGCTTTGCTTTTTTTTTAAAGAAAAAAAAAACTTCTACGTTGCACGTAGGCAGGAAAATGATTTATGAATTGTTGGGGCAGCAGGAGTGTAATTTATTTTTAGATAAGATGAGCGTGCACATCAAAGTCACCTGTGCGTAGGTTAAGATCCTTAATTTGAAGTAATGCTGCCAAGTGTGTGAGCTCTAATTTGAGATGGTAACCTTTGAAACACTGGATACATTTGCAGCCAGCTTAAGGCAGGTAAATGAAACCATGACTGACTTGATGTTTGATTTTATGACACAGTGTGTGACACGGTTTTTGTTAAACCAACCAGTTTCATGTTTTAGTGGGGACAGCTGTCTCCAGCACACTAATGCAAAGAGTCACCTTTTTGATTGTAGACATTTCGAATAATTCTTTGGAAAAGCGCTACAAATGAGTATCCACATGGAATTGCTAGCGTACTGGCCTGGCACATTGTCAGACATCTTTTGTCACTGACTCATATGACTGGTGTCTATGAAATCCAAGGCCCAAATGTTTCAGTGAATGGATACAATGATTTGTTTAATTTGTTTAATGTGATGTTTTTTCTGACCAAGAAATGCAGCGAGTGTTCTCGCCAAGATTTTATGGACTATAATTTGACTAAATGCATTTCACACAATGGTGTGATGAAACAGCCACTGCCGGATGGTAGTATGGTGTTTGTAGCTAAAACTAATATTGTATATGGTAGATATCCCACTTGAAGAAGGGTATTCTCCAAGTCACAATAGGTAGACACTGTGAACATGTTAGATTTTCCAGTAGTAAGGCAACATTTAAATTGTAGGCTGGTAATGCAGACCTCTATTATTAGAGTGATACACTTAGACATAGATTTATCATGAGGCAATGTTTCCTTAGTACTACCAAGCTGCTACAAATGGAGTCCATTTCTATGGCCCATCACCAGAGTGTGCGTAGCTAGGGAGCTAGATTCATTAATTGCAGGAGCAGCGGGGAGTAACAGGAGCTTTATATGCTTTTGACATAGAAACTGTGCACAATAAGATAGCCACTATGGGTTCTGATGCCAGCTCTGCTATAAAACTTCTGGCTTAGTGGGGTCCATTGATACGCCCAACACTGCTACAAGTATTGGCAACCACTGGAGATGGCAGAATTTTAGGTATGAAGACATTTTTCTGCCATAGGGCAGGTCAACAAGACTGCCAAATACACACGATGCATTTTATGGCAAACATTGTTAAATCAGCAGGTGTTGGCTTTTCACTCTGAGTGGGGGCGGCCATCCCCCACACACTGGCACACAGAGCTACAGTTGCCAGCATACATATGGATCAAATTGCTTGCTTTTGATTGCATGAATAACACATGCCATGCTTTGATGCAAATTAATAGAATTGTTTTTATTTAGATAACCTGGTACCCATGGGTTCACCTTGTTCACGAAATTAGATGGTTTCTGGTTGGGTTCCACATATATGGGGGAAGTGTCTAGTCACACAGCCCATAGTCACGTTTGAATGCCCTGGGATCAGGGGGAGGGTAGGCCCGTAGAGTGAAAGGCTGCCAGGTTTTAGAATCGGTAACCATACATAAATGCAATAGTGCATTGTAGATTAGACTACACTGGATTGCCTTGACATTCTAACTGCATGCTGCTTTTTAACTGACAATCAGTTATACAATAATTATTTAGGCTTTTTGTGTAGGCCAGGTTTTGGCTAGAGTAAATGTCCATGTTCACTTTGTGTAGGTATTTTTGTGTAGGCCAGGTCTTGGCAAGGGTATATGTCACTGTTCACTTTGTGTACATTTTTGTTTAGGTATTGTTTTTACTAACCTTGCATGCCACACTGACTAACCGCTAGAAGATAGTTTGCTTAAACCTCTTGCAAAGCCCCAAGGTCTTTATCACTGCACTAAATACTATATTGATGTGTATTAGTCAGCATTGTCGCACACACGTTGAATAGGGGTGGTATGTAGTGATACACAAAATTGCAACTTTGCCAATCAGGGCTTTAGATGACAGCATTAGCCGCTGAAAGCCAATAGTGTATTCAAAGTATGTGCCAAAATGCTGACAGTAGTCTGTTGTAGCACTTCCATTATGCAGTAGTGAGACACTTTCTGGGGCTGTCAGGGTGACTGCTGGTTTAGCGGGATGGTTCGGCTTTGCAGATATGTGGCCTCCGTCACGAACGTTGACTTTGTCGTGGTGCACTATGGAAGTCTACCTTCGGGTTACAAGTCATGTGGACGTTTAATCCGTCACCTGAAGAAGTTGCTAAAGGCAGTGGCAGTGATGCAGATTTTTCCAGCTGCTGAGGTCATTTTCTCATGCATAACACCAAGAGGAGTATGGACCCATGCAGAGGTCAGAAGCATCTGTGAATGTATGCAGACTACTGGCATGTTCTCCACCCACTATGAGATCATGAGGTGGCAAAATATGCAGTGGTTCCGTAGAAATGGCATTTGAGTGCCATTTGCAATGCTGTTTTCTTTTACACTGTGCAAGAAGCATTGATCAGAATGTGGTACAAATGTGAGTAGAGGCAAACAGAAACGCATATAAAGAGAGAAAAGTTGCTTGCACGCACATAAAAAAACAGAAAAAAACTTTATACATCTACGATGGAAGACTCAATCCCCTACCCTGCTTGATATTGCTTCCCACGCCTCACCCCCGTTCTGCCTCACTATCACGAAAAGGTACCGGATTCCATGGTACTTTCAAGATTACAGGTGCCATGTCCTGGGTGGCCATGTGGATGTATGCGGATGGAGAAATCGTGCATACTTTTACTGAAGTTTGCAGTGGCCGTGCTTTGGAATAGCACGACACTTGTACTGTAAATGTGTAATGGTACATTTGAAGTGTTGTAAAGGAGTGACAGTGTTGGATGATGGCGGCTTTGATGCGATTGGTGGATGCGTGTGTGCCGATTTACGCTTGAGCCAATGAGGTAGTGGTGCAGAGAAGATAGTGGAAAGGGAAGAAGGACTGCTCCAGTTTTACAGGGGTGTGGCCTTTGTGCTACTTTGGGAGGCACACGTGCTACAATGTGCCCTTCCCACCATGTTGCCCAATTGACATGGGCCTGTGGGGATTGTCCAATCAGGTGATTAGGGTGTGTGGCAATAGGAAGAGGGACTCCTGCTGCACTTGGGCCCGGTCTTCGCCGTACTTGGGGAAGCACACGTGCCACATTCTGCGGTTCTCGCCATGGTGTCCTATGGAAATGGGACTGTAGGGATTGTCCTATCTGTTGTGTGTCACAGGAAAGTGCACCAATAGGAAGAAGGACTCCTCCTGTTTCACTGGGGCATGGAGTTTGTGCTAGTTTGGAAATCGCACATGCCACATTCTGCCCTTCTAAGCATGCTGACCAATGGGAATATGACTGTGGGGATTATCCAATTAGCTGCTTAGGTTCCGCTTCATAGGAAAGGGCTGTAACATTTTCAGACATTACTTTGTGCACTCAGACTGGCAGAAATGGAGAGACGCAGAGTGCTATTACTGGGTGATGCCTTTGTGGTACATTTGCACAGGTATGCCCAAGAAATAGACTTGCATGGCAATTTCGGGTTGTAAGGAGTGGAGTCATTGTGGTGCACTGCTGATGTCTGCAATTTCAGCGTTGTCCTTGACCTTTGCAAAGAAGTGGTCACTTTCGCGCCATTTCATGTTGTCGTGGTACAGTACGAGCTCAGCATTTGGGTTACGCGCCTTATTCATATGTGTTGCATTAACTCAAGAGACTAATGAAAGCATTCCCACTGTGAACATTCTATTCTCAACTATACCACCAAGAAGAGGGTGGAACTGTTCTAATGCAGTTTGTTCACACCCAGAGGGCGGAAGGTGTATCATCAATGGAAGAATGGCTTCTTTTTTGTGCAATTCTGTAATGTTCTTCTTCAACACTGACATCATTGATTCTCAAAATCCTGACTTATTCCATGACAATGGCATTTCTTTGTCCAACATTGGCAATGGTATTTTGTTGCTCCATCTACAAGATGCGTTGAAGAGCTTACTGTAATAATGTGCGGAGTACAGAAAAAGAAAAATCTTTGAGATTAATGTTGGTTCTGCTTCAAATGTAATGGTCTGGGAAAGTTATAAGGCGACTGTGCGGGGGGAATTGATGAATATTACGTCCCGGGTTAGGAAGAAGTGTTTGTATGAGCTTCAGAAGTTGGAAAGGGATTTGGAGGAGGCACAGAAAACCTTTGCAATATCTAGGAGTGTGGAGGATAGGATAGTGGTGGGGAGGCTCAGGGACCTACTTAAACAGAAAATGGATGTCCAATATGAAAAGGGCATGTTCTTTATGAAGCAAAAGTACTGGGAGCAAGGTGACAGAAATGGGAAACTGTTGGCAAATAGGTTGCGGGGTCTAACGGAAACCTCCTTTGTCCAGAAATTGGTGGATGATAATGGTGATCATGTTATCAAAAAGGGAGAGATATGTGAGAGGTTTAGGACATTTTATGATACTTTATATCGGGAGGATCAATTCCCAACTCAGGTTGATATAGACACCTTTTTTGCTAAGATTGTCATGCCAACTTTGAATGAGGATCAGTCTGTGATGATGGATGGTCCTATTACAGAGGAGGAATTGTCGGTGGCAATAGGTCAACTCAATAAAGGCAAGTCACCGGGGATAGGTGGTCTTCCGGTGGAGTTTTATCAGACGCTACGTGGTGTGCTGGTACCATTTCTGTGCAACTTATATAATGGCTTTATGAGGAATGGGGTAATTTGTCCCACCATGAAGGAGGCTTGAGTAGTCGTTCTTCCGAAACCAGGGAAGAATGGTAGAAAATGTGAGAATTATAGGCCGGTTTCACTTCTAAATGTGGATCTCAACATTTTTACTAGAATATTGACTAATAGGCTGGATGCATGCATTGACAAACTGATTAGTTGTTCGCAGGTTGGTTTTATGAAAGGTCGATATGGCTACGATCATATTAGGACATTGATTGACATTATGGGTTTACTGAATGCAAGAACTCAGGATACCTTGTTGCTTTTTATGCATGCGGAAAAGGCCTTTGATAGGGTCAATTGGTCTTTTCTTTATCACACTCTTAAGAGGATGGGATTTGCAGACTCATTCATTGGGACTATAAGAGCATTGACTTTCGATATTAGTGCGAAGGTATGGGTGAATGGGGTTATGTCCTCATCATTCTTATTGTCTAGGGGGACTAGACAGGGTTGTCCGTTGTCCCCATACCTGTTTAATCTAGCTTTGGAACCCCTCATTTTGTACTTAAAGCAAGAACAGGGCCTTCATGGCCTTAGATTTGGGGATACTGAGATGAAAGTTCTGTGCTACGCTGATGACATGATTATCATCTTGTCTAATCTGGCAGAGGGATGTGTAAAACTTAAGCAGATGTTTGAAGAGGTGGGCATCTATCAGGCCACAAGCTCAATTGGGGTAAAACAGTAGTCTTCCCTCTGGATGTTAGTATCCCACGAGCAGTTTTAGGTTCCTGGAATTGCCGCTGGGAGATTGGGGAAATGAAGTATTTGGGTGTTTACTTGGTCCATGATTTGAAAAGAATGACCGCTTTTAATGTGTCACGAGTATTGGAGATCATTAAAAGGGACATTTTAAAGTGGGGCCAGTTGAAGATGGGGATATGGGCCAAAATTAAAGCCATTAAAATGGTACTTTTGCCAAAGATTCTCTACATCATCCAGTCCATTCCCCTAAAATTCACAAAAAAAGTACTTGCTCCTGTGGATAAAGCATTCCAGGGTTTTCTTTGGGGAGAAGGTAAAAGGCCTAAAGTGCCTAGATTTATTTTAACTCATCCTGTAAAGCAGGGGGGATTTGGATATCCGATCCCGATGAATTATGCTCGGGTTTTCTCTTGAAGAAATCAACCTCATACTTCTCTGATACCAATCAATATGTTCCCAATTGGTTCATTATTGAGAGTATACCATTTTTGCCTTATGCCCTTAAGGATGTATATTCTATGTTGAAAATTCCACCTTCAGTGAAGAAGCTGCCTACAATATGCGCTACCAGGGAGGCGTTGATGCGGTTTATGGAAATCGGTGGAGGAAATGCTTGGTTGCATTATGATGCATCTTTGTGGCATAATTCGTGTTTGCAGTTAGCGAATAAGCCATTATGCTGGAGGAGTTGGGTAAGTAGAGGCATACTTAGGATTTGTGATGTGTGTTTAGACGGTCGTATTATCCCCTTTGACCAATTGAGAAAATCTTTTGGGATAGGAGCCAGAGAACGGGGTCGTTATGATTCATTGAATGCACTCTTGTCTGAAAGGACAGGGATGTTGGAAGGGGTCCTGGATGAGAGACCTTCGTTGTGTGAACTTCTTCGTTCCACCTCGTATGTGGTTTCCACGTATATGAGGTTAATGCCGATGGATGAAATTGATCTGAGGGCTTGGGACAAGCTTCGCCAGGCCTGGATGAATGACCTTGGTGTGGATATCCCTGTTCAGGAATGGGCCTCATTACTTTGTGTAGGGGTACAAGCTAAGATGGATTTACAGCTGCGATATAATAGGCAGAGGATTCCCTACAGATTATACTGGACACCGTCCAACATGGCTAAATTGGGACTTTCAGACTCTGATTCATGTTGGGGCTGTGGATGTAGCGGGGGTTCTTTAATGCATATGTTATGGATGTGCTCTAGAGTTTCAGACTTTTGGTCCGATGTATTGGATAGGTTAGATCTTGTAATGGAGGAGAAATTGCCTCGCACTTTCTTTTCGACCGTATTGTTATCCAATAGGGGGAGAGGTGACAGGACTAGGGATAGTGCGGATTGGATTAATAGAGCTTGTGCGTGTTTCTGAGTTTTTGTCTTTTTTGTTGTATGTCATGGATCTTTTATGACATGGAAAGTTTTTTTTCCACATGTATTTTAGATGAACATATTATCATGTATTAATCAATCATATACCAGATGTTTATGGGAGTTTTACTATTTGGATGCAATGCTGTGATATGGTGATTATTATATGTTTTTTTTATGTTCAGAATGTTAAATAAAGTGATTAAAAAAAGAAAAAAAAGAAAAATAAAAATCTTTATAAAAAGCGAAAATCCTTTTTCTTATCCATACCACTAAGAAGAGTATGCGACTGTTCTATTGCAGTTTGTTCACAGCAAGAGGGTGGATGGTGTATCATCAATGGAAGCATGTCTACTTTTTTGTATGATGCTGTAATGTTCTTCTGCAACAATGACATCATTGATTCTAAAAATGTGGACTTATTCCATGGCAATGGCATTTCTTTCTCCAATATTAGCAATGGTATTTTGTTGTTCCGTCTACAGGATGCAGTAAAGAGCTTACTGCAAGAATGGGCAGAGTGCAGAAAAATACAAATCTCTATAAAAACCACAAAAAGAGCGTTTCCTTAAAATCATCTAAAAAAACAAAACCACAGAGAGCTACCACTATATATGAAATCTGCTGTCCTGGTTGAAATGTATTCCGCCACGCCCGCAGACAGCACAAAAAATATGGGGACACCTGTCACATGAATCGGTAGGGTTGGCGACAGGGGCAGCATTACAAGAAGACAGAGGGTGACATATGCATACGTATAGCTGTGCAACCGACAGACGTTTGGTGCTACGACTAATTAAAAGTGAATGAGAAGATGCTGACATGAGGCCAGTACTGTAGTCCTACGGACACTTCCATTGTGATTGGACATACGCCGGTCAGGTGCACTCTCAATAGGAAACTCAATTTTGCTTCCCTGCAGGCATCTCGGGCAGCACTGTGCGCTACAGAGTCATAACGCAATTGGACCATCAAAGCAACAACTGCGCACACACTGACAAACAGTTTACATGTACACGTTTAATTTTTAAGAAACATCACCAGTATTAGGACAGGGTAGGGGTAGTACTAATGGTTTAGCAATTGTTCAATATTTAGGTACAAGCTTTGTATGTTGCTTTTTGCAGCATCTCATTGATTTTGTGTGGCTATATGCTGTTGCAGAAGAGGTGCCGCTTCCGATGCATTCTTTCAATATAAAGTATGTCCTGTTACACACAAACATATGTGTGGAGGGTACATAAAGCAATACATATTAACTACATTACTTTTTAGACGGTGCTGCTTGCCAATGCAGTTACTATCGTTACTCATTTAGTGAAGGGGAACATTCTCTTCCAGCCATTCTACGGTGCTGGGCATTGTTGCGTACAAAAAATGAATACCATGGTTGGCTGTTGTGGGACACTGCAGAAATTCTGCTATCATAGGAGAGACTTCAGTGTAGTTTCCACGTTGCAGTGCGTTCTGCTCTCAATACTTTGCATTCCTTACTCTGCTTGTTTCTTCTTCGTTTCCATGTACAGTGGCAGTGTGCTTATATTGTTGGAGGATCACGTCACTTTGTGTACTGGTGCATTTCATTATGGTGCATACTCTATGCCTTTGGTCTTTTTGTTTCACAAGTACAGAGTTTGCACACTTAACTTACTTCATTCTCCTTGAAATGTACATACATGGTGATATTTGTACATGTTTATTCACTTTGGAGAATGGTAGCAGTATGTAAGAGAACTCATGCTGTTTCCAGCAGTTTCGATGCTAGCTGCTATATGTGCACTGATGTACAGTTTGTGGTTACTGTGCTCATCGGTATGGAGACATCAATTTCATATGCTGTATGGTACATCTACACAAACTGATGGCTTCCTGGTAAAAACCTATGAAATTCAGTGAAAAGAATGTTGTTAAAGGGACGGTATGGTTAAGTTGCGCTAATAAAAACCTGTCACCTACACTGAAAAATCTATACTGAAGGACATTTCTGGATCCACTGCCCTACTATAAACATATCAAATAAACCAACAAAAAACATTTTTAAAGGGACGTTATGGTTAAGTTGCACTACTAAAAAACATATGAAATTCAATGGAAAAACATTGCTACAGGGGCGTTATGGCTACAGGTAAAACCAAGAAAAAAAAAAGAATGTGCCAGTAATGGTAAGGTACGCAACCATAACTTGCACTACCACTGTGCACTGCAATGACTTACACCATGACCTCAAAGATGACATTGCAAATGTCATTGATGACATCACTGATGCCATCACGTGTGCCTTTAGTTTGAATAAGAAGCCTCCACAAAGGATTGTTAATATAATGTTGCCACATAACTATTAGAGGTCATTGGGAGAACTATCATGAGATACATAATTCAATACTCAATCCATTGCTCTAATCACTATTGGACTACAGACTTCTTTCCAGTATAGCAACCACCTCATGCAGAAACATAGGCATTGATGCAGCATGTACATAGAGGTCCAATATTCCGATTTTTACTATGTTGCATAGTAAAATGCTGAATGCTTTATTTCCAGAATTTCACGTACTGTGAAACATGTAATAAGTACCTAATACCCCCTCACGTACTACATATTTGTACTACTACACGCAAACCATAAAAAGAGAACAACACACACAAATATACCCACATATCGGGACAGAAAAGTAAGCAAAAAGCTGTATTACCAGAAACTGTTCACTGATTACCTTCATGCACAGAAATGATTGCTGTGTTTCAGGCCTGCTTCTTCCCCTATGTACATGTATCACATGATGTGATTTAACCCTTAAGAAAAGAGGGTAAGGACATATGAGAAGGGTAAGGTCTACAAATATAGTACCTTTTGAATGATCACTTCCTGCCTGTCAGTGAATAAAACAACCTGCCCTACATATGTCAGTAAATAATAAAAGAGAGCGCAAGACATGTGATGGCATCAGTGATGTCATCAATGACATTTGTGATGTTATCTCTGAGGTCATGGGTGTTCGACCTTGCAGTGCACAGTGGTAGCGCAAGTTATAGGAAGAGCACTTTTTGGGCGCCATATAATTTTGCCCCCCCTGGACAAATCCACACCACACTTTGCAAAAAAAGTATTTGGTCCCGTCGGAATGATTCTGCAGAGATTGCTGAGGTTTCTTCAAGGGGGGAACATTTATATGGGGTTCCCAAAATGTGTGTTTTTTCTCCTAGAAGTGATGGAAAAACATATTTGCTCACGTCTACAGCTCAAACTGCTGGGTGTTTTTTTTACCACATTTGTGGCAGGAACGGTGACTTGGTCCCGAAGGCATGCTCTGGTAAATTTGATGTAAATCCATCCAGTAGTTTATTTTAAAAGGGGCAAAAAGTAGGTTAAAAGAATTAGTGATATCTGGGTTCGGTCCGCAGACCCACTTCCCTATTTTCTGCGTTGACAATCCTCCAATTGGCGCAGGGGCCATCATTTGGTCCACAGACATTGGACACGACCATTGAATGGATGGCGAAAAGCGTGAAATGAGTTATATTTTAGTAACTGCCCGACATGTTGGATCCGCAGACAGCTGCTGCTGTTGGCGGACAGCGCTGTGAGGAAAAAGTCTGGAAAACACATTTTGTGTCATTTGGTGGCCAAAGGAGGGCCTGGAAAGGGAGGGTATGTGGAATAGAGGTGAAAAAGTGGTAAGGGTGCAGCCTGCTCCGTGGACACCACAGTAGTCCACGGACCGCGCTGTGAACGGACAGCTTGGGGAAAGAATTGGGGTTATTTGATGGCTGAAAGAGGGCTTGGAAATGTTAAGATAGTGGAATAAAGATGACTTGGAGCTGTTTTTGTAGGTGAAAAATGGGTACCATTTTCGTCTGGACAGCTGTGGGAACGTGGGAAGGCAGAACATGTGTTGTTGGCGGCATGTTTCGGTGGTTTCCTGATGTGAAATGGCTGAAAATTGTATTTTTGTCCCTAAATTGGAATTTGTCAGGCATTGTGGGTGATAAATTGTAGGGTGATTTGTCAAGTCAGACCTATGTGTAGTCCCATGGGTGTTTTCTTTTCAGGAGGATCCCTGTTTCCCTTGGTGGCTGTGTCACCCCAGGCCCAAACCTGTATGTTGTCCACAAGAACAAAATCCTTAAACATTTCCTCTTCCCAAACCCTTCGGTATACCAGTGGTCAGGACACCTGTGCGAATGCGGGAAGGTAGGACATTTGTTGTTTTCTCTTGGTTTTGATAATGTTTTCATACATTTGCTTCTGCACTTTGTTACACAACCCTTTCATTTTCCAAATGTAACCTGCACTTACGCGCTGCTTTAGGTACTGTACGCTTTTGTAACCTACACAAGTCACCTATCTTTCAAAATTTCTGCCTGTGCTCTTTAAAAAAATATATGCTTGCCATTCCTCACCACATTTGTTTTCCTTATTTTCACATGCTAAGTACATCTATCTAGGCCATCAGCATAACAATCCAGTGTATAATGGCTCAGTTGTAGGCTTGTGGTATTGCTTGGTTTATGAAACAATATGAAAAATGTGTGATTTCCTAACTTGAAGAGTCAGGGGAATGTAGTGGTGCATTGCTTTTCTCAATATTCATGGAAGCCATAAACTTTCAGGTCAGAGATTTCCAGCACATACCTTTGTTTCTGTCATTTTTCTAATCTGTTCCCAAACTATAGAAATTTTACCTACATAGTTGTTGCCTGACCTGCGTAAATGACCCCTTCCTAAACTTTGAATTTTGTCTACTTTTCAGAAATGTATGCCATGCCTTTCAGTCTTCTCATTCAGCTTTCCTACCCTCCTCTTCCATTCTGCCCACACATGTCCTATCGGAAAAAAGGGAGAAATCACCTACCTCTCAAAAAACTGAAGGTAACCTTATAAAACTCTGTTTTTTTGTTTCCACTCAACCTGTTCTTGAAGGCCTGGAAAATGGAAAATTCAGAACAGCAAACCACGTATTCCTAACTTTCGCATAGGAAAAAAACAGAGGCTTCAATGTGCATCATTTCATTGGCATTTTCTGAAAAAACAAAAAAAGGGTTCTCTTTTTTGTTATTTTCTCTCACCCCACAGAGAAAACTAGGATTCCTTGGTGGCCTATGACCACCTATATATAGGAAGTAAAGGAGCCGAATTTGGTTAAAATATCTCATTTAACAAAAAGCTTACAAGTAATTGGCGACATACCGACATCTCCAAAAAAGGGCTCACCACAGGGAGGGAAAACCCTAAGCAGGTACAGGATACATATCTAGATGGGGGATGTGCAGTGTTATCTAGGGTTAGACCTTGGGATTTATGAATAGTGACAACATATGCAAGAAGCAGAGAGAATTGTTCTCTGTGTACATACATGTCTTTGAAAAGAGAGAATCGTGCTACTGTGCGGCCTATTAACCTCTGCAAGTTTGTGAAAGTGGATTTTGACAAACTGAATGTTGTTGTCATGTGGATATGTTTGAAAGCCAACAACTGTTGCGTGGTGACACATAGGGAGCTTCATCCTGTGCACTTCTAGTTGGTCTGTAGAGCCGATATGCAGTATGGGTTGCATTTCTTTTTTTAACATTGTCTCGTTGAATTGACTACAGCTTGCTAAGGTTAGCATTAAGGACATGCATTTTACATTTTGTTGAGTTTATTGCTCCATTACAACAGTAACAGACGTGTTTCACCCATATAGCTCATGGATTAGTCTACTATTTAAGATGGATTTTGCATCTTTAGTAAGCAGACCAGTTCTAATGCTTTTTAAAATGGTAGCATAGGTGAAGTCTGCAGACTGATGCATGTTTTGATTTAGTTCTCTGTACTGAATCTGCTGCCAGAGATTTACATTTCCTATGCTGCCGAGTGTGTTGTGGAATAGTTTGTGTCCTATGTTTTAAAAATAAGTTCACCTTTTACTGGTGTTAACTGTAGGAGGTCTCTGAAAACAATAAGTTGTTTCCCTCCAAACAGATGTTCGAAGTCCGTTTATAGGACTTCTTGCATTCTGAGGTGAATTAAAGCCAACATTAGGTTAGAAACAATGCTAACTTCATCTATTAGGAGAACTTTCATTTGTTTCAGAATTCTGCATACTTCAGTAGCAGTTTCTGCTGATAACTTGTAGCATTCTAATTTGTTTTGTTGTGCTACTGGAAGGAGCAGTAGTCAGTGTAAAGTTACAGCTCGTATGTTGTAGGAGATACATATGGGGGGGCTGTGATAACAGCTCAAAGGTTGTTGTTTGTTAAGTTTTGTAGAAATGTGCTGATTATTTTAATTAAGAATGTTTTTCCAGAACCAGCTGCAACACTTACATACAGGAGCAGAGGTTTATAATCTTTACATCTACAAGATTTAGTTTCATGTTTAAAACCATGGTCAATTTCTTCAGTGACTTCTAGATGAATGGTGAGTTGTTCATCATTTAGGTGTGATTTCAGCAGTGACAAGTCTTCGTCTGATTGTTTATATTGATACATGGTATTTTCGGTGGTCAGTCAAAATGTCGAAAATAAAATGTAGAATGACAATAATGTCGAAAAATAAATGTAGAAAAAAATTGTCAAATTCCCTTTTTTTTAATTATATATTTATTTTGGGGTCTGGGAATAAAATAAAATAGGTAAAACAAAAAAAAAACAAAAAAAGGGGGGGATCGAATAAAAAACATCATAAAATAAAATTTGACATTTTTTTTTCTACATTTATTTTTCTACATTTCGACTTTCTGCATTTTGTCTTTCTACATTATCACTATTAACCGGTATTTTCTACATAAATCATGGCTATTTCTACTTCATTTAGAAGGAGTGGTTCTCCAAGTGGTTCTTGGCATCCTGCAGGGGAAGGTTGACTGCCCTAAGGAGTGTCTTAATCTAGTTGAGCTGGAACTGCTTTCTCTTGTTGGTGTTCATTGTCCAACATTTCTTATATTGCTTGAAATTGCCAGTTGTTATACTGCTTTCATTGGCATTGAATGCCACTTCAAATGATTCTTGGTTACCTAATAATTCTTCTTCTTTTCTCCATGGTTTAAAAAGTTGCATTAGGGCAATGTAATACACTTACCTATGCTGCAGAGGTTTAAATGATAATTGTATATGATTAATTAGGCGGGGCTTGGTAAGTTTGACTAGGCTTCCTTCACACGTTGAGACTAAAAATGTGCCAGTTGTCTCATCTGGTGTGACATCATTTTTGTAGGAGTAGTGTTGGGCTATGTGGTATAGACACATGTTTCCCAAATCATCACTTCTGTTTGGGTAGTATGTGTCAATTACATAGTTTTTTGTCCTGTCCTGGCAGTTGGGATTATTTGTGGCTATTGTTGCCATCTCTTGGTAGGATTTGAGTACTCCTTTTCTAGATGAAGCTGGACCAGGGTTTAGACCAAGGTTTAGACAGACAATGTGTTCAGATTTGCCAAATAAGGCTTTACCTGTTAAACGGTCTGAAGCTTCATAGCACCCATATTCTTTATGGGTGAGCATTTTTATACCGAAGCCTCATCATTTTTGTGACAGTGTCTTGTCATATGATATGTCTTACGGCAGCCGGGGGAGCCGACGCCTATCTAAGCCTAAAGGCAGCCTGCAGCGCAGAGGATTTTATTGATGTTCTGTTTTGTAAAGGTTTAAATAAACCAAATACAATAAATAAGCATTCACTGCCTTTCAACGTCCTTTTGCGGAAGCAGATCCTTATTAACCCGAACAAACCCGCGGAGCGGGGAGCGGAGTTCGGGAGCCGAGTTTGTGGAGCAGTCTGCAGCAGTCACTGCCTTTCGACGTCCTTTTGCGGAAGCAGATCCTTATTAACCCGAACAAACCCGCAGAGCGGGGAACGGAGTTCGGGAGCCGAGTTTGTGGAGCAGTCTGCAGCAGTCACTGCCTTTCGACGTCCTTTTGCAGAAGCAGATCCTTATTAACCCGAACAAACCCGCGGAGCGGGGAGCAGAGTTCGGGAGCCGAGTTTGTGGAGCAGTCTGCAGCAGTCCGCTGCAGACCCGGAGCAGGACCGGCATGGAACCCGAGGTCCGGCCGGGGAAGTAATCAGGCAGAGCTTCGAACATGCCTCCCACTAACACCGTAAGAGGTAACAAAATAACCAAAATAACCATAGAGGAGGAGAAAGTGCAGGAGACGAACTTGGTTATGGTTAACAAAACGCAGCAAAACAGTTTGAAGCCGGGGGTAATCCCACCCCGCAAGCAAAAGGGTGAAACAGGTTCAAACAAAGCAAACCTTATCGAAACCAGTGCGGCCCAGATGGGCAACACTCTCCCCACGGACCCTGCAAAATTACCCGGTGAGAGGGAGCAAGCACCTACTAGCTCCCGGACCCCGCCTCAGACACCTAGGGGAGACGGAGCCAGAGAAGCGAGGCCCGCCGAGACCGATGATGACGCCGACGACGTACTTGCAGGGATTCGAGGGTGCCCGCTCGTAGCCAGCAGAGATCTGTGTACCGCCCTAGAGGCGAGTGACCCGAGCCTGGGAGCGGTCGGAGGACGGCCCACGCTCGAGGCTAGCCAGAGCGTTGCAGGCGGGGCGGGCGACCTCCCAGCCATGGACCGGGAAAGTCCGGAGCCGGCTAAAACCATCACAGAAGCCGGTGTCGAACAGGACTCTCAAGAGGTAACGCCTGGGATAATCATTATACAAGAAAGCGGAGTAAAACCCAGTAAAAAGCCAAGTCCGCAGAGTCCCGAAGATTTAGGGCTCACAGAGAAGCTAAACGAAAAAAGAAACGACTCAGTGCCGAGACCAACGGGCACAGACCAGTCCAGAAAGGGACATTTAACAATAGCACAATGCCATGGGCTGGACATAGGCAACCCCAGGCTACCTATAACACTGGAAAACCAAGTGCTCAACACAAAGACGACCCCCTCGAAAACGACAAAAAAGCAGACATCAAAATCAACAAATAACTGCGCAGTCTCGCAAAGCGAGGCGGAAGAAATCGCCACAGAGGATCAGGAGAAAAACGAACCAGTTCTGGCAAGAAACTCTGGGGAAAAACTTCAAGTAGCAGCTCGAAAAACCACACAAACAAAGCGCAGAAAACTAAACAAAAAACAGCCGAGAAAAAGAACCATACCAACAAGGAACGAAGCCAAAAAAGGTCCAGAAACCGTAGGGGAGGAACAGAAACTGCCCCCAAATGAGCATGAAATTGTAAAGATCATTAAAAGAAGTAGAAAAATAAAGGAAAACTTACCAAATCCGCTCTTCTCACGTCCACTGCAGTCTTTCTTCACTAAACAATACAAAAGAAAGTTAACTGCTGAATTAGATGTCTCCAACGCCGAAATGTTGGAACTAACTCTTGAACAAACAAAGAGCTCCGAACAGAAACACACAGGATCAATTTGGACGTACAATAACCTACAAGCTAGTGTACCCTCGACCATAAGGGGAAGCGAGGGCGAAACCACGAACAACGATAAACCGCCAAGCCTACCAACTCAAAATACGCCAGGGCAAGACAAACTAATGGGGTCAGCGCAAGCAGGAAACAGGACCACGACACCGAAGAGCCCTACAACTGAGCAACCAGCAAACGGGCAAACAGGCCCAATAGAACAACGATACGCATGGACCTTACCGCATCTACCAACAACGTCTCCAATAAACCCCTCAGAAACAACTAGGGAAACAGAGTCCTTACAACCGAGCCGGGCAGGTGAAAAAAAAAAGTCGACAAAGAAACAAAACAGAGTCGAACAAGATCAAAACAGATCCATTGATCTTGGAAACCGTGACCATGAGATCCTACAAAAAAGGACGGAGAACACTCCCTTTACGCCAAAAAACCGGCGCCTCAGCGACATCGCAGCAGGTTTGCAAAAAGCTACCACAAATGACAAACCTGATATGATCACAATCATGTCGGCAATGTCAGTGGTCTTAGCTCCTTTCTGCAAGCTATACGAAGCAATGAAAGAAGATATCAGAAACAACACAGCGGTTCTGATGAATACAATCGCAAAGATCACACACGTGGAGAGTTACATAACGGCAATCGAAGACTAGGAAAAATGTTCAAAACATCTCAGGACTAAGAAAATCGAAGAGCTGGAAAGAAAGATCGTTAACCTAGAAGGACGCATAGTCGACCAGAGGAGGTTGGGAGACGAGGCAACAAGATCACAGCCGGCGGGAGAAAAAAGGGAAGAAAAAAGGCCGTCAGTGCTTACAAACCATGGGACAAAACAACTCCAAGTAAGCACTTGCCCTGGCTCGAGCATGGCGTCAGGCAGAGTCAGAGAGGAAGTCGTTCATTTTAGGCACACTAGCATAGAACAAACAGTACAACAGAAAGAAACACAGAAAGCGGACCGGATTACTATAAACTCACCACGAACAATAGAAGACTTCCTGCTAGATAACGTCCTAATGAATATGTCTCAACATGCAAACATTTCAATTAGCTCAGACGAGGACAACTCCCCCCTAAAAACGGGAAAATCATCACCAAATAGAGCAAGCCGTTACAAAATAACACAAGGGACTGAACAAGTTAAATCAAATGGAGCAAAAACGAAAGAACAGTTAGGAGCAACATCGCCTAGAGAGCCAAGACCAGTCCCAGGGAGTTCCCAAGAAAAACCAAGGACGAAATGGAGAAGTAAGGCGACCTCTCAGATTCAACATAATAAGACCAAAATACGCCTTTTCAAATTGGAGCAAAAAGAAGAGGGAAAAAAATCACCTGATCCTAAACCGTTCGACGGTAATGTACCTGATGAAGAAAACAAAATCTCTGAGGAACATGGTAACAAAGGACATAAAGCGGGTGGAACCCTATCACAGAAAAAAGTTAGCTAAAGCATATTTACATGTCAAAAGCGAAGCAGTGGAAAAACCTGACGGTACAGCCTTTGAAGAAATGGAGAAAATGGGTTTTAAACTAATAGAAGTGGCAACCGTGGAAAAAAAAGAAGAAACTGAAGGCAATGACCCAAGACAAGGAGAGAAAGCAAGATTGAAAAATACATCAACGAAAATACAGACTCCTGACCTACAGAACCACACAGAAGACACTGACGGGAACAAGCCTTACAGAATGGTGAAGGAGCGCTACCAAGCACCTGGCCATGGAGCCAGAGAGGGAAAAGCAGAGAAAGACATAACAAAAAAGAAATCTGTAGATCAAGCCGACGAAGTCCTGGCAAAAACCAAATGGTATGGCCTATTCAAGCTGGAACGATGCAACGCAGCGAAGGAGAGAGCACCGTTAAACCGTCCAAAGATACTTCAGATAATGAACAGTGCAAAGGAGTTGAGACACCTGACGATGGAAGACATCAAATTAGTCGAACCCTACCACAGGCAAGACAGACCGAAAGCATACATACACATTGAAGCAGATAGCAAGAAAAAAATAGGATTAAAAGCCTATCAAGAACTGAAAGAGATGGGCTTTCTGCTAACAGATCTAAATAAACAGAAAACGAAAAATGAAAGAAATCAGCAGATACTATCTAACAGACAAAAACAAAATCCAAACAAGAAAAATCATATAAAAGAAAATAGCCGGAACCATCAGGACCTATGCCTACAAGGAAATAAAGACGTGGCAGAACACCCAGAAGTAAGAAACAGAGAGAATCAATGCCGCCAGTGCGTAAACTACAAGGTCCATGGAACTGGTTACGCTCAACGATAAACGCAAACAATACCAAATAGCAACGATAAGGGCCAGTCCTCCAAAACAGCCAGAGCCCAGTGGGAAAAGAGGAACGGCCCGCAAATGAGATTTACAGCATGGGGTCATGGAACACCCAAGGACATAACCATCTTACGCAGACAAGCGACGTAAATCTGGGTCGTTATGACATATTATGCCTACAGGAAACCTGGCTATCAGCCAAACCAACACTTGATGGCTTCACGGTTCAGATTTCTCCGGCGGTCAAAGGCCTTCTGGGAAGACCCTCAGCGGGCCTTTTGACAGCGGTTAAAACAGGCCGGGGCATGGATGAGCCAAAGAAATGGAAGGAAGCATACGAGATGCTGGTATCGCTGACCACTTGGCCCGCTCAAAACAACAAACAAAGAGGAAAGTGCAAAAAAAAACTCGCCATTATCAATTGCTATTGGAATCCCCAGCGGATGTCAACCGAAACCTTCTGTCTAAATATGGGGAGCACGATAGATCAGTTATATGAAGCATTCAAGGACATCAATATCATCATATGCGGTGACCTAAACGCGAACTGCAGCGAGACAAACAGCACAACCCCGAAACGTTCAGACCACTCTCAAAACCGAGGGAAAGCGTGGAACAAACTGATTTCTGGAAGAGACATCCAAAACATTGCAACGCTATTCCCAAACCAAATCAATATTCCGACCTGGGAATGTGGAGAGTCAAAAGCCTCAATAGACCATATTTGCATGTCAGCAGGCATGATTGACTCGATGACGAGTTTCAGAGTTGAAAAAGCTAGCAACAGTGATCACAACCTGGTCACCTGCTCGTGGAAAGGTACGAAAACAACAAAACTAAGATACCCTCTAGAAACAGAAGCCAATAACCAGAGCACCAGACTAAAGCTCACGGAAAAGGATATAAAGAAATTTAGGCTTGCATGGGGAAACAAACTTAAGTCAAAGAAAAAGGAAGATATAAAAGAAAGACCGGACTACACACCTTTCCTAGTACTCTACAGAAAACAAAGGGGAAAATCCAATCAGGTTTTCAACCACCAACATGCTTTCAACATTGAACTGGTGAACCAAAGAAAACTGAGCCGTACTCTAAGGAGAAGAGCCAAAAAATCAAATGCTAAGTCAGACTGGCACCTTTGGCATAAAGAGAGGAAGAAATATGCAAACTGGCTAAAACAACATAAGGCACTTCAATACCAGATAGATGCAGAGGCGATGATGAAAATGTTGGAGTAAAAAAACTCAAGTGCATTTTGGTCCCTTCTTAACAAATCGACCATTGCGAAATCTGCACCTCTGTGTAATGCAGTATCGGAGGAGAAATGGATAACCCATATCTCATCAGAATTCGAAGAGGCAGAAAATCCAACATCGCTCGTACCAGAAAACATCTGCACAAACTGCATAAATGTAACAAGTCAGGAAAATATAAAAGCAAAGATCATGAAGCTAAAGGCCTCCAGAGTCCCGGGACCGGACGGGCTCAGCAACGCAATGCTAAATCAATTTCCCACACAATGGTCAGAGGTAATAAGCGAAATTTTTGAAGAGTGTGAACATACTAAGAAAATCCCAGATTCATGGCTCAAAGCGGTTATAGTCCCGATCTACAAAAAGGGCGCCCGCGAAGACCTGGCAAACTACAGACCAATCGCCCTTTTAGACGTCATCGGCAAAATATATGCATCTCTCCTGCTAGACAGCTTCAGGGTCTGGGAAAAAAACGCCAATTTCAAAGACAACCTACAAGTGGGCTTTCAAAAAAACGGATCCACTGGAATAAACATCATGATTATCAACATCCTAACGGCCAAGATAAAAGAAGGGGCCCCAAAGCTCTATTTAGCTTTTATCGACCTATCTAAGGCTTTCGACAAAATAGATAGAAACCTTCTGTGGGCAAAACTCCAGAGCTGGAACTGTCCATCGTCAGTCCTGGAACCTATAAAAGCGCTGCACACAGACACCACTGTCAGAATCAAACTCAGCCAGGAAGGAATTCTGTCAGAAGAAATCAAGATAACATGTGGGGTTAAACAGGGTTGCCCCCTAGCTCCAACCCTCTTCATTTAATTTCTGAGCGATTTCCAACACGCCGAAAAAGAAATCAGGTGTTTTCCACCAAAAATAGGCAACACCAAGGTACCAAGATTACTATACGCCCACGATATTATCCTGATAGACCAGACAAAAATAGGTCTCCAGCTGAAACTAGATAACCTGGCGAAGTGCATCAACCAAAACCGCCTGATCATTAATAAGAACAAAACAAAAGTGTTGGTTCTCGAAAAAACACAGAGTTCAAAATCCAAACAACGAATACTCTACTTGGAAAAAGAAAAGCTAGAAACAGTTAAATCGATCAAATACTTGGGAGTCGACCTGGACAGCACCAAAACAGCTCAAACAATGCAGCAGACTCTATGGGATAAAACAAAGCGGCAAGCATCACAGACCCGACTGGTCGATATGAAGTTTGGGAAATTTCCCTGACACCTGCAATTAACTTCTATAAAGGAAAAGTGATCCCCGCTCTGACTTATGGAATGGAAGTATCACTCTCAATGCCAACAAACATCCGGACGAAACTGGAAGGCCTAATATGGAAATCAGTTTTGGGAGTCCCAAATTCTACCTCAATGGCAGCGATAAGAAGGGAGCTGGGTTTGGTATCACTCGAATCCATGGTGGATCAAGCAGCAATGAACTTTTTCAGGAAAATCATCCTGGAGGAGCGCTCTCCAGCCATCGCTATGATCAAAGAGGAGATGGATTTAGCCAAATGTGCAGCCGTGGAAGTATGGAAGGAAAAAAGAAGAGCAAAATTACTAGAAATTGCGTGCTCAGAGAAAGAACTGAAAGAACACCCCGACAGAATAAAGAAAAAAGTAGTCATGATGGACTGGATCAGAACGCTAGGTCTCGCAACAAAAAATAAACTTCTCACCCACCTCCCCCCAACTTTCAATAAAGTAAAATCGCCAATCAAATACTGTAAAAAATTTCCAGATAAAAGGAAACGAAACCTGCTCATAAAAGCAAGATTAAACCTGCTACCTACCAAAGAAATACTTTCGATTAGATCGACTTCAGAGGAGGCAAACTGTTGATTATGCAACAAACCAGATACAAAAGAAACCTTAAAGCACCTGATACGCACCTGTGAAAATAACAAACAGAACAGAAATACGTACCTACTTCCCTTGGCAGAAAATCCATGGATATTTGAAGAAATAGAGATATGGAATAGACTGATTTCGGGAGAATCTACAAGGTGGTCGATGGCCATGGCGAACTTAATTGAGGCAACTTTTAAGCAGCTAAGAGAAAGCCCTGCAACAGTGACTCCAAGTGTAGTAGAAGATTCGGGCACAGATGATAGGGAGACTCCAGTCCCAAGAATCAACAAACAAACAACCAACAAACAATATCTAAAAACTTTGAGCACGCACACTGTGAACAGGGCCACATAGCCAGGGTCCTTATATCCGAGGCGAGATATAGAGACAAAGAAAGAACGACAGAAGGAAACAAAGGGAAAGATAAAGAAGAAATGTCAAACTGTTCGATACATTTTTCAGATTTTCTTTTCTGAACAAAATAAATCAAAAAAAAAAAAAAAAAAAGATATGTCATCCCCTAGGTCTTTTAGCTCTGTTTTCTCAGCTTTGGTGAGATAGGCTGTGACATAACGTACAACAGCAGTGGAATTGTGTGCAATACATTGTATATATATATATTTGCATTCCACAAGAAGTCATTGATTGCATTGTAATCATTGATATAAATTGATGCTTCATCCCTTTTAATGTTGTATGTGTTTTTTAGGCGATTTGCCTTTTACACTGTGTCTAACAGAAGACATTACGCTATTTACTTATCTTTTTGCTGAGACTGGTCTGGGGAAGCCAGACCAACATTTGTTATAATGTTTATCTTTGGTTTTATTTCTACGTTGGCAGTATTTACCACACTTATGTTTTTGGAAGCATAAGATTTGTGTACATAGGTCACTATGCGTGATTTCTGAAAGGAGGTTGTAAGTTATGTATTTTTGAATAAATTGTAAAACAGTGGAATCACTGTCATGGCCAAATTTGGTAGCATTGTTTATCCACAAAAGCATGTGGATGTGTGGTGCTCCTCTAGATTGATATTCTTTGCTCCAAAAGAAGTGTTCCACTTCTCTGAGCGAAGGGGTAGTTATACAGCAGATGCAGTGCAGCATGCTACCATGATACATTTACAGGGAGAAGAGAACAGAGTTCTCCTGGTGTTTTTATGTCTATTCCTTTATTTTGGTTTGCTATGCGTAATAAGTCGTGCAAGTCATCCCATGCACATTCTGTACAACTTAAAGTAACAAACCATGTGGGTGGGCCTAGGTTCCTTAGCATACAACGTACATCAGCGAGACGTCGGAATCAGTATTCTTTTGTAGCATGCATGTTTGCCAAGAGATTTGTGATACTTAACTACAAAACTTCATCTTTGTCTTTTATCTTTTGAAGCAATTGCGTAGCGGACGTGTTTAAAAAATGAGAGCCTATTTTAATGTGTGTACAACTCCATAACATAGAGTTGCTTGTTCACTTTAAAACAGGATGTGGAAAATGTATTCTACATTTTGTCTGAATCTGGGATCTTCAAATTCATTCGTAAAGAGCCATATTCTGATGCTGTTATTTGTGTGGATCTTTCATCAAATCTTCTACACTTTTCTCCCATATGCTCATTGGAGATCCATTGGCTTGACGCATTTGATTTGTTTCTAATGCATTTTCTATGGTGTCTTTGGGGTGTAGTGGGTGAATTGAATACTGGTCCAAAATGGTGGCTGCCATAGTAGGATCTACACGTTCAAATTGGCATTTGGTGGTGAATCCTGAATTATTTGTTTGGTTTCTCTTAAATTCTCCTCTGTGTTTATACCTTTGCAGTATTCGTGCTTGTTTAAGTCAACTAGTTGTTGCCAAATGTTGTAAGTCTTTTGTTGGTACACCATTAACTAGTATAATCAAAGATTGATCTATTGGCCTTTGTACCTCTAGAGTATCTACATTTTCATTAAGATCTAATGGCAAATATACTACTTTGCCACAAATTGCTTTTAGTAACTCAGAAGGAGGCAATTTGGCAGTTTTAAGTTGAAGGCACATTATAGCTCTAAATGGGTGTACGGTTTGCATTATAATGCTCTCCTAAAAGTTAAGTTGTTGGAGAGCCTTTGGAAGTGAAAATATTTCTAGGTTATTAGTGGCAGCACATGATGGCATTTGGTTATTGTCAAGCTTTGAATTGCAGTACGTGCAAACTATTGAGGGGTCAGTTATTTTGTATTTATTTTCTGTTAGATACAAAGCTAATTGGAACCCATCGGATTCCTCATTGTCCTCTCTTGTGTAGGCCATATATACTATATTTTATGTTTTGGGAGGACAGCTCAGATGCAACACGCTCGCCTTGGAAGCAAGACAATGCACAGTAACACAGGTTCCATGCTTAGAAACATCTGGGTATTAAGGGCGTCATAAATTACCAATTATAAATGTTTGTGCCCTTTTTATAAAATGTTCTGCGACAACAGACACATGGTATGCTATGGTATGGTATTGTTTTTTTATATAGTGCCTATATACAGGCACGTATTTCAAAGCACTCAAGGAGGGTGGGAACACAGAGAAAAAACAAAAGTCGCTCAGAGCCCTTGAAATCTGAGACGACAATAGTATGCATATGCAGAGTAAGTGCATAAAATACATTTAACAGTATGTGTTATAGCAAATAGGCATGATGGTGATTCGGCAATTTTAACAGTACAAAGTACGGGTGAAGATAGGGCAGAGACAGACAGACAATCTTCAGGCATGGTGCGTACGGCTCGTGCAAGTGCACAAAGGGTCACAGCATGGGGAGGGTCAAGTGCACTCAGTCAGCTGAGACTGGGGTAAATGAAGAGAGAGCCACACTCAGGTTCATTTCTCAGTCAATATGTGTGGGTGTGGTGTACGGCCCTGAGGCAAGTGTGACAGAGGACTGGCGGGTGTGCCGGGGCCAGTGAGACTCTGAGGTACACCAGGCGGCCAGTGAGCATGTTATAAGGAATAGGAGGGAGAGAGGGAAAGGACAGAGAACTACGTTAACATGGTAGAGGGAAAGAGAAGGAAGAGGAGAAGAGAAAGGTCTTGAGGTGTTTCACATAGTTATTGAGGAATTGTCGTAAAGATTTGAACGATTGATGGTGTACGATACACATTGAGCTGCATGTCCATTTGTACACTGGATGGATTGTTTAGGTGAAAGGAACAGTTGCTTGAAAGTTTATTGGGGAAGTTTTACTGTAAGGGTTTCTTGTGCCATAATGGTATCTCCTACCATTTCATACCCTCGGCCATTACGGTTTACGGCTACTGGTTTTTTTTCTTCATGTTTATAAGCCTCTTCATTGAAATATGGTTCTGCACTGCTTGTGTGCATCCATTCACCTTCATAGAAGTTTGAAAAGGTATCTATATTGACATTGTGCAAGTTTAGAAGTGTTTTTTGTAATGTAGTGATTATTTTAGCTAGTGGTTTCATGTTGTTTAAAATTAATATGAACAACTTCCTTTTCAGTAGAAACGCACTGTCAATTAAAGCTTCGAGGATTAGTGTTCTGCAGTACCTTTTAAGGGTAGAGTGTGACTTTTCAGCTGTCTTAATAATATTGTGAAGTACTCTACAGTGGAACATTTTTGTAAAATACATTTTTGGAATGCTTTACTGTGGCTATGTTAAAATTGGTAGATATAGGGTTAGGTTCATTAGTAGGTTTGTTTTTGTTTATACTTTTTTAACTTTTAGTTTTTGGAAGAAAGGACTTTATTTAGTGGTCGCTGGTTTAGTTAGCAGTTTTGTTTGAATGTTTTCTATAAATTGTTTTGGAGGTGGATGACTATATGGCTTGCTTTTATTCTTATGTGCTCTATATTTTTGTTTTCTCCAGAGTTGCTTTTCAATAGGCATTGTATTCTTTCTGTTGGAAACAAAGAAAATGTGGGTTTGTAAGTTCTGCAATGTATATGGATGTATTATTGTTAATGGGTGTGTGAATGTGATGGTAGAGATGAATAGAGGGCTGTGTGATTGTGTAGTTGGATGATAGTTGAGGGTGGGAAAGTTGTAAGAGTAAATGTTTGTGTAGAGGTGTGAAAGGATTGGGTTAGTGATCAAGAGAGTGGTGGTGTGAATGAATAAGTAGGGACATTATGATGTTTTGAGGAGAACAGTGGGTGTTATAATGATGGTGTTATAATGATGGTGTTTAGATGAGAATGGAAAGAGTGTGCACGTTGAAATATAAGGAGTAAGAGTGATGTTGTTGGTTTGAAAATTAATACTGTAGGCTAATATACAGCGAGACTACATTGTTACAATAACAGATCGATTAATACTATAGTAATGTACATACTTTTGTAGGATGTGAAGAGTAGTCTTCTTCTGCTTGGTGACTTCAGGAATGTTCTTCTTTCATGTAATTGTAAAAGAAAATTAGTGGGGATTTATGGTAATGGTGAAGTACTTTTAGTAAGAAAGGTTGTTGTTTATGATGGTAGGAGGAGTTGTTGGAAAAAACAGTTAATAACGTGCTATGGATGGTTTACTAAAGTATGTTAAGTATGTTCTTAGAAGAATTGGAGTATAAGTAGTGGTGTTTGGGAGATTAGATAGAATATGGCAGAAATGGGTGTAAGAAAAAGGTGAATGTGTAGGTTACTTTAGTGCTACTGATTTCAATGAAAGAAGTGTTGTGTTTGTAGGGAATGTATTTGAAATGTGGTGCAGTGTTTTCTAAGAATAGGGAAAGTGTGGCATAGTGGTAATGCAGTGGTGGAATTTTGTTGCAGCCTTGTTTGGTGGATTGTAGTAGAGGTTGGAAAAGAAGAGTACTTTATATGTAAGGTGAAGTGCTGTATATAGATACTTTGGCGGTATACACATGTGTGAGCAGATGGAGAATGTTGGTAGTGTAAGGGATGTAATGAGTGAGGTTGGAAAGTTTGATATTTATATCAAATGAAAAATTATAAAAAGCTGAGCGTTTACAAATGTATCATTTTAGGAGCATTTTCACTAACGTTAAAGAATGCATTTGTGCACTGTGTGCAACTGTTTTGTAAAAGAAAAGCAGATAGAAAAGATGTGTAGCACTTGGTGTGTGCAAGTTTATTATGTTGGCAGTGCATGCCAACATAATCAATTCCATCGTGTAGGTGGTTATGTAGTCCTAGTAATTTTGTTTGCCTTGTGGGACTTGCAGTTCCACTTTTCCCATTGTAAAACCTGGACTAGAAGTACCATATTGCACAGAAAAAAACAGGACTGGATAAGCATCTGCAGATTGGAATTGGTTATGTTTGCAAGTATACATGTGCGACCAACATATTATACTTCCACATACCAAGTGCCAGTTAAACATGTTGTACACATGTTTTGCATCTGCTTTCTCTTTGTTTTAGGAAGAAGTTACACACTGGGCTGCTATAAATGCAAATATGCATTGTTTAACTGTCATGAAAATGCTCCAGAAAAATATATTTTTTAAATGCATTCAATATAAATGTCACAATTTCAGATATTCCATTACAGTCCTGCTTTTTTGTTTGGATTGTGGTGTTGTAATCTGAGTTTTATAATGTGAGAAGTGGAATTACAAGTCACAGAATGCAAAGAAAAAAAGACTTGATAAACACTTACAGATTGCAATGGGTTATGTTGGCAGGTATGCATGTACAGCCAACATATTAAACTTATTGCAACCTAGTGCCACTTAAAAATGTTCTGCAAATCATTGCATTTCCTTTTTCTTTCTGTTATAAAGTAGTTACATCCAGTGCTGCTATTAATGGAAATAATCATTTTTTAACTTTCATGAGTTTGCTCTGAAAAATACATTTTTTTAAATGCACAGCACTGTAAGAATGTGCTGCTTAATGTAAGCAGGTGACATATGCTGCAATGCATGGCTTTTGCTGGAGTGGTTGAAAAAGAGAATATGCTTATTGAAAAGCGTATTACAGGGTAAGTAGCAGGAACCCTCTACATATATATTTGTGAAACATTTGCAGAAAATACTTTAAAAAATATAAGCATACCTGTACTATGTTTTGTTAAATGCAGTTGTTGAATCTGGAAATAGAAATGTTGGAGAGTGTCATAGTAGTTTTTGATGCAGATGGCTGTGATTAACAGGAGAGATGTACTCTCACAGTTGAAGTATACATCTGAAGTGTTCAACTGAGATGACAGTGTTAGGTGTAGAGTTTTTGCGTGTGATTGGTGGATGGATGTGTCACTGTTTGAAAGCAGCCAATGTGTGTTGAGAACATAAAAGGTTGAAAGGGTAAAAGGGCTGCCTCTGTGTTATGGGGTCCGCGAACACCACAATAGTTTGTGGATGGCATGTGCTAAATCTGGGACTTTTAAGGATGCCTGGCATTGAAAAGAGACTGTGGGGATTTGCCAATGGGGTGTTCTAGTTGTGGTGTACAGGAAGAGAGGGTAGTAGGTGTTTTGTGCAGTTTGAGATGGCCATGGCTATGGCTTTGAGGAAGTAGAGTTTGTGGATTTTGGGAGATTCTTCAATTCAGTAATTATGCTGAAAACCATGGCATCTTTGGAAGTACTAGATTGGTAGAAGTGGAAGTTTTGTGGTTTACCGTTTGTGGCTTAAACTGGGCAAACTTGTTCTCATTTTGTCAGAGTATGGCTCACTCTAAATGTCCAGATATTGTAATTGTGCATTGTGCGGGGACAGTTCGGGGTATGTTACTCCAATGTACTTGCAGGTTATCCTGAAGGATTTCTTGAAATGCCTAATTGAACTGTTTCCTGCTGCAAACATATTTTTTTTTATATGAATCAAAGGCAAGCGTGGAGATGTCCAAACATTTTCAGTCCAGAAATGGAAGAATCGTAGCAGCTTGTCAATAAAGCTGTATTTGCTTTCTTATATTCTGCAGGAATGTCATGTTTTGAGAATGAAAAAACAAGGTCAGATGGTGTCATTTTTATTGTGACGATGGAGTTCATTTGACTGATGTCGGAAATGTGATTTTTCTTTACAATGTTAGGAATGCACTGAAAATGTTCTTGTAGAAAATTGTACAGTGTTTAGTTTTACTGTATATAAAAACAAAACAAAGAAAAAAGGTGTTCGCTAACAACCCCCCCAACCCTTTGAGTGGCTGTGACATCCACGGTCACTGCAGTAGTCCGCGACAGCACATCTTTGTAGGGTGCCTGGCATGGAAAGGGGACTGCGAAGACCATGGACAGTTGGAGATGTCCACAGACATCAAGGAATGGGCCAATCAGGTTTCCTAGGTGTGCTGTACAGGAAAAGAGGGTATCAGGAGTTTTGATTGCAGGAGTTTTGAGACAGAGAACATGGCTATGGCCAGGTCTTTGAGGAGGCAGTGTGTATGGATGTTGGGGGACTCTTGTTCGGATGGTGGCTTAGCTTACCATATCTGGTGAATTTCAATGTTTTTTTTTGGTTTTATTTGTAAACATTATGTCTCTTAACAAAGTTTTTTCATTGAATTTCATAGGTCTTTATTAGTGCAACATAACCATAACGTCCCTTTAATAACGTTTTTTCACTAAATATATATATATATATATTCAATGAAAAACTTTATTTGCAGGGACGTTAAGGTGAGAACTTAACGCAACAAAACCCCTAAAATGCACCTAAAGCAAGCTTAACTTCACGCCCCTGCTGCGCAGCCTATGACCACAATGATGGCATCACAGATCACATCACTGATCACATCACTAATAACAAAGTTATGGTGGCTTTAGCTGAATTTCAGTGGTTTTGTTGCAATAAGTTCTCACCTTAACATCACTGCAACTAAAGTGTTTTCCTTGAATTTCAAGGGTTTTGTCATTCCATAGGTTTTTAGAATGCTTCCAGACTACTAGCATGGTTTTCAGCCCACTTTCCATTTTAAAATGCTACCAGACTACTAGCCATGGCCTTCAAAGTGCAGGCTTTTAGAACTCACAATGTTTTTAGGCAATGTGCAGTGAGACTTAGTTATTTGCCATTGACCACACACTTTGATTAAGCAGTGTGCTCCAAGCGGTACACCCATTTTCGGAACCATCATTTTGCCACGTGCCGATTTGGTGCAGCATTCCACTGCAGTGCCTATTTCGGCACACCCTTTTCAGCGCGAAAGGCCTTCCGGCACTGTTATTTTGCCACAAGGAATGTTTGGACGTGGCTGACATTGCAGCTGCGTCTACACACCCTCATGCCAAATAAGATCACAGGACTGCACTGCAACAAACCTCGCCACCTCCCAGTTGCATTGCTTTTCTTTTAATTAAATTAAATTACTTTTAAAAAACATACAGCCTTGAACCCTGGTCTGCCAGAGTTCAAGGCCCAGCATTTAACCACTAGCCCGCAATAGCTTGCTGTTCCACTAGCATACATTTCATAATTAACGTATAATTTAATATGTTCAATGATAGAAGGCTAGGTACGAAACAATAACATCATTGTAGCATGATGGTTAAGTGCTGCATCTTGAAATGCTGCAAGCCAAGGTTCTCCAATGGCAGTGTTCAGCATAAATGTGACTTTTTTTTATTTCAAATTTTTTATGTTTTATAATGTTGCCAAGAGACAGTGTAGTCCTCTTTTTAAATATAGTACATGTGCTGTGTAAGGGGGAATGTGTGGCGTGAGGGTGTGCATGTCATCTGAGAGGGTGTGCAAGCAATGTGTGCGTGTTTGATGTGAGCATGTGCGTGTGTTCATGGTGTGAAGGTGTGTGTGAGGGATTGTGCTTCCAGTGTACATTTGCTCCGTGATGACGAGTATTAGAGAGTGTGTATGTGTGTGTCTCCATGTAATTCGGATGATGTCCGTCCAGATCTTGTTTTCATTTGCTTTTTGTGACTTGTAGTTTTGTTTTGTCCATCAAGTGTCCTCTACTACAAGTCCCAAAATGCAAAGTAAAAAGGAAATCTGAATGAGAATCTTCCAAATTACAAGGGACGTGTGACATATAACAATATATACAAGACATATAACTTGGCTAGGCTGCAAGAATAACATATGCCCATGTACTTTCTGCACCTATTGCGAAAATCAAAAGATGGCACCCATGAATATACTCACAGTACTGCTTAGCTTCAAATTCTGTCCCCTGCAGGCCATGTCGCTCTAAGTAGTCTTGTAACATTCCTTTGCTTACTAGGTACAATGGCCTGCGGGGGGCTTGTCTTTTCCTCGCTTTGAAGCTTAGCAGGGTCGTTCCCAGTTACTGCATGGATGGGAGATCCGGGTCACCAGTTATTTTGTACCCTTGATGTCACTGTAGCTGTACAAATAACATTTTTTTATTATGTATAAAAGATTGCAGGCTTTGAGAACTCCCAGTGTTTTTTTACCAAGGATCCCACACTTTGTTTAAGTAGCGTGCCTCAAGCCCCTTTTTCATGGCCGGTCTCTTGGTGACTTTTGTCATACATCACACAACCCCTAACTGCATTGAAGCAGCATGAAAAAGGGGAAAAAGGACCAGCTGCAAAAATAATATATGTCCAGGTACTTGTGCCCCCATAGCGAACATCAAAAGTGTGCACCCATGAATATATGCACAGTAAGTGAACATATATCTGAAAGTGGAATATACAAATGTATTTCAATAGACCTGCTCCTTAGATGAAAGTCAGACAAAATAGCATTGGACTTTAAAAAAGAGTAATGAATACCAGAAAAATAACCTGAGAGAGGAAATGTTCCAATAAATATGCTGTCAAAACATAAAAGGTGCTCACTTTTAAACCCAGCAGTCTGTCGTGAAATAGTCCCAGGAAAACCAAATCCCTAACTAACTAAATGCTTGTGGTCTTGTGAGTAAGAATCTGCACTGGGAACATGACAACCTGAGTAAAATTCTGGTAGCCAAATACTTGAGCAAGCTTGCCAACCTGAAATAAGCCCAAAGCCCAAAGGGTTGCGTCCACCGTCTGAAAAAAAGTTATGCTGTCCACCCACATGTGTCCTTTATTGGTGCCATGAAAAGCAGCCACAATCAAGGGGGAAACTGCACCTGTGTCCAGGATTGCAAACTCGCTTGCCACTCATGACTTACTTTCCCTGATATCATTTCCCCTCCTCACCCCCATGTCTACCTTTCAAAAATACTCTGTGTTATAAAGCTAACTTGAAATGTACACATACTATAGTGTCACTCAAATATATAAATCCTTATTGAACTATGTTAGGCAAAAAGTGTACATTTCTGGAATTATTCCTCCTATCTTGACTGTGAGAGTACAACTACCAGAATGCAATTCAGCAAAAGGCAAAACATTGTTTCTAAGTGCAAAACTTTCAAGGGATAGCAGTAGCACTGTTTAAAAATAAATAATGTGGATATGTGCATTATGAGATATTTAAAACTAAGAAAACACATGGCATTTGGGACTATGGACTGACTCCCATCCATGCAGTAACCAGGGCTGGCCCTGCTTAGTTTCAAGTGAGGAAGGATCCCGTCCCCTTAAGTCATGTTTCTCTAAGTGGTCATGTAAGGTGGGCTCATTTATTAGGCAACATGGCCTTGGAGGGCTGACCCCTTCTTCGCTTTGAAGCGAAGCAGGGTTTGTCTCAGTTACTGCTGTGATGGGAAACCCACTGTTGCTGTTAAAATATCTATTTTTGTTATTATTGACTGGGAGACAACAACTACCAGAATGCAATTCAGCAAAAGGCAAAAAACGGTTTGAGTACAAAACCTTCAAGGACCGACAGTTGGAAGGTTTAAACATTTTTCATAATTTGGATGTCCATTTGGTTGCCCATTCATGCAGGGACTGACCCTGCTTAGCTTCAAAGCAAGGAAGGGGCAGTCCCATTTTTGGGGCAACATGGCCTAAGGAGGCTGGCCCTATCCTCACTTTGGAGCTAAGCATGGTTTCTTCTGGTTATTGCAAGGATGGGAAACCTGGATGAAAATCGTGTCACAGGCCATGGCCAGTGATTGATCACCCTGACATCACTATAGCTGTAAAAATATATTTAAGAAAAAATCTGTAACTGCTGGTACTGAACTACACATACCCTTGGCTTTATAGCCATAAATAGCAGCAACACAGCAAAGGAAAATGCTTTACCACCCCCCAGACCCTCACCAAGTGCCTCCCTCATTTGCGTCGGCACTCCAGAGATGGCCTCCACACCTCCCCCGCCCTCTCCCTTCCCCCCACAACACATGCTGTTTCTGTGATGCAGTTTGCGTTGAGATGTTGGCTATTCAAGTCTACAGAAAGCTTTGTGTTGCAAACTCAGTTCGTAGTCACCCTCCAACTCTGAAATGTCACTTGGTGACCTCCAGCCTGATGGCATTCACCTGTTTTTTAACTGGAAATAGCTTTTTTCCTGGATTTCATTTTCCCACATATAGGTACGGATATCTCTTGCATCGAGAGAAAAACAAGATGGTGGTCATTTAAATTGTAAAAAACCCTGGTTTGGGGTAAATCCCCGAGATATCTCTATCTATTTTTTGGAAAGGGGCAGCCCTTTCTCCATAAAATATTTCAAAAATTACTGCACAGAATAACCACCAAACCATGTATGGTTCACGAGTCAATGCTTTGTGCCCACGTTTTTTTTGGACCTGGTCCAAATCTGTCCAACTGTTTCGGCTGTACGCTTTGGCAAACATTGACCTTGTTTGTGTATGGGAAAATGGATGGGAAGTAAGCTGCACTTTTGGAAACTATTTTACACTTAATAAGATTTTTATTCATTAACAAATCTTTGTGAAACTTTGCAGTCTTGGCGGGCCGCATGTTTTTAATCACTTTTGAAATGTAAGCTAAAACCATTACTTGAATCAAAAGATATTAATGATCGAATTCAGCTAAATCCACCCTAACTTCATGTCCCCTGTTGTGCAGCCTATGACCACAATGGTGACATTACAAATGACATCACTGATGATATCACTAATTACATATTGTTTGAGAACGCTGATGGAATTACAAAACTGTGTTCAAAGACTACACTCAATATACCTTAAAATGAATCTTGGACTACTGGCCATATATATACGTAGATATGTTTTGTTTCTTTATCGGTTGTATAACCGCAGCTATCTAAATGTATACGTGGCTAAATTCAGCTATGACCGGGGGCTATACTCAGGGGTCCCACATGGGATAACCGCTGCTATAGTGAAATATATAAGGACATGTTTTTTTTTAAACTCACACTGTATTGAAAGGATCAATTAAAGTTTGTTGATCCATATTTACAGTATGTGTCTTTATTGTCTATTTTTATAACTGAAAAGTTGGCCCTGAAAAGGACCGTTTTGTGGGATAATGAAAAAAGAGGTAGGAACAGGGAAGGGAAAAACACTGGATTGATACACATAATGAAAGTTTAAAACAAGAGCATTTTGTATTTTGTAAATTTGTCTGTTTTATTTTCTAAACAATGGGGTAAAAAACATGGACACTTAAAAATATAACTAGCATTGACAATTGGCTGTATGATCTGAAAGAGCCTTGCCCCAAGCGTCTAGGGTGTCACCTCCTACCTCGATCAAGCTGTAACAGGTTTTGCACATCACAATGAAATTGGAAAGATCCGGTGCAGGCAGGATGCACTGAGGTTGGGAGTTAGTTCGTGGAAAATAGCTGTTAATCAAATTGGAAGTCTGTGGCACAGATGACAAATACTGCTGTGCTGATCTTGCTCCATTTGCTTTGATCATATGTTTCACATTAGCCTTCCTGTAGGATTCATCCACTTCATCCCAATGAGCACAGACAAGGTGTTAAAGTAACGTGGATGTCCCCAAGCTTTGCGATGGCTTGTGCGAAGGTCCCCCCTGCAAAACCGTACTGCAGAAATTACACATGACCGCCTTAAGCTCCTTTTTGCTATGTTGATCCTTTACACAGAAATAGTGCCAACTATCAGCTGTGGTTTTTTTGTGCACATTGCTTCTTCTGTGGTGGTAAAGCTAAAGCCACCCGTACCACCTTATCATCATTGCTGGTCCTAGTCATTTTGCAATGCAAAACCATGGAGGAAAAATAAAAAAGGTAACACAAAAACTACTCTGCTACTTAATATTAAAAAACGTAAAAATATAACAAGCTAAAATAACAAAAACGGACAAACTACAAAGCACAAAGGAAAAAGGTATAGGAAGAAGAAAGGTAAAAAAGGAATGTCTAAATCAAGCTACTGCTTTTAAAAGTTCCTGAAGGCTCACAAGGAAGTTTACCCACAAGAGACAAAAAGCAATGACAGAAAACACGAAAAAGGTGTTTGGGAGAGGGGTGTAACAGCAGTTATGGGATATACCCAACCGGAATGTGTTTTCCATATATGCAGGTATGCCCAGGCGCAATGAGGTGTTTGAGCTTAAATTATTAACCAATCACATGGTCCAATGTGGAGTCATGCCTGCACGTGGCAGTATCCACGTCAATGGAAGGCCCAATCACTTCAAAAGCTGCCTTGACGTGACATGGCTACGTGCCTGTTTTTAACAGCCAATCGGATCAGAAACATTCTGTTTCTGAATGTTCTTCTGAATGAAAGCTGCCCTTCTGGGCTTTGAGCTCAATGAGCCCTGTTGTTCTTTTGTATTCTTCGTACAACTTGTATTAGTTGTTGGGTTTGATTCATTCAATCAATAGAAAAGAGGGGGCATACCTCCTTTTGCTTATTTTCCAAATTAAGGGCATTACACACGCACACGCACCCCCCTGTTCCTAGCCCCTCCCCCCTTCCCTTTTCCCACTTTTGTCCACAATCAAGATGGATGAAGAGCACTATCTAGCATTTGCAGAAGTCCTGGTCAATGGATATAGCAAACCCATCATTTTTAGGGATGGACCTAACACAAAACATCAGTGGGAACACTGTTGAATGGAATGACATAGAAATCTTTACGAAGAAAATCATCCGCTCAGAACTCCACAGAGCTCTGCTAATGGAATGTTTAAGGGCCACGCTGCACCGAATGGCCTCATGATACATATTGAACCATGCATCTTTCTTGATAATCTCCAGTTCAGGAAAGACTGGTCCTTGCACCAGAGTCTAGTTGGTGTTGATCTTCGATACGGCTAAATCAGTAACTGATAAACTATAGCTGAATTGACACAAACGAGCAATGCTCTAAAAACCAAGATCGCTATGGACATTTATACAGCCAAACTTGCTGCTCTCGAGGTATCATTCAAGGAATTCAAAGATACCAACTTGAACAGAAAAATCATCAAATTCAAGAAGGATCTGCAGTCATTCACGCATGTGAAGATCTATCCATATGTCTCAGATGAATACTTCACGGACGAAGCCAGACAAGCATGACGTGACGCTGCACAACTCCGCTTTCAGAATTCCCAGAGAGGCCAAAACAGATCATGGTCGAAATCAAGCACCAATTTCAGCAATAGTTCAGGCAGCTATGGATGCCATGGCTAGCGTGTTCACTTTTCGGCTCCCACACAATACAATGCCCCTGCGGTTCCTTTTTTAGGCCAATGCGGCAGAGGGCAGCGAAAGCCCAGATGGCAAACGCAACAACAATCATCGGTGGTCACACGCATCAGGGGACGGCTTTAACACCATCACCAAGCCCTCCCTTATTGTGAATCAGTCGTTACACACCCTGACATGATCCGAAGAGGACATTTTACAAAAGGGACTCACATTTATACCCACAGCCTGATAGGATCCTTTTCAAACATGAGTTGAATGCACACAACTGCTACTGAAGATCCATCTCAAAAATGTTTCACAGCGCCTTCGAGCAGGCGCTCATGAAAAGGATAACAGAATTGGAGGCCAGTATCCCCGTTGTCCATAACAATTGCACTAAATCACAACTCACAGCCCTTCCTGACCTGGCCATGAATACCAAAATTACCATCATACCAGCAAAGAAAGGTGGGGCAATTGTAATTCAGGAAACCACAGATTATATCAAGATGGTGGAAGCTCTCCTCAATGATCAAACCAGCTATCACATCTTGCCTAGGCACCATACGGCTGCCTTGCAGGCACTCATCTCTCCGATCATTGAAGAAGCTGATGGGGAAGGCTACATAAAAGCCAGGGAAGCATCTTTCCTTAGACCATCGCACCTGAGGATACCGGCCATGTACGCACTGCCAAAAATGCACAAGGGCGTGCTCCCGACACCTGGCCGACCGATTGTCTCAGGGATCCACTCCATCTTAGAACCCTTATTACAATATGTGGACTTTTCCATCAAAAAAGAAATCCCAAAGATGAGATCCTACATCAAAGACTCTACTGCAATGTTGATTCGCCTCAATTCTCTTATATTTGACCCAGAGCTAGACTGGTTGGTGACTATTGATGTAGAATCCCTTACACTAAAATTCTGCAGCAAGAGACCTTGACAGTGCTTGGCCAACTATTGGACTCTGGAATTGATCTACATGGTTTACCATCCTCCTTCATATCTTCCCTGGCCGAGATTGGACTAACCAAAAATTACTTCTTGTTCAACAACGACTTTAACCAGCAGGACTCCGGCACAGCCATGGGAGCTACCTTTGCCCCTAGTCTGGCTAATTTATATCTACACTTTTGAAATGCAGTCACATATATCCACACACAAATCACTTTCTTGGCCAAGTATCAATTTGACGTCATTACATAGACAACATTTTTGTCATATTTAGAGGGACAAAGGAAGAATTGACAGCCTTTCATTCATGGCTTAATATGCAGAACCCTCATCTACAATTCACCATGGAAATTGATAAAAAAGACCCTAATTTCCTTGATCTAGCCATCTATGCACCTGAGGAAGGGCTCATCTCCAAGGTCTACCGGAAAACTACAGATAGGAATTCTCTTTTGACCTACTTTAGTTACCATCCACAGGCATTAAAAGATAATTTGCCCTTCAGACAGTTTTTGAGATACCCCTGACTATGCAGCAAAACAACCAACTACACTGCCCAAGCAAGCATTCTTAAAAAACAGCTGACCCAATGAGGCTACCGCTCCAGGATTGTGAATCAGACATGCAAAAGAGCCAGGAACATACCACGGACATGCACCCTCGAACAACATGAAAAAGTGAATGATGAACCAGGTCTCACTGCAGTGTTTAGCCATCCCCGCTCTTCAACAAAATCAAAAAAGAGATCAAGACCCTGTGTCCTATCTTAAAAACAGGCAAAGCAGTGATACCATCTCCCTGCTTTGCCTTGAAAAGGAGACGCAATGTTAAAAATTCATTGGTCAATACTATACGAATAGTCGAAAGCACTTCCTGCTCTGGGCAGTCCACTCTATAGAACTCCAATCATCCAACCTGTCACTCACCTCGTGGACAATGCTCCATGTGCACACAGACAGTACGCAGCACCACACTGGACATAGGCTGGCACACCCCTTGGACCCAGAAACAATTTACCAACTGCAATACAAAGGGCGTGGTATACATGATCACATGGCCTTGTAATTTAAGGTACATAAACATGACAGCATGAGCAGTAAAGAAACACATGATAGAACATTGTTCATGCATAAGAACAGGAAAAATGACAGCTACACTTGTCCCTCATTTTCTGGCTGAGGGCCACACTGCAGACAACTTTAAGTGGACCATCCTTGAGGAAATCATGCTGCCCATACGAGGAGGCAATTTCCACGACCTCCTGTTCTCACAAGAACAGAAGTGGATTTTTAGCTTAAACACATGCCGACAAGGCCTCAATGAAGCCATACAGTGGCAGGTGCGGGCAGTACTTCAACGTTAATGTCAGCACGCCACACATGCGTTTATACCTTGATACAGCATCACATCAGGGCCATTAGGACACTCTTATCTACACCCTCAAAGGTGACATTGACTTTGTTCTTGATTTGTCCTGTCCACCTTTACACTGTGTCAGTACACAAGGTTCCACCACCTATAGGTCTCCATCTATCAAGACTTGGCCACCCGCTGTGTATTCTCCCTCATGTACTGTGCTGGTATCATTGTAGGTTATGCCCAGACACTGAGGAGCACACACCATCATAGGGTCCTGCCAGTTCTTTTCCGCGCCAGATGCATCTCTCATTTTTCGCACTATACCGCAGACGGTCTCAATGGCATGTATATGCTAACACATCATATATTGATTAGTTTTTGATCATCCTTTATTTCATTCTGATTTTACTCTTTTTGACTTCACTTGTCATTTCAGCAGTGCACGGCCCTTAGGCATCTTGCTGCCGGCAGCACTCTGATCCATCTATCAGGTCACTAGGACCTAACCTCTAGGGCCGCACTTCTGATGGCCCGCCCATCCATTGACAATAGAGCCTCTTCTAGCGCTGATCGCCTCTTATGGCTCACAAATACTCAGGCATATCTGAGCAGGCAAAAGTGCATGCCGATGGGCCCGCCCCTCACTGGTGCATGCGGAAACATCCTCGGCTGCTTCTGCGCATGATCATGAGCTCTGATGACCGAGCGTGTCCCTCACTACTGGCCCAGCTCCATATGACGTACGCAGAAGCTTCCAACTATAGCCGCTGCATACTCAGCAATCAGTGTTCTCTTCTGAACAGCAGTCTGCCAAGACCACCACTTGGGAATCTTGAAGGTAATGGATCCCCAGCAATATGATGGCTCACCCCTTGGCAGCCACACAACGGTGCCAGGCATTAGATATACAGTGAATTATGTACTTACCCTGGAATTTTTGCCTTCTCTTGCAGTACTTTCTCCTGCAAGCCTGCAGCTCCCCCCTGCACCCGCGGATTCTTCTGATCCGTGCCAGATCACCTTGACCACAGGTGTGCAACTAATTCCTCTTTCTGTGGACCCATCATGGCCATTCTTGTCTCCAGGTGATGGGCACCATTTATTACATCTGCCCCCATCACTGTTGTCCCTGCTCCTCCCCTGCACACCCACGGATTTCAATGTATACGCTTTGCCACTCACTGGGTGGCCCTGCATATTTTTTATGCACATTATGATCCTAGCAATCACAGCTACAATACAAGACTATGAGCAATCATCAGCTGGCCTTTAGTTAACCCACATGGCATTTTAGCATTAGGTTTCTTATGCCCCCCCTGCCTTGTTTTTCGTGTCTCTCTACAGGGGACAACGCAGCCCGCTGATGCTGCCTCACTCTGAGGCATGCCGAAAGACGTATTTGATCACAGATTGAATAATAATTTGTCCTGAAGAAGATGGTCCTATTGAAAGAGTACCATTGAAACCTGTCGACCTGATCAGTTGTGGCTCCACCCCAACCAACCAGATATTCCTGACATAGACAGGGAGTACACTCCAGCCAACTATACTCACATGCTGTGAGCCTTTTAGCTTATCCCATGTTTATGGGCATTGTCTTTTAAGCTATTTATTTGTTTTGTTGCTTGCTCTCTTGGCAACCACCGACTTGTGTCAAGAAGAAGCCATTAGGGTGAACAAAAACATAGATGAAATTCCCATGGCACTACTGACCACGTTAGCCTTTCAGCTTTTTCACTATGAGATAACCACACACTCGCATTGAGAAAAACATTTTAGGTGGTTGCTGCCAGGCTGCTTTCTTAGTTGGGTGCGAGATTATATTCACCTCTCTGCACACATTGAATATAATCAGGGACAGTCTCTTTTTCCTATCCCTCTTAGATAGGCGTTGCATCATCCACCATCTAGTAACAGGCACCCCGCTAGGGCTAAGGTGTTCTTCCTGAGGACAAGATAGCTCTCTGTTGTGCCCCATGTGTTTAGTTCAATGTCTTGACAGTCATTTGTTTTGACACCAGTTATATGTATTCTCCCAAAGAACCGTTTACAAAGATTTGGTCTAAACACCACCGCCATCAAAACAGACTGGTCTTAATAGACTTCCTGAATTGTGCGTACGACGAAAATTGCCTTATGGAAGATGGGAGGTCATTCCAGACCCTAGGACCCCAAGCATTGATGCTGAGGTCCCCATAAGCTTTTAGCCAAAAGCGCAGTTGTTGCACAAGATCTTTTTTATTCCGAACCAAGAGCTCATCTGTAGGGCATTCTCATAATGCGGTCTTGCAAGTACAGATGAGCAGTACATGCAAGGCAGTTATAGACCAGGCAGCATGGCTTAAACAAGATCCTTTGTGCCACAAGGAGCCAATGGAGCGTCCTCCGGGAATTGTTCACATGGTCTCTGCATCCTATACCGCAGATTGACCTGTCTGCTCCATTTTGAGTGGTTTGCAGTTTCCTTATATTTGTGATTGTGGTACCTACCAATAACCCATTCCAATAATTTAACTTTGAATTGATAGTTGCAGTGGCTAATAAGGCTCAGTTAGCTTCTGATAGATAGGGTCTAATCACCATAATATGTGAGTTGTGTAAGTGCAGATAGATTTTATGTGAGCAACATATTTGCCAAAATATTAATGATGATCAAATATTACTTCAAGTGTCTTAACCTTCGTTACAAGTTACATTTATTGTTACAAGTAAAACCAAAAACCCCCAGAAATTCTCCAGTTATGGTAAGCTAAACAACCATAACTTGCAGCACCACTGTGCACCACTAAGACTAACACCCAGGACATCAAAGATGACATCACAAATGTCATTGATGACATCACATGACTGGACAACTTGTTTTATTCACTCACATATCTAGGCCAGGTGGTTTTGTTCACTGACAGTCAGAATATTAAAATTCAAAAGGAGATATATATCTAGACGTCAACCTTGTCATATGTTCTTAAAGTACTTTCCTTAGGGTTTTGGTGCACATAAAGGGGGAAATAAGCAGGCCTGAAACACACAATTAATTTGTATACATGAAGATAAACTTTAATGTTATTAACATTTTCTGATGATGCTGTTTCTTTCTTCCTTACTTTAGTTTCCCTGTATGTGTCTCCAATTTGTATGCATTGTGGGTCTTCATATATATTGTTTGTACTAGCACAAGTGTATATTAAGTCTTCAATTGTTAGCTCGTTATTACATGTTTAACATTATTCAAAACTCTGACAAGGTAGCATTCATTACTGTACTATCCAAAATTACAAGATCATAAATATTGTACTTATATGGTGCATGCTGCAGCCATTGACTATGTTTATGGATGATTAGGTTCCTGTATTAACAACTACACTCCAAAACAATGTTGTTTAGATTAGTACATTCTTTAATAGATTAAGTAGTTCATGATAGGTCTCCCGATCAACCCTGACATCTTGTTAACAACATTATAAACACAACCCCTTGTGGGGACTTTTCATCAAAATTAATTTCACATGTAATGTCACCAGTGATGTCCTGGGTGTTAGTTTTAGCAGTCCGTGGTGGTGGCGAGTGTTATGGTTGCTTAGCTTACCATAACTGGCTAATTTAGTTTTTTTTGGTTTTACTTATAAGGTCCAAAATTCTCAGCTAGCACTTCCTGTGCATTACGCTGCTAGCCAGGAAAAGCGAAATAAGCTTACGAGCAATAATGCCATTAATGCTCCTCAAACAGTGCTCATGCTCCCCATGAAGAGCAAGCATAATTCCACCTTTAAGCTCATATGCTTTCAAACTTGCTCTAGAGGTCTCTGCATACATCTCTACACACAACATTGATATTTGTGCGGTAACCGAGACACAGAATCACACTGCGGCGGGTCCCTCTCTTGTCCTGGCAATACCTCATGGCTATAAAATACTTTGCCAGGACAGGCTCAAAGGTAAGGGTGGAGGGGTAGCAATTGTTTTTAAAGACTCTTTAGATGTGTGGAAAACTAACATTTTGAATATAGATAGTTGTGACATTCTACATATTAAAATCAGTTTACACATGGAAAATACTGTGAATGTTATCCTTGTCTATCACCCACCTACTCCTATGAAGGATTTTACTAGCCAACTATCCAACTAGCCAACAATCGGATCACCTTTAAACTTTCCTAAAACCTTCTCCTAAAGTTGCACTTCTCTGTGATTTTAATTACTGGCTAGGTGATAATAATGATCCTCCAGCCAAATTACTGGATAGAGTTCTCTCAAATCTGGGCTTTTCCCAATATGTCTATGCTCCTACCCATGTGAAGGGAAATACTCTTGACTGGCTGGCAGGTCTTAATATAGCGCCAACCAATCTGACAGTCACCTCGTGCCCCTGGTCTGATCATCTGTTTGTCTACTTTGAGATCGATTCTGACAAAACTGTAATCAACAAGAAACATATTTCTACCACTATTCTTTGTAGAAATCTTCAAAAGCTGACCCCAAAATCTTTTGTTCCTTAGCCTCGTGGACTACAGGAGAAGGTACATGCTGAATGCTCTGTGGAAGCAATTATAGACTCCAATCAGGACACTCTGATAAAAGCTGTGGACAATTTAGCTCCACTGCGATTTAAGAAAATATTGTAAAGAGAGACCAACTCCTGGTTCTCCACTGACTTGCCAGCCATGAACAGCAATACAATTAAAGCCCTCTAAAAATCGAAAAACTCACAAACTTATTCAGAAAAAGAAACATATCAAACACTGGTTAATAACTATAAAAAGGTCATTATTGCGACTAAGAGAGCTCACCTTGATGATCGTATAGCCAAAGCTCAATCACAACCTAAGGAGCTCTTAAAAGTGTTTAGAGAGCTGGAAACTACACAAAATAACAATATAGACACAATCAGCAGAGATGCCAACTGGTGTGATATGGTCCAAGAAGCAAGCTTAGCAAGATTAAAGCTGGTATCAGGCTAGCTAACAAAACTATGGAAGTAAATGATCCCAATATGACCAACCCTATACCCAAGAGCAGGAAACCAGAAGAGCTCTTCTCTTTTAAACCTATATGTGAATCTGAACGTATTTCAATCACAGAGAAACGTAAGCCTCCACATTGTAAGGGGAACATGTGTCCTGCACTAGCTATTAAAGCATGCTCTGCTGCTCTGATGTCCACTCTTTTCAGTTGTGTGAATGTGTCTTTTAGAGACTGCTCAGTACCAGCCTGCATTAATCCTGGGTCACACCGCTCTTAAAGAAGCCTAACCTCTCACAAATCGACCCGCTAAACTATAGACCAATCTCTAACCCCCAGTTTCTGATGAAGATTAAGGACAGGGTGGCATATACAAAAGTGCTTGCCCATCTGAGAACCGTTAACATCCTGAACCTAATACAATCCGGCTTCAGAGAAAAGCATGGTACAGAGACAGCTCTTCTAGATTTAAAGTCCAGACTTCTTTGGCACATGGTCAAGGGAAATACTAGCATGCTTATGCTGCTGGACCTGTCTGCCGCCTTCGACCTGGTGGGCCATGCATTTTTGGTCACCAGGTTGGAGGAGGTACCAAGCTTTATGCCTGCCGCAGACCAATGGGTTCAATCATTCCGGGGGGGGGATTACTGGAGAGTGAGCAGTGACCTAGTGGATGCCACCTGTATAGAGTTAGAACAAGGAGTTCCTCAGGGAGCTTATCTCTCCCCTATCTTCTATAACATTTTTACTGTGCCATTATGGACTTCTTGGATTTTAACAGCATTGACTTTACCAACTACGCTGATGACACCTAATGTCTCATCCCACTGGTGTCTTCGCTGAGGATGAAGCAAACATCAATAGAATAGAGTACTAACGGCCTCTCGCTCAATACGAGCAAAACAGAGTTAATGCTTGTAGGAACAGAACAAATAATTGCAAGCTGGAGGGACAGTATACCCAATTCGTGATCAGTGGCTGTATTATTGAAACTAAAAAGAAGGTAAAAACTTAAGGGGTCTATTTGGACCGTAGTTTGAATACAAAAGCGCAGGTCAGCAGTCTTGTCTCTTCCAAATCCTACTGTATCAAACTTTTGTCTCATGCCCGCCCGTTTCTATCTAGAACAAGCAGGGAAGCATTAGCGCATGCTCTAATTAGTTCAAGAATGGACTACTGTAGTAGCCTCCTGATTGGTTTACCCAACTGCCAGATCAATATACTACAAGTGATGCAGAATAATGCTGTCAGAGTCGTTGTAAACTGCAACAGAAGGGATCATATTTCGGACTCAAGAATAGATCTACACTGGCTCCCACTCAAGGAGAGAATTTAGTTTTGGTTATTGGTTATCACCTTTAATTGTCTGAAAAATGCAGGCCCAATCTATCTTAAGGATGCTCCAGTAATTATAACTTGAGATCCAGCAACTGTTCTCTCCTTAAGACTCCTGTTTACCGGCTGACACAGGCCAAAACTGGAGTCTTCTTCTCGGCATCTCATATTCTGTGGAATGGACTTCCCATCAACCTGAGAGAAGAATCCTCTATCAGGGTATTTAGAAAGGGACTGAAAACCCCTCTGTTTAACTAACAGCATTTCCTAGCTTCCGGATCCATCTGACATACCGCTCTGTCAGTGTATAAGCCACCTGTTGTCTTTGTTGTATATGTTTAGCGCCCTTAAGCCCCCGGGTCAGTGGCAGCGCTATATAAATTATTATAAATAAACCATAACGTCCCTTTAACAACATTTTTTCATTGAATTTCATCGGTTTTTATTACTGCAACTTAATCATAACATCCCTTTAGCAAAGTTTGTTCAGTGAATTTCACAGGTTTTTATTAGTGCAACTTACCTATAATGTCCCTTTAACAAGGTTTTTTCTGTGACTTTCATGGGTTTTTACAAGTGCATGCTATTTTCCTACAACTTACTATCATACTTAACCCAATATAGCAAATGTTTTGTCTAATTTACAAAGTTCCACGTTAAACCTCCGCCTTTCATCGTTTCTAGCATCATTTTTAACACTTCTATACACTTTTTGCTCGCAGTGTGCAAAGCTACCCTAGGCAGAACCTTATGAAATCGTACAGGGGCATGTTTATTTCTGTTTGACTCTTGTGGTGCACCACGTACAGTGTGCAGAACTTCTTCCGCGACTGGGGTGGGGACTTTGTTCACGTTCCTTCAATTTCAAATTGGACCTGGGAAATATATCACTGGAATCAGCTCGACAACAAGGAGAGAAATGCTATGTTGTATGTGCCGCTTGCTCTTGTCTTTATTTCTGTTGTTTAGTGTACCATGTTGCCTATCATGATCCAGTCTCAAGAAAGTAGCGTATATGGAGCTTAAGAGCACCACTCTGCAGGTGGTGTACAGATATAATCTGCATACGTCTGTGGATTGTGTCTTGTGTTGTATGCACTGATGTAGTTGTTCATGGTCATTAGAACTACATGTGCTTATGTTTGTTGCTATGTTAGGATGAAGCAGGGTGTGTCAGGAATTACAAGGTATTCTCTCTAAGGGAGTAGCTCTGAATTACGGTATCAAGAGGTGTTACGATTATATGTATGTGGTATCTTGTATGTTACTTTCCCTACGTTCCCTGTTACCCATCCAATGGCAAGGAAACCCTAAACCTTTTGCTGGTTTCCCTAACCACCCCGTACCTATCCACAACCTCACCCTAACACTCTTCCCTCCTTTGGCTGCCTCGAGGTACCTGTTATATTCAAGTCAGGGGCTCGTGCCAACCAAGGGTGGAGGGGTCACTTTGTTTGGCTTCTGTGGCTAGGAAAGAGTTGTGTATACACCAGGGGTGTGACATAATCACCAACCCCCAAATTGGGATATTTCAGCCACTCTGCCTTTAACAAAGGTACTCAAGGCACTGCAAGAGATTCAGACTGAGTAGATTCAGTCACAACAGATTACGGCTACTTTGAAACTACAGGTCAGTGGGTTTGATTGTGCAAGGAATGCTGCTTCAGGGAAAGGCGGCCATATCCTCATCTGCAGGTCCCTCTAATCGAGCAAACACTGTGGTGGTGCAACAACATTAGGTATTCCATTGGCAGCACCCGAGAGATTTGCAGGGATACTAGGAAATTCTCTACCTTTTTTTTCAAAATTGATTTTATTGAACATTTTCAAAAACAGAGTCAACAAACACAAATATAATAAGAAGCAAATAATTAGCTCAAGTCCCTTCACAAATGTAAAAAAAAAGATGTGAATGGTTCACTTTACCCCTCTCTTCCCCCCACCCTCCCCAGTGAGACAATGCAGAACGATGATGGGGTTTGCAAATTGATGGCTTCAGAAGAGCTTAGCGAGGACTGGCGGCGGAAACGGTATCTGAACTCTTGTATGCCTCTAAGAACGGCACCCAGAGAATTTCTATACTTGGGGACATGCCATGGATGGTTCTTGTGATATTTTCCATTTCGTATAGCTCTTTGGCTTCATTGGCCCAAGCCTGGTCGGATGGAAGGCTTTTGGCTTCCAACTAATCGTCAGACAGGCCCTGGCCGCAAGCAATAGGAACTGAGTCATGTGGCAGATTTTCGCCAGACGGCCCTCTTCTTCCAGACGAAAAAGTACCAATCTTGGGTCAAGGGCCCTAGAAATTCCCTCCACGCTTTTAATCCGTGCCAGCACCTCACTCCAGAAAATGTGTAACTTTGGGCAGGACCTCCACATATGCCAATAATCTGCTGCATGCACATATTTCCCCAGAGTTGGTCCGTCATTAGGGGGCCAAGGTCTTTTTCCCATCTTCTCTTGAGACTCTCTGGGTTATTTCGTTTCACGGCCATCAAGGCACCATAGAGGCGCGCAGTAAGACCTTTGCTGGTGAGGGCATCGCACAGTATCCATTCGAAAGCCGTTAGGCTTCTTTGCAGCATGTGTTTCCACACCACAGCTGTAAGGATTCCCTTTAGGTGAAGAAACATGAACACGTTCAATGGTCCCAGCTGTAGACCTTCCTCCAGTTCCTGGAGCAATATGGATCCTCCTTCTTTTATGAGTTGCCCAACTCTTTCTAGGCCACCTTCATACCATTCTTGATATCTGCTTGGTTCTAGAATCCAGTCTCTGACTGGGGGGGCCGATATGTAGCTCAGTGGGGATGGCCAAGTAGTAAGTCCTCTAATTTCTTTCTCATTGTTCCAAATCTTCAAGAGAGGCCCCATGGCCACGTGATCTATCACGATCTTGGGAAAAGCTTTTTTGGGGCCCATAGCCATTCACCGAAAGTCACTGGCCTAAACCTATAGTTTTCAATGGCCACCCACTGATGCTGTTTGTCATTTCTCAAGTGTGAAGCCACAGCGCGGTATTGTGCAGCCTGGTAATATGTGTAGGGATCTGGCAGACCGACACCTTCTTTCTCCTTCGGCTGAATAAGAGTAAGAAAGGCAAAGCGCTGGTTCTTCCTCTTTCAAAGGAATTGCATAAACAAGTTCTGCAGCTCCACAAATGTGAAATTGGGGAGAGAAATTGGCAACATATGGTAATAATATAAAATTTTGGGCAGTATGACCATTTTTATTGCATTTACAGGGCCCATCCAAGATACTGTAAGATAGCTCCATCTCTTTAAGTCCCTTCTTAGTTCACGCAGCAACAGGGAGAAATTAGCTTTATAAAGGTCATCCAGGTGTTTAGTGATTTTTATCCCCAGGTATTTCAACTCCTTCAGTATTGATGAGATGCCCCCAGTTGGCGTGCTGTCATTGGTAGGGCATGCTGTAGCCTTATATGCAAAAAGGACCATTTGTATTCAGTGTCCCCTATGCAGATCCCCATGATAGATGGGGCATTTCTTATTGTATTGGAGAAGGGTTCTATTGAGAGGGCGTAGAGGAGAGGGTAGAGAGGACACCCCTTCCTGGTTCCCCTGGATAAGTTGAATTATCTTGAGAGTTCATTGTTGATGGCCACTTTAACCTTGGAGCTATTATACATTTCCTGGATCCCCCAGATACATCGGTCTCCAAATCCCATCTTTTCAAGAGTGGCCCATAGGTACCCCCATTCCACCCGATCAAATGCCTTCTCTGAGTCAATACTTAGGAGCATGTGGTCCCCAGCAATTGTGTTGGAGTGGTCAATAATATCTAAGGTCTTTCTCATGGCATCCGATCCTTGCCTCCCCTTAATGAAGCCCATCTGATCAGGGTGGATCAGACGCAGCATAAAATCTTCCAGCCGAATGGCAAGAAGTCTTGCGTAAATATTAGCGTCCGTATTTAAAAGTGAGATAAGCTGATAGGAGCTGCAAGGGTTGCATCTCTGTCAGCCTTATGGTTCACCATTCTTTTATAATGTCCAAGTCCCTTATAAACTGTGCTTATATTATATATGTGAAATTTAAAGACTTTAGCTTAAAGGAACTCAGCCTGGAGCTAATCTACTATTTAATTCAGATCTGACAGCCTGGCCTGGGAAATTGCCCTTGAGAATGAGGTTAGAGTTAGGCCAGAAAATTGAATAGAATTAAAGAGTTCGACAAGGTGAAGGGACAGGGTGTTTCCAAAGTGCTTATATAAACCCATAGTGTGTCCGTCCTCACCTGGGGCTCCACCGGGAGGGAGGCGCTTAATTGCTGCTTCAACTTCCTGGGGGGTAATTGGGCCCTCCAAGAGTGCACATTCCTCCGCTGTGAGTCGTGGCAGGCCTGCCCTTTGTATGTATTTACCCATTTCCACTGTATCCCCCTCCCCTCCGAAGTATAGAGCCTGGCATACTATTCAGTGAATTGGTTCGCTATCCCTGCTGGGGAGTGCATCACCCCACCGTCGTATGTTTTGATCTTGTCTACCCACCATTCAGCACTCTGGGATCTCAATCTATTTGCCAGCATTCTATCCGCTTTATCCCCTTTTTCATAAAATGTTTGATTTAAGAGCACCAGTTTTCTCAGCACATCCCCTCTGCCCAAGGCTTAAAGCTCCTCCCTTTTCTCCGCTAGTGCTTCCAGGTGTTCCCCCCTGTAGGAACCCAGGGCATGCAATCTCTTCTCCAGGCAGACAATGTCTTCCCTAATTTTCTCTTCCCTTAATTTCTTTCCCTTTTTCTCAAAGCGACCTGCTTCATCAAGTGCCCTCTCCAGACTGCTTTTCCAGCTTCACATACTGTTGTGGTCTTAACCTCTCCTCCCCCATTTATCTGAAAGAACGCCTGAATAGCGTTGTCCAAATCTTGCGAGTAAAGCTTGTCCTTCAAGAGAAACTTGTTGCTAAGACCATACCATGATCAGACCACCCTATGGGGTGGATCTCACTACCTTTAATAGACGGCACCTTTCCCCTTGGAACCAGCAGGTAGTCTATTCTGGTAAATGTCCCATGGACCCCAGATTGAAACGTGTACCCCCTTGTTTCTGGATTCATCTCCCTCCAGACATCCACTAAGTTTGCCTCCACCAGAGCCCTCTGAAAGGGGAACTTTTTTTTGTGACACCCTGAGTAACTTGCCTATCTATTTGGGGGCAGGCCCATGTATTGAAATCTCCACCTTTTATAATACAGCCTTTAGCCATTCCCGATATTTTTGCGAGGGTTTCCCTGTTAAATTTATCTTGACCCTGGTTGGGGGCATACACCCCTGCTATCGTGACCGGGATCCTTTCCCATTCGCCCTTCACCACTAAAAGCCTCCCCTCCATAAGGGATTGCACGTCTGGGTTCTCTAGTTTGCATTTTTTATGTATAATCATGCCCACTCTACCTCTTTTATGGCCCTGGAGGCCCAGTATGTTTGGCCGATTCCTCTCCCCTTTAATGGTCTCTCCTCACCCTCCTTTAATCTTGTTTCTTGAATGAGGAGGAGGTCCAGGTCTGCCCTATTGAACTCCCACACCAGCAGTGAGCGTTTAGTGGGAGAATTAAGCCCCATAACCTTAAGTGTGCCCAATTTAAGGGTTCTCAACCCAAGCCTACGGTCATCTAGTGATGTCATTTTTGAAATGGGACCGAGAATATTCAGGGTCTCCTCTCCCAATCCCTCTCAAGTGTAGATGTATGTTTTGTGATTCGCTGTGCCCCGTTATGCCTGTTCACTGTGTATTTCCTCCCCCAACCCTTCCCACATGAACAAGTAACCACAAAAACAGAAACAGAAAACTAGAGGATAAAATACTACCCTGTAACTGAGCTGCGGTCATAGTAACTGACCTAGGTTCAATGCAAGGAGACGGCCTCCAAATTTTGGGAGCCACTAGGGGAGGATCATGACCCAGGCGATCAGGCTCTTTAAGGACTCCATTTTCTTTATTGTGGGCGAGTAAAGTTTGTTTTTAAGGCTTACTTAATCCTTGCCTCCCATCACGGTGGCTTCACAGGTGATGCGGGGCTCAATTTCACATATTTTCTTCCCACCTTAGATCTCTTGCGCCATTGTTGTTGACCACCAGCATCTTCAGACTGTGGAGCCTGACTCTGAGACGGCCCTGTTGGATACCTTTTGGTCTGATCGGTCAGATGTTTAAGGACCTGTTTGGCTTCTTCTGGATTGACCACTCGATAATCTTCTCCTTTCCATTCAAAGGTGAGGTCAAAGGCGAATCCCCACCCGAATCTCACTGACTTTTCTGTTAACCAAACTGTGAGAGGCCTATAAGCCCTCCTTCTGCTCAGAGTGAAATTTGACATGTCCTAGAAGATCTTCACTTTCACTCTTTAGTATAAAATGTCTTGGACCTGCTTGGCCTTCATGAGGATTTCTGTTTTTTTCTTTATAACTCAAGAATTTCACTATTATTGACCTTGGTCCCCCTGAAAAGGCACAGCCTCCTCTGTGGGCTCTTTTGATTTGCACCATTTTGCCCCCATCAACAGCAAAGAGATGGTTAATAATCTCCTGTATTTTCTTCTCTACTATAGCCGGTGTTTCCCCATCCATTTCCAGAACACTGATTACCCTTAAATTCGATCTTCTCTCCCTGTTCTCCATATCATCCATCTCAAGCGTAAGTTCTTCTTCCTTCATTTCAATTTTTGTCATGCGTGTATTCAGACAGCATGTTCAAATTGGGGCAGTGGTGAAAACGTTACCAAAGGTATATGAAGAGTTTTCTGGTGTTTGACTGTGTGATTGAGTTATCGTCACAGGCTAAGCTACCTTGCAGTTGGGTATATGCTTTGTCTGAAAAGGAGGCACAACATTTGCGAGAGTAGTTAGATGAGATGTTAGCTTGCGGATTCATAAGACCATCTAAATCCCCAGTTTCATCTCCCTTGTTTTTTTGTGCCTAAGAAGGAGGGCACCTTAAGGACTTGTATAGACTACAGGGTACTGAAAAGGGTGACTATCAAGAATTGGTTCCCATTGTCTCTAATTTCAGTATTGTTGGATCAAGTTAAGATGGCTCCGATTTATATTAAAATGGATTTGAGGGGAGCTTACCATCTCATCATAGTGAAGGAGGGGGATGAATGGAAAATGGCTTTTCGAACTAAGTTTGGTTTATTTGAATACTTGGTGATGCCTTTTAGTTTATGCAATGCTCCTGCAGCATTTCAACATTTTATGCAGGAGCTATTATGAGAGTACTTGTTTACATTGCTGACATTTTCAGTCTGAAGAACAGCATGTGCAGTATGTTAAGGAAGTGCTAGCTAAGTTGCAGAAATATTGTTTAGTTGCTAAACTTGAAAAATGTGAGCTTCATGCCACTAGAGTAGAATTTTTAGGTTTCATTTTGACACCATTAGGAGTTATTATAGATGATGTGGAATATTTCTATCCACGCCAATGCGCCACATTGCACCCCTTTGCCAATGGGGAAAGAAAACTGCCAAAAGTTGAGGCGATAACCCCTGTGCACATTAAATCTGCAAAATTGCGCATGGTTCACAAACCACAAAAGAGCTGCATACCCTGCCACACACACAGGAAAAGTTGGGTTGGTGCAAAAACAGGAATCACTGCTGTCACCTGTCATCTGTCACCTGTCATCTGTCCCCTGTCACCTGAAGCAAGGCCACAGAAGGGCGAATCCGAAAATGCCCTTAAAAATTCAGTCATTTTCCCAAAGAATTATAGAAAGGAAAGTGTGCTGAAATCATGGATTCTCCAGGCAGTCAGAGGAATCCAGGCCTCCCGGCCTGGAAGCTGCTTAAGGAAATTAACTGTCAAACCCAGTTTAAAAGGGTGTCTATTTCCTGATTAAAATTGCAAAATCTGGCTATTTTAAGCATGTTTTGAAGGGCTAATTCTTTTAAAATGTCCAAGTCCCTTATAAACTGTGCTTATATAATATATGTGAAATTTAAAGACTTTAGCTTAAAGGAACTCAGCCTGGAGCTAATCTACTATTTAATTCAGATCTGACAGCCTGGCCTGGGAAAGTTGACATCTCAGCTTGACACTTTCTTGAAACCAGGAAGCCTAATGGTTCCTGCATAATGACAACAAGGAGAACAAAGGGGCCACATTAGATATTTGTCTTGGGCTGAACAAAGAACAAAGGACAGGTTGAGCATTGACTTCTGCTGGGAGGGGCAGGAGCTTCCCTCCGAGGTAGGGAACACACCCCCCAATGAAAAGACTAGACAGTTGCTACCTGAGAAGGGGAGGTTACAAAGGAGAACTTTGATGTCAAATCCGTATGTTTGATTATAGTTTAGAACTGAGCAACCTAAAGAGGAACAAATCTGAAAATTGGTAGACATTAAACTAATTTCAGGCTTGTGATTTGAAGACATTGAGGAAACTTTTACCATTTAAGGACCCACAATTATGAAAAAGTTCTCATTGTAGCAGAATGATCAATGTTGCAAACCTAAAATTGTATGTACATGATCCACTGATCAGCGCCCAGAGATGTACCAAATTAGAAATGATTAATCTAAACCAATAGTTAAAATTGATAAAAATCCATAGAATGACCAAAACAGCCCGCACAAAGATGGGAGTGAATGTGAATGTAGACAATTGAATACAAAATATATGTGTCCAATTCTATTAGGGTACATAATGTAAGAAATGTACATGTCTGCACAAGTTATATTTTGCTAAAAATCAATGTGGGAGTTCCTAAATCCTGTCATAAGATGACAGCTCTGTTCAGACCGCCAACTAGGACAAAGCGCACACATGGTTCCAGAACCCATCCAGATGTCTGCGCAGCACCTTATTCCAGAACTCTTCATCTTGTAGCTGACTCCATAATTCTTTGAAGATCCATATTTCTTTACAGAATCCAGACTCTAGTTTTGCTGAACTATTGCTAGCTTGACCCAATTTCAAAACTTCCAAAACTTAAAAGAATAATTCTGATTCAGCTTGGCTTGGTGCCATTGAGGCTTTTCTGCTGAAACTTGCATCCTGTCATCTACCTTGTCCAGTAACCTGAAGGGCCCAACCAAAATCCAGTCTGAGGCGCAGTCCGAAATTGACCAGAACCACGCAGCTGATCCGATCCCTCCAAAGGAGCCCTGCTGCCGGTAGACATGACCCGATTCATTGACCAGAGCTGACGGTCCCATTTAATAACTTCTTCTGTAAGTTTTAATAGGAAGAACAGTGACCCATAGTATATCTGCATTGTATGATCGCAATCTCAACCCATCCCATCTTTAAATTCAGAACCCTAGTATTGTTAGAATCCTTCTTGCGCTGTTTTCCTCTCATCTGTGTTACAAAACCATAACTCCTTAGTGATTTTGAATAACTAAAGTAAATCCCAGAAATAAAGTATCCACAACGGACTGGTTGCGCTGGCCACGTAGCTGTGAAATTTCATGTGTGGCATTGTCTTTTTCCATAGTCATTAATATAGTATATGAAACCTATCTGTCATTTTTAAAATCGAATTTCTGTTTTCCAATTTTGCGCCTATTTTGCAAAAATGCCTCTCATTAAAACATCTATAACTTATTCGGTTTAAAAGATAGAAACGAAATTCCAACTCTCATTGATACCTAAGACCATTAGCTACATGCACAATCACGGAACAGTGTATTTGACCCGTTTGTCTACAATATTACATAGTAAAAGTTTGCCACGAATTTGCAAAGTTCAAAAGTTTACACGTGTATTTGTCCCATTTCAAAGTGCTTCTTCCATCCCATTCTGATCTAAAGTGTGTACTGTTGTTTATATTATAGCTCATGTGTGTTAGGACCTGTTTAGTCTAGCTTTCCTCAAAAATTCTATCCATTTAAGCATTTTTGCACCCTTTTGCAGTATTTCACAAAGCCATTTTTCACCTGTCAGTTTAAAAGTGTCATTTTACAAAACTGTTTTCTCTCTTGTTTGGGAAGGGAAGATTGCCTATACACTCTAGACCTTGTCTTTCATTCCAGAATACCTGCTGATTTCAATTTCATGACTTAATTTCTGAATTGTATTGTTACCGGTAGGTGATTGCTGTCCCATATATATACGTATATATGTGTAGTTATGTGTAGTTATGGGTAAGTTGCTAATCCCATAGGAAGAACACTTTTTGGATGGCTTATAACTTCGCTCTCCCTGGACGAATCCTCAAAGGGGCAAAGTTATAAGGGGGGTCCCAAAATGTATTTATTTTCCATAGAGTGAATGGAGAAAAGACTTAGCTCACGCCTACAGCTCAAATCACCGGACGGATTTGCACCAAATTTGTGGCAGGAGCAGCGGCTTGGTCCCGAAAGCATGCTTTTGTAAATTTGGTGGAAATCCATCCAATAGCTTCTTTTAAAATGACCAAAAAGTAGGTCTAAAAAACGGAGTGTTATCTATTTCCCTGTTCGCTCCGCAGACAGGACACTGATTGGCTAATCGGATTGTGTCATGTCTGCGGACATGCAACATGTTGGCTGACTGGCTGGGGAGAAGCATGAGGTGCGTCACATTGTTTTGATGCGCCCTCGGATATCCACAGACAGCACACTGTCGAACGGGGGAATACTATTATTTCAGGGAGTGTATTGGTGTGTAAGAGTGCTTGGGGACGGTGGGGGAGTAAGAGATGGGTCAAATACTGTATTTGTTTAGGTGGCAGGTGCCCCTGATGTGTTTGTCATGTCCGAGGTCTTCAAGGCTGTCCACGGAAATAAAAAATGCACTACTGGCTATTTTACTTTATTATGATATTGGTTTTGGGTTGTTAGTAGAGCATTGATTGTAATTAATTTCCTGTATAAATAGCCCATATACCACCGTTAAAATGTTTGATTCTATGGGTGTTAGGCTGCTGTGGTTATGGCCAGGGCCTAGAGTCGTGGGTGCATGGCTGAGGCGTTCGGCAACCACCACAGCAGAACACACCCATAGAATCAAACATCCATCAAATATCCTCAAATCAAAAGTTTGTGTACTGTTTGATTTGTAGAGTTTGTATGTGAAGTTTTAGCTAAGTCATGCAATTAAGATTGTAGAGTTTGGTAGTAAGCACTGCAGTGTAACATATCCATGGAAGTAAACATTTGGTGTATGGTTAGATGTTTGCTTGAATGGTTGTGATATGCAGAAGTATTTGTGAGTTGAATTATTATATACTTACTGTTTGACTTTTTGTGATTGGCTATATTTTTTTCATGACTTGAGTACCCGGAGCAGATATTCTTTTTCAATTTATGTGTGATAAAAGAAAAGATCTTATGTTAGTGTAGGTAGTTCATAATGAGTTATTGCATTGCATAATAGACATTTCTGCATTATTTTAACCCTCATATTTAGCACTCTAGAAGTATTATATTTCAAACCAGTGTACTGTGCAATTTGCTCAGTTTCTGTGTTTGTTTATTAAAACATTGGGTCTGTGGGAAAAAAAATCCATGCTGGATTAAAAACACCTTTTTTAGTTATGGTACGATATATTTCTTTCTTTTTTTTCAGTGCTTATTTTTTGTTACTGGCTAATCTTCTATCTGTTGGCTTGTTACAGATTTTTGGGGCAGTTTGATACATGTTGGTGGATTCTAATAGTTTACCTATAATGTTATGCTAATCTTCTATCTGTTGTCTTGTTGCACATTTTTTGGGGGAGTTAGATACCTCTTGGCGTATTCTAACTAGTTATGGTTTTTTATTTATACTTTCAAGTTATTCATTTATCTGTTGCATTGTTGCAGATTTTTGGGACAGTTAGATACTTGTTGGCGTATTCTAACTGTTTATTTCTTGTTATATTTCAGTGGTATTGATTTATCTGTTTGGTTGTTGCAGAATCTTGGGGCAGTTAGATACCTGTTGGCGTATTCTAACTGTTTATAGTTTTCTTATTGGAGTTTTGTTAATGTTTATGCAACGATTAGTTATTAAATTTTGGTTTTAAGAATATTAAATAAGCATTTATAAGATTTGCTGGTAATCTCTGCTTCAGAGTAATGGTGCTATCATTATATTCGAACCATCCACAATTCTTTTTTATATATGCAGTGTAGTGACCTGCATTGGTTGTAGCTCCTGTGTGGTAGATTGTACCTATTGTTATGAAGGTTTTCTTACCAAGTGATACTTGACCATGTGTGAATCCAGTCAGCTTGCAGTTGTTTTTGGTGCCATCTCCATTATAACGTAAAAGCATTACTATTACGCATTTACTATGTGGCTGTATTTGTAAGGTGGAGCGATTATCTGAATTGCAGGTAGTACATAATCTGCCATGGTTTGCATTTTGTACAAGTTGCTGAAATGGAATGGATTCACAGTTAGGTATGGATACATACACAAAGCGTTCATTAGGGATTTGTTCATGTGCCACATAGTTGCAGAGAGTGCGTGTATGTTTCCACATGTATGAAATCTGAAACATTTCATTTTATAGGTCTGTTTTTGTTTTCCAGTACTTGTAGTAAGTACATTAGACATTTGTGTGGCTCTTCTTGTGAGTTTATAGTGAATTTGACCATTCCAGCATAGTAGTCCAATTCTTGTCTTATTCCATGAACACTGGAGGTGTTGTCAGGATTGTTGGATGCATTTCTATGAAGGACTAACATTTGCAAACACAATTGGTCTGTATTGTGTAAGTAAATGTTGTCAATAATTGGTGGCAATTGGAATAGAATAAAAATTGCTACATTTGCGTAGAAATTTACACCAGTTATATTTGAAAATTTCAATGGACCTGATAGTTCTGTGTCCAAGTCATTTGTTCGGAGTGTGTGTTGCTTCTTTGAAGAAGTATTTTAGTTACATTGAGCAGTAGATTCTTCTTTGGTTGGAGTAATTGATGAAGTATTAGCTTCTTTTACTTTCTTTTGAGGAATTGCAGTAACATCCTGTATCGTTTCTGTTTGAAGTAGTTTGCTTTTACAACATTTTGCTTTTTGTGGAACAGGATAGGTTTTTAGATTGGGGTGTACAGTGAACATAGTCTATTGTATTCTAGAATGTAAGGAATATCAGCATTTACTTTACTTGCATCAAAGTTGATTAGAAATAGTCCGTCAAGTGTACGTAAGCATGAAAGTGCTACGTAGCTCATGCCTTCTTTAAAGACTGTGCTACCAATATCTATCAATGCTTTATCTAGGGTAAGACCTTGTTATTTGTAAATGGTGACTGTGTATGCTAGAGTTAGAGAAAATTGTTCTCTGTGTACATACATGTCTTTGAAAAGAAGGAATCAGGCTGTTGAGCGTCCTATCCTTTTAACGTCTGATAATTTGTCAAAGAGAATATTGACAAACTGAATGTTGTTGTCATGTGAGTATATTTGAAAGCCAGCAACTGTACCAAGTACTCCATTAACTAGTCCTTGCTCCATGTCAAGGTTACGTTTAAGCATTACTCTACAGTTTAAAGATAGTTTTAATATTTTCTCCAAACCAGCTGTGTTGGGGATAGAGTTTTCTAAAGTATTTAGTGTTGTTGTGGCTTGTTGACACATGGGTAGTGTCATACCATGTACGTCCAGTTTGTCTGTGGAGCAAATTTTAATTATTGGTTGCATTCCTTTTTTCAACATTGTTTCATTGAATTTTGAACAGCTTGCAAGAGTTGGCATCAAGGACATACAATTGACATTTCTGTGTGCTAATGTTTCCATGACATCAGTAGTATATGAGTTATGGCCATAGAGTGCATGGATGTGCCGGGTTTTTAATATTGCTTGTGCTTTTTGAGATAGTACAGAAACTTTAATACTTTTTAAAATGTTGGCGTATGTGAGGTCTGCAGAATGGCGCATGTTTTCTGTTAATTCTTTGTATTGGAAATGTTGCCAAAGTTGACATTTCCTATGCTGCCACAGTTTTACGGCAGAGTTTGTGCCCTAAGGTTTTACAAATAGGTTCACATTTCACTGGTGTTAATTGAAGAAGATCTCTGAAAACAATAATGTGTTTTCCTCCAAAGACCTCTTCGTAGTCTGTTTTGAGTACCTCTTCTAATCTGAGGTGAATCAAAGCCAACATTAGGTTGGAGACCATGCTCACTTCATCTATTAGTGGCATTTTCATTTGTTTCAAATCTGCATAGTTCCATTGCAGCTTCTGTAGAAAGTTTGTAATAATCTAATTTATTTTGGTGTTCTACTGGTAGGAGTACTAATTGGTGTAAAGTGACACCGCCTATGTTGTAGGCAGCAAAACCTGTGGGAGCAGTTACAACAGCTGACAGTTTGTTGTTTGTCAATTGCTGAAGGAACTTGCTGATGATTTTGATCTAGAATGTTTTTCCTGAATCAGCTTGAGCACTGACGTGTAGCAGTATAGGTTTCTAGTTTTGGCAGGTACAGTTTTTTATTTTCATGTTGTACACCAGGTTCAATTTGTTTTGTTACTTCTTGGAAAATGCTAGGCTGCTCATTGTTCAGTCTTGATTTCAGTACAGTGAAGTCTTCTGTATCTTGTTCATAGTGACACATGGTGTTTTCTACTTCTGTCATAGCTAATTCTGCCTCATTTGCTCTTAGTGGCTGTCCCAGTTGTTCTTGGCTTCCTGTTATAGAAGGTTGACTACTGCCGGGAGTGTCCTCATCTAGTTGGGCCTGGAGTTCTTCTTCGTGTTGGTGTTCATTGTGCAACATTGTTTTGTACTGTGTAAAGTTTACATCTGTTATAGTACTTTCATTTGCTTTGAAAGCGTCTTCATAGGAGTCATAAATATCTAGTAACTCTTCTTCTTTTCTCCATGGTTTAAAATATTGTTGCAGGGACATGTAATATAGTTATTTATGTTGAGGAGTTTTTAATGACAATTTGATATGATTAATTAAGCTTTGTTTGGAAAGGTTCACTAAGCTGCCTTCACAATTTGTCACTCTGTATCTACCTTTGTTTTCATCTGGTTTTATATTATTTTTGTATGTGAAGTTTTGGGCTATGTGGTATAGACACATGGTTTCCAAAGGGGTACTCCTGTTTGGGTAGTATGTGTCTAGTAAATTGTTTTTCAAAATGTCTTGGCTGTTGGGATAATTTTTGGCTATTGTTTCTATGTCCTCATATGATTTAAGAACTATTTTTCTACATTTAGCAGGACCAAGACTTAGCCATACTATATTTTCAGATTTTCCATACAAAGCAGTACTGGTTAAACGGTCTCCAGCTTCATAGCAGCCACATTCTCTATGAGAGAGCATTTTTATGCCTAAGCTGTACAATTTCTGTGACAGTGGTTTGTCAGATGATACATCATCCGAGAGGTCTTGAAGCTCTGTTTTCTCTGCTTTGTTTACGTAGGCTGTGACATATCGTGCAACTGCAGTGTAATTGTCTGCAATGTACTGCACATCTATGTTTGCGTTCCATAAGAGGGCAATGATTACATTGTAATCATTGATATATGTTGCTTCTTCTGTCCTTTTTATTTAATATGTGTTCTTAGGTGATTTACCTTTGACACTATCTCTAACTGAAGACATGAAGTTGTTTACTTGACCTATTGTTGTAACTGGTCCTGGGATACCAAAGCAGCATTTGGTGTAGTATTTCCCTTTGTTTTATATTTGCGACAACAATATTTCTCACATTTGTGCATTTTGTAAGTGGCTTTCACTTCCAAAATATTTTCTCTAGATATGCTCTATTTCTTCGAGTAGTTCTTTGGCTGTACCATGTAGAAGATTGTTATTTAAATTGGCTATTGCTAAAGCAGGACTTTTAGCATAGCAGAGTTTATGAACCAGATTTCTCATAGTTGAATGATGTGTTGATACAATTTTCATATGATGGAAGGTGATTTGCAAATATGTCCTGAAATGTAGGCTAATGAATGTCCTTGTAGTCCTGTGTATTTGCACACTGGACAGGTATACATATGTTTTAGTAGTTTCATTTTGAATTTGTCTTTGCCTTTCACATAATGATAGAGGAACTGGAGTAAAGATTTGAAAGATTTTTTGACAGTGCTACACATTGACGTGCACGGCCATTTGTACACTGGATGTTTTGGTTCAGGGGAATGGAGAGGTGATACTGAGTTTTCTGGGGATATTTGTGAAAGCAGCATTTCTTGTTCCACTATGGTATTATTAAGTTTTTCATACCCTCTTCGACTGCTATGTATGGCAATTGGGTTTGTTTGCTTTTGTTTCTATGCTTCTTCATTGAAATATGGTTATGTGCTCGTGGTGTGACTCCATTCACCTCCACAGATATTTAAGAAGTTATTTTTGTTGACAGTCTGTTTTTTGAGAAGTCTTTTTTTGTAGTTTAGTAGTTAGTTTTGTTAGTGGTTTCATTAGGTTTAAAACTAAAATAAATAACTTCCTTTTAAGAAGGATTGCACTGTCTACGAGAGCTTCTAAAATTAATTTTCTAGGGTAGGTTTTAAGGTTTGTGCATGATTTCTCTCCTGTTTTAATAAGATTCTGAAGGACTTTGTGGTGGAACATTTTTGGTAAAAATACTTTTTTTGGTATGGTTACTTGCCACTACATTAAGATTTATAAGAGCAGTGTTAGCAGTAGTGTTAGCTAAATTCATGTTGATCACTTTCTGTTTCATTTTACATTTTGAAAGAGGAGGCAAAGTTTCTGTACTGGAAGCTTGTTTTGTTTCGCTTAATGACTGTATTAGCTGTTTTGTTCCAACTTTTTGTACAAATTCTGCTAGAGATGCATGCTTATTTTGGACACTTTTATTTTGATGTGCTCTACTTCTATTGGAAAAAAAAGAAAGTATGGGTTGGGCTGTTGTGCAATATATGTGCGCTGTGTGCATGAGTGTCTGAGTATGATGGTAAGGATGTATGTGGAGGTGTGTGTTTGTGCAATGGCCAGCTACAACAAGTTGGGAAGGCTATTCTTGTATTTGTGTGTTACTATACTGCGGTTCAGATGACAATACAAAGTAAGCTAGTAGTGAGGGGAAGCACTAATACTAAATCTAATGGTATAGAATTAAAACAGTTCTTTGTTCTGCAATACTAACATTCTAGGGGCTGATTCATGGAATTTGTGTGCCGGAAAACTGGGATGTGAGCGCCATTCGGCCCGCTAATCCCTATTTAACAAATGGGGATTTGCTGGCAGAATGGCTCACAAATACCTGTTTTTCGGCACACAAATCCCATGAATCAGCCCCACAGTGTGTTTGAGTAACAGAACATTATGGCAGTATTGTATTTACTTTTTGTATGGAAAGAGTAGGTTTTCTCTGAGTTGTGGTTCGTACTTCAGATGCTGCTGCTTTTCAGGAGAATGGTCTTCACTGCATTTGTAAAAGAAAGAAGTTAGTCATTTTGTGTGTTTTTAGCACTGTTGTTAATTTAGACATTGCTTTTTATGTTTTTGTAGTAGTAGTGTTTTTTGATAACTGAACATAGTGTGTACATGCATTTTCCTTTGCCTATGTGCAGCCTGTATATTTTACTTAGAATCTGTTAGTTGAACATGCTTTGCAAATGAGTGTAATACTAAGCATATGAAACTCACTTGCTGTGTTATTGAATGTTAGGAGATAGAAGAAATAATCATATACTTTTTTTTCCTATTTTTATAGTGTAAATGGCAGAAACAGAAGCATAAATTGTATGCATTTGTGAAGGTGTGGGTAATAAAGTAGAAGGATGTGATGTAGATGCAGTGGTGTTGTTTCAGCTGGGAGCTTTTCTAATGATAGTGTCTATCTTTGTGAGTGTATAAAGATGCATGAACTTATCCTGTGTGCGTGTAATTTATAATATGCTAGAAAATGTTTTTCTACAATTATACTGTTATTTCTCCCTTGTAAAAATGACACTTTTTTAGATAACTGTGTGTGAATTTTTTTGGGGGGGAAAGCAGACAGGTTTGCAAGTGACAGTTGATTATAGCAGATGGGAAAAATGACAGTAAGTTAATTTTGTAGGTTATACAGTTTAAGTGGCAGTTACCCTGTTTATATGCATTTATACAAGAGCTGTACACGTACTGTGCAGAAAATATGCATACCTGTATTTTGTATTCATGCATGTGGATATGCATGAAGCTGCAAGTAGAAATCTTGGAGACTTGTACAGTAATTTTTGTAGTAGGTGCTTTCCAATGACATGAGACTTGTACTCAGATTAATCAACAGTACATCTGAAGTGCTGAACTATGATGATGGAGTTAAATGTAGGGTTCTTGGATGTGATTGGTGGATGGTTGTTTGACTGCTTAGCTGTATCCAATGAGGGAATGGTATAGAGAGTGAAGTGGAAACGGTAGAAGGGCTGCCTAAGAGTTACATCCTCCGCAGACACCACGGCTGTCCAAGGACAGGACGTGCACCATCTGGGGTTTTTCAGCAAATCCACCATGGAAAGGGGACTGTAGGGATCGGCCAATCAGGTGTTGAGGTTGTGGATTTGTGTTGAAAGAGGCTGTGTGTAGTGAAGATAACAGAGTTGGAGAAAGTCACGGTGTTGGTGGTTGGAGATATGTTTGTGCATGGTTTGGAACAGTATGCTAAATGCAAGAATGTGGCAAACAATTTTGATGTTAAAGGAGTGGAGGCAGTGTGGAGCAATGTCCCTGATTTCAATGTGCAGGGACTTGTACATGTCTGTGAAGGTATGGGCAGGATGAACAGTCCCCATGTGGTAGTTTTGCACTGTGGTGCTTTGCATTTGGGCTATGTCAGTGCCCCTACTTTGTTGGCAGATTTGGAACACTTGGTTCAAGCAGTAATGAAAGTCCTTCCAAATGCCAAAGTTATTGTTTCTGGTTTAGTACCTAAGGCAATATGGGACAATAGTTCTGTTGTTCGTCCTCAGCAAAAAATTGGTAGGTGTGCAATCAACCGAGGCATGTTTGCTTCCATGCTTAGAGCTGGTATGTTCCTTTGTAATAATGAGAACATTGATTCTGGTAATGCTGTTTATTTTAAAGAAGATGCGAAATGCCATGCTGTTTTGGAACATAGGAGTTGAATTGGAGAATCTAATGTGTAGATTTTAGGAGTAAAATAAGAAGAAAGAAAAAGAAAATACAAAATAAAAGGTGTCTCTCAAGCATCTGCAAAAAACAAAAAAAAAGGCTCTTTCAGGCAATTTACATGCACCACACTCTGATTTTTCGATTTGTCTGCGGACACCACGGTTGTCTGCGGACAACACGTATTACATACAGGGATTTTGTGGTTGAGAGGCATGCAAATGAGAGTGAGCAGAGCAAGGGATTGGTAAATAAGGTTTACTGGGTGTGTTGTGTAAGGAGAGTGTTTGTCAGAAAGTATTGTTCTTGAGAGAAGAACACACAGCTATGGCTGTGTGTTTTAGAAAACACATTATCTGGATTTTGGGAGACTCATGGATAAATTGGTTGGAGGTGCATGCAGAACACTAGGATAGCTGCACATCTTGGATTCCCTCATGTTGAAGTGCACTGGCATGGAGTGTGTGGAATGAAATGGCTGGATTTGGTACCGCTTTGTGCTACTTTGGTGACACAGCCTCATCCAGACATTATAATTTTTAATTGTGGAGGGAATAGTTTAGAACATGTGTCTGGAATTTCTTTGCAATTTGCAATGAAAGAAGGACTTTGGAAGGTCATGGACATGTTTCCAAATTGCCAAGTAATTTTTTCCTGTATTGCGCACAGACAAATGTGGCTAAATTCTTCTTCATTTGGTCCACAAATGGAGAAAGCGAGATGCAATGTCAATAAGGCTGTTTGTGCCTTTTTAAGAGATGTTGGCATGTCCTCTTTTCACAATGAAAATATTATGTTTCATAGCAAATACATTTTTTGAAGAGATGGAGTACATCTTACTTATGCTGGCAATCAGATTTTTCTGTGAAATATACAAAATGCATTGCAACCTTTTTTGTAATTACATTAATAAATGCTGCAGTAGGTGTTAATCATTCAAAGTTTTTGAAACACAAACAAACACCACCAAAAGGCTCTTTTCAGAGCCACCACTTCTTCCCATAGAAAAGTGCAATGGTTCTAATAGGGCAGCACCCCCAAAAAATAAATGGCCACGGACTGTCCGCAGAATTCTAAAAAATGCACATGGCCCTGCACTATTTATTTGTCACTTCTATTTTTAAAGGCGGCTCTGAAAAGAGCCTTTTTTGTTTTGTTTTTGTTGTTTTATAAATCTTTTTGGGTTTTTTAAACACGACACAAGGAAAGGAGGAGAAGGAGGGTAAGGAAGGGACACCAACCACAGGGATAAGAAAGGGCAGGTGGAGAGAAGAAGATGTAGGATGGGCCTTATTCAGGTAGTGGGCAGTTCTTCTCGTGATCCTTGACCGCAGTCTCAAAAGCACAAAGATTCTCCCCCCTGCAGAGTACTGCATCGCTGTGCATGCACAATATTGTGACCCTCGAAAGATAAGGGTCAACAGCATCATAAATGGCCTGCCATGCAGCTGGAGGGATGCACTGTCCCACAGGAGTGTCTCTTGTGGTGGCAGGAGCGGAAATGAAGGATGCTGCAGAGGAACTCAACCTACTACGTTTACCACAAGGTACAACCTTACGAATAGCCCCACCGTGGAACAATCTCAGGTGTCACTTCATTGATGCAGTACCAAAGCTATACGAACCAGGCCTTTCATGACTCAGCACCATGCAGCACTGATTACAGATAGCCTTATTCGCACAAGCTTTTGGCACTCCATCAAGAGTGGTAAATAACCGCCACACCCAAGACTCACAGTGAGTGCTGGCAGTAGGGACTTCCACTACCTCATCCTCTTCATCCTCTTCATCACTCTCCTCTGCATCCTCATACCTGTTCCCCTCTGCAGGCCCTTGGGGAGGTGGTAGTGGTGGAGGGGTTGGGTGTGGTAATGAAGCTGAAGCAGCCATTGTCACCATCTGGAGGACAGCAGGCAGAAGTCAGCAGCAATGCAGTGAATGCAGGTCAGAAGCAATGCTCTGTCAGGTAGCCAGAAGCACAATGAGGTGCAATTCTATGGTGTGCCCTTTTATAGGGGTGCTGGTGCATGCTCCGCGGACACCTGCGCCGTCTGCAGACAGATCGAACACCAAAAAAAGGCTCAAAAAGTTCCAAAAAGTATGTAGATCGCCGGGAACATTGTCTGGGACATGCGCAATGGTGAACTGTTACTGTAAAATACCTTGGATTGTCCAAAAAAGCACTTTTGAAATGTTCGGGGACCCGGACAGTGTCCGCAAATAAGAACACACGCCCAGCGTGGGTGTGGTCACACGATGACATCACGGACACATTCGCAAATGGGGAGGCTGTCCTTAGGACACCAAATGTGCATGTTCAGTTGTGCGCATGCGTGCAGGTGTTCTACGGACAGTTTTCTAGTCCCTGAACTAATTTAATGTGTGACACATGTGTGACGGATAGTTACAGCCAGGCGTAATCTTCGTAGGACTCATGGGTGTGGTGCGCATGTGCGTAGATGTTCTAAGGACAGTGTGGAAGACACCAAAGAAAATGAATGTGCATGATAACATTGCGGACAGGCGGACAGGTTAAGTGTTCTACGGACATATTCATTTTGGTTGCGGACATTGCGAACAGGGGGATGTTCTTAGGACACTTTAATTTATTAATTACGGACATGCAAATGGATATTGTGTCCTGCAGACACTCCCATTTTAATTAAGGACAGTACGAACGGGTATAGTGTCCTCAGGACACCTCCATTTTGGTTAATTGCATACATCCCAGACACCGTGTGTGTTCTAAGAACAGTTCCATCTTGATTGCGGACAGTACGGACAGGTATAGTGTCCTAGGACACCTCCATTTTGGCTAATTGCGGACATCCGAGACACCGGGTGTGTTCTAAGAACAGTTTCATCTTGATTGCGGACAGTACGGATTGGTATAGTGTCCTAGGAAACCTCCATTTTGGTTAATTGCAGACATCCCGTACATCGAGTGTGTTCTGAGAACAGTTCCATTTTGATTGTGGACAGTACGGTCAGGTACAGTGTTCTTAGGACACCTCCATTTTGGTTAATTGAGATATTCCGGACACCCGCGCTGTCCGTGGACACCTGAACTATCTTTAAAAAAAAAAAAAAGAAGACATAGAGGAATAAAGTAACAACACACATAGGGGGTCATTATGAGGTTGGAGGTAAGAAACAGTCCTTACTGGCATGGAGCAAATACTGTGTCCGTGTAGGGAAGAGCCTGCTAGCAGTGGGCTATTACGAGTTTGCATTCACAAGCTTAGCGGCATGCCGGTATCGACAGTACCGGCATGCCGCTAAAGTCCCAAAAATGCCCCTTAGAGGCATCATGGAAAGCAAAGACAGCACTACCGCTGCCGTCCTCCCCTAAATAACGTGAACGGCATCAATGGATACGACATTAGCGGGCACCGCCATTAGCAGTGTCCGCTAATAGCGGTGGGAGTTGCTAATTTGCGGAACCGGAAGTAGCGTCATCGCGCAGGATTGGGAAACAGGAGACAGTGGCCGATGGGGCCCTTTCAGCTGTGAACAGCTCTGTTGGGGAGGCGGCAGCCACGGCACCCCAGACAGACGAGAATGCGCAGAGCCAGGGCCAGGTGTGTGTCCCTGTGGAGGATGACTCTTCGGAATTACCTACCACACCCAGTCCCACACCATCAGCCCAGGTCACACCATTGTACTCCTACCATGACACCACACCGGAGCAGTCTGGAGGGGAGACAGGTCAAGAGAGCATGAGCCCCACAGAGGAGCCACACAGATTTGGGGATTTGACACATGCACCATCCACCTCCACTGGTGTCCGTGCAGGGGTGCAGCAAATGGAATATACAGTGCAGTGTCCGGAGGAGCTGACAGCCCTCGTCAGGCAGTTTGTTTCTGACGGTGCCCAGGCAAGGCAGGAGGGGCTGGACAACACTGCATCCCTGAGACAGGCCATTGAGGCCAGCACTACGCGTATATGCAAGGAGGTGTCTGCTCTGAGGCAGGTCCTTTCCCGCATAGCGGATTCCTTGGAGGCTGAGCATCCGGCCCCCAGACTGGAGCAAGCGAGCACCCCATCATCATCCAGCTCCACTCAAACCAGCCCCCTTCGCAGGTCTGCGCGCACCTTGCCGCAATTGGACTTGCTGCCACCAGGTGCGGGAAGTGAACAAATGTAGATGGGGCAGCCTGATTAAGGCAATATATGCAGACACCTGCTGCATTTGCTTGGACACCATGTGTGGGGGAGTTGTGGGGGGAGTGGGAGGGAGGAGAGGGTATGTGGGGTAGTTGTGGGGGGAGCAAGAGGGCAGAGTGTCTGTGGGGGAGTTGTGGGGGCAGACAGAGGAGGGAGAGGGTGTGTGGGGAGTTGTGGGGGGAAGGGGGAGGGGGGAGAGGGTGTGTGGTGGAGTTGTGGGGGGAAGGGGGAGGGGGGAGAGGGTGTGTGGGGGAGATGTGGGGGGAAGTTGGGGGGAGGGTATGTGAGGTTGATGGTTTGAGCACTTTGTACTATTTAACAGTTTAATACACCCGTTGTGTAGCAGAAAAAATACTTGAGTGGACATTCCTTATTGCATGTGCATCATTTATTGTTATACCGTGCATAGTGTATATGTACTCCCACACCCAGTACCCTCTGTCCCACTTTCATGTCACCCTCTGCACCCATGTGTCTTAGAAATATTGTCTATTCACAGACTGTCGCACAGCACGTTCCTCCTGTGCATTGGCACCACAATGATGTGCACCCACATCTTCTTCATCCCCTTCATCATCACCTCGTGTAGTTGCAGTTCAATGTCAGGGGTCAGGGGCACATTCCGTCGGAAACACATGTTGTGCAGCATGACACATACCATGATGATCTTGGCCATCTTCTCATGCCTGTAGAGGAGTGCCCCACCCGACCGGCTAAGGCAGCAAAAATGTGCCATTAACAGGCCAAAACTCTGCTCAATGACCACACGGGTATGGGAACGATTGTAGTTCTCCTCGTGCCTGTTCTGTGGGTTTCGGACAGGGGTGAGGAGCCACAGCTTCAAGGGATAGCCACTATCACCTGCATGTGAGCAAAAAAAGTTATGTGTTAGTCGATTCATGATGGACAGCTGTACTTATCACACATGGCTGCAGATATTTGTTGGTCACATGCACATGTCCCTGGTTGTATGCACACATTTTTCCTTCCCTCAATGTGTGCTGTGCCATGGTCTTATGGTGTGGATTGCATCTTCAAGATGATACATGGTGTACACCGCCTTGATGTTGCTCATACATTGTGGACGCATACCGCTGTGTTTGTGATATATATGTGATGTGTAGTGTTCTGTATGATTTTCTAACTGGCAGCGTTGGCAGTAGTCTCTGCATTATTTGGCATTCAGCACTGATTATTCCCATGGTGACATGCTGCACTACTGCGGTGGTGGCCCTGTGACAAGCAGTGGATTCCCTTGGTGGTTTTGTTTTGTTCACTCTCATGGATGCTTGTCCTGTCTAGTGATTTGCTGCAGACATTTACATTGTGAATACTCACAGCATGTTGCTGGATTGTGTTACGGAGGGTGAGGTCCGATGATAAGTGGTGTACATGTTGTTGGATGTGGGGTGGTTTTGAGTTTGGCATGTTATGATAGGTGTGCAGCTTACTTCATTGCTATGGAAATTGATTGTCATGTTCAGTTGGGATGCTTTGGGGCACAGTGTTTTGGGATGTGCACATTGTGCTGTCACCACAGCAATGACACCATGGTGGTGTGTACATCAATCCCCCATTTCACTGCCATGTGCCTGTCATGCAATTTACCAAGCAGCCAGGCACGTCATTCTGCATGTCACTCCATGTAGCGTGGTAGCGTGGAGTTGCGCAGGACCATTGAATCATAAATTGATCCGGGAAATCTGGCACAACAATGTGTGATGATCTTGCTGGAGTCACATACCGTCTGTACATTGATTGAGTGATATATCTTAGGATTGCGGTACCCCAACTCTGTTGCATGCAGGACCACCAATTTCACATGGGTGCAGTCAAGTGCAGCAATACAATTTGGCATGCCTGCCAGTGCATGGAAGCGAACCTTTGTGTCAAAGATCTCATGGGGAGTCCGCGGTAGGGATATGTTTGGTTCAGCATGCGAGAAAATAAGGGTTGTGATATGCCATGCATGTGCCCCACTGTGTGCTGGTAGGTGCCTGTGATCAGGAAGTGGAGCATAGACACTATCTTCAGTAGAGGGGGGATGGCGGTGCGTATTTCAATAAGGCTGACAATATCATTGTGTATCATGTCCACAATGGTGGTGATGGTGTCCCAGTCCAGAGCCTTGCCAGTGGTTAAGATTCATTATAAACCTTCCAGCCATCACCTCTTTGTTTTTGCTATGTCACCCCGAGTGGGACGGGTAAGCCCAGACGTGGGTCCCGTGCCTGCTGGGCCTAGAGACCCAAGCTACTCCTCACTGATGAGCCCAACAAGGGCGAAACATGTTTGGGGATGCTTGTGGTCTCGTGCAGAAGGGATGTGGCCTAGCAGTTCGGGCTGGACTGCCCCTTTTGGGGTGGGGCCAAGCCTGATTTGCATATGGTCTTTCCCTTCTGTAATGGCTTGGCAGGCGAAGAACGGTGGTCTGGAGGGTTGCCCAGAGCCTTGCCAGTGGTTAAGATTCATTCTAAACCTTCCAGCCATCACCTCTTTGTTTTTGCCAGTCCAGACGGTACAGGATGTGGATCTGCTCAGGGGTTAGGTTGAATGGACTGGCTCTGATGCGAGGGATTGGGGGCTGCCTGCTTTGTATCACTGGCTGCACTGGTGGGGCTTGCTAGGCCTGTATCACCCTCCTTCTCCTCCTGTGTCTCCTCTGTGGTGCCTGCTGTTGTTGTTGTTGCTGCTGGTGTAGCACTGCAAGCATGTCCTCCATCCCCAGTATTGCTACTACTACAAGAATCATTTTGGTGTGGAAAGGGGTGTGGTGTGTGGGTGTGCTCCTTTTGAGCTAGGCCAGGCTCCATTGCCTCCACCTATGCTGATTGTGTGCACCTGTGGCAGTTGGGAACACTGCACATAGCTGTTTACGGGTGGTTCGCGATGCTGGCATTGCCAGCATGCCGGTATCACTCATTAGCACCTTCATGATGCCGGTATTTGCATGTCCGCCTGACTTGTGATGTCCTCCTATTAGCAGAATCATAGTATTGCCGGCCCAAAGGGCCGCGTGCCCACGCGCATGCCGCTATTAGCGACCACGGTATCAGCGGCACCGCTAATACCGGGTTCTTGAGTTGGAATAGCCCGGAGCGGTATGCGGTGCCGGTAATCCTTTACCAGCATCGTTTTTCCATTACCTCCAACTTCGGAATGACCCCCATATCTACAAATATAAAATTTATGAAAGAGAGGGGAAAGCAGAAACTGACATACATACAGTGGAATTAGGGGTTTGGAGATGATGGATGGGAGGGGATGAAGTGATGGAAGTCTCATCATGACATTTTTCTTGGTGGTGAGGGTTTGGGAATAGTTGACTGGGACATGGAGAGGGGCAACAGAACATGTGGGACAGTAATATTTAATGTTTTCTTTTATGTGGTCCTCCACAAAATGTTTTAAAAGATTTACATTTTTCATTAGCATATCCATTGTCTTTGTTCCATACGCTGCAGAGCATTTTCTAATGTCTCTCTTGCTATATTATTTTCTCTGTTTGTATGGTCTGTTAAAAAAATAAATATGTTAAGTACACATAAAGTAATGGTTATTAATTGGCTTATATAGAGAAGTGTTGTTTCTACCATTAGTATTACTGTCTTCACTCATTTCATCACGTGGGAAATGTTCTTCAAGCCATTCCAAAGTACTGGACATTTCTGTGTAAAAAAAAATATATTACTTTTAGTGTACCTTATACAAAAGTTTAGAAATATATTAGAAAAATGAAGTTTACTTACTAGTTTTTGGTATGTTTTGTTGTTACTGTTGTGTAGGTCTGTGTAGGTCTGCTGTTGCTTTTTGCTGTGCAGTTTCTGTGAGGTAATTATGTTGGAGCCATATATTTTTTTTGGTATATTCCATTCTGGTGCATATGCTATTTAAATGGATGGTTGATGTCTTACATATATAGTTTCCACTTATTATTTATTATTACATATAATGTGTTCATGTGCTGCCTTTTGAACTTGTTCAGTGTTTATATTGCATGATACAACAATGTAAGATACCCCCTGAGTTTTTGGGTAGTGTTGGACATACGCACAGTCCACGGACATCAACTAGCTGGGGGATCAGTATGTTCTATGTTACATGTATATAAACTAAGAGAATCCTAGTAAACACTTATTAAATTCACTCTCTGTATATCTATATTCAGTAAAAAAAGAAATTGGTAAAGGGAGGTTATGGTTAAGTTGCGCTATTAAAAACCTATGAAATTCATTAAAAAAACGTTGTTAAAGGAACGTTATGGTTAAGTTGTGTTACTAAAAACCTATGTAATTCAGTGAAAAAAACGTTGTTAAAGGGACGTTATGGTTCCAAGTAAAACCAAAACACCCTGAAATTCACCAGTTATGGTATGCTAAGCAACCTTAACTCGCACCTCATCACATTGTGATGTCATCTTTGATGTCCTAGGTGTTAGTCTTAGCAATGAACGGGGGTGGTGCGAATTATGGTTGCTTAGCATACCATAACTGGTGAATTTCAGGGGGTTTTCGGTTTTACTTGGAACCATAACGTCCCTTTAACAAAGTTTTTTCACTGAATTAAACTTATGTGTGATTGGAATATTAAATAAATAAATAATTATTTGCCTTTACAAACTAGCCTGATTCCTGGTTCAGTGTGACCTAGGGGGTATTTTGAGACGGGTGTGATATGAGTGGTATATCATTCAGAATATTGAACTTATAGACACAAATAAATACGGGTTTTATTGCGCACTACATACTAGGCAAGACTTGGGTGAGTGCCTGATTGAAATGCTTGACAATGACAGGAAGGTACAAGCTGTTACCAAATGGCCAATCCCTCAAAGTGTATAGTATGTTCAGTCCTTCCTGGGTTTTGCTAACTTCTCTAGATGATTCATTCATAATTTCTCTGCTATCATTACACCTATTCCTAATCTAATGAAGAAAGCTACCAAATTCCAGTGGGATTTGGAGGCAGAGAAATCTTTTGAAAGATTGAAGTTAGCTTTTACACAAACCCCAATTCTGTGTCACCCAAATTTAGAGAAACAGTTCCAGGTAGAGACTGATGCCTCTCATCTGGCCATAGGGGCCATCTTGTCATAAGCATGAGGAGGGAATTTTACATCCGGTGGCCTATTTTTCTCGTAAGATGACAGCATGTCATAATGGACAAGGAATTATTAGCCATCCGGGAGGCTTTTCAGGAATGTCGCCACTATTTTATGGGAGCTCAACAACACGTATTGGTTGTCAACGTTCATAAAAATGTGCAGTATCTAAGATCAGCTTTAACTTTGATCTTTCGACAGTTGAGGTGGGCTCAGTTTTTTTAGGAGTTTAATTTTGTGGTAACTTACATGCCAGGGAGTAATAACGGAAAGGCGGATGCATTGTCCAGACAGGTGAATTCAGAGGGACAAGTACAAGTGGAACAAAGTATAATCCCTGCTGAGAAGAGATTGTGCAGTTACACAGGGGGTGCTGGGGAAGATAAGGCAGAGTTTTCTTAAAGGAAAGTGGATGGAATGGGTGCGGCAGGAGCCGGGCAGGAGTGTAAAGAGAGGAGATTTTTTCTCCCGACTTAATCCTTGAGGGAAAGGGCCTTGTTTTTGTGTCACAACTCTCCTTTGGCAGGGCATGCAGGGGTCAGAAAGACACGGGACTTGGTGCAATTAAAGCTTTTGGTGGAATGGGTGGGTGATGCAGGTATAGGAGTATGTGCTAAGGTATGAGACATGTGTGCGTTCAAAGTCTGACCATTTGAAGAAGGGGGGGGTTGTTGCAGCTGTTGGCCACTCCCACTGAACTGTGGGCATGTGTAATTATGGATTCTGTGACTGAATTGCCACGATATGTGAATTGTGATACAATCTGGGTGATAGTGGACTATTTGTCTAAGCAGGCCCATTTCATACCATGTGATGGCATTCCTAGTGCCAGAGTACTAGCAGATTTTTTCATGCAGCACATAGTGAGACTGCCTGGTTTACCAAGAACCATAATATCTGACAGAGATTCACAATTTACTTCTCAGTTTCGGCGTGCTTTCTGTAAGTTGCTTGGAATCTCTTTTGCTCTGTCTACTAGTTACCATCCTCAGACAAATGGACAAACTGAAAGAGTAAATCAAACTATGGAACAATATTTGAGATGCTTTTTGGCTGACAGGAAACCCTTATGGGTTAGATCCCTGTGGATGGCTGAGTTTTGTTATGACAATGCCAAACATGATTCTTTGGCATTGTCTCCTCATTTATGTTTGTATGGGCACGATTGTCAGATGTTACCCGAGGAAATTCCCAGGATTAATAAGATTCCAGCAGTACAAGAACGCATGCAAAAGATCTGGAGATATGAGAGAAAGCACACCAAAATTTGAATAGGGCTAAGGCTGGCTATAAGAGACAAGCGGATCAGGAGAGAAGTGGTTGTCCACGCAGAAAATTAGGGTATTTGGGTCATGGACATTCTTACCACGATTCATCGGACCCTATACTGTAACATGATGTGTGTCTACTACAGCAGTACGACCAAAATTGCCTTCTCATATACGGATACATCCAGTGTTTAATGTTTCTTTGGTTAAACCTGCAGCTCCTGGTGTGGTGACCAAGAAGGCTCCAGTTGTGCTGAAGGATGGTCATGAGGAATTGGAAATACAATGCATTTTGGACTCCAAGAGGAGGGGCACTCGTTAATGGTATTTGCATTCTTGGAAGCATTGTGGTCCTGAGGGTAATTCCTGGGAACCAGCTGAGGCAGTTCATGCAAATCGTTTGATACGACTATTCCATCAATCCCATCCAGAAAAGCCAGGTCACAGGAGGGGGCCTAGAGAAGGAGGTAATGTAAGGAAATAGGGGCTGTGCTGCTGTTAATGAAGAGTTGCACTGTCTGGCAGCATTGGAATTGGCTGTTACGGTATGGAAAGTGGACAAACTACAGTTTCCATGATTCCAGTGACCGTTGTTAACAGGTGTGCTGGGTTACATGAAAGAAGCCTACTTAAGTTCCTCCCTGACCCATGCTGCTGGTGATTGTGGGCGTGACAGGCATGGGCCGAGGAGAGCAGGAGCGCAGACGTTGGCAGTTTGTTTCCTGAACCCAGACCGGACGGTGATGCTAGGGATTCTGACACCTGGAGCTTTGCAGGAGCAGTTAAGTGCTATGAGAATGAGTGGGCACGTTTGATTGCAGTTGGCATATGTTGTGCGCGACTCGCAGTGCGCAAAGCTACCCTAGGCAGAACCTTACGAAAATGTACACGGGCATGTTTATTTCTGTTTGACTCTTGTGGTGCACCACGTACAGTGTGCAGAACTTCTTTCCTGACTTGGGGGGGGGGATATGACCTGTTATAGTCAAGTCAGGGGCTCATGCCAACCAAGGGTGGAAGGTCACTTTGTTTGGCTACTGTGGCTAATAAGGAGTTGTGTATACTCCAGGGGTGTGACAGACGCGGACCTTCTGGACAGTGCCACGTGACCAGGTGCTCACGCGCGTCATGATGATGTGTCCGCAAACTTTCAGGCTCAAAATGTACCCTGCACAGCTCCTACACCTATTCTTACTTATTATCCATTAACCATTAACCATCTAGTACAAGGCACATACCTGGAAGAATATTAACAAAACTTCTATTTATCTTAAAAATAGCATCAGCTATTGCCATCCCTGCCCTCCAAGAGCCACCACCAGCTGGAGGACCTACTGAACAAGAAAAGTGCAGTACTTCTAAAGACAATAAAGAGGAACAAGAAGATGCGGTAGAGGAAATGCCTACCTCTAGCACCCAGAGAGAATCATGAATGGGGCAGTTCTTTACCACTATTGGGAATGTACCAAATGCTAAGGCTACCAAAGTGAAAAGCACTGAGTGCAACTTTGTAATCAGTCACAAACTACCTGGACAGTACTCCTATGGGACCACCTTCATGTGCCACCACACCAAATCCAACCACCACAATGCTCTCAGAAAGGCTGTTCCTTTCTTAGAAAGTAGTAGGATGTCTTCCTCCACCTCATCTTCCTCAACCAATACTGTAACTACACAGCCTACTTCTGTGGGACACAAAATCCAACCAGCTACCTTGCAAGCATTAAGAGAGGCTGTTGATCCATGTCTTTCGAAGACCACAGTCCTCTGCATATACTGCAACACACCACTCTGCAGGGTGGAGCAATTTCAAAGTAATCAAGGACCATGAGAAACACTTCCCCTACCTTAGAAGTAACATACGTGCAACATCTTCCCCTGTCCACCTGACCCTCCATATTAGTGCTTGGTGCCTCTTCCCTAATGTCCCACCCCACCTTATTCTAACCTCTCCTACAACAAATAATTTGTATTTGTATTTGTTTTATTTATATAGCGCAGACCAGGCCCAAAGGCAACCGGGCGCATATCTTGGCAGAAAATTACAAGTATAACATATCATCACAATGGTACCAACAGATTGTGAACAAAATATACAAAATATACAATTGACGTTACAAGTCAGGGCAATAAGCAGAACAGTAGTGCCGGAACAAAGCAGAGCTAGGTCCCAGATGGCCCGTCAGAGTCAGAAGAGCGGTTGTTAGTGAGATGTAACTAGCCAAAGCTTGGCTTTGTGTTTGAGTAGGTTAAATGACGGTAAGGTTCTTATAGTGAGTGGTACAGTGTCCCAAAGCTTGGCTGCCAGGACAGGGAAGCTGGCACCCCCAGCTGTATGAAGCTTGAATCTAGGGATTGCAAGACCGTGGGACTGTGCAGATCTAAGTACTTGCGTTGGTATATTTTGAGTGAATCGAGAGGCTAGATATGAGGGGGCCTGGTGGTTAACACATTTGTATGTAAGGGTCAGTGCTTTCAGTGAGATCCTTTGGGCGACTGAGAGCCAGTTGAGGTTCTTCCTGGTTTCTGAGATGTGGGCAGATCGGGGGATATTAAGAGCCACTCTAATGGCATTATTTTGGGTAGTCTGAAGTTTGTTGAGATTACCCTGGTTAGTGCCTTGGTACAGTGCATTGCAATAGTCCAGTTTGGACATAACCAGGGTCCTGACCAGGGTAATGCAGTTCTGGGCGGTAAGGAATGGGCGACAGGCTGAGATCAATTTGCAGGTGTAGGCAGACGCAGCAGCCACTGCATTAGTTTGTCGGGTGAGAGTCAAGGAGGCGTCCGGGTAGATACCCAGAGTTTTGGTATCTTTAGATACTTTAATTAGATTACCGTCAATGTTAAAGGAGCCGAACAGGGGACTCAGTTTGTTAAGTCTCTGTTGCGTGCCTAAGATTAGAAGCTCAGTCTTGTCATCGTTGAGGCACAGCTCGTGCTGGGCCATCCATGCTTGTATGACAAGGAAAATGTCATTGAGGGCTTTGGAATCAACAATGTAGTCACCAGTAATGGGTATGAGTATCTGGGTGTCATCGGCGTAATTCGTGTAGGTGACACCCAGATAGTCAAGCACATCAAATAATGGTTTGGTGAAGACATTGTAGAGAGTAGGGGAGACACAGGACCCTTGCGGGACTCCACAAGGGACTGGTGTAGGGTTGGCCGATGCGGTAGGTGAGAAAGCTCTCATGTGCCTGTTGTCGAGGAATGACCTAATCCAGTTGGATGCGTTGTCAGAGAAGTGGGCAGCGGACTTCAGGTGCCAACATAGTATTTGGTGGTTGACCAAGTCGAAGGCAGCGGATAGGTCCAGTAGTAGTAGAAGGGCCAGTTTACCGTTGTCTTTAAGGTCCTCAATTTGAGTTTTGAGGTCAAGAAGAGCTGTTTCAGTCCCGTGCTCGGGTCTGAAGCCAGACTGTCTTGAGCCAAGGGGGATATTAGTTTCTAAGTAGTTCTGAATCTGCAGGTATGCTGCTCTGTCAAGTATCTTAAGTAGGAACGGTACAGTGGTAATAGGTCTGTAGTTAGTTGGTGTTTCGGGGTCCAAAGTCGTTTTTTTTAGGAGAGGGATAACCCACGCGTCCTTTAAATTGTTGGGTACCGTTCCAGTTAGGAATGAAGAGTTGATGAAGGTGGTTATAAAAGGAGCGAGGTCATGCGCCGCTTCCTTAATGATAGGTGCTGGGCAGGAGTCACCTTAGAGGGTTTTAGGTTGCGAATGATGTTTTCGACCTCGAGGATGGTGAGTGGGGTGAAGCTGAAAGGGGTGTGAGTAAACGAGGCCGTCGGCGTAGTGGAAGGTTTAGTGGGGGGGTTGGTGAGTAAGGTAGTTTGTTTGGCGTTAATTTTTGATTGCAGGGAGGTGATTTTGTTGAGGAGATCATTTTGGATGTTGTTGCACCATTGGCTGTCTTTAGTGCAGGTATCAGGAACGGGGGAGGGGGCTTCCAATTCTTTAAGGATTTTAAATAACTCGTTAGTGTTGGATTCTGCTTGTGTGATACGTTGGTTGTAAGTCTCCTTTTTGGCTTGTAAGATCGCTTCCTTGTAGTTGTGGGTAGCGATGATGAGGCGTTCTTTGTTAGGGTCACATGGGTGGCTCTTCCAGAGTGATTCAGCCTTGCGTTTTTCTTTGCATAAGACTCTTAACTGCGGGGTGAACAAGGAATTAAAATGGGCTTGTTGTTTAGCTTTCCGTAGTTTAAGCGGTTTGATTGAAGATGTCTACTAAGACTGTACTAAGACTGTAGGGTCGTTATGTTGGGACACACATTTGTTCAGGATAGGAAGGATGAGTGGGAGAAGTTTATCCCTGGTGATGTCTTTTTTGTTCCTTGTGGGAGTGGCTGGAGCTATCGTTGGAGTGGTGAGAGGGTTGGTCGCTGGTAGGTGGAAGATGATGATGTGGTGGTCGGACCAGGCACAAGCGTGGTTGGAACTTATGGTAGTGTTGCAATTGAGGTCAGTAATCCAATCGAGCGTTCTGCCTTTAATATGGGTAGGTTTGTCAATGCGCTGTTTGAGTCCTAAATTAGCTAATGTGGTAGCGACCTCAGAAGCCAAATGATCCTTAGTGTCGAGTAGGCCAAGGTTGAGGTCACCTAGAAGCAATACCTGAGAGTTGGGTTTAGTATTGACAGTCAGAATGGCTGTGAACTCATCTATGAAGGAGCCAAGTGGTCCTGGAGGTCTATAGATAAGGTGGAGGGTTGCAGTGTTAGTTGAAGATAAGGTGAGTTTCACGGAGAGGGATTCTGCAGAACTGAGCTATGTGTTGGGGATGATTCTAAGTGTGATGTTATTTCTATGTATGAATGCAACTCCACCTCCTTTGGATGTTGATTGTCGGTCAGCTCTAAGGATAGAGTAACCGTTGGGGATAGCGAGGGAGAGAAGTGGGCCAGAGGCTGCGTGTAACCAGGATTCGGTAATGGCCACAAAATCGAGGTTATGAGTGGTGATGAGGTGAGAGATGTCCAGTGCGTGGGCCGTAATAGATCTGGCGTTAATGAGGGCACCCTTGAGTTCTTTGGCAGAGATGGTGCTGTGGGATGGTGGTAACTTCTGTGTAGTAGTGGTGACGTGTGTGTGCTGAGTGCAGTGGGCACGAGGCAGTCTGGATCCAAGTCTAAGATTCCTGACTTGGAATGTGCAAGGTTGATTAGGTGTGGGTTTAGTGGCAAAGTGTTGGAGCCATAGGGCAGGGTCATTGAGGTATGGGTTACTAGGAGGCATTGCGAGATGGTGTAAAGTAGGGTGATGAAGGTCGGTCTTAACGGTGCTGGGAGTAGGTGGATAAAGGGATGTGGCAATGATGAACCCTACGATGATGGCCAGAGTAAGCTGGCTAGCAGCTGGCAGTGGCCGCATATCGTGAACCAAGTGCCCTAACCGTCTGTGCGGTAGTGTAAGAGTGCACTGGAGGGGACGTGGAGGAGTTCTGCGCTGGGCAGAGGTAGGATCAGCCAGGAAGTGGCAATCCAAGTGCAGCTTGCTAGGTAAGTACATGTGCAATTATGCAATCAATGACTCAAAAGGCAGTGGTTCAGCTAATCTGACTAGGTAAGTACATGTGCAAATATGCAATCAATGACTCAAAAGGCAGTGGTTCAGCTAATCTGACTAGGTAAGTACATGTGCAAATATGCAATCAAAGACTCAAAAGGCAGAAGTTCAGCTAATCTGACTGGGTAAGTACATGTGCAAATATGCAATCAATGACTCAAAAGGCAGTGGTTCAGCTAATCTGACTAGGTAAGTACATGTGCAAATATGCAATCAAAGACTCAAAAGGCAGAAGTTCAGCTAATCTGACTGGGTAAGTACATGTGCAAATATGCAATCAATGACTCAAAAGGCAGTGGTTCAGCTAATCTACATCAAAAAACAACAAAAGAAAGGTTTCTTTAGGAACCACCTTTCACAGTTATAAAAACAGAAATAAAAAAAAAATCTTATAGACTCCATCTACTTTACATTTCTCAGGAAAGTGCATAGACTTAATAAGGACTTTCCAACATTTCCATTTTCATTTTGTGTTATGCTAATGGAAATAATGTGGCAGCCCAGCAGCCCAAGTTATTGGCCCAAGCGAATCAAGGGCAGATAACGAGGGCTCCAAACCATGATCCCCCATTCCAGCTCCTGCAATGGGGGATGAAAGCCATTAGCACCCTGGATTCCCAAGGCGGGAATACGGGGTGCCAAAAAAAAGGACTTCTCTTCCTACACCGGGTCATCTCTGGCGTCCAGGTGTAGGAAGGAAAATTATTTTCCAAGATGGCCACCATGGAAAAGGAAGGTGGGGATCAGTACAGAGCCCCTTTTCCCGTTCCATGGCAGCCTCCAGAAGGCTAAGAGAGAACCCTATGACTATATTACCACGCGAACATGTCTTTGTCCCTTTCAAGCCTATCCCACTTTCAAAAAACTTTACCACATAGCCAGTCACAGCTCGACATGGTCACTTTAACACCATTTGTCATCCCTCGTGGTCATGGCCAGTAGCAGATTTTCCGGCTCATGACCTTATGCCATGACCCAGACAATCTTCCCACTGCCCACGGCCACTGTCTATACCTCTATCACCAAAGGTATATTACTATTTTTTGTACCTACATTATTACACTTGTCAAAAAATAAAACACGGCCACATTTGCAAAACCATGCTTTAAGATCCTTGCCAATGCTCCTCACACAAGTTTGCTGGAAATCTGCACATGTTTTATTTTTTCAAAAGTGTCAAAATGTATGTACAAACAATAGTCATATAACTTAGCCCCCACTTGAAAATATCCATTCAGACATTACACAAACATTCAAGGTTGGGTCTATAATCTTTCTGAAAACCTTTGTCTACATACGTCAAACAGCAACATAGGTATAAGCTATCATAAAATGTTTAGACCCCCACTCTAATTTAGCCCGCTCTTGACAAGATCCCACCACACTTTACACATACATGTATATCTAGATCTAAAATCTTTTTGCAAACTTTTGTGAATATTCTTCAAATGGCACCACGTTCATAAGCCTTTACAATATTTTGGGACCTCCCCTCTAGTTTTTTTTTCCCTCTTGACAAAACAGCTCCACACATTCCAGAACCATTCAGAATCAGGTCAATTCCAGAATGTCATGTAGTTTCATTGAGTGGCGCCAAGGTTATAAGCCATCCAAAAACTGCTTTTCACCAACCGAGTAATGCAGAAATAGGCATAGATGTCCCCGAATAACTGGAGTGTTTGCGAACATCACAGGACTGTTTACGGACTTCGGGGATGCACAACACCTGTTTTTTGGCTTCTTAAGGCCATAGACAATCCCATCCTCACCACCCCTCACCTCCTCAGAGATTGTTTGATAGGTTTGACAAGTGCAATGTTGTGTTTTTTTAATATGTTTTTACTGCGATGTTCGCGACACCTGCGGATGTCCGTGAATCCAACATGATGGGCGTTTCCAAAGCTCTGACACACTTCACACTTTTAACCATCCAATCAGTGGGCGTATCCATTATCCGCGGAAATCAGATTGCCCTCTTGGCCAATCTGAGGCAGATATCACAAATTTTTGTTTACCTACTTTTGGCCATTTTAAACAAAACTACTGGACGGATTTACATCAAATTTACAAAAGGATGCTTTTGGGACCAAGCCGCTGCTCCTGCTGCAGATTTTGTGAAAATCCGTCCAGCGGTTTGGGCCATAGACGTGAGCAAAAATGTTGGGACCTCCTTACATCTTTCCCCCCCCCTTGACAAAACCTCACCAGACTTTCTAGAACAAGTCTGACTGGACCATATACTTTTTTTGCAAAATTTGGTAGGATTTAAGCCTCCCAAAAAGTGTTCTTCCTATGGGTTGAGCAACATAACCATAACTAGAGGGCTGCTACCGCAGGCTGATTACATGTTTGGTGGTATTTCCTGATTTACAACTACTTCTACACAAAATGAAGGCGTAGATGAAGTCCAAAATAAAGCCTGCACTCCCATCGCCCATTTTGAAGTACCAGGAACGTTCACACCAAAATATGTGATGCATGATGAGCAAATAAACCAGCAGAAAGCCGCAGTAGGGCTCTGCCCAGTACCCATCAGAAGAGCAACACCTATTGAAGTACCAATACCCAGACTACCTTGGACAGTAAGGTATCCATTGAGAAAACCCTACCAACAAATGAGACGAAATGAAGATTGCCTAAGTACCGTCCCGGAAGAAACCAAAAAGGCCTTAATGGAAGACGAATGGTGACGTCACGAGAGCCGGACTGACTCGTAGATAGAACAAATGACTAACCAAGAATGACACAAAAAACGAAATGCCCTGAGAAGAGAGCTTGTGAGCTGAAAGTGATAGAAAGTTATCAAAGCGTAAGAGAGTTAAGCTGTAAGCAAAATGAATACAGTCGATCAGTTTACGGCTGTACACATGCTTGGAACAGCAAGAAAGCTAAGACAATAGTGCAGCTTGATATGCTAAGTAGAAGAATAGCGTGGCAAGCGTCATTATACATAATCTACCTCAAAATTAAGCACATTATTATAAGTGCGATTCCACTATGCACAAAAAGCAGAATCAACTCAGGTTACTAGAGGCCAAACAAGACAAGATTCATATTCTAGCAAAATGAGAAGAGACGGCTGAATCGAAACTCAGCAGATGCAACTCGTGCCAGGAGAGCCAAGGTCATACCAATAGAAGGAACGAACAGTAGGTACATCTAATTGAAACTTAAGAACTGAATATCCTGTCTTTGAAAGGACAAGATAAGGAAGCGTAGGCAGGGGGCAAGCCCAATAAGAATTAAATGCACAAATTGAGAGAAAATAGGCAAATTCACAGTGTCTGCATCACATGACCATACGAGTGAGGAGAAGCATGAGTTCACACCTATGCTTAGCATCCGCACAGGAAGAGATATCGGAACTTTCCCAGACAGAAGATGCAGTTTCGTGGCCAACCACAGTAACATAATTGATACATAGTTGTTGAAGTGATGATTGATTGTAACCTTAATTGGAGGAAGGCCGGGTAGCAGTTGTTGAAGTGATGATTGATTGTAACCTTAATTGGAGGAAGGCCAGGCAGCTGAGGGGGCCCCCTGCACCTGGCTGATCATTCTGCGTGCTGCTAAGTAAAGTGGAAATGTATGCATGGGTTGGTGCCAACCCAATCACAATGGACCAAATAATCTAGGATCCTATCGTTAGTAGAACCAATAGGACCTCATACTTTTAGTGACGTCTACAGTAGTAATTTTTGATGAAAGGGCTTAGACGCCCACCTGACAGTATTTACCCAATCCCCTCACTCTGTTACCATATATAGATAGAGTACCTATATTAAAGTAACTTTTCCTAGCCAATAGAATTGCATGTTAACTTTTAAGTGTAACAGGTCACTATGACGAGTTTTGAGTATAAATGTCACTGTTTGTATGAAGTTTGTTGGAGTTGAAGCGAGATGGACTATCGCATCACTGCTGATTGCCATGACTCCCCGTTTTTTGTACTTGTCATTAAACAGACTCCCTTTGTCAAACCATTGAGTTGTCCTTGTTGATTGGTGTTGGAGTAATACATCTGCACCCCCATACATCTCAAGGTGCATCTATCTCGTCTTAAAAGTACTTCGGAGCAAACCTCGGCTCTATGGGCCGGCCGGGGGGTCTCCTGAGTACAAAGGTTACAAAGGCAATAAGCATACAGTAACTTGAAGGATCCATATGACTGACTGATGCAAACCCTTGAGGTAATAGCCATTTTGGAGTCCCATAGGACTCCATTGGTAAATTCTATATTACTACAGTTCGACCGCATATAGTAATAACACATGCCATAATATTGCATCTGTTAATACTCGTATTCTGGCCCATAGACTTACCTCATCCAGTTGATGGTGGTTAAAGGGTTTTTCTGGTTATGGCTTTGGGTGCAGATCAGTAAATTTCCTATTGCCAAGAGTACCAATACATAGGAGTTTCGAAATATGCAGCTGAACTCTACAGGGTGGGAGACGAGCTCCCCTGAAATAGCCTGCCACCTCCTTTGAAATCTTTGGACATTCGCCACCAGTTCAGGAAACGGCTACAGACTTAACCTCCTCAGACCCTCCTCTGACATTTGATGGATGATTGTATGGGCCACAGGATGTGCTGGTACAAACGCTCACGTGTCGCCGAGGTCACTATTGGTGTTTATCTTCATTGTTGCACTTCTTACATGTTTTCGTGTACTTCACCTACTTTCTGGTGGCATTTCCCCAACCTCCCCAAACCCTTGCACTTCATTGTTCGTCAGTGTTTGTCCCAATGCGTTAAGGGTTCATTTCCTCTGTTTCCTTCCACAGCTGTTTTCCCCTCTTCCACTTGCGGTGCACAAACAAGTCACTTCTTCGCCCATTACGTAGCAACAATGTATACATTGTTATTGCTATTTATTAAGGTCAGCCTTTGTGGCATAGGTTATTTGCCTGAGCCAAGTATACATCATCTAGAAAGACATGTGAAAGTAACCAATGCAAAAAGTCTTTTTCTGCGTGCTTTGTGTGCTGGTCCCCTGCTACCTATGGCGCATTCCACTGTTGTGCCAGAACAGACTTGACTTCAGCGCCCCCAATAAAGTTCTGCTTTCGTTGTGCGTTCACCCTTGGTTTGACTAATCCCCATCACGAGAATGTTGCCCCACTGATCCGTGGCAGCACGTTAATTAGCTTTCCAGGGAGAGGCAGAGTTCAGGAAAACCAAATGGGAACGATTCCTTTGAAGTCTGACCGACATATTTAAAAACGTGTTACCTAAAAATGGGTGTAAGATAAATGGATGATGCCCTGTTAAAGACACCCTACCCACGCGTTCTGTGTTCCACTCCTGGTTTATTTCACCATGTGGGGATGTGAATATCTCCAGGGCTGATGTTCGGGTGGGTTGTGTGCACGCTCTCTCAGAGCAGAATCAGAAACACGTAGCTCATGGCAGATTGGATGTTTCAGCACCGGACAGCACCCAAGGCATTAGGTGATGTACCTTTGTGGCTTGATTGCAAAATATGCTAAAGGGTCCGAATTATTGATTCGACTCGATATGATTTTTCACCGATAGAACAAGTGTACAGCCGATGTTCCGAGTTTTGCAGGCACTTATAATAAAATGCTAAATTAGGGCCATGGAAAATTATACCTTGTACAGTACATCTACAGTACCATGACAACCAAGACATTTACAGACAGCCGGCAGGTCCCTAGCTGTATACATAAAAATCACAAGGGGAGGATGCTCATCATGTGTGTCTCATACACTTAGAGAAGAGAGTAGAGGGAAAAACAAGTTTAGCTAAATACACAGAGGAAAGTGCAAGTTTGATCATTTAGCACATGTCTGAGAATTATAATGTAACGCCACACAGATTTGAGGATAGTCATTTTTATCTGGTCTTTTTGATTACCATAGAAACCAGAGATTTCCTTCGACCATGCGGGTCACCTAAAATGTCCTAACCAGAGGAAGCAGGGATGTGGCATGCGCAAAGTGGCACTCGCGTGGGAGGAGGGTTGCAGCCACCATTTCTGCCTTATTGTCCAACATGAAAGAGCCAGAGCACGAAAGTGTCTCGGGAAGTGCACAGACCGGGGAGTGTTGCTCCCTGCCGGTTATATGCAATTATACCTAATGAAATAATAACTAATTCAAAATTACTAAATCATTTTTCGTTGTTTTTGGGGGGTTCGCCCAAAGCCCCCCATTTTTTAAATAATATGTTTACGCCACCCCAAAACCACTATTCACTCTCACAACCTCATTTTTAGTTTTTATCAAAATTAGCTATTTTGGAATGAGTTGTTTTTTTCATTAGTTATTTTTTCATTAGTTGTTTTATATTCGATATAAACACTGCATACACTCCCTGGCACTTTCTGTGGCCACTGACTTTCCTGGCCTTGCTTCCTAAGATAGTGTGTCCGTGGGAGTGGGCCAGTGGTCAAAGTGGGCGGGAGTGGTTGGGAGCTGGTGCTCCTCTACTTTTTTTTAATTAAGTTGTTCTGTTCCTATACTTTTATTTGAAAAAGAAACCGTTCCAGAATGTTTTTTTTTAAAGTGTAGGAAGACGTTGAAACTTGCACTGCAGTGCACTGCACTGAAAATTCCCTTAAACATCAGGTGCATTTGTTTAGGGGTTTATATGGAGCGTGGGAGGGGGCGTGGTGATGGGATTTGCGGGAGGTGGACAGTCCAGCAGTTCCCCTATTTCTCTTCGTACACGTTGACCACTGGAGTGGGCAGCATTTTGGGCAGCATTTTATGGGGAGGCAAGCATGGATTCTATGCGTCTCAGGCAATTATGGGCTCGCCCATACCGCCTGGTGTGACTCTCATCAAGGGGACAGTTTGGACGGCCATTCTTCCTAATTCGTCCAGTGTCATGCTACAAGATATGCAGCTGGGAAAGGCTCTCTGTGCTTGGCATGTAGCAGACAGTTAATAAGGACATAGGGCCTCATCACGACCCTGGCGCTAAGTGAAAAACGATGGCGGTAAATGGTTACCGCCATCTTTTTCCGCCAGGTCCGATCATGACATGTGACCGTTAACTACCATGCCATTAGCGGCATCGTAGTCAACGCTGCCGCTAACTGCGACAAGGGTGCGCGCCCGCGCCCGCCCACACCGTACTTAGGGCCATGGCGGAAAGTTACGCAAATCCCGACCCAAGCGGACATGCACCTAACGCCATCACCCAGCCCGTTAAGTACCTTACCACCATGGTGCTAACAACGCCATCGCGAACCAACCGTAAAGGGCCATGTTAAGTGAATGCAGCTGCCACAGGTGCACTGAAACAGCACAGGTGAAGGCAATACAGACTCAGGAAGTACAAAAAGAGCCCACCCCACCCCTTCCCACACCCAGACACACTCCACAATGATACCAATTCGAATGGCAATGTTGGGGCTGGAGGACCTGATAGCAATGCATGTGCTACAACAGCAACAACAACAACAACAACTACTACAACAGCAACAACACCAGGCAGCACAGAGGAGACGCAGGAGGAGAAGGAGGGCAAGGCAGGCCCAGCAAGCCCCACCTGCACAGCCAGTGCCACCACGCAGGCAGCCCCCAATCCCACGCATCAGAGCCAATCCATTCAACCTCACTGCTGAGCAGATCCACACCCTGTACCGTTTGGACCGGGACACCATCACCGCCATCGTAGACATGACACACAACGACATCGTCAGCATGATAGAAAGTCCAACCGCCATCCCCCCCCTACTGAAGGTAGTGGCTGTACTCCACTTCCTGGCCACAGGCAGCTACCAGCACACAGTGGGGCACCTGCATGGCATTTCACAACCATTATTCTCGCAAACACTCATCCAAGTGCTCGATGCCCTCCTCAAGCACACAGACAACCACATCTCATTACCACGGACTGCACAGGAGATAGCTAACACCAAAGTGGGTTTCCATGCACTAGCCGGCATACCCGGTTGCATTGGTGCCATCGACTGCACCCATGTGGAATTGGTGGTTCCACGTGCCGTGGAGGTACCGTACCGCAACCGGAAACAGTTCCACTCAATCAACGTGCAAATGGTCTGTGACTCCAACAAGATCATCACACATTGTTGTGCCCGATTCCCCGGATCAACCCATGATTCCATGGTCCTGAGGAACTCCACAATACCACGCTACATGGAGCAACATGCAGGCCCAAGATCCTGGCTACTCGGTGAGTCCAATGTAATGGAAGTGGGCAGGTGAATGACGTACCGATGCATACTCCACCTGGCAGAAAGGGGGGGGGGGAATGCATACTCCACCTGGCTGAAAGGGGGGGGGATGCATACTCCACCTGGCTGAAAGGGGGGGGGATGCATACTCCACCTGGATGAAAGGGGGGGGGATGCATACTCCACCTGTCTGTGAGTAACACGGAGATCGGAGACAGAGGATGGGCACTTACAATGCACACAACCCCTCTGCATACATTGGGTGATGGCATGCAAAACAGGCCATGGAAGCCATGAGCATATACAGGTAGCATTGTGTGAATAAATTAGGTCATGTAGATGTGAGCCAAATTAACAGTTGGAAGCAAGCCATGATGGAACATCATGTTCCTGATCAGACAACATGACTGACACATACATTCTCGCCTACATACAGGTGATGCTGGCTATCCCCTGAAGAGTTGGCTCCTTACACCAGTCCGGAACCCGCAGAACCAGCACGAGGAGGACTTCAACCGTGCACATACACGTACTCGTGTGGTCATAGAGCAGACATTCGGCCTATTGAAGGCACGGTTCCGAAGCCTCAGTAGGTCTGGTGGGGCACTCCTGTATGGCCATGAGAAGGTGGCAAAGATCGTCATGGCATGTGTAATGCTACACAATATGTGCGTCAGGCAGAATGTGCCCCTGCCCCCTGACGCAGAACTACAACCACCTGACGATGAGGATGAGGAGGGAGCAGATGGGGCGGCACCCCATGGAGGAGGCGATGCACAGGAGGGGCGTGCAATGCGCCAAACTATCATCGACCACTGCTTCTAGCACACATGGCTGGTGTGTGTCATATGGTGACTGCACTTGGGGCACTGTGTGGCACCGGGACATGCACACTGTGGACTGTACACCAATAAAGCACACATGCGCAAAGAAAAAATCAACACACTCTGGGTTTTTTTTCAAGGTAAAAGTGTATTCAAGACATGGAACGTCGTGACCCACCACCTCCCACCTCCCCCCTGCACACACCCCCCCCCCCCAAACTCCCCCCTTAACTCCCCAACACACCTCCCCGCCACCCCCCTGCACACCCCAACACACCCACTCCCCCCTCCACCCTCCCCCCCCCCCCTGGAATCCCAACAAAGGTGTGAGTTAGTCTGTGCAGCAGTGTCAGAAGTAGGATTCCTACACTGTCCGGCCACTATTGGCAGCCCCTCCACTGGCCCCCGGGGCACCCCTGCCTGTGCTGCGGAGGTTCCTCCCCGATCGGCGGATGGGGCTGCTCGGTGTCGAGCTGGCAACCGAGGAGGATCCTGCCTGCTCATTTGGACGCATGGCCCGTATTGTCTGCACAAGGTCAGTGATGGCGTGCCGCACAGCAGCTAGTTCCGCGCAGATGTCCTTTGTGGACGACTCTATAGCTGCCTTCACTGTCTCTGCACATTTCTCCATTGCTGCACTTGACCCCCCACATTCAGCAACATGTTCTTCGAGCAGCGAGGAAAGTTGCTGCTGCCGGGTGGCAATCGCCTCCAGAGAATGGTTGGTATTCTGGCCCATGGCTAATGGCAGTGGTATTCCCATTGGGCTGATCTGCCCCTGCAGCGGGGATGGAGTGGCTGGCCAATCGTCATCCTCTGGCTGACCCTGTGTGGCATCCGCATGCGGGCTGCTTAGGGACAGGTAGGGGGAATGAGGGTGGCCTGTGGGGCTTCTGACATCACTCTCCTCAAAGATCCCTGCTTCGCTGTCGGAGGAGGCAGCAATGGCAGCAGTTTCCCCAATTGTGCTGCTTGCAGCAGAGGCTGTGGCTTCTGTGGGCATGATTTGTGTGATGTCTGCTGCTGCTGCTGCTGCTGTACTGCCTGCTGGGGTGGCTGTCTGTGCCCTGTCCTGTTTCCCTTGCATGGATTTTGGCTGCTGTGGGGTTTTCCTCGGGAGGGCAGAGGTGGAGGGTTGTGGTGTTGGCACAGTTGGCCTGGCCCTCTTGGTGGGTGTGGAGGCAGTGGTGTCCTCTTCCTCAAGGTCGGAATTTGAGCCTGTGGTGGGACAGAGGAGGGAGAGTGTTATTGATGGGTCTGCGGACATTGGCCGGGCATTGTGGCGACTGGCATCTTATCAGTTAGTACATGTGGCACATTTCATGCAGGGGAAAAAAGTTGTCTCCCTTTTGTGTGGAAGTAGCATGGAGGTATGTGGGTGGCTGCAGTTAGGGTGTGCATGCTGCATGTGTACAGGGTGCAGATCGGATGTATCTGTGGGCAGTCTCCTGCTGATGTGTTGCATTTACACTATGGGCCAACATTGTACTTCACATGAATGGACTTAGGTGAGATTTGCATGCCTTGATTTGAGCCACCTACCTGCATCGCCCGATGTCGGGGCTCCTCTCTCCATTCCTCCTACTCCTTCAATGCTCTGCATTCCGATTGTGGAGGCACAGATTTCCTCCCATGGCTGCAATTTTATAGGGGACTCCGATCCTCCCCCAGTTGCCATTGCCAGGTTCATGTTAGCTGATAGTATGCTCCTGACTCTGAGCCGGAGATCGTCCCACCGCTTGCGGCACTGTTTGACATTGCGGGGTGTTGTTCCCACGGCACTGACCCGCTGAGCTACCAGTGCCCATATGGCCTTCTTCTTGGATATGGCCGGTCTTGTCAGTTGGTTGGAGAATACCACTGCAGCGTTCTCCTGGAGGGTCTCCGCTAGCATGGTAAGCTCCTCTCTGGAGAAGCGGTCTTGCCGCTGGCGGTCACAGGCTTTTTTCACCACTTTAGGCATCTTCCTGCAGGTAGAAGGTTGAAGCCGGTATTTGCGGGGTCTCAGGCTCGGATGTCCAGTGGTTTCGGAGGATGGCAATGGATTGTGTTTTTAAAGATGGCCGCCGTGCTCTTTCCCGTTTCGCCGCGGTGACGCTACTTCCGGTTCCGCTTATCTACGGTCAACGCTAATTGCGGTGACCGCTAACTACGGTCACCGCTATGTACGGCGGTGGCGGTGGTGCACCTTGCGCCGCATACGATGCCGGTAGGTGCCGTTTTGGGGGCACTACCGCCATGGCGCAGTTTACATTACCGCCATGGCGTAATGCTCGTGCGCGATGGGTCGTAATGTGGCGCCCTTTACGCCATCGTCCCACGGCGTTAACGTTCATTACGCCATGGCGGTAATGACGGCGGATTACCGCCAGGGTCGTAATGAGGCCCATAGATACAAAATGTGCACGGTCCACTGCTTGTTGCATCCCATGCATGTATTCTATAATAATAGCCTGGGGCCCCTCAGAGTAATGCTGACGTGGCATAAATAGCTTGTTCTGCTGAACCACCCAGAAGACACCACTAGTAGATGCTGTTGTGTATGAATGCCACTAAACATGCATAGGCGATGCATATGTTATAGCAACATCTCCATGTGCAACCCAATGTGAAAATATTACAGTCAAGGCTACTGTGCCAATTTAGAATATTTAGGTGGATGAGGGGGGTTGAAATATCACAAATAGCCCCGTAATAAATGGGGGCAGTGCCCAACTTGCCAGCACCCCTGAGAATAATTGCATATTGTTTAAATAACATTGCGATTTAACACCAAGGAAATGTGAGACTGGAATTCCTAAAACGTACATACAAGGACCCCTACAATACATTGGGCCTGATTCATGGAATTATTTGTGGGGAAAATCAGTGACTTGCCCGCCAAATCGTGCACAAGTCCCCGTTTGCCGATTCATGGAATCGAATGCACAGGACTTCTCCTGGATTTGCGTGGAGTTCGCGCAGGCTCCGAACGTCACTGCGAGCCATTGATCATCTTGTGCGAGACACCTCACAGAGCATGGGCGTGGCTTGCGCAGAGGGCTGGGAAGGGGGCGGAATACCAAAAATGGGGAAGTACTTGCAAAAAAGTGGGCTTTCTGAGGGACTCCCTGTAGACAGTCGCTCACACGCCCACAATTGCGCGGCACAATACCTATTCATGGATTTGATTGCACAACCTCTCGGCCAGGAAATGGCCATGCAAGTCCTTCATACTATCCGCCACCCGGAAAGCGTAAGTACACATGCGCATAGGAATGGCAGTGCCGAGGTGGGTTTGCATGTCGGATTTCTGGGTGCGTGTACACAACCTGGGTTCCGATACAACTTAGGGTTGCACATACGCAGTGCGGCAGGGCGCAGGAACTGTTTACAGCGTTCTCACACAGATTTATCAAAATGTCAACCGAGTTACGATTTTTCATATGCATGTTGTCGGGATGCCAGAAACAGTTACGGGGACCCTGCGCAGGGTCCCCAAGATTCGCGCCTGCTTGCGGGGGACCCCACGCACTGTTTGAAGGGTGCGTGTAGTCACGCCCAGGGGAGCATGCAAAGTTAGCTGTTCTGGCTGTTTGTTCTTTGCATGTGGGCGTGTCGGGGGTGTTCTGGGCGCGACTTGCGATTTCGGTTACTTTGCGCCGGAAAATTCCATGAATACGTGGGTCACCCATTTTTCATTCTGCGTGCTGGCACACACAGTGTCCTTATCGGCGCACGGCCCTTGTGGGATTTCTGTGCACAATTCTATAAATCGGGACCATTGCGTTTTCAGTGTGGACGTACTCTATGCACAGCCACCGACGCCAAGCTTTAGTTGCTGTTTTTAATAATTGTTTGAATTTGAATGGAGACTTTTTACGTTGCATTTGAAATTCATTTCAGGTCAAAGTATGCAAAGACTGTTACATCATTTTTCAGCAGATACCTACATGTGTAAACCCCTTATTGATTAGGCTTCTAAAGATGCATGCGTAGGTTTTTTGGAAAGTGTTCTGCACAAGTGCTCTTACTATGCAGACTGAAACGTAAACACAACTACAAAGTCACTGTCACTTCCCCAGTGATGTATATTATGGTGCAGGTCTTGTTGACGATACTTCGTTCCATAGGAAAAGGTGATTTTGCGAGGTGTTTAACTATGAATCACGATGACAAATCTGCATCCACCGTTTCTAAACAATTGTTTGGGGGTACTTGAAATATTCTTACCAAGTTCGGGGCAGACTGATAGAGTGGGAATTGAGGTTCCCAAAAGTGTGTTTTTGGCAGAAACGTGTATAGCAGATGTTCTGCACACATGCAGAGGGAAAGTCATGCAGTAAAACAGCCCCAAACCTGGAAGGTAAATCACAATTCGATTAATTCAGTGCCTTATACAGTGTTGGTGAATTTTGTTTCAGTGGTAGAAAAAAACAGCATTTAAGTGCACATGGCAGCGTTTATTTATTCCGAAAATCCCCACATACTAGAGGATAAGGAAGACATCTAAAATAAATAAATAAATAAATAAATAAATACATAAACGGGCCAAGAGGATTGCTCAGGGGCAATGCATTTGTCTTGGAAGCAAGATAAGACAGGTCCCTGGTATTAAGCGTGTTATAAAATATGAATTAATTAAGAAGCAGATACATGTATCAGTAATGTCAATTTCCTTTACACATTGAAATCAAATCATTCACTCGATATATTTTGTCAGCCCATGTAATTATTCACATTTCTTGACAGGATACACATTCTCATGGGATGGGATGGACTCCATTGTAACTTTTGTAGGTGAGTAACGAGTTCCTGTCTGTAGGTTTGTTGTAAACGGTGCTCATTATGCTCCCGTTGTTTATCTTTAAGGTCATATCCAAGAAATGTACTGCGACAGTGCTGTGGGCTTCAGAAAATCTGAGGAAAGGGTTTGGTATGTTGAGCCACTCCATAAAGGAGACAAGGTCTGTTTCGTTGGCTATGAAGATAAGTAATACGTCGTCAATGTACCTTGACCAGAGTTCTATTCTATTCCGCCAGGGATTATTGAGGTGATAGATTTTTTCTTCCTCAAAGTTTGCAACATAGAGGTTGGCAAGACTTGGGGCGAAGATGGCTCCCATCGCCGTTCCTGAAACTTGTTTGCAGTAGATGTTATTGTAGATAAACACCCTTAAAAACAAACATCAAGAGCCCTATAAGATTCTTCAATGCTCAGATGCAAAAGAGGAACTTACTGGAGAATATAATGTACACTCTCCAGTCTTTTAAGAAACAGACTTGCACCTGCCTGATGGAGAAAGTCTATAGAATTTCATCCGGACAGTGGCAGACACATAGATAGCCCAGAATGGCTTAATATGTGTGTTTTTGGCACGACAGAGTGCACCAACTTACAACTGTAAGTCCAGTAAAAGATATGTACCCATCCTAACCCACCCTAACAAAGAAACTGTGAGTTCCAGAGCACGTTCATAGTATTGGGAAACCCACAGTAGGAATACCCACAACAGTCCCTTGTGTTTTGCATACTCCATTGTAGCATCACAAAGCAAATAAATGTCTAGGAAGAAAGTGAAAATGTATCTCCTCTTCCACCAATCATAAACCACCATTTTGCAAATTAAATAGTGACGACAGTCTATTTAAATGTGGAATGCATGTCTCCTTATTCCAAGGTCTCCATGGTAAAATTTGCCAAATGCAGGTTATGCAAAATCAGGGCTCAGTCAATCAGGAAACAAAGTACACTGAGAGGTACATTTTCCTGCAAGTATAATTTAATCGCAACAATTGCCGATCTGCAAATGTGAACCCAGGCCACCTGCTGGGATTTTTGTCCCTTCAGGAAACAAAATCGTATTCTGGATAGTTATCATTTTGAAATGAGACAGTGGGGCTCATGCTCCTCCTGTTTCTACTCCTCATTTTCATGCAGCTTTATAACCGAGAGGGGGCCATGGATGGAATATCCATTCTCCACCTCTCTCATTGTCTCAGCCATACAAATGCAACAGCATGTATGCCAGCTTGACATTTTCATGGTTGCGTAAATGCTGTGGATTCCCATGGAATCCCTGTACTTTTTACACCAGAAATAAGCAGGGGGGTTCCACAGGAATCCATTGTAAATGCTGCCTGCCATGTGTAAATGCCGGGCAGCGTTTATATTTTTTGCATGTTGTAAAGAGGATCGTAACCCAAAACCCGAATGATAACAATAATCCGAAAGATCAAATAATCACTACACCTCTTTGCAAGGGAAAGCAAGGTTTATTACATTCAAACAGGTTTCAGAGAGTCCCGTATCACATGATGTGCACCCCTCCAACCTAGTCACATTCAAAGTAAACTTGCAAGGCCAACTCTGCTTTGATAAGACAATAGGCCTTGTCATTATACCAGATGCAACAGTGCACACAAGATGTGCCACGACCTTGTAGTAAATATATTGGCATCACCTCTGCACCTCCTATCCCATATCAAGGAACGTTCCAGACACGGCTTCCCCTTATTTCCTGCAAACTCCAGGTGCCCCGCAACGATGTGACTGAGGCACCCCTCTTGAGTCTAAATTTCAGGGTTCATTTGCTTTGCTTATGCGTCTACTTGTAATTCAAATGGGATGACTGTTCCTTGGGTGAGGGCAGTAGTGCCCTAAATCTTAGCCTGGCTTGTTGGTATCACAGAACCTTATATCCCATTGTCAAGGCCTTGAAACCTAGTATGGCATCACTCCTGCCGTGTTAACACGCTGACCTCGCTCCTACCACAATTCCTTTCTGATGCCATGTTCCACCTGTTTTAACTCTTTCCTCGCACCTCATTAAAAACATATCTTCTTGTACGACTACTAAACACATGGCCTATAGCACTGCCCTATCTATAATCTCTTTCCTCGCACCTCGCTAAAAACATATCTTCATGTATGACTACTAAACACAGGGCATATAACCTTGCCCTATCTATAACCTCTAAAACTGCAACATTAATATATTTGTTGCTCCTTCTGTGCGGCTATATGTGGGTATCTAATATATGTCAAAACTAACAACAAGTGATACATGAGCCTTTTGCAGCGCAGAACTCACTCTACTCGCACAATGTTATGTGCTAATAGGTTTTTTTTCAGCCTGAGCCTTTTTACCTGGCTGGAATGCTGTAAGTGCATCCCAACGATGTCAGAGTGCAAAAGGGAGGCATAAAGATGATTTCACCACCCATTGCTTGTTGCACTCCCGACGTGCAGATGATAAAAATTACATAGAGGGGATCCCAATTGCAAACATAAAAAGTCTCCTCTGTAATTTACGCAGATTAAAAAAATGAGCACAAATTTGGTTTAAGGACCTGGCTCATTTTGTAAGATTTGTTCTGAACGTTGGGGGCAATTTGGGGGCTTTGAGTTTGTTTTTAGAATGACGTATTGCATGAAGGAAACGCCTTCTGAATTCTCCATGACCCTAGATTACTGCTTTGCACTCTTATTAAAAAATCATCAGTGTTTACCCACAAAAAATACTTCAGCATCAATTGCTCAGTGTGTTTTGTATGTATTTTGGTAAGTATATTTTCAATCCGGTAGAAAGGCATACACTTAAATAACATTTTTACAAATAACAAATGCGTGTTCTAGGAGAATCCAGGTTTAGAACAATTTTACCTAACCCCAAAAGTTTGACTCCCAAAAGTTCGACTCCCAATTTCCTGCATATATATATATATATATGTGGGGGGTAAAGTATATAATAATATAATAAATGTATAGGGGTAAGGTGGGGGGGGAGCTGTAGGGGGTCTCCCCCACATATATATTTGCAGGAAATAAAAAAGAAAAAAAAGTCAAACTTTTGGGAAGTCGAACCTTTGGGTTCGGTAAAATCACTTAGATTCGAGAATCCACAATAAGGTGTACCGTAACACAGAGCTTTCATCACGGCAGTTTCTAGACAATATTGCATGCAGGCCAAACACCGCAATACGTCCCTCCCAACGTTACTCCTCTACTGCTATCCGGCACTGCACTGCTTCACGCAAACAGTTAAATCATTGAAGTTTAAATGCCGCCCCATTGACTTGTACTGAACACAAGAATATTTCAAACAGGAATTCATTTTCTACCGCATGTTTGTGTTTGTTGGGTCAATAAAGGACACTCTACCGGATGTTGCTGCCGCAAAAGCGTCCACAGCTCAAGGTAATCCATTTTGTCAACATTTCACGCTACATTTAAAGTGTGGAAAGAGCCAATGGCTCTCTTCAGCTGGTGAACACAGCGCTCAGAGGCCGTTCAAAAAGCTCCTGCGGAAGAATGGAAGATGGATGTAAAACATATGGAAAAGAGTTAGACGGTCGTGAAAAGGAATGCAGCCCCCAGCTACATTAAGTAAGGTTGGGTTACAAAGAGTTCCGTGCAGCTACTTCAAAGCGCTGTAAGGGAAGAACAGAGAAGTAGGTAGGCTTTGAGGCGAAGCAGCCATGTTGCCATATGATCTCAGTATCTGGTAAAAGTATAACAATAGCTGCCCTATGGTGCAAGTAATTTAATAGTACAACTTGGTACATGGTCAGAGTACCCGAGTATAGGATTGCAATATCGAGAAAATGCCCTGAATACTTGCGTATGCGTTGGCAGTAGCTGCTTAATGGTGTGAGTTCCTGTGCATAACTTCTGGCCAATAGTTGCACGCTAGATGGACAGCTCATGTGCAACGTGATGGTTTTCGGAATGGGATAATGCCATGTGACAAGTTTGAAACCCTGGTGGCACTAACTACATCCTTCTTCATCCTAAGGGCAATAAATAGAGTACAATCAGCGGGTAATAATAATGCACATTAATACAGTGCTTAGATGTGGTCCATCTAAATGATGCTCAATGATAAATTAGAAATATGTGAGGCAAGTACAATTCCAACACATTGAAATGACTTGCAGATGGTGTTTGTTATTGTCGGATAAAAAAGCTGGAGATTTGTCATCTTCCCCTTGTACTTGCCTCCTTGGTCGCCTAGCACTTGCCTGCCTTCACCCTTGGGAAAGCCCACTCCTGCACTTCTCCCTCTACCCGCTGGACCCCGCTAAGCTAATTTAGTGCCAATGGCGAGGTTTATTTCCAGGGCCATGGTGTGGTGTGAAAGTTGTCTGAGAGGGAGTCACAGAGAGCATGGTTGTGTGAGGGAGAGGAGGTGGTGCAAGAAGTGGCATTGAATTTGGAGATAATGTACATGATTTTGGGGCAGAGTTTTGTAGGGTTTTTGCTCCTGCCTCTGTCGATGTAGTGCTCAAAAGTGTTAAATGGGACAACTTCCTGCACTCCCCAGATGGAGATAAGCAGATTGATTGCTGCGCCTCCCACCCCCAACTGTGTCCCGGTCCCTGGCAAGCTTTGCCTGCCCTTAAAAACGGCTATTATTCAATGTCCAACCGACCATTGAATAAAAATTGATACAGTTACATTATCTATTTCTCATAGGATGTTGCAACTGCCCGAGGACGTATCACAAGGCTGGAGTCTTCCTTTTTGAAACCAGTCACACTCCAACATCCTTCTGATGCTAATTTGCCAGCCACATCTTGCCAACACAATCTGATCCAGTTTCATGGGCACTCATATGATCTGCGGCAAAACATCCAAATTACAAATACAATAAGAATACTGATCAGCTGCCTACTGCAGCCAAAAGCTGAACTTTACTGTATTCACTGGACCATTGCTTGATGATTCAGAGCCACGTCAGTCTTAAAATATTGACCTGATATAATGGAGAGCTGGGATTCAGAAAAAGATAATCTTGCCAGAAGAAGTTCAAGCGAGAACGAACTCTCCTCTGTGTTCAGCCCAAACGTGTGCCGCCTTTTGACTCTGAACTGTTTCAGTCAAAATGAATAAACAGTCAAAAGTAATGTTTATGACCTTCAACAGAGTTTAGTAACATGGTGCCATGGCATACTATATGCTCCATTAATACGGCTCACTCACTAAAGCTTGTAAGCAACAATAATAGCATAGTGAGTACCAGAATAATAGTACATTTCTAACAAGTTCCTATGAGATAGTCTTCACTAAAAAACACAGACATTTTTTTAAAAATACTGTGAAACCAAGACTTAAAGAAAATACAGGCAGGGTGTGTGAATATATATTGATTTCTAAGATAAATATTTGGAATTCTACTGCAGGCGAGAACATGAGGCACATTGTTTGGGAATGGGACTAGTGTGTCCCTGTAAATAGGATCTCTGCGAAGGATACCTAACCACAAGTGCTTTAACATAGTTTGTTTGTTGTAGAGGGCTCAACAGTGCCAATCAGGTATTCTTGGACCTACAGTTTTGGGCTGAATTTCAAAGGTAGAGTAAGTGGAAGGTTCAATCTAGATGTCTAAACATTGGTAAGCAGGGTGGGGAGAAGTGGACATATTGACTCTCTTTTCGAGACAGAAGACGGTCAGGTGCACAAAGTGGTCCCAAGTTTGATTGAGGTTGGACCTGGCTCAATAGTTTCAAACATGCTGAAATGTATTTTCTTGATTTTCGGATCAAATGCAATGCCTCTGGACTTAAGGGTGCTCAGGGTCTCCTCCAGAGAACCTCACAGACAGACTCCTCTCCTGCAACGTATCCCTTTAGCTGACGCACTACAGGCTTGCTGTCTGCCTCTGAGTGCCTAAGTGCCCAGGTCTCCACATTCTAAGCGCTGGAGAAGTTGCAAAGATCTCCCAACAGATGTCCCTTATGTGTTCCAGGGACATTAGGTGGGAGTATCTCTCTCGCTCTCTTCTCTGATCAAGTGTCTTCACTCCTATGGAACAGGACTTCGAACCGTCATCAAAAACAACAAGTAGCCAATAGAAGTATCTGTTCCCACTCTAAATATAGCGTTTTCCAAGCATGACGTGTGTCTTTTAAACGACCTTCCTCCTAGAGAAGAGTCCTCCCTCTTTTTCAACAATTCCCAGAGTGCATTGTTAGGGAGAATTCTCACCCAAGTGCTAAATTCCCCCACTTAGAGCCCTCCAGCTCTTTTGCTATATATTGGGGCTTTGAACATTTCATTTTCAATGTGTTTTCCTTTTGTGTTCTTTGGTTATGGAGTTTTAAAACAACTGCATGGGCATCATCTTTTTCTGTGTGTCACACAGCAACTTCAGTGCAGTGGCACAGGGATGTCTTTCAGACTTCCCAAGGTTTAAATACCTTCTCTGGGACTGACTACTGTCTCCCAAAGCATGTAAAGGTAAATTGACTTTAATAGTCACTTTAAATGTACTGTCCCAGCACACACTATCTTCCTATAGAGTGCTGGAGGGGTTGCCTTGCTTCCCCTGAGTCAAAACACTCATGTAACAGTCAGATGTTATCCTTTCCTACTTTAAATGGCTGGTGGCAGTGGTTTAGATCAAACTACTATGATTTTTCCCGACCGCTAACAACAGTAGCTAAAAATCGAGTCAGCCATGTTTTTCAATATGGCACCCAAGACCTATCTGTAAAAACAGACTCTGGTCGACTTTTTTCACCATTTCATTTAGGGAAGGTCCTTCTGGTGTTTGTCTCTGCTCGCCAAACCAGGTTTGGTCCCTTTGTTCATTGGCCTTTGGCGGGTTCAGTGCTGAAGCCCTCCTCTGGTGCCAGGGTGTCTGGGGTGAACAGGATGTGAGGGAGGTACCCGAAACTCCATGTGCTTAGTCTCCTAGGAGAACCGAATGCACTCTGGTGTGATTGGCCAGCTGGCTGACTGGCAAGGACAGACACCCTGCTGTGTGAGTGACAGCCAGGCTGGAATAAATGGGGGAAAACTGTTTAAAAGCAGGTCTCTGAGACTTGGAAATCAGAGTCAACCACTGGAACGAAAGAACCGAAGACGAACTAAAGGAAGAGGACTGCTGCAACTCATGGACAACCGGCGAAGCCCTGCTGCAGGTCCAAAATGCGTGAAACTCCATCGAAAGAGAAGCCCTTCAAGGTTAACTTCTTCCCTTGAGTTTGGTGGGAACAAGCAACTCGTAAGCCACCTGGACACCATCCCCATCTGGTCGAATTTTCATCAGAGTGCTGTTGAAAACCGGATAGCCAGAGGGAAGGAAACCAGCTCATAAACTTTAAGGCACTCACACCTTAAACAGATGTCTTGCTAAAGCTTTTGGCCTCCTCCCTGGGCAGTGCAGGAACCTCCCGACGTCCTCCTTCTTGTCCCTATGACTGAAGCTAACTTTTCACCTAGCCAAATTCTTCTAATCTCCTTGGCAAAGACTTAACCATTATCTACCTGTGCTATCCTATACAAAGACTCTGAACCAGTGACTTTGGCCCAGGCATATTGAGAATAATTGCTAGTTGTATTTAACTAAAACCCTTTGCCCTGCATATGAATGTATTTGGGCTGTCTATTCTTATAACCTTGTCTATTTACCCCTTTATTAAGTATTTGAAGTGCCATTTTGCTCTCACTCAGCGGAGCTAAACTTGTTCATTTACTTACCGGTTGTGTATTTGTGGTTTATTAGTCTGTGGTATTGAGCTGCTCTTGCTAGTGTAATAATAAATGTATATTCTTTTAACAAGAAACCTTGAGTACGTGTATATTTGAGTCACTGTATTTGTTGGTCCTTTGTGTATCTTGTTCTACTGCTCACTTAAACTCTTGAGATAAGTCTGGCTGCTCAGCCACTGCTACCACATAACTGTGTAGTGCGGGTTTGTACCAAAGGTGAAATTGTACTGACACTTGTAGTCTTAATTGCATGTAGTGTTCCCAAAGTGTACTGCATGTGATTCTGCCAACCATCCATTTCTCCCAGTGGAGCTGGTGTAGGCAGACCGTAGCATGCTGCAAAGAAACCTTCCTGTGCCAGAGCTTCCATGCTGCTTCAGCTCCAGCCATGTCTTGTCTCCATGAGAACACAAAGCTTAGCCTGCTATTATCTTGACTTGCCCAGATCACCCCCCCGATGAACTGGCTCCACGGTTTTGTTATACGCTCATCTCAGTCATTAGAAACATCCACCCACACATTCTGGCGATGTGTGAAACTGTCACTTGGGAATCAGAAAGGACTTCCTGTAATGGGCTAAGACAATTTGGCATCAGGTCAGAGGGGTGGATGTTTGCCCAATAACTGTTATACTCATTTTGAGAACTCGTGAGTTCAGGGCAAGCTTGTTACCTTTTATTCCTGTTAAGAACGTTTGGTGATAAGCTTGGTACTAAACACACCACACTATTCTGCTTTGACAGAATTGTGCTTTATATTTAGTTTTACCACGCACACAATTCTTTGTCAAAACCAGAGGCGAGCATTATGCTTCAGCATCTTTATTCTACTCTTCCCAGCAGATTTAAATCTTCATATTCCCTTTCATTTTTTTCTTTTTCAAACACAACAAAACCAAATTGAAACGTACACATCCCATGAACCCCAGAGTCTCCGGTAGTGCCTCTGGCTGCTTCCTCTCACTGGGTCCCACTTGTCACTTCCTGTCCAGGTCCTTTCCTCTTTTGTTGATGGCCTCCAACTGACACCCAGTAAATGAAAAGCAGAAACACTCTCCTGCAGCCCCCAAACTGAGAAGGACTCAAAACTGATCCAAACAAAAACTCCCTCGGGCCTGTGCTGTCCACTCAGTCAATGAACTTTGGACACTGATGCTCCTCAGCGCTCAGCATTCATCAATTACGGTACAAATGAGACAGTACTTACGTCCAAGGGTGGGATAATGATAGACTCTGGTGTCAGTCTAGAAAAATGGATACCTCTCATGATTGACGGCAAACGTATTTTGGTGGCCGAAGGCCAACCGTCTCATGTACGAAACAATAGAAATACAGGTTTCCGAGTTTACCAATGAACGGCCATTTTGATATAACAAGGATCGCCATTTTGTTTTCTTTCAATTGCTCATTGCTTTCTGATGACATTGCTTTGCAGCACATTTTCTGCTTACACTGCTCGACTGTTAACATTGTTGTCTGAACGTGAAAGGACAAGGCCGCAGGGCCGCGAGGCTAATAAGAGTTTGTTGAAACACAACGTAGGCAGCTCCGAGGAGGAATGCCCGGCTCCCTCCCGAATGTAGCCTTGAAGCAGAGCCGCAGGGCATTTAATCATTTCACAGCTGCCAGCCAGTCTCGTTATATGGTAGAATATGTTAGAATAAAACAGCTAAAGGCTTGAATTATGCTCTTCTTATGGCCCCCCTTTTCCGAGCCATGTAGAGCGTGTCGGCTCCCAGGACACGAATAGTACCTCATAGATAGCAAGGTCTGGAATGTGACTCTTCCCCCGTATGTAGCTTGCTTCCAAGAACAGAAGAAATGTGTTCTGTTCAACAAAGAAAAGATGTCTCTGCACTTGCAAAGTTGCATATTGTTACTAGAATAGACATTTGAAGGTGTCATATTCGTCGAAAGTGTCCATCGTCAAACCGAGTTCAAAGAAACCCAATAAACGGGGGTGTTAAACATGTCACAGCTGATTGTATGATATGCATTTTGTATATATGTAACTGATGTACGTAATTCGCTCTCTTGCGTCCCTCGAGGTCTAGAGATACACATTGCGAGGCGTGAGACCGAGTTGGCCAACTGAGACTATTGGCTTTGCAATAAACCCTAGCTTTGGGAATACAACCTCGTGTCTGGCGTATCTATCGTGTGTGGTGACCTGCCTTCTTCCCATAGACGTGAGGGACCCCTAGGGGCCCCTTTCACTGAGGCTTTAATAGAACCAAGACTCCCTGCGCTATAGCAGGGGTAATCTTTATTCTATGTCAAGAACGGAGGACAGAATTATGTTTGTTTAGAGCTATGCTGACTGCCTGCACTTCCCCCTTACTCCTTCCCTGCACTTTTCCCCTCACCCTCTCTCCTGCACTTTCTCGTAGCACTTGCACGATCTTAATGTCACAAGGCCTAGTAAGGTCATTGTCTTGTCATCCCTCTTTCTCCCCGCCTTGTCTTTTGGCGCCTAGAAACACTTATCATATCTTCCACGTTCGCTGCTACACTTGCTATCAGCTTAAAATAGAAAAACTTAAAAGTGCCATCTCTTGACAAAACCGCCACCCTCAAGATATCTTGACTGTCCCTGGTACTAAAAGCCTTGGAAGCTATGCCGCCCCTAACTGAATGTGCCCCAAAATGTGTCATATCTATACCTGCCAGGTTCATGATTTCCCATACCCATCTGGTTATGGTTGCTGCCGCTACCACCTTAAACGGTTTCCTGTGCATAATGAGTAGCTGAGTAATGCCTGCCTGAATTACCTCACTCGCTCTAGCTTCGTACTCCTTGATACAATTCGACAGGCACCATTGCAGCTGTATAATAGAAAATAGAATAATATAATAGAAAAGGACATCCCATCTGGACAGAAAGTTTTTATGTCAACTTCGAGAGCCTTCTTAGCCAGCTTCCCTGACAGCTGCTGATCCGATATGTCCCTGTTCGGCAGCCAACCCAGAAATAGCCACAACACTGCAGTGACCTCCCACAGCTGTGTGTATTCAGGCATGGGGCGTGCAAATCTTCACATCTCACAGCAGTCTCACTATTGCAGGGTGCTCCCCCACTGTGGCCCCATCCACCAGCTTGTGACCTGCTGAAACTGCCCACTTGTACACTCCTACCACCCTAAACACCTTGCCCCCCTCCGCAAGAGAGGCCACAAAACATAGAACCTGCACTAAATGGGCTGAAATGGGAGGAATACTGTGCTGGCTGCACCATAGGCAGCATCTCCACCACCCTGTGTCGTAGCTCCTGCGGGTAGAGAGGGCCCAAGACTGCTTGAATGAAGAAATTAAAGCACAATGCTAGTCTCTGGGCCTAATTCTAAGTATGGTGGTACAGTAACAACGGCGCCAGTAGTGCTACCAGTGCCGTTGCTACTGTACCGCCATACTGGCGGGCTGACAGGCTCCCGCGAGCACAGCAAGTCAGATGCACCGGCACCGTTTACAACGGTGCATCTGACGTCACCATTCCCATTTGAGCCCTATGGCGCTCAAATGGGAATGGGGATGTACCAGGCCCGGCCCCCGCGAAAGGGAAATTACCGGATGCAAGTTTGGACGTAGCCTTGATGGTAGAACCGACAAGGTTACCTCCAACCTCGTAATGAGGCCCTCTGTGTCTATAATAGAATGCGCTATAGCATGTGCAATATTTATTGTTAGGGTGGTTGGTAGGTTTGTGAGAACATTGGAAATACTAAAACGTTTTAACATGAGTTATGAATAGAAATAATGCCCATTCTCTGCCAGGAGCTTTGGACCTTAGCAGAGTTTCCCCTGGACACTATCCATTAGTATAGATAATATCAGAGGTACATAGGTTTAATGTATCTATCCCTCTAAACAGACTATTAAAGGACGATAACATGATAAATTGAGTTGGCACACTTGTCATACAAGATCAGGACCCCAAAAGACTGCACCAACAGCGTGTTAGCATTGCTCGCCTCTAGTGCCAGTGCTTGAACATCGGGCAGTGTTCCCCAAAATGCTCTGGGGCTTCATTGTTTCTTCCACCCTCTTGCCCCAGAAAGCTCAGTCCTCTGCCCAACACCCTCCTGATTGGGTACCGGTATCACACATGACTAGGACCCTGCAATCCTCCCGGCAACACCAAGATCCCACGACTCTAATCTTCCGCACTAGCTACCGCCACCTGAACATTGGGCAAATGTGCTTGCCATAACAGTCTGGGAACTTGTGGATTCTCCTGGCTGCCTTCAGCTGATTGCTTTAGGTGTCTCCCAAAATTCTCAATGCCCTGCACAACAGGATCCTAATGGAGCATCAGCATCACAATTGACATTGGCCATACCCGCCATTTAAAAATTACCTCCAGGGTGTTAGGCCAGAGTAAGTGTAGTTAGCAAAGGATCATAATACCTAACATTGGAGTAGAAAAGTAAACTAGAGCAACAACTCTCATACTAAACACGCAATTTCTCTTACAATCATTGATGGGAGTGGGCGAGAGCAGTTATGATATGATAGGTTATTTATAACGGGCTTAATATGAAGAGATTTCTAAGCGCGGACTTGGCGATCAAACCTGTGTTGCTCCGTGTCGTGTTACTTCCAAGGTGAGCACGTTGCCGCTGAGAGCAGTGCTCCTCTCCTTTTTTAATTATGTTTTACTAACAGTTCCAGGATGCTTTCGTTTTAAAATAAAAGTGTAGGAAGAAGTTGAAACGTGCATTTTCAGTGGACTACACTCATTGTTCCCTTAGACTGCAGGCGCATGTGTTTGGGGGTTTGTATTGTGCGTGGGAGGGGCGTGGTGATGGGGTTTGTGGGTAGTGTTGCAGGCCAGTAGGGAACATAGTTCCACTACTTCTTTTCGTACACTTCTTACAATGCCCCGCAGAGAAGGCACAGTAACGAATAATCCTTTCGCTTGTGCCTTGCCTTAACGCCTGCACCAGGCCCGAAAAAGCCTAGGAGAAGGCAGGTTCAACGGAAATGGAGATATATTCATCAGAAAATCTGGGATGCTTTCACGTGCCGACCGCTTTACCAGCAGAGCAGCTACAAATTAATTGCCGACCAAACAGAACAACCCACACAAAACAGCGCAAATACTATTTGCCAATCACGCAAGGCACCACTTGTTTTCTTTTTCCAGCTTGCATTTGCGTGAAAAATACTTTTATTTGAATTGCCACAATTTCCACATAATTAAAGTGCTTTCATAAGAAAACAATCGAAAAGTTGTGCAACTAATCCTTTTACACGTGGGCAGCAAGATAAAATGAGCCATGTCACCCGTTCAAAGGCCGACCGGTATTTTCATCGCTGCTTTTACATCATTCTGCATTTGAAACGTTATAAGACACGTGGGACGTATAATTTACCCACACATGAAGCAGAAACTAAATGCTGAGTGGAGGTTGCGACTTTAGCAACCAAAAAATAACACAGACCTGTGATGATGTGCAGCCTGACTTTGCATACAAAGGAATATTAGATGGTATTAATCAATATTTTGGCTGCATAGTGTATATGAATTATTAATTCCGTGTATTATGAAAGTCAAAAATAGGACCAAAGAAAATAATACCTTATACTCAATACCATGACAATCAGGACATTACACGCAGCGGCAAGGAGAAAATCAGATATTCCGATTTGTAGCTTACAAAAAAAAAGAAAAAAAATGTACCTTAAATAGGAAAGGTAAAGGGTTTGAGCATTAATCCTTTGAGGATGCAACCAATTGAAAAATATGCTTTTTCTGCAAGCACTCCCCCCACCCAGCGACACAGGAGAAAAGGGAAGGGGGCAGGGAGGTGAGATTGGAGGGAGTGAAGGAGTACGCGTTTGAAAGTAAGGGGGAGGTGCGGAAACGTTGGGGACTGCGTTCACCGGTAGACTGCAGTCGCATTCCTGCGGCCAGGTGACATTTATGTTAGCGTATCAGACACTTCCGTTTAAATCTTTAAACAGAGATATGCATGGTCAATTCATATTAGCATTTACTCACTAGAGGCAGTGAGGGAGGCCGCTGAGACTGTAGTACCAAGCCGTGTAGAAGACCCATACATTGTGGATGGATGCCAGGAGTATTTGCAGAACTTCCCTGAATCTTGGCGTTTTTGTTCAGTATAACATTGCAATACCTCTAATGACTTCATACATGCGTGACCCGGTGCCGGTAAGTGCCAGCATGCAGTGGTTGGATCTGAGCTGTTCACCTCTCCCTGGTGAGATCAATGTGTCCTGGAAGCCGGGCAGCATTACTAGGGTGAATGATATGGTCCTCACGATGAGGACTCCAATGAACACAAGAGAGAGAACATTGCATCTTCCGTCAGCCTTATCTCAGTACTTTCTCTGAGAGAGAAAAATTGTATTGTCCTCACAATGTTTTTCTTGTAATTTTTTTTCATTGAAACTCCACCCCATATCACAGTGTGGTTATTGTATAGAACCGATTTACACCTCGCTATTACATTAATAATCATGGAAGGTGTTCAACCGCATAGGCTCTACACTTCCAAAACAAGGCACAAACACAAGGTGATGCAAACGCACTTACATCTCTCAAATACACCCTGCAAATATGCCCCATCCCGTAACGGAATGCGCTTGCACCCCATTTACCACCCAACTTTACACCTTCAAATTGCACCTGCTCCAGAGCAACAGCTAAAATGAAGACAGAAGCAGCGAGGTAGCACAGGAGAGAGCTAGTCAGTCCTGTGGCTGGTCCAGGGACACTTTCGAAGGCTCAGCATGCACAGAACCTCAAGCAGGTACCAGGACAGATTGTTCCCACGAGTCATGGTGTTGAAGCACCAACGAGGGCCTTCTGGCGATGAGGAGAGGCGAGCCAGGACTTGGCTGAGGCATCTCTGGTCAATTGTAACAGCCCCTCTCAGGCCTTCAGTGGACTGCACCACTACGTAGGGGTCTTGGCTTCAACAATTATCTGTCAAATGGCTGCAGGAGTCCTAATTCTATCTAGGATTGGGACTGGAGAAGCTCCCAGGTCCACCAATGGTCAGGATCTGACCATTCAAATTGGCTGGGGCTGTGCAACCATGGACAGACTCTGGCCACACAACTACCCAGCAACAGACACACTTTGGCTAAAATGTGCACTGGGTCCAGACAGACACACAACCATTTTGGCCACAAATGCAGTCCACAAGTTTGCCTGGAAAAGCACGGGCTTTGCCTGGGAGACGGCTTTCCATATATGGCAATTCCAGACCTGAGAGGGCAGGAAGAAGGCGATGGCACAAAACAGCCAAAGGACAGGCGAAAACCTTATGCCACAGCCATTTTAGAGCATTTGATCCTCTAAATGGCATCATGCTGTAAAATGCAAAATTGCACGAGACAAAAGTAAAAAGGAACACAGTAGCACATCTTTCCTTACAGACCCTGTGTCATGGCTCCCCATCACTTAGATGCATGTACCCCCACTTGCCTGCCTTTGAAAATAGATTTGGAAGTCACAGTGGACATTAGTGTTTTCTGTCAGTGTGGCCATGACATCACACTACACTAAACTGCGGGCACCGTTTAGCCTCTTGCATGTCCTTTACTATCTATCTCGCTTAAGGCAGATAATATTAGGATAATATTAGGAATGGTATTAATGTGTTCTGTTTCCTTTCTTCCATGTGGTTCTGCAGACATGTTGCAGGGTTTCCGAGCGGCTACATCTCCCACCTACGTCCCCACCTCCTCTCCGCTGTGTCATCATCAGGATGTTGGTTTGGTAGAAGCGGTAGAGTTGATAGGGCTGTGAGCAAATATCTACCTAGATGCTGATGGTTGGACAATGGAGAGATGCTGCTTGCTGACAGTGGATCAGGCCTCACAATCAGAGAGTGGGTTTGTATTTGTGAGGTAAGCGATAGCATGTTACAAATCACATCCACATAGGCATGACATGTGATTGTTTCTTCAGCACAGTGCATGCAGGCACACGTCAGAGTTACTGTTGGACGTGGCAGAAGGTCTGCTAACATCACATCTCTTGAATGGACACATGGCTGTCATGTTACTAGGTGCAATGGGTAACACAGTGGTTGATGTATTATCTTCCTATTATGCACATGACCATTGTACTTCATGGCATTTTATGTGCTTATTGACATTGAATTTGTTGTTGGCGTGCTAACCCCATTCCAGATCACCATGATCCTGGTTGTCCATCAAGCCATATGTGCGTGTTGGCGATGCACCGGTGGGTTTGCAAAATATGCACACCATGGTGCACTGATACCTTCACCATGGTGATCTGTGCCATTAAATGCTTCTGGACATTGCTGCATATCGCAAAACCAAGAGAAAGATTAGGGCATGCATCTGTGAACACCATAGTTGTATTCGTGATGACATCTTTTCTCCACCTTTACTACGCCACTTCTATGAGAAAAATTACGCAAAAGAGCAGTGGCATCACAGTACATCGCCCCCCCCCCACTTGCAAGCCCTGCTGAAGGGTCCCTGCCACCTACTCGGAGAAGTGCAGGCTGCACCAAAGATGTCTGGTCTGGCCTGGGCCACCAAGCATGTGTAATGGCTATTATGATACAGGAACGTTTTACAACATTCACATGATGTATGTGTCCATAACGTATATGATCGTTGAACTAAAATATTACTCGGTTTTGTTGACCTGACTTTCAAAGTACACAAATCACATGATAAACCTTCTGAAAAGTACATGATTTGGGACTGATGCAACATCCTGGTAAATGTAGTCAAAGTAAGAACCTAAAGTAGCCGCGTTACTGCATTCAAGGAAAAATAGGTAAAAGATAACAGTAAAAGTATTAAACCATCCACAAGATGGGTGAAAGAAAAAGGCATAATGTTGTATTCCGGGAAACATGATGAAAGTACCAAGGCACCCAAATGACACTGCGAGAAAAGTAGTGTTTTAGCTCCTGATAGCCAAACATTAGTACAGATTTGTAACAACCAGAGAGTTGGGAAGATGTGTGGTTAAGTGTTTAAATCACACATTTTGACCAATCCCTGGCTTCACTATTTAACTTAGTTTGGTGAACTTTGGCAAATCATTATTCCGCACTGTGCCTCATTTGAGAGAGCTATATGGAGAGGCTCTAAAGTTGAATCATTTTCACAGTGTGCACGATTAAGAAAGCTCAATCATAGATAGGCTGTAGTGCGGATCCAAATATAATCATCAGTGAGTATTCATATCAGGGCAAAAAAATGTCACTTGCCAATAGCTATTGGCTATTGAAGATTGACTCTTGGTGGGTAAGAAAATGGGGTCGGTTGTATGTACGTGGATAAATGAGAGGACGACTCTTTTTTTTTATGCCTGGCTAGTATCTTGCAACCTGGAATATCTACCTTGTTCATATATTTCACATCACAAAGTTATTGTTCTTTTGGCTGAATTGTGGCATCTTCTTGTAATTTAATTTCCTGTGTTGCCCTTGAGTATAAAAGATTGATGATTTCATACTTGTGTGATGTCACTTCCACTTGTACAAATATATGTAAATTAGGGATGCCCATGTCTTTTGTCGCACATGGCTAACAAACAGTTACTGTTATTTACAAGGAAAGCAGAATGCTACATTTCTATTTGTACAAACATGCTTTGAAGGGTCAAATGCAGTCATCTCTGCATACAAGGAGACAATGCGATCTTTATATCCTCCTCAGTGTGTGAACAGCGGATTATATGCTACAGGCAGGGTGAACCCTACCAGGAAAAATCAATGGCACCTCATAACTCGTATGTGTCTCAATTGCCCCTGAAAAGGGTTGCTTTTTTCTCTCCCTAGATTTTCATTTCCTTTTTTAGTTTGGGCTATTTGGTGATGCTTGCGCCACCTATAAGTCATAACTATTTCATTAGAGTACAGATAGGGAGAAATGTATAGGAGAAGGGGCAAAACGTTGTTGGTGTTGTTTGGTCATTTGTCCACCCATTGACTGGCCATCATAATCCCTGTGGCCATTCCCACCCAGTTGCTGCCCTCCCTGCCCAAAACACCTAATGGGAACTCATTCAGCTGTCTTTAATCAAGCCGTACCATCAAACTTTGCATTCAAAGTGCCTGCCAGGGTTTTTTCAAAGCAGTTTCTCAGAGTGAATGACTTAATTGGAGATGTAAATCTGCTACTAGTGTAATAAAAGCTCTTAACCAGGTCTGCCTTCAGCCAATCGATTTCTAAGCACTACGTGTACCCTTCACTGAAGTCCTGTTAAAACAAGCATTGGCAACGGCAACAGTTTTGGCTTTTGTATAAGTATTAGGCATTTGCCAAGCACTGCTATTAGATGCCCAGGTATCTGCATCATGTTGCACCTGCTTTCGTCAATGGGCATTTAATAACACTATGGCAGTGCCTGGCAAGCACTTTTCCCATGCCTTTACAGACGCTCAAACCGTTGGCTTTGCCAATGCTTGTTTTAAGCAGCCATGCCTTCAAGATTTCAGCTATATGTGACTACAGACGTGCATTACAAATGTCCACATTTCCATTCGCCTAATGACGGACTTCTTTAGGGTCTGAACTTCAGCATTATCTCTTTCAGCGCAAATCATGTCTCATGCCATAGAATGACCACGTTCTGTGAAAAAAACGTGTTTTTCTCATATGTGTATTCTATTCATTTAGGTGAGATTGAGGGTTTTGCAGCTTTAAAGCAAGTTTTTCCCTCTGCCGAGCAGTGGATTCATTTTGACCTGGTTTGCTATTTTGACATTTTCTGAGGCAAGCACAGGTATTTTTGGCAGCCTGCTCATTATGCTCTGCAAAAGTGTTTTTTTTTTGTTGCTTTTAAGTTGCAAATCTATATATTGCATTCATGAGCATTAATAGGAGCCCACACAGCCTCAGTCTCAAAAAGGGCTGTGTGTGGTACTTTCATAATGAGGCAGGGTATGGAATTTTATATGGCATTTCAAAAATGCACATTCTGATTGTAATCAGTGTGTGCAGCGTTGGAACTGTTTATTTTTGGTGTGACGGATTACTAAACATTTCCAGTATCTTCTCAATATATTTTTTACATTAGTAAAACGTATATTATATGATATTTAAATGACACATCACAGGACTATCTCTTGAAATGATGATGAACGAACTAATCACAGTTTCTAAAAGAACTGACGAACTGAACATTGAACCAAAGCATTGAAATCGCGGCTGTAATGCCCTCAGCCCCTGCAAGCCATATTAAGACTTGTGAAGGATTTCCATACAAAAACTAACAGGCAAGTGGGAGAAGGCTGCACGCAGCTTTCTTGGACCGAGAAAAGGCTCCCGTGTAGCAGCAGCCTCGCTTTCATGCGCCGCCCGGTGCATATGCTCTACCCGAGGTGAGTGCGACAATATCCTTGCAGATCGGCTCAGCAGTAGCCTCTAAAAGACATTCAGATCATTTTTCATTGACTGTTTCGCTTTAAACATACCAAGTACGACCAGCGAACGAAATGTTACATGAACAGCTATTTACTATCCCCTCCTACTCACGAACATCACTTACTCAGCTTATATATAGCTCTGCCAGTGACCCACATCAGGCGCCCCCCTACCCCCCCCCCGCCCCCATCACTGGCCTCTCTACAACGCTAGTGCAGAAGACAATATAAATTGGACCATGGAAAAAAAAATGACACTGCCATATCTGAAGCAATTCTGTTTAAATTTGAGCAATCACTAATCTTCCTAATGAAAAGCCATAGGAGGGGCCTCAATGAGGCAATTGAGTGGAATTAAATAGGGCCATATTTTAAAGATAACAAACTCGGTGGGTTTAGTATACATTCTGTGAGGATTTCATTGTACTTGTCACGTTGTTGATTAAGAAAAAGTCTTGAACTTATATATAGGATGATGCAAATCCTGGGTACACATGTGAAACATCAAATGAAGATACGTATGTAACTAATGTACATTGAGTCCCCTATTTTTGTACTTGTTGAAATAATTTTTCTATCATTGTACTTTTGTAATTGATTAGAACAATATGTTCAAGTATAATCCTTTTTTATTGGGAATGGCCTGCGATTTTGAATAATTTTCTAAAAAAACATATACGTTCATTATGCTGTGTGATCGTGGATGTCTGTCTTCATCAAAGAGGGTTCCTGAAATGTTTATTTAAAGCCACCACCTGTTTTTATTGCCCCTCCATACTTCTAATTTGTATTATTAATATTGTTACCTGGAGGCCTGGGTAGTATACTTTTACATTCCTCTGCATAGATCAGATCACACAACATCACATTTGTTGTTGTATACATTAGTGAAAACATTGGACATACATTATTATGTAACTCGTGCACGTGATGAAATCACACATTATATTCGTGAACAGAGCGACTCGCTATTTCCGGGTTCTTGTCCCCTTCGGCATTAATTTGCAGATAATCCTGCGGGATATACCATCGTTCCATTTGTTGAATCTCTGACAATTGTAAGGTTTGTCCACAAATTCTTTGGGCGTTAAGAAATGGCAGAAACACTATGTATAGTAAAAATGCATTGTTCTGATTTAGACCGTTTTTCAGTTGTATCTTTTAGGTACTGAGGTACTGGTTAGTCACGTAGTTGAATCCATGAGGTTTGTCAATAAATTGTTAGTAACCTGAGATTTATCTACATTTACAAAGAGATGTTCACATGTGATTTGTGGCCTGATTTCCAAAAAAGGTTTCTAATGGGACTTTTCCATGTTAAAAATATTTTGTAAATCAGGCCATAAGATTTTTTCTTGCAGTAACTTTCACAGACGCCTATGTCGTTTTATTGTTTCTATTGTTTTTACAGGCGAGAGCTTAATCATTACAAGGTAGAGATCACTCCGGGAGTGTTTTTGGACCACACACAAATTGGGGGGTCTATGAGCGATCTGGCTATATGCTAGGGATAGTAGGCACTTCATGTAGCTCGGAACGGGCGATACACATGTGCCATTGACCATGCATATGGACAATGGGCAGAAGCAACTAAGAGGCGGTTTGGAGAGCCAGAGCATGCCTGAAGTGCATGTCCCGGCAAAAGGGACCAATAGCCATTAGCAATGTCCATAGTAAGTGCCCCCAACATGTGTCTTGTGGCTTGGTGAATGGCTGGAAGCCCCACCTTGGAAAACGTGACCACTGGCAATTGAGAATGGCTGTAAGTCATGTCTTTTGCCCACAATGGTTAGTTTACAGGACTCATGGATACAGCCTCAGGCCATGTACAGAGGCCACTTTGGCATTGAAGGAAGCACGCAGGGAACAGATGTGGCAGAGCAGTTCTCCTCCTCCATGAGAGCTTGTGTGGCCTCCAGCAGAGACTAACAGTAGTACATGCCTACAATCCTATGTCCCATTACTGTGAGACGTGTCTCTTGATAATACCAGCATGGAATCCCTGTGCATGAATGCCTTGGGGTTTGGGGGATCTGAGGATGTGCAGAGCATTCATGCATCTCAGCCTTGGATTCAGTGAGATTTGAAGAAGCTCAGACCCCTCACACACGGAAACCCTGGGTTCTTGAATATGATCTAAAACATGAGCACAAGAGCAGTGGAGGAGCCAGGCGGTGGAAGGTGGGTGATTGCCCCCTCTGGCTCCACCCTGGTGCCTGGTGCATGCACACTGTCATCTCTGGTGCTGCTGTGATGCTGGCTAGCAGAGCGACACTCGAGAGGATAGCTTAGGGGAAATGTGCTCGCCTTGGAAGCAAGACGACATGGAGAAACACAGGTTCGATCCCCGGGTCTTCTGGGTATTAAACGTGTTATAAATGACCTATCATGTCATATCAGCACAAGCTCAGCACATGTGATAGTGCTACTGGGCAGCAGCCCTTTCCTTAGGCCACTTTCCAATTGCTTCCAGTTCCGTTGAAGGACCCGGGCCCACTAAACAGAGCAGAAACTCTGGGAAACAGGGGAGCCAGGTGTTGTGGAGCCCATGACATGTGCATCTCGAGGAGGACTCAGCACACCGCTCCACCAGGTGCAAGGCACAACGCCTGCTCTGAGACCAAAGGAGTTACTGTGGTCCCATCCTGATGCTTTCTCTGAAATGAGATGAGCCTGTTTGCTGCAGGTGCTACCTGATCATAATGCTTGCGAGCCTCGCAGAGTTCCTTCATTTTTGCCTTCTCTGTGAAATAATATGCATCACTTCTGGTAAGAACGCATAGATCTCAATGGGGTAAGAAAGAAAATGGAAGGAGATCCTGATATAAATGTGAAGTTTGTCTAGTGTCACACTGATCCCATAAGACAAAGCAAGTGGTGCACCTTTAGGTGTTGTGGCAAGAGTTGGGTCTTAAAGTAAAATGTGTTTTATGGGCAGTTTTAATGGCATTTGTACACCGTTTTCAGAGTCCATGTCTTAATCCTCTGAGTCCCACTACAGAAATACAAGGGTTAAACCATACCAACAGGGTGAATTTGGTGCACCATGGCATACCGTTATGTCAACGGTAAGTGAAGCTTTTAACCAAAATAGAAAATTGTAAATTGGACCTCTGCATTAGAAACCTAGCAAGCCTTGATATGTATCAAAGTAAAGAAGGAGAAAGTTATACCGCGTTGTCCTAACCAGCGGTGTTACTAGGTCTGGATAGGATCTGGGGCTAAGCTAATGTCGGGACTGTCGGGACTCAGGCTAGCTAGTCTTTTGATTGTAGCTCCTGAGCTTCTATCCGGCGCTACAACCAAAAGACCTGGGACAATAGCCCCCTCAGCCCCACCCCTAGCAGCGCCTCTGGTCCTAACTTGTATTATTGCCATACTTTAATGAATGGGTCGTTTTATAAAATGTTATCTAGGTCATCCAAATCCATGTATGATGTGACAAGGTGGGCTGGGTGCAACGCATGCCAGTCATGTTTCAAGTATTGTGAAGACTGGGAGAATTACTTCCAGTGCTGAGTCTGCGATGATGTTAGGGGGAATTGTATTCTGTGCCGAATCCATCCCCACCCCAGTTGCCTTGCCTGCCAGGGAATTTTGATGATCCTGACCATTTCACAAAACAGACGGTATCATCCAGGCTAGATTCTAGAGTTTGAAACTGTTTAATGTTAGGTTGCTGGCTGCACTGCCCTGGGGATGTGGAAGTGCTGATGCATTGCCTGCAGCCGCAGCCTGAGGTTCATGCTGAATGAAAATCGCACTATGGTGCGATAACGAGAAATGACACACTGCCACTCTCTCTCTGCAGTTTCGATTTCCCTGTCCCGCCCAACCCAGGTCAGACTATCTGGAGCCATGACCGACGCAGCTAGGTATATTTGCTACAAATGTAGCTAATCTGCACAGCGCATGCCCAGCCCAGAAACAAGTGGCCTGTCACGCACACACAATTTAATTTAGTCAGCAAGCATGCCTGCCAGCCTGGCTGGCCATGTGCTGCACATGTGTGTTGTTGTGACAGGGTGCCCCTCATGCACTGCCAACATTGCCCCCTCCCATTCTCTAAGGAGTCCCAACATCTGATACAAGAGTTGGTGGTCCTTGCCCAGATACCATTGTGGGATATATTTACCCACTCAACAGTACTCCCATACATAACCCAGCTGCACTTCAGCAGAAACAGCAAAATGACTGTGCTGGCTCCTTTGAGCGCCACTTCCTCACACCAAAACTGCGTTTTGCAACTGCAAAAAGATGGCTGCACCAACTTGCAAAGCACATATTGGGCAGGTTGGAGCAAGGGGGCACACTGAGAAAGCCTGCCAGTATGTTGCTTACATGTACAAAATAAGGGTAGTGAAAAAGCAGTGTGTTGCTGCAAGCCCAAAGTTCCCATTGAAAAAGGGAAATATTTACATTTAAAAATGATGCCGCTCTGATGCTCTGTCCTTCTGAACCCTCATCACACTACTTGTATTAATGAGTCACTGCCATTCCCATTCACATTCACATTTTGCTCCAGCAGACAAGAGCAGTATCCCTGAATGACAGGCTGTTGTTCAGTTCTGAAGCAATTAAAAGAAGCTTTACTTCAGCTGCATGGGAAATGCTTTACTTTTGGGCTTCAAAATATCAAAGATCAATGCGTCATAGAGGCCCTGGCTCTCTGGGCCTATGTCAATTTCAATACATCTGTGTTTAAACAAATTGCTGCATGCAAGAAACTAACTATGGCTACAAAACAATGTGAGAATTGAGAGGGAAGAGAAAAACCGGATTTGCAAGGAAAATGCCGGCAGTTACCACGTGTTTAAATGTACTTTTGCAACTAAGAAAAATACTTGTTTAAAAGTGTATGTTGGATAAGGCCCTGCCATTATCTAGCAATGTGAAAGGATTTGTGCTGTGAAACATATATGGGAGATCTTATTCAACAGGCGTTATTCTGATTGATAAAAAAAATTAAATAAAATAAGGAATTCAATTGTATTGGCTAAATGGGGGAAGTCAGCCCCAAACAGGTTTCTGCTTGGGGGGTGCCAGCAACAGAATACCCCCACAGTAGATGCTAGGACACACAAGTGTTAATTGCTGCCTTGCCAGACTTTTGTCTGGGCAGAGGCCTCTTACAATGGAAGTTCTGGGACACAACCTGTGAAGTGGAAGCAGCCATAAAACCTCCAATCAAACTGGGAAACCCCCATCCCCACACTGGGCTGAATTGACAGTTGGTGGTAGCTGAAGAAAGAAAAACGGTCCAGTGAAGGACAAAGGCCAGCCCATTTGTTTCAAAAGACTATTTATTAAGAAACTTTGAAGACGGTAATTTTTGCCACAGAAATTCACAGGCATGTAAAAAGTTAACAGTTTTAATGTAATTTTTGGGGTTTTATTTTAAGATGTAGCCTTCACTGCCACATTGGGAACAGAAATGGCAGAGAATTGGGGATTCCAAGGAAAGTGGACATAATGCCAATGTGAAATACAATACTGACATGCCTGATGATGATTCATGCACATGTATAAAGTTATAGAATTTTAATCTGAATATTTCACGCTAAAAAGGACTAAAAATGATTAGAAGGGCGAAACAATGTCCCACAAACTGGAGAGTTGGACTGGCATGTTCTGCATAAAATATGTAACCTGCGTATGTAATTTGCTAAGATGCCCCAACTGTACAAATGTGCCATTTATGTCAAAACTGGATTTTAGCTAAAGTAACTGTGGGAGGTTCTGGACATTGTAAAACTCACATCATAAATGTGACATCAGGCTCTTGAAACCCAACCAGCTCATAGGAAGGCGGTAAATATCACCCCTGACCAATCCAGTTGTTTAGGGGCTTGCCTAGCTAAGCCTGCCCTACCATATAATTCTATGATGTTCCCATGCTTTATAAAAAGGGTGGCTGACAGAACTCTAGACACACTCTTTCCTGAATTTCCTGCACCTGCGTTCCTGATCTTCTACATTCATCCTGCCAGATTCCATATCCCACTGCAAAGCCAAAGCATAGCTGATTCTAGATTCCACTGCAAGGCCAAAGCATTGCTGATCCTATTCCCAGCAAAGCCTCAATCAAGAAATCAAACTAAAAATCCCAATAACCAAAGGGAAAAGCTGTGCTAAATAAGGGTAGTGAGACCAGCCTGGCATTTTGCCCACTAAATGCATGCCCGCTGCAACCCTGCCATCCAGCTGTCCTTGTTATCCAGTGACCAGACAGGCACAGATGTTGTTCTGCAAGGAGAGTCTGCCGCTACCTGGTGACTCGAGCCCTGGAGTCCAGAACCTGGTTGACTGTGCCTAATCCCAAATTTTAGAGCGGACTGTGAGTATCCCCCTCCACATAACACATAGCCTATCCCATCTTGGATTTTGTCTTTGTTCCACTCTCTAAGCAACCCTATTCATACCCTGATAAATTGCCTAGACTGTTCTAATTCTCTGTAAACCTTGTTCTTGTGTTTTTCTAGTGTTAGCACAATCCTTTCATTCACCTCATCTTGTAAATCCTTTGTCATATTTGGAATAAATAATTCATTTTAATTCCCACATAGATCTGAACACGGCGGGAAAAGGTTTATGTCGAGAATCAATCTTTGAACGTACCGTGGCTTTCTTTATCAATATAGTCGAAATAATTTAGTTTAAGTAAAACTTGCCTTTCATTTTTAAAACCGATTTTCTCTTTTAACTGCGCTATGTTCCTAAAAACAAACCTCATTCTACCTTCCAAATCTCTCTCAATTCACCAGTTATAGCCCTTCCTTTCACTTCTAGATTGTCCCTGTGCTGTCCATCTATTACCCTGCATTCCCATTCAGAGCTTTTCACCCATTTTCTGAAGAAAACGAATTGACATTTAAAGCTGAAAAAAGTTCAAATGCAACTTTTCCACATGTGAATTTGGCTGTACTGTGTTTTCAATTTCAAACTGCTTTGTGAACTATATGCTTTTGTGATGCTTTGCCTGATGGTTGCTAGTGATATAACATCCCTGATAATGTGATAACACATATGCATAGCATTATTTAAACAAACATATGATTAATTATTAATGATGATTAATTATGTTTAATTATTTATCAAAATCTGAGTGTCATTTTAGGCCTTTGCAAAGGGTTCTGCTTCTTTCTATCCACTGATTGTTTTTGGGTTGAGGGAACATTGCAGGGGGAAACCTTAACTAGGTTGCAATCTAGCCTAATTCAAAAAATGCTCCTATTCAATTGTGCTTTGGATATGTTCTTGAAGAAGGTTAACCAACCGTAGTTCAGTAATTTTTATTGTAATTATCACCCCATTGGTGATTGCTGCCCAATATTAAAATTTGTGTGATTTTTGTGAATTTTAAATAAATATTGTATTTTCTCCAACCGGCCTGGTTCATGGTCCATTGTGACTGGGGTATTTGTTAAAGGGGGTGTGAGACGGGTCGGGTACCGGCTCAATTTGAATTCATTGAAATTCTAGAAAAAGAATTCCTATTGAGCGTCACATCCCAGGCTGTGGGCCAAGTGTCCTGGTCCAGTGGGTGATGGCCGATTGGAATCCTTAACACCATAATCCATTTTATTAATTTAATTCCACCCTCCTTCTCTGGTTCCATTGTGCCCCTGAGATGTCTGCACCAGAGGGAAAGAGGACACCAGAATCTCTCTGTAGAAAAGTTAAGTTTAAAGAAAAAAAAATGTTTTATGCCTGCCTGCTGTGTTTACACTTCAAGGCTTCCAAGTGTACTGTGTGCTTGTTGGTGTGTGTGTCAGTGAGTGAGACTGTGTGTGACACCTGTATGTTTGCACGTGTTGTGGGGTATTCAAATGCAAGTACTGTTTTCAACCTTCCCCTAGGCCCTGTGCTTTGGCAAGCAATTTTGTTTGAAGTGGGCCTGAAATGCAGATCTTCTGTATTTCTTTTAAAGGCGCCTCCTACCCCATGCCCTCCAGGCAGTAGACCTGCACCTGCAATTCTTATCAGCAAACCTTTACTCACTGGTCTGTGACTCTTTGTGATGGTGAAACAGTACACACCCGAGGAACATAACCCACTCATTTAAAATATGCAAGAAAGCACATACTGAGATTCCTTATGTAAACCACACACATGTGCATTCAACCTGCCGATAGTGTTTGGTGAGTCATTTTCAGCTGGGTTATTCTGGGTCATTGTGGACCATTATGTTCCCTTCCTATACAGCAGTGGCAGAGCAAGGTTTTGATTCTGGGGGCTCCACCCCCGGTCGGTCATAGAGGGGTCTGGTCACTACGATTTCCTTACTTTTTGCGGGTATAACTAGGAACTGTTCGTAGGTAGGCATACTTTTTTGTGCATTATATCTGTTGCAGCAATTATTTGTCTAATTATAAAAGAGCAATTTTTCTCAAATAGAGAAACAGCGCGGCAAACGTTTCTCAACTTGAGAAAAAAAAAGCATATAGGTAGGTAAATCCTACTCTTTACAAGCTCATTGACTGTCTAATAAGTTTTATGCTACTGCTTTCACACCAATTTGTTCAGTAAAGCCTTCTTTTGTGGCTACAAAATTACTCCCGACAGTAAAACAAAAACACATTTGTGCTTTGCTATCCACTTGTGTAGAAGGCATCTATATCCAAACAAAGCATGTCTTGTTTCAGTCCCCATATTGGGAATTATTTACCTGTTTATTTGTGTATTGCATCTTCATTTAATAATTTCCATAGGGAGTAAAAGTTTTGGAATTGTGTCGATTAAGGACATTTGCTAGTTTTACAGTGAGTAAAATATATGGACAAAATATTTAAGAAATGTAAATGAGGTTTTATTTTGGATTATTTTAATAAAAAGGATGTCTTTATAATGTAAGTATTTTAATTGGCTGCTTGGTTGAACTGCAAAGATTTTAACAAAGACATGCATTTGGTGCAATGTAAACATAGTTTCCCTAAAATTAACACAATTTTTGTTTAAAGTGCAGTTAAAATGATCCTCCCGCAGAGGAAGTGTCTTAAAAAATATTTCTGGGAAATTGCATTAATGTTTCTTGAAGGTAGAGAAGCGTTGTCTGTTGTTTCCCAGTCTGCATCCGAAGTCAAAATGGTTGGTATGTGGTCAAAATCAGTAGTTATTGACCACATTCCAAACACACTGATTGGCTGAAATTTGGTGATGATTTCCATGTGTTAGTACAGGATCCTAACATTATCCTAAAAAGGGACTTTAGATGCTGGGCTAATGGGGGATAGCCACTCTTGCCCCCATTTGGCTGCAGGAATCTTCCACTACCTCCTCTACCGCATACTCTTCTCAACAATCTTTATTATTTGAAAAAGATAGTAAGCCAATCTTAATTTTCTTAAATCTGTTATCAATGTGTTATAATTTAAACATGTATACATTTCAGAATACATTAATAAAATCACTTAAGAATTCATAATCATATATATGATACAAATTCAAAGAATCAAAATTGCATTTGAAAATTTATAAAAACCAATAATTAATAACAATTCATTAACCAGTTTTCTAATCCAGATTTTGGGTCACAGACAGCCAAACCCTAGGAAGTGCTAAATGCATACTGTTACTCTTAGTATTCATGGGAATCCCCAGAAGGATATATATTTAAAAGACTCTAAATCATGAATGCATTACCCCAGATAACGGATTTACATTGGACATAATTTACAACACTCCGTTTATACGTTTTTGGCAGATTGTAATGTCTTGGTATTCTTACATATACAACAACATCTTTTCTCCAAAGGTAGTTTTAGTGCAGGCCATTTTACAGACAATAATGGAAGACGATTGATGTGAAGCAGATTATTGGAAGGGCATAGCACCAGATAAGGTGGAGTATGAGCATATGATTTTAACATTGCCAGAAGGGAGAAGTTACGACACCAGTCCCATTGCTGTAGCTTTTGTTCAAAAGTGTTCTTTAAATCATAATAACCCACTTCTCAATCTGGACTCCAGTCAATAGTTGTAAATAGTTCTATAAATGAGCTCTCATACTTCGCATTCCCCTTGGATTTCATCTCCGCTCCCAGTGAATACAGCAATATGCATTTAGGGTTAGTCATGGCCTTAACGTATAACAGTGATCCCCAACGTGTAGCACAAAAGCAACATGTTGCTCTCCTGACCCTGAAATGTTGCATGCCAGTTGCTCTGGTCCATGGTCTGGGGTCAAGAAACAAGAACTGTAGGGATGAGACATCAATGGCAGTGTACCCTAATCCAGGATTATTTGGGAAAGCTAGCCGATCAGCCTGCTCTGGCTGACAGCCATGACATATTATGAGTTGTAGAAGCATTAGCTGTGGAGACATCAGTAGAGTGGGTGAGTGCTGGGGAAGGCCAGTTGGATGCAAGGGAGGTGGCTGCTAAAATTAATCTCTTCCGATGAGATGGGCCCTAGTGATTGAAGAGAGACCTGAAGCCCAGCAACTATGTCATCCATGTGAATACTATGGTACTGCTGCTGTATTTCGAAGTAAAAATGACTCTTCACTGTACCCACACTTATTGGCACAGTCGCAGTCTTCAGCACTCTTCAATTTTTGGGAGCTCCAGTGAACTATGAGATGTACCACTGGCTGGATCAGGTACAATCTGTGTAGAAAATGTTGCAGCCAAAGGAGAATTTCCCTGCTACACATGGGTGGAGAGTAAAGGGGCTAATGGTCAAAGCCTGACAAATGAATAGTAGGAAAATAAGTGATTTTAATGCCCAACTGTCAAAAAAATTCCAATAAGCTTCTTTTGGAAGCAAAATCACGCAGAGAAACAGAGGTTAAAATCCCAGATCCATGCTTAGAAACCGAACTCAGGTACGGTATGAGGTACGTTATAAAAAAAACAAATTAAATTAAATTAATTCTTTGCAGCCATGTCAAATCAAAGATAGAGAGACATTCCAACCCATATAAAATGGCGGAACTGAAACACTGCTTGCATAAGTGCATGGCACTGTCGAAGGTAAAACCTCCAGTTCACCCAGTACATTTGGTTATAAGTACCGTTTACGGCCACATCTACATCCAAATAGCTGTAAGAGTTGACATATTCAACATTGCCTCCCATTATTTTCCCACCAGAACACAGGATGGCATAGGTTTTATTCATTTTTATAGTCTGTTGAGTTAGGTGTAGTTCCACAGATGTCTTCCTGATCTTGCTAGGCCAGAGAGAGCTGGGCAAAGACCACAAGATCATCGCTATATGCTAAACATACAAGATGGTGGTATTTTATCTTTGGTGGACAGCCCCAGCCCTGCACAGATACTTTGACAGGTCAGTCAAGTACAAGTTGAAGAGCAGGGGGGCTAAAACACAGCCCTGCTTGACCCGTCTTGTTATGGGGATATGGTTCATCAAAGCCCCCCACATCCAACTTGACCTGGATGTAATGAATTCCCAATTTTACCTATTATATCAATCTTATCCATCTGCAACATACTTTTATAAGTAGAATTCTTACACTGTGGTAAGTTTGCTGCTTTTCATAAACTGAGTTGGCTTCTAGATGTTCATGCCATTGGGTCTCATTTACAGGATTAAGGGTCTTATTATTTTTGTTTCCTTTTGCTTCCCCCAAAAGATTCCCTATACTTCTGATATTTCTGGAGTTCAAGACCGCCATCGTTCTCTGCCATCCGGCGCTTCTGTGGGATGACCGCCACCACCGAACTCAGTTTCTCATCAAATTCTCTTCTTTCTATCTCTTATAGTATTGTTAAACGTAATTGTTCTTTTATCCTCACATACAATGTGAGCAGTCCTTTGGACCACAACATGTCTAGTGAGCTGCAGAAACCAGTTCTCAATATCATCAGGGTCTAAGGATTTATTTTAGACGAGTTCCGAATTGACAATGCACTGGCTAGTTCTCCCCACATTTTAGGCTGACCAAACAGTGCACTTTCCCGCATGGTTGTCTTCTATTGCACACATTTTTCACAGGGAATTTCTCAATCTATCAAGACAGAATGAAATGGTAATGGTAGCATGATCACTAAACACATTTGGTTCCACAACCATACTTTAAAATATAAGTAAAAGAAGAGAATTGACAAAGAAATAATCCAAACTGGCCTTCTTCTTTCGAGAGAACCAGACATAATTACCCAAGCAATTGGCCTACATGCTTAAACCACAATCCTCCAAGTACCTCAACCAGTTCCATCCTTGTGCATTGGGGGATTCTACCTCATAGAGCTTTTACTTTTTACACAGTCATGCTTCACAATTTCTTTAGTTCATACACAATGGGTGTTAAGATCACCCCCAATATAACAAAATAACTATTCGCCCCCTTAACTCATCCCGCTAGAAGTTTGGTTAGGACCAATAAAGGCCTCCATTGAGGTAGCTGCCAAAGGGTCATATATTTTAATGACCAACAACCGTCCTGCGGCCTCCGGGCATACCCACTGAACCTCTACTGCTAGTATATATACTTGCGGTTTAAAATTTTAACGCTTTGCGCTGTAAAGGAGTGTTTTAATCCCATCATCAGACCCCCGTAGGGTCTTCCCTTATCACCCTTTCTAGCCAGCATTTAGAAGGTAAAGTAAGCATCAATGTACAGTTTAGACATCAGCCAAGTTTCTTGCAACGTGAATATTTGATTACGCAGAAACAATTCCAATGACTCCCTAGAACCAAGGCGATTCCCAAACCTTTGAGTATTCCAGGACATCATAGTAAAACCTCAATGTGCATTAACCTGAAAGGATGAGTAATGGTTCAACCAGCCACTTCAAAACCCAATGAATGCCTTCAAGTTTTACAGTCTCCTCCCCCTGAATCCATGTGTTGCTATGTAATGACTGCCATATATAACATTGGTGTTTGGCTCATTCATTAGCAATTTAGGGTCAGGTTTCTCAACATCAACATCTAATTCCACATGCTGTAATTGCAAATCAACAAAACAGTTGAATGATTGTTACAATGGACCTGCGTGACATTAGGGTAAATGCACTCTAAAGGCTCTACAAATTCAAAATCATCTATTACCAGACCTCACAGCTGCAGAATTTGAATTAGTACCTTCAGCAAGGCTGATCAATTAATCCACTTATATCTAATTTTCTGGTTTAGGTGTTTCACAGTGAATTTGTTACTTTCCACCCTATTACAAATTGTGCTGGGGGGTGTGGCGAGCAGGCAAGGGATGAAGATGTGAACCCTCAAGTGCTCCTACGGTTGCCCATAATTATCCTGTGAAACATCCTGAACTGGAAGCAGAGATGGGGAAGAAAAGGCAGTCCGCTTGAGCAGAATGCCAGGGGAATCGTGGGGGAGAGCGACAGAAGCAGGAATTGCCCTGCGACTTGGCAATCGGTGGGGAAATATTTTGGCAGTGTGGCGTGAACGGGTCCCTCCAAGATGGCCACTGCCAACAAGAGAACCGAGAGGAGGAGCAGGCGCAACAGGTCATCGGCCTTGGGGAAGAGCAGTGACCGGTGCCCACATGACAAACTCTGGGTGAAACAAGGTCCAACCCACCGTGGAATTCGGGACAGGCAGTAAAGAGCAGCCTGACCTGTGAGCAAAGAGCAGCCTGCCCATGCCATTGCAGACTATCAATGGCCACACTACCGCTGTGGACAAGAGTAATTTTCAGAGCTGTGTGCCCAAGGAGAAGGCAGCGAAAGAGCAGGATCTGCCGACAGTGAACCAGCGTATGACCAAGCGGCGCTCTGGAACTTACATATTAGCCACAGGGAGGACTAAGCGAGAGAGAGATGCTGGGCGCCAGTATCACCCATAGGGGCAATAACAGTGAAAGCCAACCGAGGAGGGCGCAAGGAGGAGAGGTGCGCCATAATAATCATCTCTTCCACCAGAGCGAGATAAGGAGTGCAGCTATAAATTAGATTCACCCAGAGGGTGAGGACCACCAGGCTGGGAGCACAGAGGTGACTACTGGGAGCCCTGCTGGAAAGCACTGAGGGGAGGAGATAGGCCTGAGGGTGCAGGAAGCTTAGGCAAAATGGCCGAAAATGTTGGGGTCCCCGACCACCTGTCTGGCCTACCTTCCAACATATAGTTCAAGCAAACCGCTGCATTTCACAGTCTGAAAAGAGAAAGAAAATCAAGGCATGAACAGCACAGAAAAAAATGAGGTCCAGGTCAACAGCACTTAGGGCAAATGGAGGAGAAGCATAATTAATTTGCTCAACACTGGTTCCAGGGAACTTATGCCCTAGAGAGACAACACAGAAAAGAATAATCAGAGCAGGAGAAGGTGTCCACCTCCCACAAGTCAGCACATGGTGCACGACACATCAGAGTGGACAGAGCCAACTAAGCACCTCATTGAGAGGAGGTACAGGAGGACGCGCCTGTGAAGACAACAAGCTGCCCAATTCAGATTGGAGAATGCATTCATGGATTGGAGAGGGGCACAAGGCCAACGCTACAGCGGGGAACGCACATGTGATAAGGCCCTGGGCAAAAATGCAAAGGTGGGTGCAGGCCCTACTACAGACAGCCTGGTCAACAGAACATAACAGGATGGGTGTGAGGTCATCTGGGTGATAGCCCAAGACCCAACATCATGAGGTTATATAAAGAAAGGATCCCTAAGTGGACATATAGCAGCCACAACAATATACAGCATTGCACAGGGGAGGTGGGTGCCTTACAAGCTCAAATAGGCAATGATAGGCTAGATGACAGAGCCGGCACTACCGAAAATTCCTACAATTGGGAGTTGGACTGCAACATTAAGTACTGGAGCACCTTGCACCCCCCTGTTCTGTGGCCTAAAGCAGGGAGCTACTGAAGCAGGGGCAAATGAGGGGGAATTCACTGTAACATTTGGAACAGCGTGACTAGAGCCGCCCGCACAGACATAGTGAACTGGATGGTCTCCAGCTGGCCCATTTGACTGGGGATCTCCAGACCGCCCTTTAAGATGAGTAGCAGTACCCTCGAGTTAGATGGGGATGCAGATTCATACTCATGCATAAAATAACTATGACAACTCAATAGTTTGGCAAAGGGAGTCCGTTTAATGACAAGTACAAAAAATGAGGAATACAATGAACATCAGCAACCACTTGATCGTCCTTCTCACTTTAACTCCACTTAATGTCAGAAAAAACACAGTATTTATAATAAAAACTCATCATCATTGACGTGCAATCTTAAAAACCTGACCCGCAATGTGATTGGTTATAGGAAGGTAACTTTAACATAGGTACTATAACTGTATGTGGTAACAGGGAGAGGGGATTGGACAATCAGTGTCAGGGGAGCAACTAAGCCCTCCCTTCAAAAAGGCCACTATGAACGTCACTTAAAGTATAACAGCCCATTGGTTCTACTCACTGTAGGACCCTAGATGACACGGTACACTATGATTGGGATGGCATCAACCCCACTCATACTTTTCCACTCACATCTAGCAGCATGCAGAACAACCAGCCAGGTGCAGAGAGTTTGTCTGCACCCCAGATTCCCTCCAATTTAGTTGCAATCAATCATCACCTCAGTCGTCATGTGTCAATTACTGCCTTGTAGTTTGGACTCGAGTCTGCTTCTCAGTCTGAGTAAATTTAAGGAGTATGGGTATGGCAGGGATCCATGCGTAGGTGTGAAAGTCTCATCCCTTCCTGCCTGCCTTGTCACGTGATTTGGACACCGTGAAATCAACCTCTTCTTCATGTATTTTCATGTATTTGATTTAATTCTGCCAGTCTTCTACCATCTGTGGTTTATCTTGACCTTTCTGAACAGGATACTCTGTTCTGTTCTCCTTAATTGTATCCACTGTTGGCCTTTTCCAGCCCGATATGACCTTGGCTTCTTGGCATGGTTTCCTTCAACTGGGTTTCTCTCAGTTTTAATTCTTGATTTGTTTGCTGCGACACTTCTCCTCTCCAGACCTTTAGTAACCTCTGTTCGATTCTGCTCATGTGCGTAGTGGATTTACACTCATATATAAAGTGCTTTTGAGGTGGACATATGTGCATATATTGGTGCTTGCCCCAATCTATTTACTACTAAGCATGAGCAAGCTTAACGATTTCTTTGCTTCTTGCAGTTTCTTGCATCTTGCATCTGTAACGTTTAAACTAACTGAATATATTCTTCGTGCATATGGAATACGTTTCTTCATCTTGACATCAACTTCTTCACCTTATGATCAAGATGTCACTTATCCATGGTATTTCGTCCCTTTGTCTGTATTCTTAGGTGATTATATCTTCTATATGTGCGTCAGTACGATTTCTTATGACGTCACCATTCGTCTTCCTTTATTATCTTCTTGGCTTCTTTGGGTATTTCATTCTGACAAACGTCATTCTGTCTTACCTCTAGATATGGTTTTCTCAATGGGTACCTTACTATCCAGGATTTCTTAGGTGTTGGTACTTCAATAGGTGCTGTTATCCTGATAGGCACTGGGCAGAGTCCAACTGCAGCTCTCTGCTGGTTTATTTGTTCTTCATATGTCACATATTTTGATGTGAAAGTACCTGGTACTACAAAGGGGGCGGCTGGAGTGTGGATGATACTTGGCACTTCCTCTTCAATATACTCCCTCTCTGTGGGTATTTAGATAATGGGATACAAAAGCAGGCAATCAAGGATGGACTCCTTCACAACATCAATGACTATGACTTTTTCTGAGAAAAAAGGAGACCAAGCAATGACTGTGGAGATGCGGATAGCGGAATTGCTCCAAGCGGTGCAAATCTCTAGAATGGCTCTGGAACTACAGATTGGTCATATAGGGGAAGGCCTGGATCTGCTGCGAGCAGATGTCCACAAAGTAATGGAGAAACTGAAGGAGACTGAAACTAAAGTGATAGGGTTAGAAGCGTACTTACAAACACTTCATAGAAAAGTATGCCAACTGCTACAAACTCCCAAAAAGCTAACGGCACAGGCAGAGGATGCGGAAGGACGCTCCTGCCGAAATAATCCAGAAGGGGAAGAAGGCGGTTCAATTGAATCATTTTTGTAGGACTGGCTGCAGCATGAACTGGGAACCAAGGTCCTCACAAAATGGCTCACAATTGAATGGGCCCACCGGGACGCTTTACTCCAGCTGGTGAGGCAACAGGGCCCGTTACCCACGGGACAGGGATCTGCCCTTACCTTCCCAGATTATGAGAAGCAAGTAGAAACCAGAGACACCACTTAGACGAAATCAAACGGACCCTGAGGGATACTGATATCCGATATATGATCCTATACCCGGTACGCCTGAAGATCATAAACAGAGAAAAACAATGGTTTTGTAACTCGTCTGAAGAAGCCTGGCAATAGTGAGAAGCATAAATCACAAATACCCAGACACGGCCGGAAAAGACGAGGAGGGAAAATAATTGCCTCAACCAGAGCAGGCCAAAAGGAGTAATGTGACAGTAACAGGAGATGGCTCCCTACAGATCACATCAGAAAAAGTCAGGGATATGCTGAGTACAGACAATCAAGCGGATGACCTTATCTATGTGGAAGACTCCTTGCACCAACTAGAAGGCACACATCATCTGGACACCTGAGTCTTATTTCTAAATGGAAGCTAAATTCTGAACGTTACAAGATGTCCTAATGGACTGAACTTTGGGCGGCAGAAGGAAGGGCAGAGGGGCGATGAGAGAGACTGTTCTTCCTCTAATCCAGGAGCAGGCTAAACTCCACTGCTGAACCCTCCCCACTTACGTTCAAGGGGGTGGGGTGGAACTGGCCTTACCCATGCACGTGGTTCTGCTGCTGTTCTATCTTGCCAAGAGGGGCAGACAGACAATGAATGCACAAAATTCAGGTATTATATAAAGACACGCACGCTAAGGAGGGTGGATTCGTTTAAAAAGTTGTAGTTCTTTTAACAGTTGCAAAGTTGTGGAATTAGGCAATGGAAGAAAGTTATGGGTTCAGGCAAAGACCAGGTCACAAACATAATTCGGCAGGGAGCAGAAGGTAAGATAAGGGTGGGAGGGACGGAAAGTCAAAGAGGGGGAGGGAAGGGTTACAACTCAGGGCAACACATAACCTGAGGAAGACAGGGGTGACAAACGATGGGACAGGAGGGAAGGACCGGGAGGTAGAAGAATCACATCCGCAATGGGGAACCTGACAATAGTTACCAACTGTGCGAGAGTTGGGGCAAGCCAAGAAGGGTAGGGAAATACTGGGCTCACTGGAGCGCTGGAAGGTTCAAATTGCACTGCTGCAAGAAATGCATTTGACAAAGGCAGAATTTGGCAGGGTGAAAGTGGCATGGGGAGGGGAGATGTATGGATCACACTTTTACACATACTCTAGAGGTGTTCTGACATGGATTGCCAGGGGGACCACACTACAGGCCTCCAAGGTCCTCTGGAATGAAGAGGGGAGGACACTCATCCTTCTGGGCTCCATGGAAAGAAGAGAGGTTAACATAATGAATTCCTATGCCTTGAATGTGGACACTAAATCATACTCCCCAGGGGTGCTGACACTGATGGGGGTCATGTACCCAGCTAAACAATATGGGGTGGGGACTTGAATTGCTTGCCCCATCCACTCCTGGACAGGTCAGAAGGAGGAGCATTGCATAAACCACTGGCTACATAATAATGAAATATTGTGATGTCAGATTTAGCCTTTGATAGATTTATGGAGGGAGCAGAGGGGGGATTAGAAAGTATACTTGTTCTTCTCTCATCCGCATGGTACCCACTCCCGTATCGATATCCTTCTCCTGGGAAAGACCCAATTTACACGCTATGGAACCGAATACCTGGGGAAAATTATATTGGACCATGCCTCCCGTATGTACTACACTGAAATGGGGAGGGGAAGAGGGGCAATACCAATGTGGAAACTCAGGGGGGACGCATTGAGAGACGACATATATAGGGAGGAAGTTAGACTATCATATAGTTTTTCAGACAAAATGAGAATTCAGTAAAGGAATATGGCATACTATGTGACACATTTAAGGTGAATATTAAGAGAGGTGTATGGTGACCACATACGGGATGAAAGTTGAACTGGTGTCCAACCTAAAAAGCTCAGAAGATAGGATTCAAAACTTTGAGAAGGATTTGGCGGGGGTCCTCTACAGGTTGGAATTAATTAGGTAAAGGGAGAGGTGGGCGGAGATGCAGGAGAAACTGGGGAGGAATGAATATGAGCAGTACACCCATTGGATAAACGTGGAATGAGACAAGACAGGTAAATTACAGGCTGGCTTCTCAGAAGGGAAAACCCAGGTACTATGGTTACCTGAATCACCACAGATAATGGGGAGCATGTGTCCATGCAAGAAGGCATAAACAGAGAGTTTTATCATACGTGACTAGAAGGAGCCCACTAGACACTAAGGGCCTGTCAGACATCCTAGATCAAGCCTGTCTACTGACATTCACTGTCACAGCAATAAATGAATTAGAAAGCCCAATCATGGAAGAGGAGATTCTGGGGGTGATAACCTCCATGGAGAGGGAGAAATCGCCGGGAGGAGATGGACTCCTAGTGGAATTTTACATGATTTACGCATCCTTTGCAATATCCAAACTCTACAAAGTCTATGAAGTGGCCCTACAGGAAGGGACGATGACCAAATCCACGAGAGAAGCAATAATAATAATAATACTAGCCAAACCAAGCAAAGATCCAAATAGATGTGAATCTTATCGCCCCATCTTATTAGTTAACGTGGATGGGAAAATCATAGCCAATGGCCTAGTGAAAAGTATGGGGGATTGATGCACCAGGAACAGTGTGGATTTATGGAGGGTATAAATGCATCCATAAATCTGAGGTGCTTACAACATTTGCTGGAGCGAATGGATATGACAGATAGGGAACTGGCACTAGTAGCCATTGATGCCATCAAAGGATTTGTCTCAGTGGAATGACAGTGGCTTCTCAGGGTCTTGCTTAGAAATGGGATGAGTCAAAATATGCAGCGGTAGATATGACTTATGTATAAAAATCCCCTAGCAAGAGTAAGAACAGGTAAAGAGCTATCCCCGGTGGACATTAGAAAGAGACACAAGGCAGGGATGCCCTCTCTTCCCAATCTTCTTTGCCCTTGCTTTGGAACCCGCTGGCCAACATCCTTCGAGACCAGTACAGAGATGCAGGCATTGTGGTGGATGGGAAAAGACATGTCATCTCCCTCTGTGCGGATGATGTTCTTTTGCATGTGCAGTAGCTGGCCCTACACATCCCATACATGCTGGACATAATCTACATCATGGGACAGTGGTCGGGATTTCACATTAATAAAGAGAAATCAATAGTCTTTCACATGGGGTCCCTGCAGGGGAGAGCCTGTGAGCATCTACCAGATGCGGAACTAAGGTGGGAGATGGAATCATTCAAATCTCTGGGCATACAGTTATATCACTCTGGAACAGACACATTCCAATGTAATGTGGAGAGGGCAATCACAGAGCTAGAGAATAAAATTAAGTTCTGGAATAAGTTGCCCCTTTGACCCATGGGGAAAACAGCGATCTGTAAAATGGTAATTCTTCCCCAATTTTTATACCTATTCTCAAACATAACGTACCTTTACCGACCCAGCTTTTTTAAGCAGCTGGATAGTATGGTTTCTGGGTTCCTATGGGCTGGAGGAAGGAGAAGAGTATCCCTAAACATGCTGCAAAGGAGACAATCAGACAGAGGACTCGCTTTAACAAACTTTGAATTTAACTACATGGCTGCGCAGCTGCAGCATGCAGCAAAGTGGGGTGGTAAAATGGAAGGGACAGAAAGGTCCTTGTTAGGCCTACCCCAGCAATATCATACCAGGATGGAGGAGCTGTGAGGAAAAGGGAGGGATCACACAGTAACAGGAGTCACAACAGTAGTACAACAGGTATAGAGAAGGGCATGCTGTAGTTTGAGAATGGGTGAGGGTTATAGCCCGGAAATGCCATTGCGTACCCTCCCTGAATTGGGAAGGGTTTGGAATGACATAGGGGCCAGCAAATGCGAGAAAGTTGGCCTTTTCTCGCATTTGCGAGATATGTTCGATGGGGTAGGTTATTGACATTTGTGGACTGTGCACAGAAATTCTAGATGTTGAAGGGACAATTTGAATTTCGCACAATTAACGTGAACTGTGACCACCACATGGGACTCTATAACAGAGGAGCCACCGATTTACCCAGTACTCTAAACCATCCTTACGATGGGTTTAGAAAGACATGCAATTACACAATTGTATGCAGTAGTAAAAGAAAGCGAGAAACAACCCACACTGGAAGTTAAAGAGAAATGGGAACGGGACTTGGAAATGCATTAAAGGGGAAAGAACATGGGCGAAGGTTTGCACAGGAATCATTAAGACTTCACAAAATGCTAGATTTAAACTAATACAATTCAACATTGTACACCGAGTATACATGACACCACAGACTTTGCACATGATAGACAGAAAGCTGTCACATAATTGCCTGAAATGTGGAGGCGAGGGTGCACATTTCTGGCATATGGTTTGGACATATCCAGTCATAGAAGACTACTGGCAGGAGGTGATAAAGAGAATTAACATCCTGTTAGGTAGACAATCGGAATGCACACCTCAGGTTTGTTTACTGGGTCTCCACCTTGGATGGAAACAGAAGGAAAAGAAGACAAACCAATAGCATAGCAACATTTTTGATAACTTTGGCAGCCTGCCGCATGTCGATCAAATGGAAAAATCCTACTCAATCGCAGTTACAGCAATGTACCCAGGATATAATAAAGTGGGCAGCAGCTGAATTATCTATAATTAAATAGAGAAGGGCAGGAGAGGACACAGAAACCCTAACATTACAGTGGGACATTATTTGCATATGACACCGGATGACCTCCCCCATGAAAGATTTAAGACACTGGTGTAGAGAAGGAGCCAAGTGCCCCCACCTCAAGCACCGCACCCATGTTGCCTATATGTCGGGAACCAGAGTGTGAAATACGTGCAGTGCCAGGGAGGATACCAATACCAAGGAGAATCCTGGAAGCAAGGCTCCTGTTGAGAAAACCGTATCTACATACACGACAATATGATGGCCATTTGAATGAAATCCCAGAAGAAGAGGGAAAAGTGAGCAAAAGGGAAGATTGGTGACGTCACACGAAGCAGGGCTGATGCACCCAGAAGAGACGAAGAGGCAAGAGAACATTATACAGGTGTTAAGAAAGTGCAATTTTCGAGATTGAGGAGAAAATGTTTATGCTACAGAAACGAAGATATCAAGCCTTTTTACATGTGTACAGATGCAAGAAATGCAAGCAAACCAAGTATTCTTAAGGCTAGCTATGTAGTGAATAGATTGCGGCATGCGCCAAATATATATGTATATGAGTGAATGAACTATGGACAAATTCACTACGCATTTTAGCAGAGCTGGACCCAGAGAAAGAAAGGCTTTTCCAGTCTGTCGCAGTTGAAAAGCAATTGAATTACAGAGGTGAATCAAAGAAAGGCGAGGCTGAACCAGCACCAAGAAGCCAAGGCTGCTCTGGGCCTGAAGGATCAGACAGTGGTTACAAGTGTGTGGAAAGAACAAACTTCTGTTCAGAAGACTGGCGTGAGAACAATGAAGACATCAGAGGTTCATTAAATAAGAGTATTATAAATGCAGTAGAACTCTAAAACATGTTCTTCAGTCACAGGGATGAGTGAAAATAGATAATCATGACGAGCTACGCCAACTCCAGGAGACAGAGTATGCTATACGCCCTTTCATTCCAAGGCACAAAGAACAAACTCAAGGCCAATATTCAAAGGGCTAATTGACTGGCAGACAGCAGAGTGATGATGGATAGTAGGCACATTGGTGGGAAGCTATGGTCAAGACCAACCCAGCAGCACCTGGAGGCCAGCCTGCATGCTGCTGGCATATATGGAAAAGTACTGACAGATGCAAGGGTGCCAACCAATTATAGAGGGCCACGTAGTCCTATAGTTAGTGTAACCAATGCAACGTCATGTATTTGATGAAGTTCGTAGTGACCTGCACTAGAGGAGGGCTTGGTTGCCCCACCTGATGTTAGAGACCCAATCACTTTCCCGGCAAGTATGGAACATATACCTAGATGTTCCCTCTAATCCTATCACTTTCTCAAATAAGTTTTTGTAGTTTACTACGTAGGATGACGTTAGTAATGACGAGTTTTTACTATGCAACCTGCTTTTTTATGAAACTTGCTGAGCGAGAAGATCGAGAGAATTTTCGATGTTCGTTGTAACTCCCGGTTTTAGAGAATTGCAAATAAAACAGATATGATGTGCCAACTTCCTGAGTTAGTTTGATTATTGATGTTTGAGTTTCTTCTGCATCCCCATCCATCTCAAAATATTGCTACCTCATCTTAAAGGGGTGAGTCGATAACCCCAGTTCACTGGGACTGAGATACATTTCAAAAGATCAAGGCTCAAACAGGGCACTGACAAGACCTGAAGGGAATACTGTCCCTCACGTATCATTCTTCTTAAGATGACTGATTTGCGTGGGGTGAGGAAGGCGGGGTGGGAGAGGGAGTTAGGGATAATGGGGAGAGGAATAAACAGAGAAGATATAAGCTGTAATATGGAGGGGAGCATGCAGGAAGGGGGAGGAAGGGAGGAGGGAACGTGAGGGCAGTTCTGTTTGTTTGCAAAACAATAAATATATGTTTGTGAAAACAAAAAAGGTGTGCCCACGTTAGCCCCCACCCCTCCTCAACACATTGTGCACGTTTTTGAGTCGAACTATATTCAGTGCCAATGGCTCTGTTAGTTGCCGAATTGTCTATTTCCCACACTGAGTCACCAAGGTCCTCTTCAATATGAATACTAGCTGAAGATTTATTGCCATTCAACAGGAAACTAGTCAGAGTGCCAGCCTTTTTAGATTGACGCGTCTTTTGCGTGCATTCTTCTTTCTGGATTACTCAGATGTTTCCCTGTAATGGATGACGGTTTCTGATCCACAGTACATTTCTGTCTGAGGTCATCTCTATTACGAGCGTCACGGTTACAAACGGCCAATTTTCTTTGTTTTTGGGAAAAATAAATTTCAGAAGAGTCAAAAAGGTCAGGCGCATCTGCTGCCTCAGATAGTAGTTCCGCACCCCCATCATTTAACTTTTTAGGGGTCCCCACCATCTGTTTTAAACCAGGATGGGCAATGCTTGCATGTCTCTCGTGATTATGAGCAGTCCCCTGGTACGCTTTGGCAAGTGAGTGTGTGGTTTGATTTTGGACACCAGTGATCTTTAAATTGTACTGGATTTTGCCACATAGTTTTAAAAGAACATTCATAGCGAATTGAATTATGACCATGAAGGATTGCATTTCTGCAAATGGTTCCATGTCAATGTTCACTTCTTATACTGAATCTACCTAGTCAGAATGAGGGTAAAGGTTTGGGCAATGCAGATAGCCTGTCTGTTTGGATCTTTGACAGAAGTCGCTACCCCCCTCTATTCCTATCATTGGTTCAGCTAGCTCCCCAGTATGCAAAGCAGGCTTTTCAGCCACCGCAGCAATACTTTGTTACAACGAGTAGCATGGCTCTAATAAGAATTGTTCTCAATATCCTCTAAATCAGAAAGCTCCTTATTCTCATAGCCGGTATTTGGTGGGAGATTGTATCTGGTAGCTTTAACTTTCCCTTTGCCCGCCATTATCGGTCAGAGCTACACCCGCCTCCCAAAGACCCTGTTTAATCGCTTTCCACCAGCCTCCCAAAGACCCTGTTTAATCGCTGGCCACCTCAAGCGCAAGTTTTATAAATGATATGATGATATGATAGGTTATTTATAACACGCTTAATACCCAGAGGTTTCTAAGCACAGACCAGGGGATCGAACCTGTGTTGCTCCCTGTCGTCTTGCTTCCAAGGCGAGCATGTTGCCCCTGAGCTATCCTACGGAGACAGTCAGCATTTACAGATAGCAAAGTTCTTTAAATACAACGCACTCACTTTATAAATTGGTGCCTCTCCGTCTGCTGCCAGTGAGACAGGGAGACAGCACTCGCCCTGCACTCCTCCAATTCGCACGCACCAAGGTGTACTGACATTGGTTTTATGCTTTTCCAGGTCCTTAGGCGGGGCTCCACTAGCAGGACCAATCAAAAGAATGAATATTGTGCCGTCGAGGAAATTCAATTCACAGCATTCAGGCGATACAATATGTGGGACAGCGAGACAGCACTCGCCCTGTACTTCTCCAATGTAAGCCAATCTCAATGTATTTTAAATAATTGACATTGTGCACTCTGTACTTGGATCCATGTTATGGTTCACTTCCTATTATGTACAGCCACCCTTCTGTATACCCTACTGAGATAAGCAAACACTCACACGTGTGGAATATTTCCAAGTAAACCTTTCAGATTGTTTTGGTGCTCTGGGCTAACGCCAGGTAAAGTCTCTCAGATCACAAATAATAGTTGTATGAGTGAACTGGTTGCATGCCGCTTAGACTCCTCTCATCACCAAGCACACGATGCACAATAATGTAAACGCACTTTAAAAATATGAGTCTTAATTGGTGCCTTGGGACTATAAACCCAACGCGCCTGCCTCCTCGATCACTGCCTAATCCCTGCGACAGAAAACAGATGGTTTTAAATTCCATATGTTGAAAGATTATGTAATCAAACTTCACTGCATTTCACGTGTCCTATTTTTCCCTTGAGCAGGCACATTATATTAAAATCAACAAGAAGAGACATATATTAATCAGAAGCAGGCACCAGTGCCACACACCTGCTCAGCAATAGTAATTTTCAGAATAGAGTTCTTATATTATTGCTGCCGCTCACTATCTGTGCCATTCAGCCAGAATAGCACATTATACACACAGTACTCAAGCCAGAAACCTTTCGCAAAAGCAAATTGCCATGGACCCAGAATGCCAATGTTGCAATATCCCACTAGTTCTTCAAAGTGACCAAAATGAGAGACCCTCCACATAAGGTGAGATAATGTGAAAACATTACAAGAACATTTTCAGACAATGGGGGTCATTATGAGTGCGGCGGTAAGGGGTTAATGGCACCGGTAAGGATGCCGGTGCCGTTAACCCCTTACCGCTGCATTCCGAGGTTTACTTGCGAGACCCGCTCAGAACGTCTGGTCAGACCAGACGTCCTTTGCGGGTCCCACAAGGGGACCAGGGAGCTAATAACGGGCCCGTTATTCGCTCCCTCCACATTCGCATTGAGCTCTATGGGGGCTCGAATGGGAATGGGGATGGGTATTTTGAATGGGGATTTACCGGGTCCTCCAAGATGGAATGACCCGGTAAGTCCCCATTCAAAGAACCCGGACCCAGACACGAGTTTGTAGGCACCCATGGCGCTAATAGCACTATGGCTACCTCCAAATCGTAATGACCCCCACTGTCACAGAATTGTGTATTGTGCCAGGTTTTTGCCATTACATTTTGCACATCATAATCCTCAATAATCCCCAACCTATCAAACTGGGCCTGTAGCTCAGTTGACTGATGCATCCAGTACATTATTTTACTATTTATTTTATTTGGGGTATTCATTGAGCGCAGACCTAGCTTCGAGAAGCAGCAGAGTGCTGTACATCCAAGTTAGTAGGACTACACAGGGACAAGGTCGCATTATGCGCACACATTTTAATCCTGCCAGGTCCACGCCCTGTCAGACCTCTGAGCTCTTTCATATGAGTACCATAAACAATATATTTCCGCTATTGAACCATAGCAACCAAAATGCATACAAGGGAATGAGTATGTGCTCAACAAATACGGATGCGATGCTATTTCATATCACTGTAGGTCTCCTCAAAGCAACAGTCACTCTGACCCAAGCTCAGAGATGTACAAAAGAAAGCATCCGTCAAACCCAAGACACTGCAGTATCCTTGGTACTGTCCAATCAGATGTGCACATCTGATGAACTCAAGCTTGTAAATGTTGGAAGTAATGAAGATCGGATGCTTGGATGGATGTAGTCACGTTGCTATGGCCAATCACAGTAGCACAGTTTATATGTTTGCACATGAAGACTAGTTTTGAATGATAACAAATGTTTTCTCAAAGCCAGATAACTCTGCTCTGCATTTCAACTTATGGATTTTAGGTGAACTTGCAAAAACACGTGATTATACCAGGCTGCAGTCCTTCTGGAAAAAAGTATTTCTGTTTATATTCAGTGAAAACTTTAGTTAAGGGCCAGTTAAGGTGAATACGTTCTGTGCAAAAAGAAACTTTAAAATTCATTGAAAAATGTAGTATCTTCTTCACAGATAAGTCACCCATGGAGCAGGAATCAGGCAGGAGTCACTAAGTATAAAAGGAAGCTTGTTTATTAGTTACAGGGTTTACGATAAGTGGTTACCAGGAGAGAAGCACTGTAGCTTCCACTCAGGCATAGCTCCCATCCTGACGTCTTGTCTAGTGGACAAACCTGGTATCTGGAGGTTCGCCAGGTTGCATGGCTCACAGGACATGCCATTAGGTATTATGCACTTAGCGTACTACACAAAACATTAGTAGAAGTGGTGTTAAGATAAGATAATCTGATGCAACTGAACCCTTGAAAATCGGTGAAGAAAGTGATGGTAAGGTGCTGATTTAATGCCACAAACCCCGGTGAAATTCAGCAGGTGCTGGAGCGGCGCCACCTTAGCTATGATTCCCCTCTCCCGTGGGCCCTAAGCCCACTGATGACATCACAAATGACATCACTGATGATATCACATATGTCAGCACTTCTGGCATCATGAGTGACATCACTTGTACAGCAGATCACGTGTGCAAGAAAGAGGGATGCAACATTTGAAAAGCGTGTGTCTATATATAAGGGTGGATTTAACAAAGAAACTGACTTAAGAAAGTACAGCATGGCACAATACCACACCACAAGGCCAAGCAGATGCCATAGGTGTTTCATTGTGAAGAAATACATTACATTGCGCTACACCTCAGCACTATGCCCTAGTCCCTGAAATACATTTTCACAGTTCATGAAGGCAACCTCATCAACTGATGAACGCCACACAACAAGGTCATTTTTAAATGAAACACCCTTTGCACCATGCAGAGAATAAAGCCTACATTCCAATCATCCTGATGAGCTAGTGCCCCCTTCCATGGAGCATAGTGAAATGTAGTGGCACCACAGCCCAATCCCTTTTAGCTATTTGTCATATAAATATAAATATAACAAGGTTTACTCAACACCATCAACTCCTAATATACAAATGTACAATCTAAATCGAAATCATACTCAAACCAATTCTCATGTATCTTTTACTTTCAGAAAATAAACTTCACATTTTTTTACATTGTATACTGTTTGTTAGTCACGTCTTATGAATCGAGAAATCATGCGAAACAGTGCAAATCTATCTGTGTCCACTGCCTCTTTCTGAAAGCTAAGAACACTACTCTACATTCTTTATGCCCCTCACATCCACCATTCAAACAAATCAAACATTAAACAAACCTAAAAGTAACTATCCAAACTTCTGTACCACTCACAACTTTGAGAGCCACTCCATACAGAACACAGAATCGAGAAGCACATTTCCTACATTGTAAACACTTTCTTAGTCATATCTAAAGAAGCGAGAAAATGATGCCAACTAGTGCTGATTTATTTCTGTTCCCATGCCCTCTTTCCCAAAACTGACCGTACTAATATACATCCTTTGTACCCCTCACATCCTCCCTTCAAACAAATCAAACTTTAAACAAACCTAAAATCAACTTTTACCACTTCTATACAAATCTCGTCATCGAGAACTGCTCCGAACATAAACACTAAATGGAGAAATGTTCCTTCAGATCATTTGAAAACCTCACCCTATCGAAACAAAACACAATTTAACGACGGCTCTGCCATGAAAACCTCACAGTGAGGCACTTTATATTCACACAACACAGTTAAATAAAACAGTTTTCAATCTCAGTGCAACTCCTGTATACAGCTTGATTTAATTTGGAAGAAATCTTTAAAAAGATGCCCAATTTAGACAATTTATATAATTTTAGGGCACTTTTCAATTTCAATTTAGAGCTTGATTCTCAAATTGTGTAATGGCTGCCTTTTAGAACTGAAAAACCTTGGCAGCATCATTACACCATGGGAGATATAACTAACTTTTTGGCTACAGGGGCACCCTGCTCTGCATCAAATAAAAAAAAACAGACGGATTTGCAGCAAAGCAAGAAAGGATTGCCTTCAAGTGCTTCATGCCCAACTTGTTTCTTATTTGCGCAAATCCATCTAGCTGTTTGGGATGTGCACGTGAGCATAAATTGGACATTTTCCCCTATGAAAAAATGAATGGAAAAGTGAAAAATACACCCTTTTTCTGACCCTTTATATCTTTTGAACCGTGATACGTATTTGCACAAAACTTCCCATTCCTGGGGGGTCCATGGCCTAATATAGGACTATCAAATGCTGAGCTGATCCGCACTGATAGCCAGGTAAATGCACATGATGACCAGTCTAAAGTATCCCCACCGCTTCCAGCACCTATCCGACCTGCATTACTATACTCTGCCTCATTGTATGACATTGATGCTATATTACCGTATTTATGTACATTTTTTCCCCATTATCAGATTATGCCTCACTGAACCACAGTGTTGCCTGTTTTGAAAATATGGCCTGTCTTGTAAAAAATGTACCTGGTGACCTTAGCATTGCATCCTTGCCACCTCCTGTACCATTTCTGCATGCCTTACGTGATTATACCGCACAGCAAATATCTCAAGACATTACTGTTTGTTTAATTGTAAGCCTGTTGTATTTGTATGTGTTATATATGTTGTGTGGCGCATTATAAACAAATAAAATAAATAAAATAAAAATAAAATAATTAAATAAAAATAAAATCATAGTTCTGCCTGTTTTGAAAATATTGCCTGCTTTGAAAGTGTTGCATTTGTTGACCCTAGCACGGCACCCTTGCCACCCCTGTACCATTCCTGCCTGCGCTACTAGATTTTGACTCGCCACATTTTTGTGCTTTGTTTTTAAAATGTGGCATTTGGCGACCCTAGCACCCACAATAACATCGCTGCCTGCTCTACGAGACTCTGCTTCGCTGCATCCTAATGCTGCTTGTGTAGTAAATACTCCACTCTGTGACCATAGCAATGTGCCCCTCAGAGTACCATTTCTGCCCGCACCATTATCTGTTGCCTCAGTGCATCATGTGGCTGCCGCCATAGGACACACCTCTCAGGAGGACTGCATTAATGTGCCCTTGCTACCTCCAGCACCTCCTCTACCTGCATTGCACTGATGCTAGCCCACAAAGTTCACTGTCTCCCACACCCAGCATACTGGCTGAGTACTACACCACTGTCAGCTCCTAGTCTCCCATAGAGCTAGCGGTTTTGGTGCATGTATGTACATTGACACAGATTGGTGGCAACCCCCGTGGGGAAAAAGGGTTAGGGTGCACGGTTTGGATGGGTAGGAGGAATTAGGAAAACAGGAAAAGAGGGTTGGGGAGAGGTTGTGGATGGGTGGGGGAAATTAGGGTAAATATGCTGCTTGACTCTTTAGCACTGGCAATGCTCACACTTTGTTTCATGTGGCCTTTCCACACAGCACTAAACTCACACCTCAAACTGTTCATGTACCCAAATGCTTCCTACACACATTACCCTGCTGTAGTTATGTGCAGGCATGTAGAACAACCTACACATATAGCCCAGTTACCTCACTGGTGCCAATGCTCAAGTGTACCTTTGCATGCAGGATTCCCTGCTATTCAGTTATTGGTGCATCATAAACCACATAACATAAAAGAGATTGTCATCAACATAGAAAAGCATGTTGCTTCGTTTTCTCTTGCAGCTGCTTAGGTGATGTGATGCGCTCTATGTGATCCTGGAGAGCTGCAATGGTCTGGTGCGATGTAACGTGAGCGCCGTGGCTAAGAGTCTATAAGAAAGGCACAATTAGGGGCAGCCGATACACAGAACACAATTATATGACAGCGATCAATGCGATCGTTCCGTAACGTGTTAGCAGTCAGTGCAGGTTAGTATGCCAAGATCTGGTTAGTGTCCCCAAATGTGCAGGGTTAATATTCCCCAAGCGATATTGTTCTAGGCAGAAAGCAGCAAAACCGCAGTACTTATCGCAAGCGAAGCAGGGTCTGAAATGAGGGTCACGCATGGCGTAGCCCCACAATGGAGCTTGGCGTGGTGAAAGTGTGATGAGGAGAGGCTCCAGAACACGTCCGTTCAGCTCGGAGCCGTGAGCACGAATGGGGTTTCCTGTGTGTGCATGTGCATTGTCGCAGGCGGGGCTCAGGAGAGTTTCTGAGTTCACATGAGCTCCTGAGGGGTGCTGGGAGTTGTGGTTTACTGCTCCAGTTCCCACACCCATGCATTTCCTCTGTGCTGGCTGTGTTCTTGTGGTTTTTGATGGTTTTCTCTGTTGGGCTCTGCCTGTGTGCAATAGCCTGCATCTATAGGTGGCACAAATGTGGCACCTATTAGATTTGGAATGCAGATGCTTCAGATTGCTCCGCTCTAGACCACCATTGAGCATGCCCATGGTGCCTTTGCTAACAATAGTGCCTCCAACTATGCGCTTCCGACCCCTGCCCAGTCTCCTACCCCTGACAACCACAGCTTTAAATCCTAAGGAACCATGGGTGGGCCCTCAGACAGTACCCCAACTGCTCACACCTGACCCCACTAGGCCCCTGACACTCACACCAGCCTCCATGACCCCACACGCTTGGCACTGCCTCCAGCAACTTGCCTCTGCAATGTCACTGACTTTCTGAAATGAAAGGCTAAGATCACGCGCCCATATCCCCTCTATCTGCACAACCAGGGAACAGACATCACAAGGGCAACTAATCCAAAATGAGCCACACTCCACTTTGTTCTGGAATAAAAAGTGAAACACCAACAAAACAAAAGGAAAAGCTAGTCAGAACCCCTACCTGACCATAGGCTACAAAAGAGCCTCACCCAACCGGTGGAAACCCCCACCCCTAAACTGGGCAGTGTATCAAATCCTCCACTAACAAGCACGCTTAAAGGAGCTTTGATTAACACCAGATCTTTAATTGCACATGCTGTAGGGATCCAAGATCTCATTGTGACATTGGAACTAGTCCTACTAGAAATCACAGAAACCTGGCTGCACACAGCATCAGGCCAGCCCTCTCACTAGCCTTACCATAAAAAAAAAACAATTTACAGGAATAACAGACTCAAATCCAGAAGAGGTGGAGTAGCCATTATAGCAAAAAATATGATAACCATCAGAAATATTAGCAATGCATCCCTAACTTCCGAAGAACTGCTCTCAGCGAAACTTACCCTCTCCCACTCCGCTTCTCTGCTGATACATCTAATCCACAGAGCCCCAGGACCCGTAATATCATGAGAAGATGTGAAGATGATATCATGCACACCATATCCACAAATACCAAACCCTTGACTAAGACCATACTCTTACGAGACCTAAACCTCAGACTGAACGAAGAAAATGACACCAACGCCCAGTCGCAGGCTAATGCCCTGACCACCTCAGGCTTTACCTTACGAAATGTACACCCAACACATTCCAAAGGTAGAACCCTCGATTGGCTATCTAACTCCAACTGTGACATTTCAGTCACGTCCAACGAAGCCTGCCCCATGTCAGATCATAAAATTATAACCTTCACCATCCCTATAACTAGCCCAGCTTCCACTCCAAAGACCTTTAATCCCCCCATACTCACTTGGCGTTTCCTACCTCTGCTGGACCAGATCAGCTGTCCTCTGACCACCACAGTAAACTCCAACGTCCTAGTAGATATCTATAACACCACAATGGCTAAAGCTATTGACACCATAACTCCACTTACCTTACAGAAAGCCAAACCCGTATGACACTGCAACTCCTGGTTCTCTGCAGATCTCAAAATCCTATGATTAAAGAAGCGTGAGGCACATACCACTTGGAGAAACATCAGGAATGAACAAAGAAGTCTTTGCCACCTTGGCCAAAGCCTACAGAAAAGCCTTATCATTTAGCAAAGAAAAACACATATAATGATAGTATCGATAAGGCTAGCACAAGCTCCCTCAAACTATCCACGATCATCCAGGAACTAGAAACACCCACACCACCTACCACTGGCTTCCCAAAAGACAGTATATGGTGCATCAATGTCCAAAATGCTCTACTAGACAAGTTGGCATACTCCAGAAAAGAAGTGCAATAAAAAAAACGCCTTGATTAAAACCCCTCCAGAAAGGGTTGCCTCTGCCCATCAAAACTATGTAATATTTAACTTCAAACCTCTGCAGGAAATTGAAGCACTACAAATAATAAATTGACTAAAACCCTTGAGGTGCCAAGGCGATATCTGCCTGACAACTGTAGTCATAACTGCTTTAATAAATGCCTCTTTCACTTCAAGCTCGGTCCCTACAAACCTGAAAGATGCCTGGGTACTTCCGATGCCAAATACCTGACCCTGACATTCCTATGAACTATCACCCAATCCCTACTGTCCCATTTATGTTAAAAATTCTTGACAGGACAGCATATACCCAAATTCAATCATTCCTGGAATCAAACAACCTCCTTGGCCTAATACAGTCTGGCTTCAGGCCGGGGCATGGCACGGAAATCACCCTCTTAGACTTAGAAAATGAAATGGACAAAGTTAAAGATTCCTGCTACTCCTGCTGGATCTGTCAGCAGCCTTTGACCTTGTGGATCATCAAATCTTATGCCGTCATCTGCCTCAGGACCACACTTCACAGAGCAAGACACTACTTGAATCTCATCATTTCTATCCAGTAGATGCTCCAGAATGTTCTCTGATATAGCCACAGCTCCCCCAGAACCCACCTCTTGTGGTGTCCCCCAAGGTTCCTGCATCTCACCAACAATTTACAATATATTCACCAAGCCCTTATTTGACAGCTTAGGTTGCCTGGGTATCTCATACACAAACTACGCTGATGATACGCAAATACTCCTTCCACTTACTGGCAACTGCACCCTTGACACAAATGCTTTACACTCTATTTACCTAACTATCCAGGCCTGGATGGCCGCCAACTCACTATGCCTCAATGATGAAAAGACGGAAATTATCTTAACCGGATCACAAACCATTCTGAATAAACTTGACCCCATCAACAGCATTACCGTACCTGTCTCCAACTCGGTCCAATCACTAGGTGTCTATCTTGACTCTACACTATCCTTAAACAGGCAGGTTAACGCCATTGCTTCGGCTTCAGCACAGATCACAAAGCTGATCAATGCCTGTAGGCCCTTCCTGTCCTCAGACAGCTGCCTTACTATCGCTCAAGCACTTCTAGGGTCGAGGCTCGACTACTGTAATGCCCTTTTTGCAGGCACCTCTACACGGAACCTCAAAAAATTACAAGTCATACCAAATAATGCTCTCCAGGCTGCCCTGGAAATCCCCAGACGGGAGCATATTTCCGCTGCAAGAAAGCAGCACATTTGCTTCCCATTAGACAAAGGATCATCTTCAAGACACTAGTTATCACTTATAAATGCTTTGCTATTACAGCCCCCAAATACCTCTCATATAAATTCCAAAAGACCAACTCCCCTAGACCCACTAGGTCAACTCAAAAGAATAAACTCATCAGCCCTAAATTCAGGAGGAAAAGATCAGGAGGTTTGAGCTTTCCGGTCATTGCCTCAGAGACCTGGAACACCCTTCCACCCCACCTCAGATCCGAACAATCCTACTCAGTATTTTGCAAGAACCTCAAAACCCTGCCATTCATCCAGGAAGTATACTTGCCTGGAGCTTCACATAAAAAGTATGTTCCTTTCACGAACTAACGTCTTCTTCCCTCACTGTAAGTTTTATGTGAAATGTATGTAATGTCTGGCTATTACCTATTCCTATGTAAGTAGCACCCTGATGCCTGAGGGTTTGGCGTGCCGCTACAAATGTTTGAAATAAATAAAACTCTTTCTCAAAAGTTATCAATCATATAATCTTCACTTTTCCTATGGATGATAGGTTTCACCTTATCTAAAATATGGTACCAACTTTTTTAACAAAGATACTATAATACATTTCTTTTACGTTAGGGCCTTTTTTCATACTAAATAGAGCAGAGTTTAACTTGAATATGATTTTCAGGTAGATTGGCCTTTCCTGCTGACTACCATCTACTTAGCATCAGAAGGCTATTTGCCATCCCACATTCCACTTGGCCCAAACCTTTAAAATTCTCAATGAACCCAAACAATTTAATGGCTTCTCACAAGTCCTCCATCTTTTGCTCCTAACAGCCTCTTGAAAAAAGTCCTACATTTTGCCACTCACAAACTGTTTAACTTCCCACATTCTACCTTCTCCTTTGGACATTAAGAGTGTGGGCTTGGGGCTCACCAGAGATGCTGAACAAATTGATTTTTATTACTCATAGCAGGGGTACTTGACATTGCCCGTGTCCTGACTGAGTGGTTTCTCATGTTCCCTGGAGGATGTTGCTCTTGTCCTCATGTCAGCAAATCTTGCTTCAGTTTGCTCTGGTGCCTTATGTGCCATGGAGGATGTTGCTCTTGTCCTCATGTCAGCAAGTCTTGCTTCAGTTTGCTCTGGTGCCTCATGTGCCATGGAGGATGTTGCTTGTGTCCTCTGTTGCAAGTCATGCTGCTGTTTGTTGCTTTTCAGAAGCTCTTGATGTTGAATTTCGCTTTGCATCAGAAGGAGCTTTTCCAAGTGATGTTCGTTTTTTGTGTAGCATGTTTTAGTCACTCAGTGGCTTCAGCACATTTGAGAAAATGTCCAAGAAAGATTGATTGATTGTGCTCTCTTCCCGTAAATGAACTGTAAACTGTAACCTTGACCATTTCCTATATTTGGAGTGGCGTGATGAAAATAAATCCATTTTTTTAATTCCCTTTAAAAATGCTTTGATAAACACTTTTGAACTGTATACATTAGCAATACATTTCAAAGTAATAATCAACACATTGAACATTTTGCTTCAGACACTTTTCAAAATGTTACCTCCTTCTGTTACCTATTGTAGAGAATCAGGGTGAACATCAGTAAATAAGGGTGTCTACAGAGTGAATACATTTTTTTGGATCCAAACATAAACTACAATCTTGCCCCAGACAAATGATTGATCCATGCAAAATTTGGTATTGGTGGGTTCAACAGTGTGGATTTGTATAGCCGGACTAACATACAGACACACATCCCACATTTTTTATTTTGGCAATTTTGGCATATACGATTTTTGCACCCAAAAATAGCCTACGATCTTGCCCCAGACAAAAGACCAATCCATGAGATATTTGGTAGACGTGGGTTCAACGGTATGGATTTGTATAGCCAGACAAACATACACACATACATACATTCCGATTTATATATAAAGAATGTTTTAGAAAAATCCACCCTACATGTGGCTAACCTGTGCCTGCTCATTTCAGCATTAAACCATTCCCAGGATCTCCATCCCAAAACCCTACTGTTCCACTTGGAGATTACTTACAAAATTTGCCCCTGGGTTTCCCATCTCATTGTCCATAAAAGAGTCAAATTACAAAGCACCTTCAAGAAAACCATCAATCAATACCTTTAAGGATTTGAAGAAACACCCATCGTATTCACTGTGCATCCCACATCCCAACTAGCCAAAGGAATTAAATGATCAGTGACCAATTTACCTACCTTTCTAATCAAGTGCCAATCCTCTGGAACTATAATTTAGCCGACAATCATTCTGATTGAGATGTTTTAAAGTTATTGAATAACTAATAATCAGTACAGATAGGTAGTGTGAAGGTAAAATACAATAGGATTACAAATTAAACTCTGGCATCATGTTTTGAATGTATCAGTGACAATGAAATCTGCCATAGTGAAAACATTAAAAACGGGCAATAATGCTTTTTTCTGTGCATTTTCTAGGGTTTGTTTTTCACCCTATTACATTCTTGATTGACATATTAGAATGTTGCCTAAATTTAACATGAAGGTCCCACTGCTCTGTTGGTGAACTACAGGCAACATCCACCACCAAAGAGATTCTTCAGGATCTTTGAGCCTATATTCATTTAGCCTTCTCATCCCCGATGGATGAAGTATGTCATTCATTCAATGAAAACAATGGGTTTGAATAGACACTGTGGCTCTTCTTTGAGTGGTGTAATAGTAGGCGCGCACCCGAGTGAGTCCCGGAGAGTCCCGATTTTCCGCAGACGAGCCTGCACGTCCTTTTGAATTGGTTGCAAGAAGCTAAGACTACGCTCTCCACAAGGTGAAGACACACACAAGGACGTAATAGCGGGACATATATTATATTATATCATTACTTATATTCCCTTTCTGTCTGTTGTAGGCTGTGCAATGCACGTTGTGGGAGTTGCTATAAAACTGTGCATGCGCGCGCACTCAAGTGAGTCCCAGAGAGTCCCGCTTTGCCGCTTTGCCACGACTTTGCGGCTGCGGGTCTCTCCAGGTGCCCTGGTGTCTAAATTCCAAGTGTACTTGGTGTAAGCAAGTGAGAGGTGAGCATGATTCGCTTATCCCTAAAAACTGGAATGCCTGCGCGCAGCCCACTAAGGAGTGTGAAATTGGGGTGCACAGGGAAAAATAGGGAGGCTTCCCTCACATGCTCTACTCCTAGAAGGGGATGACCGAAAGATAGTGCAGCGGGTAATGTGGACATTCGCAAATGTTGTAATGGCTCACTGTCTGCGTTCCAGGCTCAGACTGGGAATACGCCCCAAGACAACCACGATTCGGGAGCATCTGGGATGGAAAAATTGCCTGTGTCTACTAAATCTGATGCCACCTACGAGAGCCCTCGAACATTGGAGCAAAATAAGGGTTTGCGGGTCGAATGCCCGATGGGGGACTGTTCTATATCAGACACAGCATTACTAGATTTAGTCCCTGTAACAGGGATCCCGATGCAGGGATTACCTATGCCCGTGGATCGGGTGGAGGACGGAGGGGATGTTTTGGTAATAGACTTGGATGCAAATGATTCTGTGTTTTCTGACAACCTCCTTCTTGAAAATGTATCAGCCTCCCCAGTAATGTTCTCCGAGATCAGCATAAGTGACTCACCCTCGTGAAGGATTCCCTGGAAATGCTAACATTTTCAACTAATAATCAAAGTATGAATACCTCTGTGATTATACAGCAGTCTGGTAATGGTTGGGGAATTGCATTACACTCTATGAATCTTGCGCTAGCCTCAATGTCAAGACGCTTGAATGCATGTGAACAGAAACTAATTGTGCAGAGTGAATGTATGGGCAAAATTATGGAATGGCAAGCGAACAATGTATGTCAACTTGTTAGAGTATTGGATAAGAGAGTATCAACAAGCGAATTGAATGCCTTATGATCTCAGTGGTGTCTCAAATGGAAACTAATGTAGACAACAGTAGAATCTGTGGTAATGAGCCTAATGTTAACAAAAACACAAATGTGGTTAAATCAGTAATCCCCTGCTTTGACAAAATCATCTATGAAAGCTCTATAGGTGGTTTAGGGCGCGCAGCATTGGGAGAAGATAGTCTGAAAATTCTGCCATCTGACAGTGAGGTTGTCCCATGTGAGCAAACAAATGGTAAGAAGGTGGCTAGGGCTGAGCCATCTGTCAACCAAGTAAAGAAACAGAGTAAGGTGGCAGGGGAAAAAAAACTCAAAAAAACTGCCGAAGAACCAACAAACTCTGAAAAAAATAGGGAATTCTTCGGTAAAACAATTCTTTAAGGTCATTTCAGTCCCAAAACGTACCACTATAGCAGCGTCGCAGGCTATTAAGCAAATATATCAGGTTCTGGCCTTGGAGAGAAGAATTGAGTCCCTGAACTTTCGCCCAGTCCATGCATTCGAATACCCGCCATTAGACAATCTGTTGGTGGAGCTGTCAAAGAAAGACAGTGACGTGGGCAAAAGTTTAAATTCAGAGGAGTTTCAAAATGTATCAGCCCTGCCTAGATCGAATTCAGAGTTAGAGGTAAAAGATTCATCCCTCGATGTACAGCGGGCCGAAATTAGGAAAGCTGTCGATGCATATATGGCCGATGCAATTCCATCACGGTTACTGCCACCGCCCAAAACGAGCTTGACTGGAAGCATAAACACCCAACATACGCTTGAAAGTGGCTCAGTGTAAGAAAGAGCGGTGGGGGCAGTGCCATTCTGCTCGAGTAGATTGACCCCTGATAAAATACGCCAGGTAAAAGGAGGGACCAAGGAGCCTATGAAGGTGTTGGAGTTCTTAGTCCCTTTAGGGTGTGGCATTCCACTCCAACCTCAAGTGCATCCGTCACAAAAAGAAAATAACAGTGTCCTCTCCCATATGTCAGGGGCGATCTTGTCTCTAATTGAGAATTCCCTGAACAAAATGCAAGGATCCAATTTACAAGCAGGGTCACTGGCCCCGGCTGATACGAACCCCTATATCGAAGGCAGAGTCTATAATCCCCCTGTTAGGAGAATGTCTGCTTCCTATCCTCTAGTGTTGGCTTGTAGAAGGCTGCCCTGTACACAATATGACTTTAATAGGCGGGCAGTGATGGCAATCTTCTCGGAGATCCCACAATTACATGATGTTGTGTCCTCGGATATGTCACTAGTAGAATTTTCAGTAAAAGGTCAACTAAATTCAGTAAATTTGTGGTTTAAATCCAGAGTTGTGCAAAATGTAATCTGGCAGGCCAAAAATGATCTATATGCCTTGGGTTTATTTCTCTCAACGTTGCCAGATAGAACATCAAGGCCAATCACTCCTAGTCATTACAGGAGTAGTCAGAGGGGCGGTATAAGGGAATCCATGAAAGATCTGGTTTCGCATGCCTGTTCAACTGCTGGTATTTGTAGCAGCAGGAGCACTCAGAAGTAATGTGAGGGAGGGGTGGGGGCGGATCAGATAACCTCTGTAAGTTGGAATACCAGGGGATTCAGCCATCTCATAAACAATGGCCACAGTGAACTAAGTAATTGTGATATTGTACTTTTGCAGGAGAAGTGGCTTACCGATGTCCCCATTTGGGATGACCATGAACTTCATTTAAATCCCACAATTAAACCAGTGGTAGGTCGCCCAATGTCCGGGCTCTTAACAGTGAAGAAAATGGGCAGAGGGCTGTCCTCGGAATTGTGGGCTATGCCAAATAAATATATGCTGTTGGTGAAAGTAATGGCTGGAACAGAAAGCTATGCACTCCTGAATATCTACTGGAACCCGATTGCCATGTCTGACGATAGCTTTTTTCAGGACCTAAATGCAATCTTAGATCTGGTGGTTTTGGAACAAAATGTAAGAGCAATAGTAGTGGCAGGTGATCTAAATTTAAACTGTCTGAGCGATCTTGGTATTAAAAATAAAGTAAGAGCTAGAAGATGGACCTCGTTAGTGAAAGCTAGAGGGCTGATGGTGCTCAATGGGGCTTTTGAAACAGATATCCCCCCAGCTCTGACGTGGCAAAAGGGTGAAAGTAGTTCGCCCATTGACTACATATATGTAAATGAGGCCTTGTGGCCGACAGTTATGAACTTTTGTGTGCTTAAATCTGATGTAAATGACCACAACATATTGAAAGCAAAATGGGGGTGTGAGCAGACAGGGGACAGGAAGGACTTCATGTATTCGAGAGGGGCTTGTGCAGGGAATGCACGTGGAATCAAACTCTAATGGTCAGAGAACGATATAATGCACTTCGACCGACTGTTGAGCATAGGCCTGCCTGATTACGCCTTATTGGTTGGGAACGTTACTAATGTATGACCTGACCTAATTCAGGTGTGTCAGCCCCAATCCAGCAAAAGAAAGCAAATACCACAACATCTCCATGTTTATAACAAGGAGGTGAAAGAAAGGAAAGCTCGATTTCGGGCTGAACTGAGATCGGTTCAAAATGCACCTGCTAATGTCAGGAAAACTCTCGCCACTAGGCTGAAAACCTCCTATAGAAATAGGGTTAGAAGTCATCGAGCAGGTCTCTGTTCAAGGAGGATGGAGCTAATATGTTAAAAATATTAGCAGGCAAGAATATTGCGAAAATGTGGTCTCCCATAAATCATTCTGTTGTCGCTCCACAACTTGTTTTGCAGGCGAGTGCAGTGCAAACTCAGATGTGGGTAGCCCACTTTACACAGATCTGTGCCTGTCCAGTCCCCGAGGAGGTCTCCGAATATCGTAGACCCACGGCGGCTTTCCATTTGGACTTTGATTTAGCTGACATTCTATTTCTGATTAAAACAGCCAGCAACTCAAAGGCAAGGGGCCCCGATAGCCTATCTAATTTTGAGCTGAAAAGATTTCCTGAATTATGGGCATCCGTATTGCATAAAATCTATCTGTTAGTAAATGTAACTCAGAGGTTGCCCAGTTCATGGACTCAGGCAATTACTATACCTATATATAAAAAGGGGGATAGACAGGACCCGAGCAGTTATAGGCCCATCTCGCTGCTCGATGTACCGGGAAAATTGTACTGTCGCTTAATCCTAAGAAAACTACAGACATGGGTTAGGAGCAAAAAACTAACAGACCCACTGCAAACAGGTTTTGTAAAGGGACTCAGAACTATTCCTGACATAATAACACTGAATTTGATCAAAGCGCAGCAGGCCGAACAAAAGCAACCCCTGTCTATGGGGTTTATCGACTTTGAAGCGGCTTCTGACTCAGTCAATAGAGATCTGCTGTTTCACAAATTGGAAGAATATGAGTGCCCTGCCTCACTCCTGTCTCTAATAATCCTGTTTCACTCAAAAGCTTCTATGAGAATGCGCATTAGTCTAGATGGGAAGCTATCACCAGAAATTGAGACCCAGCGTGGTCTAAAACAAGGAAGCACATTGGCAGCGTTCTTGTTTAATTTTTTTATTATTGATTTGGGACATGAATTTGTGAATTGTAAGGGAGATCCCCCGAGGATTGGTGTTCAACAAATCCCATATCTGCTATATGCGGACGACCTTGTATTATGTAAGCGGTTTCAACCCAGCACTCCACCTAAGTCAATGCCTAGTATGGGATGCCCAATGGAAACCCTTATTTATATATTTTTATGTCTAAAGTTCTTTTATTTCTGGATGATGTACCCGTATATAACGCCCCTCTCCTTGAATCCCCCTGGCCTCAATGAGCCAAGAAGTAGGTTTGTTTTTGCAAATTAAAAGATTTATTTGAAGAATTGAACAATATATATATATCACACTTTTATAAATAGGAATAATATCTGAATATGACACTTATGAATATTTATGCAATGATCAGCAATGGGTAATATTACAATATCAACAATCTCTTTAATCAATTAGGAGTAGGAATAGGATGAATAATGTAGCAGAGAATCTTTGTATGGTTCAAGGAAATGCAATTATAGGAAAGAATGCAACACAGAAATAAAACTTGATATGACTTCAATCAAAAGACAATATGATCACTCTTTCCCCCTGTCACTACTCACTCCCCTCAATATGCAATATGAGGAGATGGAATGAGGGGACACAGGTTTCAGGAATAACAATCAACAATTGCAGTTTCAATCCCGATTCCTCCCCCAGCAAGCAGAGAGAAACAGGGCTGATTTTAAACAGGCCAAATACTTTTGAATGTAATATGAAGTGATGGAAAAAATGCTAAAAATGATTTTAATTCTCTAAATGGGATTCAGAACTAGTGAGAGTTGCTTTGGATAGGTTCAGGGAAACACTAGCAATGATTGTAGAATGGTTAGCAGATGGAAAACGAAATTCAGAAGTTGAAAGCAAGAAATAGCAGTTTTTACATGTGGTGCAATTGAGCCAAATGCAAATTCGCCGCAACTTTTCCACGTGTGAGAAACATGATTACGGAAAAACTATAAGGAATTGGAATGCGGTTTCGAAAGCTGGGGATGTCAGCTTCAAAATGACACTTACATTTCGTTCCTAGCATATACGGTTCGAAGGTTACAGAGGTTTTAGTGAAGGTCGATTTTTCTCAAAAGATTCAAGATTTCAAAATGAAAGATGCGCTGTTGAAGATTTGGAACAAAAATGTCTTAACACTAGAGAGTCTATGGAGCTGCAAACTACACGGACAGCACAGCCACCTATCCAGAGGCGCCTCCGGATGGTTTCTATCTGCCTGACACGATTGCCTTTCTCCAGAAAATATATATTAGCACCAAGATGATTATCGATACAATTATCACAGGATTATGAAGAGGAGAGAAGAATTTAGGATAGACAAAAGAGATTAAATAATGCAGCTATGGATAGGTTGGAATGGTTGGATTGGGTTACTTAATACTAAGAGGTTGGTTATGGACAGTTTTACACTGAATACTTACTACTATGGCTTTGGAATGGAATGGGCCCGTCAAAGATCTGGTCAAAGGTTTGGACTGGACTTCGCTCGCCACCGGACAGGATTCAGGACACCTGGACTGCTCTAAGCAAGGCACTCTGGTCTGCACGGCCTCTTGGACTGGATCTGACGGGTTCTGGGTTATAGCTCTGCTGGACTGATCTGGATCTTGGGTTCTAGCAAGGGTTCTTGGCCAGAAGTAGCCAACACAGCTCAGCCAGGCTGTTGAATGGTTTAGGCCCCGTGGAAGTTTAGGAGTTGAAATCAGGTTGCTAGATTTTAAAGACCTGCTGAAAAGGGTTCAGCTTTCTGGGTTAGGCCTCTGCTTCAGGGTCTGGGGTCTGGTTCTGGAGTCTGGATCTTCCTTCAGAGTGCTTCGCCAGTCGATCAGTGATGAGTGAATGTGTGTGTGTCTGGCTCCTCAACAGTCCCTATTTATCCATCTTCCAAAGGGGTGGGGAGGCTGATTACACAATGCCCAACCCTCTAAGGATCTGATAGGTCAGGGAATTCCCCCTCTCCTGAATTGAGAAGGGAACAGTGTGCCATGATGTGTCATCATGTGTCAGAGTGACACAGTGTTTAGGGTCCAGAAAAAACCCCTCCCCTTTGTTCTTACCCAGAAATTCTATTTTTCCCAAAAAACATATTTCCAATATGCACAACTTGTTAATAATACATAATTACATGACAGATTGACTAAGGTACGTTTCTGTCAAAATCTTATTTCCTATGAATTTTGGTTCACAAATGACAGTTTTTCACGCTTTTGGGTTGTTACTCAGTGTCAGTTCTGTACCAATTTTTACACATGCATACACATACCATCTGGGCATATTCCTGGAAATGTTCATGTTCCTGACATAATCACAATTGCTAGAATATGAACTTTTTTGTGGTCCAGTCTCTGAATGTCGCACAGATTCCAGATTAGTTTTAAACTGTGAGCGAACTTTTCATTTTAATAACCTATAAATTCCATATTTTTATCAGTTCAGTAAAATTGTCTATAAGTCTTTTTCTTAAACATACAGTTTCTTCAATTTCAAATCCACATTTTCAGTCTGGCCTCCCTCCAAGGCTTGGCTGAGCCAGAGAGTCACATGGGCTTGTCTTCCTGGGCAGTTGGTATCAGTCACACCCGAATTAGCATTTTCATTCAGCTCAAGGGAGTCCTTTGTCTTCACTCAGAGCAACATGCCAGAGTGCTCCTCCCATTTCCTTTCACACTTGCCTGTCAGATACTCAGCAGAGCTTAGGGGAAAAGATTCCTTTGTTTAAGGAGAAGGTGTGGAATGTGTTTGAAGCTCAGTGTGGGAATCCTCTTGGAGTTTTGCTGGTCAGGTTACCTTATGGTCAATTGTGACATTGTTCCTTGTGAAAAATTGCAGTTACAAATTTAAAATAAGCAAACATATCTTCAATTCCAGTCTTTTTCAACATGAAAATCAATGTGTGGCACCCTATAATTTTTTTACATTTTTTTTTTTTTGATTTAGTTGAAAATAAATCAACCTTTCAAATACAAAATACAATCAGTCAAATAAAATATTTTGGAATTTAAAAACACAAACTTTTTCCCTCATTTTCCTATTTACAATACAATGAAACAAATAACGAAACAAACAAAACACATGATTTTAGACAATACTAAGTATAACCAACAATGCATCAGCTATATCTAGTCATAAATAGATATCACTGTGTAAATAGTTCACAAAGGTATGATAGAAAAGCAAAATGCAAGCATGGAAACATTGTAAATTGCAGACTTCAACTTAGTTGACAACAGGGCTGTTGATGAATTCACTTAGTTTCTAGATTTAGGCTCGATAGAAAGTTAACAGTGGCAATCTGCAGTGGTAAATAACCAGCGCCTAGTATTAAAGACCAGGTCAACTCTTGAGGAGCAAGGCATAAATATTTAGAATGTCTGGCATAATGAGTTTCCCACATCGGCCGGAGGGCCTTACATTCCGTAATAAGATGCACCAAGGTTTCGCGAGTGTCCATCGACATGCAAAAGCGCAAAAGTTCTGAGAAGGGCTCAAGAGACTCCTTTTGGCCTGTAAATCTCATGTGACCCATAAGTTAAATCGCACTCTTAAGATGTTGTTGCAAAATGTATGTGAAGGGCACTGAATTAAATAGGCTGGTAAGGTGCGTATTTTTTGTGTGGAAAGCGGTCTTCATCAGCATCTTGGTACGAAAGGCATGCTGTTCATGTGAGAGACCAATCTGTGTGATACAATTTTAATTTAGCCTTGTCTGGATTTTGCAGTAGTAAATCCAGTCAAATATCTGCCGAGATTAGCACGCGATAGACACTCGTCAACCAAGATTTGATAAACAACTGCTTTGATGAGAAAATATATGATGAAAGATATTTTAACAAAACTTGCAGAGTGGTTGAGAGCAAACATTTCCTAAAAAAGGAACATTGACGCCAGTTGAAAACAGCCTGCAAAGAAACTAAACCTAGTTCGTATCTTATCCAGGCGACTGGGAAACAGTTTGGAAGATGTAATATTTGGCGCCAATATTTTGCTTCCCATTTTGCAAATTGTAAAGAAGGATTATCTTGAAGGGTTTCGAGACCGTACAAAAGAGCTGGGGTAGTTTTCATGGTCCAGAAATGCCAGGCTGGCAAGATGGAAAATTTGCCATATTTATACATCACAATACTGGCTTGTGAGATGAATGATGTTAGCCTTGTCTCTAGGCGTGTAAGGTGGCCTATTGGGTGAAAAGAACTCTCGAAGAGGATGCCAAGGTAGGGGTAATGTGGCACCATGTTTATAGGAATATGATTAAAGGTCCACACATGGGATAGTGGGCCACGCCTTCTTGAGGAATATGCGATGATTTGTGTTTTAGAAGTGTTTATTTTCAGTTCATTATTTTGAGTGTAGGTAAAAAAAGCATTCAACAATCGTTGTAAACCTACTTGTGTTCTAGAGATAAGCACTAAGTCATCAGCATATAGTAGCGTTTGAATTGGATGATTGTTTAATTTAGGGGAGTCCGAAATCACAGTGGACAAGTCATATCTAACATACTGAATGAAATAATTAAAGACTGCCGATGCCAAAAGACAACCTTGTTTAAGGCCTCGTGAGGTGTTGATTTGTTTTGAGAGCACACATCTATCGAAAGGCGAACTTTAATCGAGGTTCCTGAGTGTAATGCATGTATCACATCTAGTAGGGTTGCAGGACATTGGTCTCTACGCAGCTTCGCCAATAGGAGCACACGGCTCACTGAGTCAAAAGCAGTGTTGAGGTCAACGAACGCAAAGAATACTTGTTGTTTCTGCAGGTGGCACTACATTTTAAGCAAGTTCAAAGTAAATAAATTGATCGAAGTGCCCATTCCTGCGACAAAACCCGTTTGATGGGGGTCACGCAAGTGCGAATGTAAGGTCCAGTAATTGAAGTCAGCAAGAATCATTTTGGTGAAGACTTTCCCCGGGGCATCTAGGAGGGCGATAGGCCGATAGTTAGCTGGGAGGCTACGATCACCCTTCTTGAAGATAGGAATGATGATAGATGTCTTCCAGGAACTAGGAATCGTACGAGTGATTAAGATGTTCTTAAAACTAATGTAGAGAATGTGGGCCCATTCATCAGGATGTGCTTTAAGCAGAGAGTTAGAGAGCCCATCAGGACCTCTCGCTCTAGATGAACTGGCTTGCATAATGATTGAACGAATTGATAGTTCAGACAACTGTAACTGCCAAGGTGAGTCAGCTGAGGGAATATACATGAGATCATCGAAGGCTGGGTCAGCATATAAGGAGGAAAAATGGGTGATCCAGTCAGATTCCAGGACGCCGTTGATTTGCACGTCACCCTGAAGATTGTAGCTTTGGTCATTTAGTAATTGCCACATCATCGCCGAGTTTTTATTTGACATGGCACTTTGCATGGAAATACTGTCACGCTGAAACTGAGACGCTTTTTTGCTCTTGAGCCAGTTTTTATAACAGCATTTGGCAGTTTTTAAGAGTTGCCAGCTTAAGGGGTCATTCATAGATAGTATTTTTCTCCTGACCTTTCTATATTCAGCTTTGACACGCTGGGTTTCTGCGTCGAAGATATGTGAATGGCAGACACGATTGTGCCGCAAGATGGTAAAAGGTTTTAAAAGCTCAGGATACTGAGCACCTTTATGTTGCAAGACATTGGCCCTCATTACGACCCCGGCGGTAAGCGAAAAACGATGCCGGTCGGCATCGTTTACCGCTAGGTCCGTTCATGACCCGTGAAAGTGCTATTAGCGGCATCGTAGTTAACGGTGCCGCTAACAGCACCAAGTTCGCGCGCACGCGACCTTCCACACCATAAGTACCGGCATTGCGCAAAGGTAGGCAAATCACGAATGAAGCGGACATGCTCTTAACGCCATCACAAAGGCCGTTAAGTACCTTACCGCCATGGTGCTAATTCCGCCATCGCGAACCAACCTTAAATGGCCATGTGCAGTCTTCCCAGCTGCCACAGGTGCACAGAATCAGCACGGGTGGAGGCAATACAGACTCACCAAGTACAAAAAGAACACACCCCACCCCTTCCCACACCCAGTCACACTCCACAATGATTCCAATACGACTAGCAATGTTGGGGCTGGAGGACCTGATTGCAATGCAAGTGCTACAAATACAACAACAACAACAACAACAGGCAGCACAGAGGAGACGCAGGAGTAGAAGGAGGGCAAGGCAGGGCCAGCAAGCCCCACCAGCACAGCCAGCGCCACCACGCAGGCAGCCCCCAATCCCACGCATCCGAGCCAGTCCATTCAACCTCACCGCTGAGCAGATCCATACATTGTACCGTTTGGACCGGGACACCATCACCACCATCGTTGACATGATACACAACGACATTGTCAGCATGATTGAAACACCCACCGCCATCCCCCCTACTGAAGGTAGTGTCCATGCTCCACTTCCTGGCCACAGGCACCTACCAGCACACAGTAAGGTACTTGCATGGCATTTCACAACCATTATTCTCACGTACACTGATCCAAGTGCTCGATGCCCTCCTCAAGCACACAGACAACCACATTTCCTTACCACGGTCTGCCCAGGAGATTGCAAACACCAAAGCGGGTTTCCATGCATTAGCCGGCATACCTGGTTGCATTGGTGCCATCGACTGCACCCATGTGGAATTGGTGGTCCCACATGCCATGGAGGTACCGTACCGCAACCGTAAACTATTCCACTCAATCAACGTGCAAATGGTCTGTGACTCTAACAGGATCATCACACATTGTTGTGCCCGATTCCCCGGATCAACCCATGATTCAATGGTCCTGAGGAACTCCACAATACCACGCTACATGGAGCGACATGCAGGGCCAAGATCCTGGCTACTCGGTGAGTCTCATGTCATGGCCATGGAAATGTGAAGTGGGTAGGTGATTGATGTAACAATGCATACTTTACCTGGCTGAAAGGGGGGGGGGATGATGCATACTTTACCTGGCTGAAAGGGGGGGTGGTGATGCATACTTTACCTGGCTGAAAGGGGGGGGGGGATGATGCATACTTTACCTGCCTGCAAGTAGCAGAGGCAATGGAGCCAGCTCATACCCTAAAGCAGCACAAACATCAACTGACACCTGTACACATAATGCCCGGTGTAAGCAGCCCTACCATGTGAATGAAGGTGTGTCCCAACCATGACACAACCATCTGCAAGTGCATTGTACCGATTTGGACCACATTGACTTCAACGAAATGCACCTACATGCAATGACTTTAGCCAATACACGGCACCAAACACCATCAAGTGAAAGGCCAGTCCCCCATAACTGCGCACAAAGGAGGCACATGACGGACAAAAACATCAATACACCACTACACAGACACCGAGGCCCCAAAAATGTCCCTATCAACATTAGTAGTGCTCAGTGGGGTCATCATGAGGCTGACAGCAATGTTGGCATGATGAGAGCGTTGATATCACAGGACACCTGCCAGGTCACCAAAACAAACGCCATGAATGAACACAGTGGATGGGCACTCACATTTGTGCATGTAAAAGTGGTACAAAATAACAGTTGAATGCATGCCATGGTGGCACGTCATGTTTGGAATTTGATGTCATGACTGACACATACATTGTTGCCCACATACAGGTGATGCAGGCTATCCCCTGAAGAGGTGGCTCCTTACACCAGTCCGGAACCCACAGAACCAGCACGAGGAGGACTTCAACCGTGCACATACACGTGCCCGTGTGGTGATTGAGCAGGAATTCGGCCTACTGAAGGCACGGTTTTGCTGCCTCAGCAGGTCTGGTGGGGCACTCCTGTACCGCCATGAGAAGGTGGCAAAGATCGTCATGGCATGTGTCATGCTACACAATATGTGCATCAGAAGAAATGTGCCCCTGCCCCCTGACGCAGAACTGCAACCACCTGACGATGAGGATGAGGAGGGTGGGGATGGGGCAGCACCTCAGGGAGGCAGCGATGCACAGGAGGGGCATGAAATGCATCGGACTCTGATCAACCAATGTTTCTAGCAAACACGGATGTGTGGTGTCACATGGAGATGGCAATTGGGGCACTGTGTGTGTCTGGGATATGGACACTGTGGACTGTTCACCAATAAATCACACATACGCAATGAGCAATGTCCACACATGTGACTTGTGATCAAGAAAAAATTGTATTGTAATTGTGAATTCAATTAACACACCCAGTTCCCCCTCCCACCTCAACTCCCCAACACACCCACTCCCCCCTCCCCCCTCAACTCCCCAACACACCCACTCCCCCCTCCCCCCTCATCTCCCCAACACACCCACTCCCCCCTCCCCCTCAACTCCCCACAAAAGTGCGTGGATCCCTGTGTCGAAGTGCCTAATGTGGAATTGATCCACTGGGTGGCCTCTACTGGAAGCCCCCTCTGCCGGCCCCCGGGGCACCCCTGCCTGTACTCCGCAGGTTCCTGGCCGACCTGCGGACGGGGCTGCTTGGGGCAGAACTGGCAGCGGAGGAGGTACTCGGCTGCTCGCTAGGACGCATGTCCCTCATTGTCTGTACGAGCTCAGAGAGCACGTGCCGCACGCGGCAAGTTCAGCACAGATGTCCTTGCTGGAGGATCGGATGGCTGCCTTCACAGTCTCGGCACATCTTTGAATTTCAGCACTGGCACCTCCACAATCGGCCACATGCTGCGTGAGGAGTGATGACAGTTGGTGTTGCCTTGTCAATATTTGGTCCAGCGACTGTTGGTATTTTGGGGCATTGAATGATGCAATTGGCGGGGTCATTGGGCTACTCCCCTCCTCCACACCTCCCACTGGGCATGGAGTGGCTGGCAGGAGTTATCAGGGGATAGCCCCTGTGTGTTATCAGCGTGCAGGCTACATGGGGACAGTTGGGGGGAATGAGGGTTGGCAGTGGGGGGACATTCTATGTCATCCTCATCATTCCCCACATCACTATCAGAGCAAGCTACAATGGCAGAAGTCTCCCCAATTGTACTGCTTCCTGCAGACACATTCCCTTCAGTGGCCACCAGTTGTTGCATGTCTGTTGCTGGTGGTACCATGCTGCTTGCCTTGGGGATCATCACTGCCCCGGGCTGTGTTGTGGCAGTCAATTTTAGCTGCTGTGTTTTTTTTTTGGGTCCAACAGAGGTGGAGGGTTGAGGTGGTGTTGCCTCTGGCCTGGCCTTCTTGGCAGGTGTGGTGCCAGTCTCGTCCTCGCCGGGGTCCGAATGGGAGCCTGTGGTGGAGCAAAGGAGGGAAAGTGTTATTGATGGGTCTGCGGACATTGAGCAGGCATTGTGATGACTGCCATGAATTTGCTGAATGGATGGTGCACTTTGGAGGCAGTGACATACAGGTTGTCTCCCTCTTGGGTGGGTTAAGCATGCAGGAATGTGGGTGCCTACTGTGGAGTGTGCATACTGCATGTGTACAGGGTGTAGGTCAATGATGCCTGTTGGCAGTCTTCTGCTGATGTGTTGCGTTAACCCTATTGGGCACCATTGTGATTCCCATGTAAGTGGACTTCAGGGAGTTTAGCATGGCTTAATTTGAGGCACCTACCTGTGTCACCTGATGTCGGGGCTCCTCTCTCCATTCCACCGACCCCCTCGATGCTCTTGATGCCAATCGTTGTGGCACATATCTCCTCCCACGGCTCCATTTTAATTGGTGAGTGTGCTCCTCCGCCAGTTGCCATGCCCATGTTTCAGTTGGCCCACAGTATGCTCCTTACACGGAGCCGGAGGTCGTCCCACCTTTTACGGCACTGTTTGGTGGTGCGGGGTGTTGTTCCTACGGCACTGACCCATTGTGCGACTAGTTCCCATATGGCCTTTTTCCGTCCTATTGCCGGTCTGGTCATTTCGGTGAAGAATACGATGTTCACGTTTTCCTGGAGCGTTTCCGCCAACATTGTAAGCTCTTCCCTACTGAAGCGCTCCTGCAGCTGCCGATCGCAAGATTTTTTTACAACTTTCGGCATTGTGGGGATGCGTGGATGTGGGTGAAGGTTTGTGCCAGGTCTCGGGGTCAGATGTGCACTGGTTGTGGAGGATTTCAATGGATTGTGTTTTTAAAGATGGCCGCCGTGCTCTTTCCCGTTCCGGTGCGATGGCGTAAGTTCCGGATCCGCTTCTTTACGGTCACCGCTAATAGCGATCACGCTAATAGCGGTCACCGCTATTTGCGGTGCTCGCTAATATCGGTGGGAGGGTGGCGGTGGTGCAGTTTGCACGGCATACAATGCCGGTAGCTGACGTTTTTGGGACGTTACCGGCATGGCGCAGATTACATTACCACATGGCGCAATGCTCGTGCCCGAGAGGTCGTAATTTACCGCTTTTAACGGTTCAAGACCAGCACGGACACGTTAGTTGCGCCAATGCCGTAATGTCCATTACTTACCGCCGGGGTCATAATAAGGGCCATTGTCTTCTAGGATGTTTGTGAGAGACATAATCTTGCCTGAGTTCCATCGAAGATGACTTCTGGCAGGATTTACCGTTGCCGCAGCGTGTAAGACATGTCTGGTTGAAACTTCCCCAAAGTTCCATGTGATCTGCGCAACAAGTAATCTATGATCGCTATTGGGATGGTCACTAATGGAAAGGTGTAGGACATTTTGGTACAGGTTAGGGCTCACATAGATGTTATCAAGAGTGCTTGTACTGTTCCCACGTTGCCACGTGTAATTGGAAGGTACAGCTCCCTTAACAGAGCCATTTAGCATATGTAAGTTACGATCATGCATGATGCTTGTCCATTTCTGAGCTGACCGGGTTATGCCAGGTATATCTCGACAATCCAAGTTGAGATCTCCTGCAATGATGGTATGGCTGATGGTATGTCTGAGAATAATTAAATCTAATATCCCATTCAGACCTTCATAGAATGCGTCATCGGACATGGCGACAGTGTTGCGATAAACATTTACCAGAGCCAATTCTTGGGAGTGACCTAAAATTAATACTAGTTGAATTTGAGCCCCTACCAAGGCCCAGGGTTTAATGGTAAAGCCACTGGCACTATGCACACCCACTAAGAGACCCGATGATGAACGACCACTGCTCGGGATTGCAGGGAGAAGAGTAGTCTCATAGCCATCCCAAATGGGGCACATGGAGAGCCAGGTTTCTTGAAGGGCTATCAAATGATGGGTGCTAGATAAGTTGGCGATAGAAGTGTGCAAATGGTAGTGGCCCCTTGTGTTCCAGCCTAAAAATTGAATGGTGTCTAAAAATTGAATGGTGTCTCTGGCACAGACTGTTAATGGTTACTGCTGTTGGCTTGCTTCACTTTGGGTCTCATAGTTTTGCCTCTGCACACCCTGATAGATGTGTGATTTCCAACTGATGTTTTGGGGATTTGAATGGGCTTGTTCAGGCTCCTCTGCTATGAGAAAGCCCATGCTAAATAGTTGCATTCTGCATTTCCAAATGGAATCTCGGACCAGCCCAGAGCGGATCCACAGTCTGACTATTGAGCATGTGACTTCGGAGATAAATTCAATTTGGTCTATGCCATGAGAGGACAGGTTTCGTAACCCAGCAACCTCTCTAAATAGATTCAGAACACTTTGTCAGTTGAGGTCATAACATGGGAAGTTTCCTTCTCTACATTTTAGAATAAGAGTAGAGAAATGCCCACGATGAGGGTTCAGATGACGAGAGACTGTTTGAGTATTCGATTTCTCCGGAGCCGACTGCAAATATATATTAGCAATATTTGTGCCAGCTTGAGTATGGAACCCATCTTCTTGAGTACCTTGCTGTGTGGTGAATGGAATATGAAAAGGCTGCTTGCTAGACTTGGCTGCAACAGGAGAGTTGGAATTGTTTGTTTAAAGTTCTCAAGCTGATCTAGTGTAAGTGGGGCATTGGAAGTATCTGCCAGGTTCTGCTGACCCCGGCTGCTGGGGGTTTTTGCAGAAGCCACAGTAAAGGGAGTTGGAGGTTTGATAGATTGAATAGCAGCAGCTGACGAATGATTTGAAGTGTTGGTCTGAAAGGGGCCCTTCAAAACAGGATTATGGGCGTTTGAGAACAACCTCACGTGGGCAGCTTTTTGTGCTTTTAAAGAGGCAAGTTGCTTGTCAGCCTCAATATTACGATCTATAGACAAGACTAGCTGAGACAGAGGTGAAAGGGGAGCACCAGATCGTGAATCAGTAATTTGTTGAACCATTCTCGTGGGCATCAAAGAATGCATGGGGGGAGGAAGTGGTAGGGCTGGTTGGAATGCATCTTGAATGGAAATGGCAAGGGGCAGGCCAACCAGCACCGATGGAGCCAAGGAGAATGGTAAGGAAGGAGAAATGGATAAGGCTGGATGAAAATCAGCTGGTGGGGGAATGACCGGGGACAGGCCAACCGACACTGATGAGGCCAAAGAAGGAGGTAGTGGAACATGGATTTGTTGTGGAACGGCCGACACATTGTCTTTTGAGGCAATAGATTTACCCAGGGCCTTAAAGAATAAATTCAGTGTTTTTTTAGTCTGTTTGAGATTAGCCATGTTCTTTGTTTTTTTTATTGCAAGAGGCTTTTTTAGTGCAACTTTTGTGTTTCTTACTTTAAGGGCGTCTAGGTGGCTAAGTCCTTGTCCCGTCTTGCGCTCATGAGTAGACACTGGAAGCACCCGGGACATTTCTGGTACAATATTTTGTGGTGGTTGGACTGTAGGTGCAGGCCCTTGAGCAGGTGACTGAGAAAGACTCATATGAGTAATTGGTCGAATGATGCCAGTGATCAAGGGCAAAGCACATGCCTCCGTGGGGAACACTTCTGCAGCAATGGGAACGGGAGCATTGGTCAGACCAGATTTCCATCCAACCTCCCCCTCTGATAATGCAATTGACGACCTTTCCCTAGTGGTCGGTGACACGTTTTTAAACAGTGAAGAATTATAATGGGCCAGCATCCACTTCATCAGGTCATCAAACTGTTTGGATTGGTGCGACACTTTTGTATCCAATCATTCAAATAATTTACACAAGCTCATAATAGTAGTGTTGATAGCAATTAATGCTGGTTGAATCATGGTTGAGTGTTGTAGGAATAGATCTGAAGGGACTGTTTTGGATATTCTGGGTGTGGGTAAAACAAATGAATGAAGCATAGAATTTTTAGAGTTCTGAGAGGATTGTTGGGACAAAGAAGCTTTACTGTGCAGGGGGTCAGCAGCAGAATGATGGTGAGCTCTCCATACAATCGGAGATTCACATTGGCTGGCATGTATAGATAAACCAGTTTGATCCTGCACTAGTGAAGGAAAAGTAATGGCAATGCAGGATGAAGAGAGGCACAGGCAATTTTTAGTAGAGGCTAAGATTGTGATGTCAGACAAAGGCCACAGGTTGACTCTTGCACATGGAGTTCTTGATGGAATAGATGTCGCCTGTGCATGAGAGCCTTCTGGTTTATTGCTGTTGCCCAAATGGGAGATTGACATTGATGAGTTGGAAACAATAGATTCATCCATCTTATCGTCAAAGGTAAATTTCGGTTTTGTAGATAACACTGTGCCTGTTGAAATAAGTGAGTGGGCAGTGTAGAAGTCTTGGGGTTGAACTCCGAACTCATCATGGCTGATCTGAGTCGATTGGCACGTCAGTATTTCTGATAGGTTTGGGATATTAGGCGGCATATTTGAAGTAAGCTTATATGCCATTGTTATGACAAGCCAGCCGGTGAACACAAGATAAAGGTCACAAAGCTGGATTAGTCGACTAGTGCAGAAGCAATTTGTAAAAACAAAAATATGCAGTGTATTAAACCTTACACTTGTGACAATAGATGGTTCACGGTCACGTCTATGTGCACGGGACACGTGTTTGTGTTATGAGAGGACAACCGGGAGAAAAAAAGAAATGATAAATTAGGTAGTCGCACTAGTAATAAGCATTGATGAGACACCTCAATTGAGACCTAAGAAAACACAATTATTAATAGAGACAACTGCCGGAGCCCCAACACACAATGCTCCAACAAACAATAATGAACGAGCCAGAAAGAATGATACTAATGTCTGGACCCCAACCGTCGCACCGCGCACCGCGAACAGCAAACAGTACTTGATGTACTTGCTCAGGTGCGCGGCGGGGTGTGCAGACCCCTGAGTAGATGAAGGGGCAGGAAGGGGCGAAGCCACCATGGGGGAGGGGTCAACAGACTGTTGTCCTAGAAAAAATAAACACAGAGAAAGGGAAAATGAGGAAGAAGTTTTCTAAATTAGTTCACTGAGCTGACAAACCTAACGTGTACAACGTGCAAGAGGCACAGAACGTGCAAGGACAAAAAAATACACTTCGGGCACAACGTGCAGGAGGCACAGAACGTGCAAGTACAATGCACACACTTCGGGCACAACGTGCCACAACAGTCACCTTTTTTTCTTTCCTTGCTAGAAGGTCAGGCAAACCGCTGTGTTGCCGATAATGATGTCCTCCAGACGAAGTATCGCACAAGGCAAACTCCAAACTCCAAAGTGCTAAGGAGAGCCGCTCAGCGAGTCCGACCAGCAAACAGTACTTGATGTACTTGCTCAGGTGCTCACCCTATATTGCATTTGATGGAGGTCCCTTCTTTGGCATATTTAGCTTTTGGGACACAAGTTTCACCTGACAGATTTAGAAATCGCCAGCGTCTGACAGAGGCGAGTAACGGTATTGCACCCATTTTTGACATATTTCTTTCCAGCAACCATCTTCAACAGTGGATTTTGTTTTGATAACCTATACTTCTGCTGACATTATATTTATGTGGCTTCTTAAAGTAGAATGATGTTCAGCACCCAACAAGGAGGTTGGATCTTTTGTGTGGTTTGTGAGCCATGATTTCTGCAAATTTGACAACCAAGAAAAACAGATTTTCACACAGCTCTGTGTTTCTTTTGCAATCAGCCTTGCTTTGTGGGCAGCCAAATGATGGGTTTTGGCAGTGGTCTCCTATGTTACCACTGACATAGGCAAAAGTGGATGGCGCCCTATTTTTCAGATTGTTCCTGCGCACTTCTGGTGGATTTTTAGCAAGCAGAATGCTTTCCGGCAGCCATTTCTGATGTTTCTGCAGCAAGCAATGCACAGTAATGTTGCAGGGCGCTGGACTAGTGGTGTTAAAACATCCCACAAGCCCCCCCTCTTGCGATTTGGCATTGACGTCCATCAATGGGAATTTGCAAGACTGGGATGTCAATTTCATCTCTTCTGATTCCACAAATGGCAAAGTTCATCGTCTTTTCCTCCGTCAGTGGTGGATCGATCGGTTCTCCTCGCCAGTCCTGATGGGAGTATTGAGCGATACTCTGGGCCCCTCGGATCTTTGCTCCCGGTCCCCCGGTAGTCCTCCTTGGTTAGTCTCCATGGTTTCCAATCCTAGGATGACAAAACAAAAACATATTTGTAGACATTTCCCCACCACTATTAATGTAGTGGGGCGGACACATACATTTTGATAAATCAGGACACATTTTTATTATTGTATTTTATAGACTATATATGGAATATTTTAGAGTTGGAATTTTATGGAGCTCGAGCGGCAGCCTCTGGGGTTCTAGAAGACTCCTCCAGTTGCTGCAGAGTGTGCCTAGGACGACAACACTTTAGTTGATTAATATGGACCCACTTATCTTCCCCTTCTGCCAAACTGCCTTTGGGGATGCGGATTTTGTAGGCGACTGGTGAGATTTTGTCTACAATTTCAAAAGGACCCCTACAGGTAGGCAAAAATGTGCACTGTTTGGCCTGGTTCCTTTGGAAATTGTATAAGTAGACCCGGTCTCCCACATTGTATTCTTTTCTGGTAGTCTTTAAGCCATAGTGGGTCTTCATGCTGTCTGCAGATTTTTCTAGATTTCGCGGAGCATAGGCAAAAGCATGTGAAGGTGTTTTCTTAGATTTTCAACATACTCATGAGTTGTAGAGGCATTGATCAATGTCTGCTCTTGGGTTCTGTAGAGCAGATGCTGGGGAAGCACCATCCTGCGTCCAGCCATCAGCTCAAACTGTGACATTTTAGTTGCCGATGAAGGGGTAGATCTGATGACCATTAGGACAAGAGGTAATCGAATATCCCAACTTGGCCCAGAATCTGCCACAAACTTTTTTAATATGCTCACAATTGTTCTATTATATCTCTCTACTGCACCACTAGAGGCTATTGGGTAAGCAATGTGTAGCTCCCTTTTGACCCCAAGTATCTCCCACATCTTTGTCATTACTTCGCTGGTGAAATGGCTACCTCGGTCTGACTCGATCCTTTGGGGTAGTCCAAAACACGAAAAGATGTGGTTGATCATCAGGGCAGCTGCTGTTTCTGCCTTGCAGTTTGGGGCCGGAAGACATTCCACCCATTTAGTAAACAAGCATGTCACAGTCAACACGTACTTGTTTCCCCTAGAGGAGCGAATCACAGGCCCAATGAAATCGACTTGTAAATCTGACCATGGCAGTGTCATCCCCCTCTTTTGGAGAGGCACACGGTGTGTGAGGGATGTTGGCTGAAATTGTGCACACACAAGACACCCCTTCAAGTATTGGTCGAGGTCCTGCCCCATGTGTGGCTAGTATGCAACCTCTCTTAAGATTTCAAGTGTTGTATGAAACCCCCTATGACCGGCTGTGGCCGCATCATGGGGGTGACTTAACATCAGGCTTCGGAATGAGGTAGGGACCACCCACTGATCATGGCCAACTAGGGATTTCCTTACCAACAAAAAGTCTTGGATTCTGAACATTTTGGACATTTCATCAACACTCTGAGGTCCTCTTTCCCTATGAAATCGGTATCCGTCAGGGGAAAGTTCTCAGGGTCCTCAATGTGTTGATAAACCAATTATTGGATCCCCTTTTTGAGCCGTAATCAAATCAGCATCTGGGGCCTCCTTACTCCATTGTGCAGTTGAGAGATCCTTGTGAGCATTTGTCTGGGACCTAGTGATAGCAATGACCTGGATTTCCCCCAACTGGGTCTCGATCTCTATTAGATCCCCTTGGATGGCCCCGGTTTTGGCCAGCTGATCCGCTAAGTCATTTCCAGTTTTGTCTCGTCCCTCTACTTTGGAATGACCCTTGATCTTTTTCCAGTAGATGGTCATCCCATTCGATTTGACCAGATCATCAATATTTTGAATTAACTTCCCATGTTTCAAGGGTTTGTTATTAGCACATAACATGCCTCTGGTTTTCCAGTTAAACAGGTGCTCCACGAACCCGTTCCGTACATAATCTGAATCACTGATTATGACCAGTTTGTGGAGATGATGTTGGACAGCAGTGAGGATGGCTTGAGGCACAGTCATCAACTCTGCCACTTGACTACTTCAGGGACCAATCTTGTACCCAGCTGAGGGTTCTGGGTCTCATTCACCCATGCATTCCCTTCACCGGCCACAAGTTCTTTTTCCCCGTTGTTGTCAACATGGTAGGAGCATCGATCCACATAGACAGTGGGCATTCCCTCACACCTGTCTTCTTCAAAGACTTTGTGTGGGGAATTGAGGTATGCCTCCATGTTGTCCTTGATTTTTAGACTCTCGTTCTCGAGATAGTTTTCTCTCGCACAATCATGCAAGTCAGCCAGACCTTGCGCGAGGGGACTCTTCTTGTTTTGGCCATATCTCCCCATATCTGACCTACACAGGAAAGCCTTGATTGACAGAATCCAGGAAGTAATTCGGGAATTACTCACATTTCCGGGCCGGATTCTGTCACTTTGGAGATATTGCAGAGGCTGGTGTGGAGTCTCCACTACGATGTGTTCCCCCTGGATAAACGGGCGGTAATTCTTCAATGCCCACACCGTTGCCAGGAGTGCCTTCTCACAATTGTTGAATTTTTCCTCCACAGAGGATAAAGTTTTACTCGCATAGGAGATTACTTTATTGACCTTGTCATGCTTTTGGTCAATGTAGGGAAGAGGCCATCGGGAAGTATGGACCCGTTTGTTGAGCTCCCTAAGGTCGGCACAGAGTCTTCACTGGCCGTTTGGCTTCAACATCCCCAGCACAGGATTATTGAAGGTGCTGTGGACTGGACAGATTATCCCACGGGACTCAAGGTTCTTAATTATTTCAGTAAGGGTCTCCATTGATGCGAGAGGCAAACAATATTGCTTCACAAACACTGCAGTCATGCCAGGGTCCGTGGGAATTGTTGTTGTGTGGATGTCGGTGCGACCACAGTCACATGAGTCCACCGCAAAGAGATCTTGAAAATCCAAGAAAACTTGTTTCAACTTTTGCTTCTGCTCCAGAGTCTCACAGGCATCAGCTAGGTTGACACTCTCTTCAACCATCTGCCTGACGCCTGGAAAGACTTCTGGTTTCGCTATCTCAGCGGTCTCCTCCAGCTGGGTGGAGAAGTCCCTGGTCAGAGTGCGGATTTGGACTGGTGGCTTCAGGTGGGAAAGGCAGCCCTCATGGACCTGGAAAATCACCTCATCCCTCCTGAAGTCACAAGTCACATCTTCCTTATCATAAGGACAGGAAGTGTACACCAGGAAGTTCCCCCCATGCCGGGTAAAGATCCTGTCTGGTGTTGTGTTGTCATCACTATCACTGTCAAAACAGTCCTTGGGGATTGGACCTAACAGTTCATTGCCTAAATCTATGGAAAAATGTCGGTCATCAACCGCCATTCCAATAATGGTGCCTGCAGCTAAAGTGATACTCTTTAAGTCGCTGTTATCCACCTCTGTTGGAATGGTGTCATGTTCTATATTGACTAGTGGTGTTGGGTTTACCCCCAACCCTTGCTGTTGGAAAGAAGCATTTAGATGAATATAAGCATCAGGGTTTTTCAATTTCTGTCCTCTTTTAACTTTCACTTTCAGGGAGAATTGTCATGTCCTTTCTGGGATGGTGACTTCCTCTCCAATCTGAATTTCAACTGCATAAGGCAGCAGTTGAGCTGACCTAAATGCTTTCTCTGGTTCATCAAAGCCCATGGGATTATCCGCTAATCGGGACCAAGCTTTGAAGTTTATTAGGTCCAAACTAATGGCAAAGCGATAGAGAATGTCACTACCTTAGTAAAAGGCGGCAGTGACATCTCGCACGACCCAACAATTATGGTCTATGCTCTAGTTGCCTATGGAGATTTTGAGCATACACCTGCTTGGCAGGAGATGTTTGGAATTGGGTGTTTCCAGATCCATTTCCCATTTGTCTATGAGTCTAAATGTGAGAATGGCTGGATCTTTTGGGAGTTGGTGTAACATGGCTTCGCTGATGAAGCTCTTAACATTGTTCACACACACTCGGGCGAGAACAGAGTCCTTCCCTTCATTTAAATGAACAGGGATGAACAACTGCTCTCCAATTTGCTGAATATCAGCCAGGTTCTGAGCTGATTTCTCTTCTTTCTGGACTATAGGCGTGGAAATGTCTGATTGTGGATTGGTAAAGATTTCAGAGTGTTTCCTTCCAGTGTGAAAGACCACCTTAGACTGGAAGGAAGGTTGATTTTCAGAAATAGAGAGGACCCCCCCATCACCAGTTTGTTGTCCTACTGCTATTACTGTCACGTCTGGAATTTGGTTGTTCTGGAAGTGAAATTCTACTTGGTCAGATTTTTGTTCAACCATGTGGCATGTGCTGTTTAAACTAACATGGTTGACACTCTGTTTTAACTTTATTGGTCAGCTAGTCTGGGTCCAGAGGACCTTGTTTACACAATCTATTAGGGGTGACAACCTTCGCAGGAGGTCATTCCCTAGTAAACAAGGGTGCCCTCTGGAGTCACAACTATGACCGGGTGCTTCAGCTTGTGACGCCAAATTTTAATGTCCAAATCCGCAGTCCCCTCGACGGGAATTTCCGTCCCGTCAAAGCTCTGAAGTTGTCCAGGAAGAGGGGTGAGAGGAATTTGGTAATTCTCCCCCCTTCCTGAATTCAGTTCATCAAAGGCCTTTTGGGACAGAAGGGTAGCTTGGGATCCAGTGTCCACCAATGCCAAAATTGTACCCTGCCCCTGTACTTGAACCGGGGCATAGTATCTTCCCTCCTTCTCCACAAGGGGGCACAGATAATGCACATTTTTGGACAACTGGTGGGCTAATTTTCTAGTTTTGGACATCGAGAGAGAAGAGATTTGGGCAGAATTCTGTGGGGAGTCTAGGGAATCTGCAAAGAAAAGGTGGGGAGACGTTTTGAGTTCCCCTGGTTCTGGTTCTGGGCCGCCCCCCCTTTTTGGAGGCAGTCACCAGGATGGGTTTGAACCAGGGGATTTTTGTGCTGTTGGTTCTGGGATTGGATGATGGGCGGCGCTAGCTCAGTCCCCACAGCTACCCAGTCTGGATTTGAATCCTGTGGGACCCATTTTTCCTTGGGAGGAGTTCCCCCATGCCTGAAGGAGAAGATCCTTTTCCCAGAATCCTCTGGGGACCCCTGTTCTTCAAATTGGAAGATCTGTACCTCCTCCTCAAAATGGGTCTTTTTGGATCCTTTGTTTCTCCTACCCCCTCTCTGCTCCTTGGGTGGCAGACTTTCAGCGGCAGGAGATTTTGGTTCCGGTTCCTGGGTTTCCAGGGGCTTTTTACAAGTGGGGAAGGAAGCTTCCTCCAAGGCTTTACACCCCCGTTCCCTTTGTGCATCCTCCCTGGGAACTGGTGGGTTGTCGGGGTGCTGCCCGATCATTGTTCTGGAGCACCAGGTCCAGAGTTTGAGGTATTCTGTGCCGTGTTCATCAGAGGGTTCTGCTGAGCCCTCAGCATGCGACCCAGATCCTGTGCCATGTTTTGGACCTGGCGCTTTAGCTGTGAAACCCGCTCAGGCTGATACAGGGTTCTCATTTCTCCCCTGGGCTGATACCGAGAAGAGTAGCTATCCCTTCTCTGGTATTACCCCGGGTTAGGAAGATTTGGGTACCCCTCCACCCTTGGCCTCCCCTCTCCCGGATTAGGTTGTCTGGGCTCAGGAAAGTGGGGAACGAAGAGTGGATTGTTCTGGGGCTGCAAGTTTTGTGGGTAGCTGGGGAAAAAAGTTCTGCCCAGGATTTGAGCAATTTCTGCCCTCCTGGGGGAAGTGAGGAGGGAAGTTCCCTGGGTTAGGTGATTGGTTGGATCCCCCTTGGGAAGGAGGAGTCCACACATAACCCAGGATGGGTCGGTTCCCCTTGTAGCAGGGACTTATATAGTCAGGGGAGTGAGGGCTCCCATTTGAGGGACTACCTCCTTGGCTCCCTGTCTGTGACTAGCCCGAGGGCCTTCTGGGCTTGGGATTATTCTGCTGTGCAGGTAGGTTTTTAGGCCCCCCATCTCCAAGTCCAAAATGGGGGTAACCTTTACCTCTGCCACCTTAGCAGCAAGGTGCTGGTTGGTTTGGGGCTTTTTTGAGCATTCTTGTTTTCTATAGGCTTTTGCACCTCATAGATTCAGGTGGCCTGTTCAATGACCCAGTCTAGTGATCTTTTCTCATGAAAATCTCTCACTAGCTGGGTCATGATGTACTGTGGTAGAGTGTGGAAAAAACTATCAACAAATTCTTTGCTGTCCGTGCGCACCCTTCTGGAAGTCTGCGCAAAGGCACGCTTTAGTTCCTGCACAAATTCTTGTGGGGCCTGATCCTCGCCACATTGCAAGTTGTAGGCTGCCTTGCAAGCCTCTTGGGGATTTCTGTGTACAGAAAAATGCTTCAAGATGGCTGCCCTATAGGTGGACCATCTAGAATGATTTTGGTCCTCCAGCCCCGCAAAGAAACTGGAGTATTCTGGTGGGAATGTCCATTTCACGTGCTGAATGCAGCTACTGCTGTCTTTCAAATGGAAAGTTTCCATCATCTGCTCAAAGAGCTCTAAGTGTTCCCAAATAGAATACTTAGCGTTCTTATGATAAGGCGTGATGACGCTCCTTATTGCCTTGATTTGTTTCAAGGGGTCCTTAAGCAAGGCCCTTTTTGCCCTATTGGCCTTCTTGGTTCGGGTAACCCGGGTCCAATCATCCTCTGACTCAGAGGCACTGCTCCCAGAGGTGCCCGTCTGGACTTCTAGGTTCTCCCTGATTCTGCGAGCCTGGGAATGGCTGGCAGAATGTGGCGACCTAGTCTCATATGTCCTGGGGCGTTCAGAGGAGTCTTCAAATCCAGAATTTGATGGGTACCCCCGCCCCCACTGTCCTAACTGGGCAGAGGTTTTTAGGATGCCCTTAGTGGGCCTACTCTCCTGGAGTTCCCCACTAAATCTTACAGTACTTGAGGACCCATACCCAGATGCCCGCCCATCCATTCCTGGGAGGTGTTGGTCCAGGAGCCCCATACTTCTGACTGGATAGTAATCTGCCATCCCTGTGGCCCTGGGCTCATGTGTGCCAGTGGACATGGGGGTGGCAGAATCCATGGACTGGGAGAGATGAAGGCCTCTGGTACTAGGGTTCCTGAGTTTATGCTCAGGTGTTTCCCTTTCCCAGCGAACTTCATCTCTATCAGCCCCTGCTCCCTGTTGCCATACAAGAATCTGAGCTTTCTGTTCCTCAATCAAGGCCTTACTAGTCTCTATCAGTCTCTCTTGCATGGCTACATGCCTGTGGAGCCTATCATTGTTCTGACAGAGAGCCTCATTTTCTCTCTGTGCTTCCTGGTTTGTCTTTGAGTACTGGGTCAGTCTTTGTTGCAGGAGGGTTACCTCCTGAGTCCTGTCCATACGGGCCTTGCCAGAGCATCTTCCACCCTCCTGGTGTGCTCTGTCAATCTATCATGCTCTTTTTGGAGGTCACCCAGTCCCTGGAGGGCCAGGTGATTTTCTTCCAGTTTCCCTTTTAAGTGACAGACTTCCTGGCCTAAGGTGTCCCTTTCCTGAGCAAGAGCCTGCCTCTGTGCCGCCAGGTCATCCCTCTGTCTTTGAAGCACGCCAGCTTTCTCGCGCTCTTCATCAAACTCTGCCTGGGTGTCCAGGTCTTTCAGAATTAATTTGTTGCTCTCTGCCTTCTCTCTATCTAGGTGGCTTTGCAGGGTGACTACCTGCTCTGCGCATACCCTGTTGAAGTCCAGTTGTTGCTCCAGCTTTTTCTGGCTTTACAGTAGAGAGTCCACACTTTCTTGGTACTCCTTCTGCAAGGCCAAAATTCTGGTATCTTGTTCTGCCTTTTCCTGTTGCAGGATACCCATATCCTCTTTTATTTTAACTATATACTGCCTGCTTTCATTTTCTGACTCCTGGCTCCTCTGCAGCCTCTGCTCAGAAGAGTCCAGATCAGATTGGGCCTTTTCTAATGCCATCAGTTGCCTACTTGCCAGATCTTGGCCTTCAGCATATTTATCATGTATGGCTCCCATAGATAAATATAGATATGCCAATATCTTGGCAAACTTATTTTGCTCATCTTTGGCCTTAGGGGCCATATATAGTTCACTCAGGGCCACATGTAAGGGACCCTGATCTCTCCAGATATCTAACCCTGTTGCAGTGATCTGTTGTGTGATTGCCTGCAACCACACCTTCTGGTTCTGCTCAGTCCATTCACCTTTCACAAATAACTTATGTAAAAGGTGTTCTCTAGCCATAATACTGATGTCTACCAATGTCGCCATTTTGGAAATATTGATTTACTTCCTGACTTACAGAAGGTTTTATTTTATTTTTGAAAATCGGATCGTTTCCTTAGAGCGTTCCCTTTTGAGGGGTGCTTTTACAGTGTAACACAGCATGGTAGCCCAACAGGATTTATGTATCCTGTCAGTTAGCACACTGTATTAAGCTGCACAAGTGGTAGCTCTAATCCAGAAATCCCGCTACGAGCCCCCAATCTGTAAGCGGTTTCAACCCAGCACTCCACCTAAGTCAATGCCTAGTATGGGTTGTCCAATGGAAACCCTTATTTATATATTTTTATGTCTAAAGTTCTTTTATTTCTGGATGATGTACCCTTATATAACGCCCCTGTCTTTGAACCCCCCCAGCCTCACTGAGCCAAGAAGTAGGTTTGTTTTGCAAATTAAAAGATTTATTTGAAAAATTGAACACTATATATATCACACTTTTATAAATATGAATAATATCTGAATATCACACTTCTGAATATTTATGCAATGATCAGCAATGGGTAATATTACAATATCAACAATCTCTTTAATCAATTAGGAGTAGGAATAGGATGAATAATGTAGCAGAGAATCTTTGTATGGTTCAAGGAAATGCAATGATAGGAAAGAATGCAACACAGAAATAAAACTTGATATGACTTCAATCAAAAGACAATATGATCACTCTTTCCCCCTGTCACTACTCACTCCCCCCAATATGCAATATGAAGAGATGGAATGAGGGCACACAGGTTTCAGGAATAACAATCAACAATTGCAGTTTCAATCCCGATTCCCCCCAGCAAGCAGAGAGAAACAGGGCTGATTTTAATCAGGTAAAATGCTTTTCAATGTAATATGAAGTGATGGAAAAATGCAAAAAATGATTTTAAATCACTAAATGGGATTCAGAACTAGTGAGAGTTGCTTTCGATAGGTTCAGGGAAACACTAGCAATGATTGTAGAATGGTTAGCAGATGGAAAACGAAATTCAGAGGTTGAAAGGAAGAACTATAATGAATTGGAATGTCGTTGTGGGTTTGTTTGAAAGCAGGGGATGTTAGCTTCAAAATTACATTTAGATTTCGTTCCTAGCATATACGGTTCAAAAGTTACAGAGGTTTTAGTGAAGGTCGATTTTTCTCGAAAGATTCAAGATTTCAAAATGAAAGATGCGCTGTTGAAGATTTGGAACAAACATTTCTTAACACTAGAGAGTCTATGAAGCCGCAAACTACACGGACAGCACAGCCACCTATCCAGAGGCGCCTCTGGATGGTTTCTATCTGCCTGACACGATTGCCGTTCTCCAGAAAATATATATTAGCGCCAAGATGATTATTGCTACAATTATCACAGGATTATGTGGAGGAGAGAAGAATTTAGGATAGACAAAAGAGATTCATTAATGCAGTTATGGATAGGTTGGAATGGTTGGATTGGGTTACTTAATACTAAGAGGTTGGTTATGGACAGTTCTACACTAAATACTTACTACTATGGCTTTGGAATGGAATGGGCCCGTCAAAGATCTGGTCAAAGGTTTGGACTGGACTTCGCTCGCCACCGGACAGGATTCAGGACACCTGGACTGCTCTTAGCAAGGCACTCTGGTCTACACAGCCTCTTGGACTGGATCTGACGGGTTCTGGGTTACAGCTCTGCTGGACTGATCTGGATCTACGGTTCTAGCAAGGGTTCTTGGCCAGAAGTAGCCAACACAGCTCAGCCAGGCTGTTGAATGGTTTAGGCCCTGTGGAAGTTTAGGGGTTGAAATCAGGTTGCTAGATTTTAAAGACCTGCTGAAAAGGGTTCAGCTTTTTGGGTTAGGCCTCTGCTTCAGGGTTCTGGAGTCTGGCTCTGGAGTCTGGATCTTCCTTCAGAGTGCTTCGCAGTCGATCAGTGATGAGTGAATGTGTGTGTGTCTGGGTCCTCAACAGTCCCTATTTATCCATCTTCCAAAGGGATGGGGAGGCTGATTACACAATGCCCAACCCTCTAAGGATCTGATAGGTCAGAGAATTCCCCCTCTCCTGATTTGAGAAGGGAACAGTGTGTCGTGATGTGTCATCATGTGTCAGAGTGACAAAGTGTTTAGGGTCCAGAAAAAATCCCTCCCCTTTGTTCTTATCTTCCTACGAGTTTTGGTTCACAAATGACAGTTTTTTGCGCTTTTGTCCAGTTACTCAGTGTCAGTTCTGTACCAATTTTTACACATGCATACACATACCATCTGGGCATATTCCTGGAAATGTTCATGTTCCTGACATAATCAAAATTGCTAGAATATTAACTTTTTCGTGGTTCAGTCTCTGAATGTCGCACACATTCCAGATTAGTTTTAAACTGTGAGCAAACTTTTCATTTTAATAACCTATAAATTCCATATTTTTATCAGTTCAGTAAAATTGTCTATAAGTCTTTTTCTTAAACATACAGTTTCTTCAATTTCAAATCCACATTTTCAGTCTGGCCCGCCTCCAAGGCTTGGCGGAGCCAGAGAGTCACATGGGCTTGTCTTCCTTGGCAGTTGGTGTCAGTCACACCCGAATTAGCATTTTCATTCAGCTCATGGGAGTCCTTTGTCTTCACTCAGAGCAACATGCCAGAGTGCTCCTACCATTTCCTTTCACACTTGCCTGTCAGATACTCAGCAGAGCTTAGGGGAAAAGATTCATTTGTTTAGGGAGAAGGTGTGGAATGTGTTTGAAGCTCAGGGAAACCTCTTGGAGTTTAGCTGAATCAGGTTACCTTATGGTCAATTGTGACATTGTTCCTTGTGAAAGATTACAGTTACAAATTTAAAATAAGCAAACATATTTTCAATTCCAGTCTTTTTTAGCATGAAAATCAATGTGTGGCACCCTATATTGCATTTGATGGAGGTCCATTCTTTGGCATATTTAGCTTTTGGGACACAAGTTTCACCTGGCAGATTTAGAAATCGCCAGCGTCTGACAGAGGCGAGTAACGGTATTGCACCCATTTTTGACATATTTCCTTCCAGCAACCATCTTCAACAGTGGATTTTGTTCTGATAACCTATACTTCTGCTGACATATTTATGTGGATTCTTGAAGTAGAATGATGTTCAGCACCCAACAAGGAGGTTGGATCTTTTGGGTGGTTTGTGAGCCATGATTTTTGCAAATTTGACAACCAAGAAAAACGGATTTTCACACAGCTCTGTGTTTCTTTTGCAATCAGCCTTGCTTTGTACGCAGCCAAATGATGGGTTTTGGCAGTGGTCTCCTCTGTTACCACTAACATAGGCAAAATTGGATGGCGCCCTATTTTTCAGATTTTTCCTGCGCACTTCTGGTGGATTTTTAGCGAGTAGAATGCTTTCCGGCAGCCATTTGTGATGTTTCTGCTGCAAGCAATGCACAGTAATGTTGCAGGGCCTGGACTAGTGGTGTTAAAACATCCCACAATTACTATCACAAGCCCCTCACGGTCTTCAACGTATGTTAGCAAGGTTGGGGGATTATGTTCACGCAAATAAATTGAAGATTAATGTCACCAAATCTCAAGTAATATCTTGTAGTGCCACTTTGGTGCCTCGGAGTCTCCATCCCGCGCTATCATGGTCGATTCAAGATATTAAACTGGCAAGGGTGTCCATCTATAAATACCTTGGGGTTGAGATCACTAACAGGCAATTTGGGAGTGAGGAGGCGGCACCTGGTCGGAATAAACTACAGCATCTAACATCCCAGTCCAGAATCTTAATTAAAACATTTGGCAAATTCTCCTTGAAGCATGTGGTATCCTTCTATAAAATGAAAGGGGTCCTGATCATGCTATATGGTGTTGAGAGTAGGTTGCTCGATAAACAACAGTCCTGGGAGGCACTGGAGTCAAGGTATTGGAAGGAGATTCTAGTCTTGCCCAATACAGTTCCGATGGCGTTTATACGCTATGAATTTGGGCTGTTATGCCTTTATTCACAGGCCGTGTGGAGACAATGCACCTTTTTATGCAAGTGTCTGTTAGGCGTAAATAGTGGAACTAACCTTGAGGTCCTTGGCCCTGCCTTGTTAAAATCTAGAAATGCATTCCCTAAGTTCTGGCGGAATGGTGTGCTGGATTACCTGTTAGAGGCTGATGTCACATTGGAACTGCTGACCTTGAACCCGGAGCGCGCGAAAGTGATGATCTTTCAAGCAGACTGGGTTAGGACCCTATCTAAGTGCACACACTATAAAGATTTTAATATCTGGTCCTTTGGAGTAAAGTGTTATGGAATGATGGCCCCATACTTAGTGAAATGCCCGTCGCCTTTGATTTGGGCTGATTTCCTAAGGTTTAGATTTAATTTATGGGGCACCCGTGATGTCCTGTGTAGGCGGAAAGTGATCCCCATAGAACGAAATTACTGCAGATACTGCTTAGTAGCAGTTCAAAGGGAAACTCTTCAACACCTGCTAGTTGAGTTTGGTGCTCTAAAGAGGGTTCGGGCAAGATACTTTCATAATGTGTTTGTTATCCACACTCAAATCTCTAAAGAGCAAATATGGCAAATGCTGTTCTCAAATCCCAGAGAAAGGGTAGAGATAGTGGTAGTCCAATTTTTAAGATTGGTACTTCCACGTGGAGAAGAAATCCAACAAGTTTCCGGGAGCTAAAACTAATAGCACAGATCGGTGGTGTCTGTCTGTTTCCACCGAGAATGTGGTTTAGGGCAAGGGTTATGTATTCCTCGTGATGATTTATGTTGCAAATAAACCAAATAAAAAAAATTTAAAAAAGTAAGAGTAGGTTTGGTGCGAATACAAAAATATATTTAGGCATGATCAAGTCAGTCAACACATATCTGACAGCTTTTTGTGAGGGAATAGGATGATGATTAACTCTCATCAATTCTCTTGCATTTGCTGATTGCTGGTTCAACATCATAGGTTAAATCTTGGTACACCTGTTTCAGGCAAGGAGTGGCTTTATTTTGGTTGGGAGAACTTGGTCATTGGTTCTGTTGCATTTTGGTTGCAATGCCATCTAAATATGTCCAAAACCACTGCCACACTTAGGAGAGAGAGGAAAACGGTTGTATTAAGCAGAATGGCAACTGACAGTGCTGTGGCACGGGATGACCAATTCACAAAATGTTATTTCGGGTTATATGCAATTCAATTAGGGTTTTTTAAACTTGATTTGTCCAAATCTTGTTCTTTGAAAAATGAAGCTTTGTGTCTGGGCTTTTCTTTGAGGAGGGGCTTGCACAGTCATTTTAGCTTGTTCATTTGCCTGCCTTGCCTGACCTGCCCGCAAACCCCTGTAGTAGGATTCATTCAATATATCCATTCCCCCCTCCGAATGCCCCATATCAGTAGCTTTGTGGTACAACAGCAGCCCCAACAAACACAAGGGCAGCTACTTTTTTCTTAAGGTGTCCAATGCCTGCACCCTCTCACAACAGCACCATGGTGTGAAGTAAGGTCTGATCCATTTTCTATGTTGACTTCTCCTTGTCTTGACAAATGCTATCTCACTTTCGCCCACACAACTTGACACCACTAGCACACCACCACCTCAGGGAACCTCCTCACACCTCCACAACACTCCATGACAACTTCACACCACTCATCCCCACTTCACTACCATAACATATCATACCATTACTTCACACCACAATCATACCATCACTTCAGTATACACGACCACTGCACACACCAACACACTCCACCTCCCTACCACTTGATACCACATCACTCTGCACCACCACTCCACTCCTCCACCCTACTATACCCATACACCACCAATCCCCTACACCACACTAAACTACTCCACACCACCCCAATTGTGACACCACTCCACCACCATACATACAACTGCCACTCCACATCACAACTCCACCACACCATCAAGCCTCACCACCACTCCACAGACCACACACTCACTCCACATCACCACAACACACCCACACCACCACCACTCAATAGATTTTTTCAAAGGACCCCAACCACCTCCAGCAGCACGGTGGTGTGAATCAGGGTCTGCTCAATGTTTTTGGCCATCTTCCCTTGAGTACCAAGAACTCTTAAAGTAGGACCCCCACATGGAAAATATGATTCAGTATGTTCTCTTCACTCCCACACCACACCACCATCCACCCAAAATAGTCCCATTCCACTTCACAACATCACATGGCAACTCAACCTCATACCACCCCACACATATCCACATCACCACTCCACACACCACGCACACCCAAACCACCAACCCATATCCCCTCCAAACCCACACTGTGCTGCTCCACCACAATGGCCAAACCATTGCTTCACAGCAACTTTCCACCACACTCCACACCATCACACCACCCCAACTGCACACCACAGCCCAAAACATGAGCTCACAATCCCACACCCCCACACCACTCCACACAACCACCCACTCCACACAACCTCGGGGGATAGCTCAGGGGCAATGGGTTTGCCTTGGAAGCAAGACAAAAGAGGAGCAACACAGGTTCGATACCCGGGTCCATGCTTAGAAACCTCTGGGTATTAAGCCTGTTATAAATAACCTAACATATCATATCATAACCACAACACTCCAACACCCCAACACATTCCACCACACACCCTCACTCCACACCCCTTTCACTCCATACCATTGCCCCACACTACCATTCAACACCAGCACCCCATACCACAACTTTACACTAAACCACTCCACCACACCACTCTACCCTATGATATGATATTTTATTTGTATCGTGCTCATACACAAGTTTTTCAGAGCTTGACAAGGCAAGGAAGGGGAACAGGGGAGAACACAACACCGATCTTACTAGGCTCAGTGACATTGAGAACGCGCAAGTGCATGCAAGACCACCATTCAAAACCACCATTGCACAACACCACTCGATGCCCCTACTCTACACCCACACATCACAACTCCACTCCACACCTGCACATATCCATTATCTCACTCCGCTGTGGATTCCCCACCCCCACTTAATACTGCTGCACCAATCAACTCTATACTACTACACCACACCTCCAGACCAACACCCAAAATTAGCACCCAAACACCCGTCCACACCACCACTCCCATTCAACCACCACTCCATGCCAAAACTCCACAGTAAACCACTACACCACAACACCATTGCACTCACCACTCCAAATCAGCACAACCCTTGAAGCCACCACATCACTTAACACTACCATTCCAAACTACCACTCCACACCACCACTCCAAATCCCTACTCTACACCCACACATCATCACTCACACAACCACCTCACCCTGCTACCACTGCACACCACCATGCTACACCTCCATTCCACATCGCCACACCACAACTCCAACCCACCGCACCATTCTACATCTAAATACTACACATCTAAATATTACACACCACCACACCACCACACCCACCACTCTCCATGTTCTTCTCCACATCTCCACACTGCCACTCCACACCCCATCCCACACCCTCACTCCATACCACCACACCACTCCACACCACCACACAGGCACTCCACACCACATCACTCTAACCCTCCACACTACCACTCCACCCTACCCTCGCACCTCCTCTTTAGACCTCTGCAGCCCCCGCAACACTTCACTCCACACTCCACTTTCACTCCACATCACCACTCCACACCACCACCCCACACCACCATTTCACCACTTCACACCACCAATCCACCCATTTCTACCCCACCTCACCCCTGCCTAAAACCATTCATACCAGCTCATCCTCACACTAACCCACTCCACACTACCCCATCTTCCCTGCCTACCCACCCTTCCATATCCACTCTACACCTACACCCACCCTAACCCACCCCTCCTTATCCCCACCAACTCAACTCCCGCACTAATCCTAGATCATCTATGCCTATCATGCACGCCTATGCTTCCCAACTAAGTTCACCCCTTCTCCCTTCCACCTTACCTAACCTCTACCCCTACCACCCCAGCTCATCCACAAAATCAACATGCTTAACTTATAGTCTCACAGTTGCAAGCTAATATTTGCTAACTTGTTACATTAGTAATACACATACATAGTTAATACACTGCCAAACTTCCATACACAGCAGTGAAGAGATGTATTGCTACTTTTTTTTATAACTAGTGTTATTTTTCTTCAATCCCTAATTTACAGATTTGTGTGGAATAACTGGAATAGTATATCCCACGTATGTGCTGCATGTCCAGCTATAATTGCAAAATCAAATGCAGGCTCCAAAGCTATTGGCTTTGTCAATGCTTGCATTTTTATTGTATTTTTGTTATTTTTGTAAGTGGCGCCGCAGAAATTCCAGGATGTGTGTAGCCCCTTTTATCTTTATTCTGATAACACATGCATGTGGAGGAGTTGTACACCGCCGCCTTGTGGGTTTGAGTTTTGCAATTAAAGTCGTCTTAATGTTAAGGTACTGCACACATAAAAAGCAGAGAAGTGTTTTTGTATTATAGATTTTTGGCTTGATTCATAGGTGTCGTTTTTTTCCCAATCATCCTCAGATTCATAATTTTAGATTCATGCCTTTATTTTCTATTTCTACCTGAACGTTTGCATTAAGAGATAGGGAAACATGTGTCGAAGCACTGAAACAATTAAAAAGAAAAGCGTATACGAGTGGTTTCTGCCTACGTAGCCGTTGAGCTGTTACTGACAGATACATTCTTTTAAGGTAAGGGAAGTAAGTTCGACTGAGCTTTAAGCTGGGCCAAAATGTTGGCATCTGCAGAGCCCGAATTCACCAGTCACTCAGCTAATGTCCTCCCATTCCCTTGTGTGGGTGAATTCCTGGCGCTGCTAACCATTAATTTAACTAAATGGGAAAAATGTGGGCATGCACACAAACAAAACAAGCATTGGCAAAGTACTTAGTTTGGCCTTTCACAGTTATTTATTTGATTGCACATTTATAATCATGAATTTACATCAGCCCTATACAAATAGCCCCATATAAAACAACATGCAAGCTGAAGGGTCAGTAATCATGTTGCTATTAATATATAAGATGTTAGCATATGCTGTCTGCATAATTGCTTCTAACACTTTACATCAGCAGCTGAGGAATGACGGCTGCTGCTTACACAGCCTGCTAAAGAGGCCCATAAAACGCACATTCAGGCCACATTAAGAATGCTCAACATAAGGTGTACCCCCTAACAAATGTTGCCCACTTGGCCAAAATGTAGCTCTGTACCACTCCGAAATAGAATACAGACCTACATTATATTTGAGACCACGTGCATGAGGGAACCTACTGCTTGATGACAACCGCAGCAAGATGGGAATAGTGTGCTGCACCTAGACACAGCCTCAGTTTTCCAGCCATGCACATGCAAAGAGAGCATTAACAATCAATTTAAATATGCTGGCAAGCTGAGGGAGGTGGCTATCAATGGTGGGTATGCATCGCTCAGAATATACTTCGACACACCCTGCACTACTGGTCCATGGCAATAGCAAAAGTAGTGGAAAAAGGACAAAGGGGGTGGAAGGTGCATACAAAACATGAAATTGTAGATGTACAACTATTGTCAACTGGGCACATTTCACATAGTGGTCCCAAGTGACATCATGGACAGCTCAAACATTATTCTCATTATCTGTTAGATGTCACTTGGGACCACTAAGTAGAACATGTATCTGTTGTTGTTAGTTACCCATCAACAATTTTCCCCAATAATGTCCACTGAAGGAAAAGTCATGCAATGTCTGTTGCTCACTTTAAATCACTACTGTGAGTGTACCTCCATTACACAAAATGTGACATAGCCACACCAGTCAAATGTGCCACACACTCTGCCACTTGCACCCAGTGGAGTATGGATGATGCTTCAGGGTCAGTCGCTTCTCCAAGCAACGAGTTGGTGGTAGATCTCTCTCTTCGGATGGGGCCTCCCTCTGGAGTGGCCTGCCTTTCTCACTGAAACTTGAGGAGAACCATCTTCGGTTCTGGAAGCACCTGAAAACCTTCTTCTTTGCTTCTGCTTTCTCTCCCCCTCTCCCCTGCTGAAGTCCTGGTGGATACTGAGACTGCACTGTTTACCTGGCCACCCATCTGATCTCGAGCCCAAGCCCTGCCAGTTGCTCACCTGCACTGCCTCCCTGGTGACCCCTGCACTTGGGGACTGTTTTCTGTATCCCTATAGTCCCACCACCAGCACTTATGTCTGCACTCACCATGCACTTGCCACCAGCTGGCCGTTCTTTTATTTATCTTGTTATTTTATTATCCCATGTTCTGCACTTTCCCCTCCTCCTCTGCCCCGCACTTTCCTTTTCCCCAATCCCTTGTACTTGTGCGATCTGAATGACACCTGGACTAGCAGGATCGCTGTTCTGTCTTCCCTCTGTCCCCCCCCTTGCCTCGTCACGCCTTGAAACACTTGTGTATAGTCACGTTATAAATGCCATATCATATCATATCACTGGTGAGCCACACTGCAGGAACTGAGGTGCTGAAGCATGGCTTAAGTGTTTCTCTGTTGGTTTGGCGCACAGTGATGGGTTGCAAGGATGTAAATCCAGAGGGCGTAACCACTAAGCACCTGCCCAAGGTTGCAGTTCTCTGATGTATTATGAAAATGGTGGATGTGCGGTAGAATGAGCTGCCGCATAGTGGCGAATGGTAACCCTGATGAATGCCAGCCTTGTGGGGGCCCAAATAGTTGAGGTGAGGGGTGGATCGTGGTGTGCTCTGACTGTGAAGGGTTTTTGCAGTGGACATTACGGGTGGATTATAGAAGGCGCATATAATAATGCGCTGCCCTATCCACAATGAAGGGTAGAGATCTGAGTTAGCAGGAATGGAGCTCCCCAAGGGGATATCTTAAATAAGAGCATCATGGGTGATTCCAAACTTAACAAAAAGAATAAGGAAACGGATTCAGATGTTATGCTCAATGAGGCAACCAAAATAAACATAAATCAGGGGAGCAATCAGACTATGCGACAAAATTCCCAATAATGCGATTTAATGTTAGTGGCCCTTAATAGAAATGAAAAACCAATTATGAGGTTGGATGCCAAATTTGATAAACTAAGAGAATTGTTCGGTTAATGGCCTGGACTGGCTACCTGGAGAGGGACGTTGCAGATTTAAAAAAGCAATACACACCGGCTTTGACAATGCTCTTAAATATCAAGACGAAGTGCTCATTACGAGTATGGTTGTGGAGGAAAAAAGTGGTGGTAGCAGAATTACTGCCACTTTTCTTTCACTGCCATACTTTCACTTTCCACTGAAAAATCAGCAAAATCTGCAGAAATGCTGCCGGCGGAATCACCGCCATGGTGATTCTGCTTAAATCCCCCATGGGGACTAACACCGCCACCACCGCTGGTAATATGGCTGTAAATCCACCAGACCAAGTAGTTGTCACAGTATTTCCATTGGGCGGTATTCTGGTGGATTTACCACTGTAATACCACTCAGCTCATAATGAGTCTGGTGCACTCAATAATGCTGTGAGGCAAAACCAATGCAATGTTCAGGGTCTCCCTCTTGGGGTTGACAGGGATGACTCTGAATCCTTTATGACTATCTGTGTCATGGATGCTCTAGGCCTAGAGGCAGAAGAGCACCCAATTGCTATGGACAAGTGTTACAGAATCAATCTTAGTAAGGTGACGTAAAGAAATGATAGAGAGGATTTGACACATTCCATGTTATGTATTTGTTCAACAACGACAGGACACTGGAAGGAGTCAAGCTAAAAGGAACCTTAAAATATGAGGGCAGAACGATCATGCTTTTTCCTGATTTATCTTATGATACCATTTAAAAGAGCTGTGTGCTAAATGTGGGTACATTTTTGCTAAAGGCATTTGTGTTGCAGCTGGCTAAACTGAGGGTGAATTGGAATGGTAAGGACAATTTGTTTTGAGCCAGGGAAGCCTGAGTTGCTTCATTCTGTTTCAGGATCTCCGTTGGTGAAAGTCTGAACCTTGAGTGGGAAGATGAGAAACATACGCATCGATAAAGTTAACATTCCACATATTGGCTAATCTATATGGTAGTTTCGCCAGACTGTGGTTACGTTATTTTATGAATGGTTTAATAAAAAGCATGCATGGTTCTCATTGTGATGAACTGTGTAGAAATTACTGTTTATGAAACTGCATAAAACTGTTTTTGTCCACAGTGCATTTTTAAGAATGCCCCTAGTTGTTTTGCAATAGAAAAGGTAAACCTTTCCACTGACTGACTTACTAACCCACTTCCACTTACTGCGCTTCCAACAAGCCCAACACCACTACACTAGACCTTGGGCTATCCACACTACACATAAACACACCAAAAATCTATTCTATGTTCACACCCACCATCTCTGAGATTCATAAAACCATCAACAACACAAGTACACACCTAGACACCAGATAGTCCTACAGCACCAGCCACCCACATCTCTGGATCGCTTATGGACACAATCTAACAAGGCCGCACAACCCACCCCAACAACACACGACACACTAACACCAACACAAACGCTATCACACACCCAAGGCACTGAGTCTTACCCATACGGTTAAAACACACAGGGTCTCCTGTACCAACTCCCACTTGCAAAACAACAGATGACAGTTCCTCCTGGTTCTGAACCTATCCTCTAATCCTATCCTCACTAACCTCTGCATCCGCCTCTCTTGCAGAGCCATGCGAGCGCCTGGATACTGCACATGGGTGGTAGTGATGCACAGTATAAATCAGCATAACAATGTGTGCTAATGTTTTACAGGTATATACAGCATAAGGCCACCCTGAAAAGAATATCATGCTGTATCAGATGCACGCACATAGATGCTGTGGGGTAAACTGCCAAAAACCAGACAGATAAATAACAATTCTCTAAGGAAAAAGGCTTGGTGCACCCTTTTGTAAGAATAACAAAAGCTTTATGTGCACACAAAAAGGAAATGGTGACAGGGTATTTATTATAAGTCCTTTGCCACGGAGCTCTCTCCTCTTCAAAGCCAACAGCAAATTATAACTGTGAAAATTGTCATCTGTGACACACACAATATACAGTGTTCATCCCCCACTTGTATACATACTACTGATTACATATAGTCTTCCAGTTCATTGGCCACATCATCTTCAACTCCAACTTCTTCACCTTGGGTTGCTGCTAGGTGATTGGTTGAGTTGCTGACGTCCCTGTCTGAGGCCTGATCACGTGATGTGCACCTGGCCGTCAACATGAGCTCAGTGAATAACTCTGAGGTCAGTCTGGTCCTTGTTGCGAATAACGCAACTCTTCTCTCATCGCATACACACAAGCACCCCCACCATACCCCCCCATCGCAATTTTGCATGCTTGGTATAACCCTTTTCTCTCCCTGGTGCAAATCACAGGCACTGTTCTCCTCTACTACCCCCTTATCAGCTACCCGCCCTGTGGAGGGGGGAAGGCAGGCCTATTTCTCCTACAAATCCCACTAATCAGTCTAATTTGTGAAAGATTTGGGGGGTTTGCTCACAGGCATCTGATAGTTCAAACGGGATCACCATCATCCTGGCAGGCGCTGGTGTCCTAAATCTCAACTTGTATTTTGGCAGCTCAAGGCCTCTGCCCTGGCTCCCATGGGTTTATCCTTCATAACCGGCTGCAGTCCTACTCATATTAGGCCATTCAAATTCCTTTCTGATTTCGCAAAGCTCTAACAGGACAAATTTTGTGTGTGTGTGTATGTGTGTATGTGTCCCCATCCTTGCCTTGTTAGGGGGGTAGAATATTCTAGCATGAGGCCTCGTTGTTCTGTGTTCTCATAATGGCCTGCGAGGACCCAGGCCTAACTTCATATATGGTGACACTTCTACATTTCTCGTCATTGGGCGGGGACTTACACCAGGTGCGATCTGTACACTTGGTATATATAATTAGCGTTCTATAAGGGTATTTTTAGTTTACCTCAACCTACATTTGCTACAATCCATACACCCCGCACTGCTCGCCTATGCCCACAGGACTCCAACAGCACCCTTGTACACACCTATGTTTGTTTTCGGTGTGCTAGTATATTTTCTGCAGTCTAAATCATTTGGGAGGGGCAGGAATCTGAACGTGCATCCCAACAATGCTTAACATTCATTAGTCACCAAGTCCCTCTCTCAGAACCCCATACCTTTAAGACATGTGTACAGTTCAGAGGAGTAATGGTGGCTAAATCTATGGATCCTTTAAACAGAGGACTAACTGGACTCACAGAGCAAACCACACATAGATCACATCCCATGTTTCCTATTTCATTCATGCAGGTCTGCACCTGTCCTGTGGTCATTCGGGCAGTTAGTCACTACACACCCAGAACAAAACAGCAAAGAATTGCCTATGGGAGAAACACCACAATATACAACTGGCTTTATTTCCTCTCACAAGTGTCAGTGTAGCTGGCAATACACAGACACGAGGCAGGGTATGCCAGGTCCTTCTCAAATGTTGCCACCACTGTCTGCTGGCCTTGTTCACTCACATACTCTCATTCTCTCTCACACACACACACACACACACACACATGAACACTAATACCTACGATGCAACGACAGTGGCCTCTGAACCCGCAAAGTACAGGGTTCCATTCCTCTTACAGGCACAGAGATGGCAGGCAGAGAAAACTGCATGTGTGCATATCTGCATGTAGGGACTTGTGAAACTTGAACTGCTGTGTTTGTTGTGCTGCTGTGGATTAACTCATGTGCTTCTAAACCTTGCCGAATCCATACATCTGTGCATGTGCAGTATGGCGCCCATGAACAATCTTAGGATCAGGAGGTCACTCTGTGAAAAGGCACGGGTTGTCTTTGCCTCCTGTTGAGTAGAAAGTCAGGAGGGGTTGGAGCAGCATAGGAGCGAAATGGCAGCACCAGCGCTCCATGTCTGCAGTCAGCTGGATCTGCAGGAGTACGCATCCACCATGGGCCACAGAGGAGACATCTCCTTTAGTCTGACCTATGATTGCACATATGGAGCATAACAACTTCTCGTTCGTAGCTGTAGTACAAAAATTGTAAATTGTACATAAGTAATGTTATGCCACAATTGTTGCCAGTTGGCATGCCAACTAGATATTCTGCTTCCCAACACCCCTTGCCAATCTCTTCTGTGTAGCAGTTGTGTTGGCCAAAGGTTCACACTTTGCACCATCTTATCCACCAGAATAAAAAGAGGCTATCAAGTGTTTAAACTTCCTGTGTTAATAGAGGGATTTTGTAAAATTGGGTATAGTTATTTTTATGACACATTTTTATATTTGTTATTTGTGTTCTGATTTTAACTGTGTATAAAAAGACGTAATTGACTGAATTATACTTTTAAAAAATCGGGTGGGGAGGCTGAAGAACTATGTTGAGGGGCATTGAAAATAGAATTAGCTAACAAAAAAGGGCTCAAAGAAATATTTGCAGGTTTGGCAGAGTCTCTGTTATCAGAGCACAGAATGCCAGAGAGGATAAGCATGCCGTGAAAGATCAAACACACGAAGAAAGGGATGATAAGGTGAAGAGAGATGTGATAAGAACATTAAGATACAAGAAGACTGAAAGGTGTGCTAGGATGCGACAGAGATTCCCATCTGGACACTCAAAGGAAGCTACTTACAAGAGGGCGGAGACTCTTGCATGACTACACAGAAGAGAGGCTGAAGTAAGATGAGACAGGGGAGGACAGACAACCTAATATAGTTTATGTTATTGCCTGCGATATATTTAAAAGTATTTTCACGCCTTGGCATGTATTTTTCAAAAGATTAGGACCACCTGTGCTATCACACATTTAAAGATAGTCAATTTGTGCATGCTAAATTTAAGATAAGGTAAGCCGTTTAAGAGGTGTAAGGGGTCTATATAATTAGGACCAGACTCTGGACTGTTCTTTAGCATTCCCTAAGATGAATGCTCTGGTGGTGCATTAAAATACCTTTGGTGCCTGAGAAGTTCATTATAAAGGGGGTCGCTCATATGTATAGGTATGTTCATAACCATTACAATAAAGTGCCTCACAGCTTCCTCCCTTACCTCGCATTCAGGGGTGGACTGGCCGATAGGCAACTCTGGAGATTTCCCGGTAGGCCTCTGCACCCTGGGCTTGGCTTGCTGAGAATGTGTAATATGAGTCCACTTAGAACATTATTTCCAGGCACTCTTTTGGTTCCCAGTCCACCCAGCTCGCATCTTCCTCCCGTGAGAATATGAAGGAATATTGACAGTGGGTTACTTTTAATCTAGCCACCACACTAAGTAACTCCTTCTGCTGAATTAATTAAAATGCAATGTCTCTTTCTTTGTATTTTGATAAGAAAATCAGGGGAAAGCAACATTCTGCTGTCATACCAAAACCCTTGCTTCTTCCTGGCTGCTGCAGTCAGTATTCATCCAGGTATGCCTGTGTTCTGTAGGATGGTGTGCACTTTGGCCCCTCCCCCTGTCAGTTCCCAGTTTGGCAGTCTCAGAGGCAGGATAGAGTCCTTAGGGGTCCTAACATGTTTAGTTTGCACAAGGTGTTTTTGGCTGATCCTTTAGTTAGTGAAGAAATATGCCACATGCAGGCACTTATTTCCTCTGTGACTTCCACCTTTGGGGAAAATAGTTCCCCTGCCTGAGGAACTACTAAAGTTCTACGTTAAGAAAAAACGAAAAACGGGCCCAAAAAGACAGAGGTTTTTTGTTCGAATTCCGAAAATGTTTGGGGGGGTTGGTTTTTTTTTTTATAATCCGAGAGTAGACCGCTCACAGCCCCCACCCCTACTTCCCACTACCTTTCTTTATACCCTTAGCCAACCCTCATCTATCTATTTATTTAAAAAAGCATATGCAAATCCCAGCGAAATTCGACTGAAAAAACTCAATCTTTTCGGCCTCGTTGCTTTCTGAATGGTTTTTTTGGGGGATTACCACTACTAGAGGGGATTTTCCATCAAGAGCGGCACAACGCAAAACTACACAGTGCCTCAGTGAACATACAGCAACAATCACCTTGTTTGATGCCGAATGCCTACGGCAACACAGAAGTTGTACACTGACTCCAACCTGGGGAACATGGATTCAGGCAAATTGAATGCCTTGGAAGAAGGGAAACAAAAAGCTGTTAAATGAGTAGAAACGCCTGAATACATTTAAGCAGTAGGAATTGTTGGATAGGATGGTTCGGGAAAATATTACGAAAGGCTTCTGGAGACTTGTGTCTGAAGGTTTTCGTACTAAAGAACGGGCCATTTAGGTTTGGTCTCCCTTACAATCTGGTCGTTTTTGCATGATGAAGCAGCAGACGCTTCTCCAATGGTTTGGAGGAATAGTAGGGCTGCGAAAGACACACTCTTTACTCCAGAGGAGACCTTTGTTGCTATTCAATGAGCTAAAGAGGGTGAAGTGGCAGGGCCTGGTGACCTTAGGCCTGGTGTCTATACATGTTTTTGGAGTGGTGGTCCCATTTTTTAGTGGTGCTATTCAGTACAATTGCCCAGGAACAGGTGTGTCTCTTGTCATGGAAAAAGGGCCTGATTAGTGCAGTTTGCAAAAAAGGCTCAACCAATGACCAACACTGTTATTGCCCAATTGCCCTTCTTGATGCTTCCTGCAAAATCCTTCCAAAATGCCTTATTTTAGGACACGAGGAGCGCACCACGGAAAAAGACACTTGCCCATTATGCAGGCTGAGTTGAGGAAGGGCTTTGGAACTATTGATCAGTGTTTTGTCCTTAGGACCATTCTGGAGAAATTGGTTAAGAACATGCAGGGGCTTCTTTTGGATCTGGCTAAAGCATTTCACTCCCTTGACCTTGCGGTTCTATGGTTTAGTACAAACAAGGGCGTCAAGCAGGGCTGCTTTTTAGCTCCATAAATGTTCATTATTTTGCTTGCAGATTTCAATCTGCAAAGTTTTTCAGCAAGAATGTATGGACCTCGCCTGAAGGGGCTTAGAACACAGTTTAATGTATGTAGCTCGGTTCTTTGAGCAACATGGCCTGGGTTTGATTCTGCCAAAGGCCAAAAGTATGGCTTTGGGGAAGGATACAGAGAAATATGCATGGTCCATCAGTAAAGCTATGACCTGTAGCTGTACAGCTCACATTGCAACAATGGCAAAAAGGGTGCATGCTAGCCTCGGTGGTGTTGTTAATATTTTATTATAGGTTTGGCTAAATGTCTGAAGGTGTTGGAGGCTAAAGTGAATTTTTTGGCTCTCTTCGGCAGTGCAATATGGGGACATACCAACTTTGCAAGCCTGGACCAAATGCAAAATCGTTTTTAAGGAAGGTGTTTGGCCTTTCCCCAAGCCCATCTGGTAAGGCAATGGGGCTCATTATGAGTTCGGCGTTAGCCGTGCCAGTAAAAACGGCACAGCTGCCGCAGGAGTAATTTGTTTTCCGACGCCCGGCCGTAGGCAACTACTGGGGCATTACTGCCCCGGCGGGCCTGCTAATTGTCCTTTACCGGGCGCCTGAAAAATCACTCCCCATTCTTAATGGTTCCGGTGCTACAGTGAAGGTATGCAGGTGGGTGCAATTCTGCCCGCGAGGTCGGACCCAACGGGCAGACGGCACCTGCCCGCAGAACTTGTAGTTTGCCAGTCCGGAAACAACGGTACCGGCAAGCTTACCGGTAACGTTGTTTCCGGACCGACAAGCTTGTAATAACCCCTTGGATTGAGGATGTGTAATATTTCTGTTTTAGCAGAGTGTACATTTTTTATTTCTTTCTAAAAGCACAAACTGGTAAGTTAGAACCCTAACATTACGCATGCAGTAGGGAAAATAGTGCCCTCATTAGCCCAGGTAAAATACTCATGGTTTAAAAAGGATGATGGTGAACTGTATATTGTGAGCTCCTGTTATTCAGCTATGGGGAAGAAAGCAATCAACACGGCTAACAGTTCTAGAGTAAAGTGAATAATTACAGTTCATCCATGCGATCTTTGGCAAACAATACCTCCAGAATTCTTACGTTGCAGCCAAGGGGAGGAATTAAAGAAATCAGCACTGGAAAGTGAATGTGTAATTGCATAGCAGCCTTATGACCCCGGATAAGCAGTATATTCCAAACTTGTATGCTCCATTCTCCAGCATGGGGTCTGGCATGGATTCACATGCTCATGAATATTCCCCGTTGTCAGGCTGGGAATCCTCGGTAAAGAAAAAACCAGTATCAGTTTCGTTTCTGATCTGTCTTTCGTAGTAATAACCAATCACTGATCTCTGCGTCATACTGACCACAGCCAATGACTGCCCTCTACCTAAGCCCCGCCTCTGGCAGCCATCTTCAGATTTGGAAGCACGTGAAGTGGCAGTATGACCAAGTGAAGAGCCGCAGAGGGGTAGGCGGGAGGGTTCGCATGTGAATCCATGCCAGACCCATGCTGGAGAACAACAGTTACAGGTAAGTAACTTGTTCCTTCTCCAGCATGGGGTCTGGCATGGATTCACATGCTCATGAATAAAGAATACATAGCAGTACACACATGCACAACCACGGGAGGTGGCAAAGGCTCAACATTAAGCATTACATCAAACTCAACATTAAGCATCTTACCTCCTCACCAGGCTCACCTCAGGCGAACAGGTTGCGCAGCACTGCTTGGCCGACCCTGGACTCCTCCCTGGAATCCCGGTCGACGCAGTAGAATTTCGTGAAGGTGTGCGTCGACCTCCACGTAGCAGCCCTGCATATGTCCAGCAGGGGCACACCAGATAGGAACGCCGTGGTAGCTGCGATCGCTCTGGTGGAATGGGCTCTTGGACGGCCAGGCAGCGGTCGGTTTGCCAACCGGTGACAGTACATGATACAGCCGGAGAGCCATCTGGAAATGGAAGCCTTCGAGAGAGCCTTCCCCTGATTGACAGGTCCAAAGTTCACAAAGAGTTGTGACGTCTTCCGAAAACACTTCATGCGGTCTACGTAGAACTTCAGCGCTCTAGCCACATCCAGCGAGTGCAAAGTCCTCTCAGCCGGCGACGTTCATGTGTTGGGATCCTCGTGCTATTGCTCTCGAGCGTTAGTGCTATTTTTTTTCACGTTTTTCTCAAAAACTTCGTTTTTTCGGTCAAAAGAGCCTCAAGCTCCACCGACTCTCCATCCGATCAACGGGGACCCGTGTCGGATTCGTCTGCGCCCCTCAAGGGTGAAGATTTCGTCGAGCTACGCTTTTGGAGGACTCCAGAAGTTTCTCAGGCCCGGTCATGGCCGAGGAGAAGGGAAGCTCGACGCCCGGAAAGCTGTTCAGGGTCTGCCCTGGATGCCAGCTGCAGAACGTCTTCAAGGAGGACGAACACTCTTTTTGTCTTTACTGCCTACATGAGGACAAGACGCACGTGGAGAAGGACTGTGCGTTTTGCGGCAACATGTCGGAGCGGACCATGAAGGACCGCCATCAATGTCTCGCCAACTGGCTAGAAGGGAAGAGCCCGTCCGGCGAGAAGAAGAGGAAGAAATCCGAGCGGTCTTCTAAGACCTTTGAGGACGCCCCGGCGATGGGGGTCCAACATAAGGCCAAGCACCGCGAGTCCGCTGGCACCGGGAGCGCCGAACGGTGGGGCTCTACGGGCGCCAGGCAGGGCGCACCCTCCCCGGCACCATCAACCACGAGCCAACGCTCTGGGTCGGGTAAGAGGAAGGCCGAGCACCCGGCGAAGCTCCTGGAGAGGCCCCGGTCGAGCTCGAAGGCGGAGGGGGAGTGAGGCAGTGTCCCCCCCCTCAAGGATAAGGCGGTGAGCGCACCTAAGGTGGTGAAGGCCTTAATCCATCCGGCCAAGCCCTCTATCGAAACTGTCGCGGCGGCCCTGGCTCAGTCTGTGGAGGCTACACCAGTGGTGGCGACCTCGGGGCTCAGAGTCTCCCTGCCACCTCGGAGGGAGTCCTCTTTTGTGCCCATCGATAGGACCCCCGTGAAATCCCCGTGGGGAAGAAAAAGGGGGGGCAGGGCATCGTCGTAGATTCGGCCTCAACCTCGGAGGAGGAGCTGGTCGAGGTCTTAAGCCACGGCCTCGGCGTGGAAGAAGACCGGCCCGTCGGGATGGATCCCGACGCAGGTGACGACGACATGGCCCCTGATCACCCGTCGGAATCCCCCTTGCCAACGCCGCGAGACAACTCGGCGGCCATTTTGTTGGCTATACAGTCCTTATGCTCAGAGATAAGGACGAGACTACCGTTGCCGACGGAACCTCTCCCGTCGGGGGACCAAGAACCGGGACCTTCTGGTGTTCCCCCTACCAAGAAAAGAAGGATCCACCCTCCACCTCCTTTTCAGCCGTCGCGCCCCTTCCAGCCCTCCTCCCCGTCCACCCGAGGGGATGATACGGGGACTGACACGGCAGCGACGGGTACGGACGACGAGGTATACGACGAGGATGTACCGTCGTCGCCTCTCACCAGGGTTTCTCCGCCCGACGAGATTGGATCGTTCCACTCCATGATCACCAGGGCATCCGAGCTTTTCCAACTGTGCCCTGAGGAGAAGAAGAAGGAAGGTTTCCTTTATCAGCGGCGCCAGGCCAAGAGGAAGACGGTCCTCGAAGTGCCTCTATTGGACGACATTTGGGATGAGGGCCTCACCCTCCTCAAGAACCCTTCCATGACGCCAGCTAGAAGAGACCGGTACGAGAAGAAGTACCGGGTCCTGGACACGGCCCCCCTGTGCCTCCGGGCGCAGCATACCCCGGACTCCGTCGTCTCCGTGGCGGCCAGGAAGAAAGCGGGGGGGTGCGGCCTCCACTTCGACTTCCCCACCGGACAGCGAGGGAAAGAAATTGGACGCTATGGGACGCAGAGTCATCTCGTCTGCAGCGACGACGATTAAAGCGGCCAACGCCTTGGCTATCGTGGCCCGCTACGACAGGGAGCTCTGGTACAAACTGGCTCCCCTGCTGGACTTCTTGCCGGACGACAAGAGGGCAGAGGCCCTGGAGATCCTGCAGGAAGGTGAGGTGGCTTCGGACCACGCCATTACCGTTGCGACGGACATCGCCGACACTGGGTTCCGCCAGTTGGGCAACAGCATTTGCCTTAGGCGGCGTGGATGGCTCAAGGCTACGGACTTCCGTCAAGACGTCCAGACCAGAGTCCTGGACATGCCCTTCGATGGGAACAACCTGTTTGGGAAAACAGTGGACGATTCCCTTCAGGCCATTAAAGCGGACACCGAGACGGCCCGGGCCCTTGGAGTTCTGCAACAACGACGGACGCCCTTTCGGAGCAGCGGAGGCAAGGGCGCCTCCAAAGGTTCCGGCGGCGGTTTCTCCACCTACCGTCAAGCGGCCCGCTCGTCGTCTCAGGAGGCCTACAGAGGACGAGGCAAGTCTGGCGGACCCCGCCGTCGTCGCCAAGGAGGTCAAGGCGGCAAAGCCTCGTCGAAGCAGGATTGAACCGGCCATGGGTCGGGCCCCCACCGAGGCACCCCGGTGGGAGGCCGGCTGGCGAGCTTCGTCAGCGTGTGGGAGTCCATCTCCACCGACCGTTGGGTGCTGGACGCCTTGGCCCGGGGCCACACGCTCGAGTTTCAAAGAAGGTGTCCGCGCGTCCCCCCCGTGGCCAGGAAAGAACTTCACGTCCCTCAACTTCTCCTGGAGGTAAAGGCGATGCTCAGGAAGGGCGCCATCGAACTCGTCCCAAAGAGGCTTCGGGGCTCCGGAGTCTACTCAAGATACTTCCTCGTGAAGAAGAAGACGGGGGGATGGCGCCCCATCCTGGACCTGCGACGTCTGAACAAGTTCATCAAGGCGCAGAAGTTCCGGATGGTCACCCTCCAGCACGTCCTGGGTCAGCTGGAGGAAGGAGACTTCCTGTCGTCGTTGGATTTGGAGGATGCCTACTTCCATATTCCCATCCTAAAGGGGCACCGAAAATTCCTCAGGTTTGTGGTCCAAGGGCGTCATTACCAGTTCAAAGCCCTCCCCTTCGGACTACGGTCGGCACCCAGGGTATTCACCAAGTGCCTCTACTTGCGTCTACCCCTACCTGGACGACTGGCTCATCCGAGCCAAGACGAGGGAGCTCGCCGTGGTTTACACGGCAAGGACCGTCCAACTTCTCACGGACCTGGGATTCTCCGTGAACTACGCCAAATCCCACCTGGTACCCGCGCAAGACGCTCTGTTTCTGGGAGCGAGGCTCAACACAGTGTCCCTTCTGGCCTCCCCGTCGGAGGAGAGGACCAGGACCATCCTGGGCAAGGTGCAGCGGATGTTGGTGGCCGACGCGGCCAAGGTGAGGTCCATCAAGTCCCTCCTCGGAATGATGTCTTCCTGCATCTGCCTCATTCCCATGTGCAGGCTCCGGATGCGCCCGTTGCAGGAGTTCCTGGACGCGCGCTGGATCCAAACGACGGGCAGCTTCGAGGAAAGGATCACACTCGACGAGAGTTTCCGACGAGCGATCCGGTGGTGGGGCACCCGCGCGCATCTGACGGCGGGTATGGACTTCCAGACCCCAGCCCACCAGGAGACAGTGACCACGGATGCCTCCCTGGAAGGGTGGGGAGCGCACACCGAAAATCTGCACGCAAGAGGCCTTTGGCTCCCGACGGAGAAATCCCTACATATCAACGTCCTGGCGCTCCGTGCAGTGTTTTGGGCCCTCAGGTCCTTCCTTCCGTCCCTCAAGGGCAAGGTGGTGAGGATCTTCACCGACAACACCACAACCATGTTTTACATCAGGAAACAGGGCGGAACCAGGTCCCCAGCACTGTCCAAGGAGGCGCAGGACCTGTGGCATTGGGCCGTCGCCCAAAGGATGTTTCTGGTGCCGTTTCATCTGGCAGGGATAAAAAACACCATCGCCGACTCACTCAGCAGGGAGCTGCGCTCGTGCCACGAGTGGGAGCTACGGCAGGATCTAGTGGATCGCCTCTTCCGACGGTGGGGCACACCCCAGATCGACCTGTTCGCGACGGCGACGAACTCCAAGTGCCGGAGGTTCGCCAGCAGGTTTCCCCAGGCGAGGAGCATGGGCGATGCTTTCTCGTTCCCCTGGGAGGGCCTGTTCCTCTACGCGTTCCCTCCTTTGCCACTGCTAATCCGGCTCGTCAACCAGCTCAAGAGGTCACGGTGCAGGATGATCCTCGTCGCACCTGCGTGGCCGAGGCAGATATGGTTCCCGGACCTTCTGGACTTGTCAGCGTCCCCGCCAATCAAGCGGCCGGTGGACGCGGATCTACTCTCCAGGGAAGGAGGCGCCTTCCTCCACCACGACCCGAAATCGCTGAACTTGCAGGCCTGGCTCCTGCAGCGCTAGAGTTTGGAGGATACGACATACCGGCCGACTGCAGAGAGGTTCTTGCAAAGGCCAGGGCGTCCTCGACTCTTAAATGCTACGGACACAAATGGAAGAGGTTCTCTGTCTGGTGCCACGCACAGAAGATTAACCCTCTACGGATTACGGCTCCCCAAGTACTGCCGTACCTGCTGACGCTGGCCAAAGCTGGACTGGCACACGCGTCCATCAAGATTCATCTTGCTGCGATCTCCCGATACACCAGAACCACGGGGCGGACGTCCTTGTGGTCTCATCGTCTGGTGAAAGAGTTCATGAAGGGACTGTTCAGATCGTTCCCGCCGGTGAAGGCTCCGGCCCCGGCGTGGGAGCTCAACGTGGTGCTGACCAAGCTCATGGGACCTCCGTTCGAGCCTCTGCACTCGGCTCCATTGAAATTTCTGTCGTGGAAAACAGCGTTTCTTGTGGCCATCACCTCCGCACGATGAGTGGGAGAGATCCAGGCCCTTTCCTGCAAGGCCCCGTACTTGACTTTTCACGACACGAGGGTAGTGCTCAGGACGCACCCCTCCTTCATGCCCAAGGTACCGTCGGACTTCCATCTCAACGAACCCTTGGTGTTGCCTATGTTCTTCCTGTCGCCTTCGTCGCCGGCTGAGAGGACTTTGCACTCGCTGGATGTGGCAAGAGCGCTGAAGTTCTACGTAGACCGCACAAAGTGTTTTCGGAAGACGTCACAACTCTTTGTGAACTTTGGACCTGTCAATCAGGGGAAGGCTCTCTCGAAGGCTTCCATTTCCAGATGGCTCTCCGGCTGTATCATGTACTGTCACCGGTTGGCAAACCGACCGCTGCCTGGCCATCCGAGAGCCCATTCCACCAGAGCGATCGCAGCTACCACGGCATTCCTATCTGGTGTGCCCCTGCTGGACATATCCAGGGAGGAGTCCAGGGTCGGCCAAGCAGTGCTGCGCAACCTGTTCGCCTGAGGTGAGCCTGGTGAGGAGGTAAGATGCTTAATGTTGAGTTTGATGTAATGCTTAATGTTGAGCCTTTGCCACCTCCCGTGGTTGTGCATGTGTGTACTGCTATGTATTCTTTATTCATGAGCATGTGAATCCATGCCAGACCCCATGCTGGAGAAGGAACAAGTTACTTACCTGTAACTGTTGTTCTCCAGCATGGGTCTGGCATGGATTCACATGCGAACCCTCCCGCCTACCCCTCTGCGGCTCTTCACTTGGTCATACTGCCACTTCACGTGCTTCCAAATCTGAAGATGGCTGCCAGAGGCGGGGCTTAGGTAGAGGGCAGTCATTGGCTGTGGTCAGTATGACGCAGAGATCAGTGATTGGTTATTACTACGAAAGACAGATCAGAAACGAAACTGATACTGGTTTTTTCTTTACCGAGGATTCCCAGCCTGACGACGGGGAATATTCATGAGCATGTGAATCCATGCCAGACCCATGCTGGAGAACAACAGTTACAGGTAAGTAACTTGTTCCTTGTGTTACACGAATAACACACAACCCTACAAAGGAGCTGACCCCCACAAGTAGCACAAGACACCTTTTTGTGTCAAAAACATGTTGAAACTAAATTTTGTTTGTAGCAATGCTGAATATATGAAGCCTTGTAAACAAGGAATTCAATAGATTTTTTTAAATGTATCTAGTGCAACAAAACGAATACCTTTGTCAGACATGATTTGCACATCATTTAGTAAAAGACTGCAACATTGTGAAAGGGGAGTATACAAATAAGAACAAAGAACACTAAGTACAACATCAACACAAGAGCATGTAAAATACCAAAGTGGATCGTGTTACCTAGCTTACTAGAGAACATATCCGAATAAACTATCAGGAAATATTTGCGTGTAAAACAGGGATATGTTCTGTCATTCTGGCCGCAAATCTCCACTCGTCAAACAGGGATTTGCAGGCAGAATGGCATGCAAATGCCAGTTTTACGCGCAAATAATTCCATGAATCAGGGCCTTTGTGTCTGCACGTTGTGTATTATAGAAGTCAATACACATTATATAATTGTATGAAAAATAAATGCGAGTTTGATGTTATAAGTGCAGAATGAGAAAATATGAGCACCAAATGTGTTAAGATGGAAAACGACAATGCAAGAAGAAGGATGTCACTGAGAAAGCGAAAGATAAATTGCAGGTGATAATAGCAATGTTTGTCCCCCGCCTCTATTGTTAAGGATATGGGGGACACCCCTGCAAACTCCCTTTGGACCTACTTACCTGAACATGAGTAGCAGGGGATACCCCCGCAACCGCCGCCTCTCATTTTCAGGTAAGCAGGTCAAATGTGAAGAAGGTAAAAAAGGACATCAATTTGTAGGTCAAAAAGGTAAAACGATCAATTGTCAACAATCATTTTGGGTATTTCCACCAGTTACAGTCACAAAGTGTTTGAAGGTCAGTGTAAAGTAATTGTTTGAGAATAAAGCTGCTCCTACCCAATGTGCTGTATTATTTGACACTGGTCAAATGTGCCCACGTAGAATGTCGCCACCATTTTATGACATATCGGTGTGCCAGTGTTTTCCAAAACTAGCAAATGTTAAAACAGGGAATATACAGTCATTTTTATTTTTTTATGTGGGCATGGTATTGAGCCACTAGACTCTTCATCCAGCATTTAGTGGCACGCTCTTTCTGCCATCTTGGTGTTAAGGATTTCAATCAGGTGACACACACTTTGGTCTCGGCCTAGTATGTAGCGCACAACTGAGATGCTTTTCTCCTTATTTTATGCAGATTCAATTTGAGATGGTACACAACTCGTATCACACCCCCTTTTCAAATACCCCGGGTTACAATGGACCATGAACCAGGCTGGTTAGTATCAACACTCTGACGTCCTCTTTCCCAATGTAATCATTATCCATTAGGGGAAAGTTCTCAGGGCCCTCAATGTGGTGATAACATTTACCAATAATCGGATCCCCTTTTTAAGCCATGATTAAATCAACATCTGGGGTCTCCTTACTCCACTAGGTAGTTGAGGGTTCATTGTGAACATTTGGCTGGGACTTAGCGATTGCAGTGACCTGGATTTCCCCCAACAGGGACTCAATCGCGAGGAGATCCCCCTGGATGGCTCTGGTTTTGTCCAACTGATCAGCCAGGTTGTTTCCTGTTTTGTCTGGCCCCTCTATTCTGGAATGACCCTTGATCTTTTTCCAGTAGATGGTCATCTCACTAGAGGTGACCAGATCATCAATATCATGGATGAACTTGCCATGTTTAAGCGGTTTATTATTAGCACATAACATGCTTCTGGTTTTCCAACTAACCACAAACCCGTTCCGGACATAATCTGAAAAAGTGATTATGACCAGTTTGTGGGGTTGGTGTTGGACGGCATTAAGGTTGGCCTGATGAACTGGCATCAACTCTGCCACCTGACTACTACAGGGACCAATTTTGTACCCAGCAGAGGGTTCCGGGGCATCATTCACCCAGGCATTTCCAAAGCCAGCCACCAGTTAATTTTCCCCGTTGGTGTCAACATGGTAGGAGCACCCATCCACATAAACTGTGGGCATTCCCTCGCACTTCTCTTCTTCATAGACTGTTTGCAGGGAATTCAGGTACGCCTTCATGTTGTCCTGGGTTTTAAGACTTTCGTCCTCAAGACAGTTTTCTCTGGCAGAATCATGCAAGTCAGCCAGACCTTGCGCAAGGGGAATCTTCTTGCATATCTGACCTTCACAGGAAAGCCTTGACAGAATCCAGGAAGTAATTCTGGAATTACTTACATTTCTGGCCCGTATTCTGTCACTTTGGAGGTATTGCAATGGCTGGTGGTGAGTCTCCACTATGATGTGTTCCTCCAGGATGAACGGGCGGTAATTCTTCAATGCCCACACCGTTGCCTGGAGTGTCTTCTCACAATCATTGAATTTTTCCTCCACATCGCTGCGTAATCCTCAATGAACTTCCTACTGTAATTAGTCAATCCAAGGTGGCTTCTTAGCTCACGCAGAGTTGTGGGGTCTTTCAGTTTTAGGAGTGCTTCCACTTTCTTCTCCTGGGGACAGAGACCCTCAGGAGTTATGTCATGCCCCAAGAAGTTGACACAGGTCCTGCATCACTGCGCCTTTTGAAAGGACAGTTTTGCTCCGGCAACCGTCAACTGTGTCAGAACATAACAGATTTCCGCTATGTGTTCCTCCACAGTAGAGCTTTTTATCAGGACATCATTCACATAGGCCAGGTTACCCCTTTCACCCAAGTCGGGCATCGATTTATGTAGGAAGATGTTGAATTTGTTGCCGGAGTTGATGTATCCGAAGGTAGTCCAGGTCCACATTTACTGCTGCCCCCTGAAGGTAAAGGCCAGCTTGTATTGGTCCTCCCTGCTGAGAGCTACGGTCCAGTACCCATTGGTCAGGTCAATGGCAGGGGCCTTTGACCCCTGGATCTGGGCCAGCCCCTGGTCAATGTAGGGCAGAGGCCATCAGGACATGTGGACCCATTTATTCAGCTGCCTCCGGTCAGCACAGAGTGCCCACTGGCCGTTCGGTTTTAAAATCCCCAGCACCGGATTATTAAAGGTGATGTGGATTGGACAAATGATCCCACAGGACTCAAGGATTTTGATGATTTCCATGAGGGACTCCATGGATGTGAGAGGAAAGCAATATTGCTTCACAAACACTGGAGTCGTTCCAGTGTCCGTGGGAATTGTTGTTGTATGGATTTCGGTGTGATCACAGTCATACGAGTCCACCGCAAAGAGATCTTGAAAATCTAAGAAAGCCTTTTCAACTTTTGCTTTTGCTCTGGAGTCTCACAGGCATCAGCTAGGTTGACCCGCTCTTCAACCATTTGCCTGAAGCCTGGAAAGACATCCGGTTTTGCTATCTCAGCGGCCTTCTCCATCTGGGTGGAGAGGTCCCTGGTTATAGTATTGACCTGGACAGAGGGTTTCAGGTAGGAGAGGCAGTCCTTGTGGACCTAGAAGATCGCCTCATCCTGCCTGATGTCACAGGTCACTTCTTCCTCGGATGAATAACTGTTCTCTAATTTTCTGAATATCAGCTAAACTTTGAGCTGGTTTCATATCACTTTTGCATATAGAATTGGAATTTTCTGATTGTGAATTGGCATAAAATTTAAATGTATTTCCTTCCAGTGTGCAATGCCACTTGAGACTGGAAGGAAGGTTGATTTTCAGGAATGGAGAGGAGTTCCCATCACCAGTGTGTTGTCCTACAGCAATTACTGTCACGCCAGGTATTTGATTTTTCTGGAATTGAAACTCAATATGATCAGGTTTTTGTTCAACCATGTGCCTTGTGCCATTTAAGCTAACATGGTTGACACTCTGTTTTTTATTTCCAAATCCACAGTCCCCTCAACAGGAATTTCATTCCCATCGAAGTTCTGGAGTTGTCCAGGAAGAGGGGTGAGAGGGATCTGGTATCTCTCCCCCTTCCTGAATTTAGCTGATCAAAGGCCCTTTTTGACAGAAGAGTGACTTGGGATCCAGTGTCCACCAGGGCCGGAAATGTATATTGCACTTGCACTTGGACTGGGGCTTAAAATCTACCCTCTTTCTCCACCAATGGGAAAAGGTAGTGTGCATTTTGGGCAAGATGGGTGGTCAATTTCCTTTCTTTTGACTCCGACACAGGGGTAGTTTGGGCATAATTCTGTGTTGGAGTTTTGGAGTTTAGGGATCTGAAAGAACATTTTTGCATTCTGTTATTTGGAGAGTTTCGGGCTCCCCCTTTTCTGATTCTGGGCTGCACCCCCCTTTTTGGAGTCAGTCAACAGAATTGGTTTGTGAGGTTTGGGATCCCTCTGTTACTATTGGGTTTCCTGGATGCTCATTTTGGGGTTCAAGGATGGGCGATTCTGACTCAGTCCCCACATCCACCCAGTATTCATTTAAATCTCTTGGGACCCATTTTTCATTGGGAGGAGTTCCCCTGTCCCTGAAGGGGAAGATCTTTTTCCCAGAATCCTCTAAAGATTCCTCCCCTTCAAATTGGAGGACACTAACCTCATCCCTAAAATGGGCCCTTTTGAGGTCTTTATTTCTCCTACCCACCCTCTGTTCCTTTGGTTGCAGATTTTCGGGGGCAGGAGATTTTTGTTCCATTTCCTGGGTGTCCAGGGGCTTTTCATGAGTAAGGAAGGAAGCTTCCTTTAGGGCTTTACAGCTCCCATCCCCCCCGTGCCTCCTCCTCTGGAACCATTGAGTTGTCAGGGCTCTCTCCCCATCATTGTTCTGGGGTACCAGACCCTTGGTTTGTGAGGTTCCGAGCCTCCATGTTTATCTGAGTGTTCTGTTGAGCCCTCAACATGTGACCCAGATCCTGGGTAAGGTTTTGGACCTGGCAATCCAGTTGGGACACCCGTTCCGGCTGGTACGGGGTCTTTGTCCAACTCTAGATGGATCACAGGTAGGGTAACTATTCCTTCTACCGTAGTACCCTGGATATGGTGAATTTTGGTAACCCTCCACCCTTGGCCTCCTCTCTCCCGGATTGGGTTGTGTGGGTTCCTGAACTTGTGGAATGAAAGGAGGGTTGTCCTGCAGGTAGGGGTTTTGTGAGTATAGGGCAAATAAACTTAATCCAGCATTTGGGGGATTACTGCCCTCCTGGGGGAAGTTAGGAGGGAAGTTTCCCAGGGTGGTACTTACCTGATTGGATCCCCCCGGGAGCTGGGGGAGTCCATACATACCCCAAGATTGGTTGGTGCCCTTGTATTGGGGACTGATATATTCTGGGGAGTTAGGGGTCCATTAAGTGGGATTACCTCCCTGACTGCCACCTGTTTGTGACTGGCCTGAAGGCCTTCTGGGTGTCTGATTTTGCTGAATTTGTGTAGGTGCATTTTTAGGCTCCCCATCTCTAGTTCTAAAATGGGGGCAACCTTCACCTCTGCCACCTTAGCAGCAGCATGGGTTTTGGCAGGTTTGAGGTTCTTGGCCAAATTTTTATTTTCTGAAGGTGGACCTCATAAATGCGGGTTGCCTGCTCTATGACCCAGTCCAGAGATCTTTTGTCATGGAAATCCCTCACCAGCTGGGTCATGATATACTTGGGAAGTGCATGAAAGAAGGTGGTCACAAACTCACTGCTATCCGTGTGCACCCTTCTAGTGGTTTGTACAAAGGCACGTTTGAGCTCCTGCACAAATTCTCGTGCGGCCTGATCTTCCCCGCACTGCAGTTTGTAGGCCACTTTGCGAGCCTCTCTGGGGTTCTGTGGGCGGAAAAGTGTTTCAAGATGGCCGCCCTGTAGGTGGACCGTCTTAAATGGTTCTGGTCCTCCAGTCCAGCAAAGAAGCTGGAGTACTCGGGGGAGAATGTCCATTTTACATATTCTATGCAGTTCGGATTGTCTTTCAGATGAAAAGTGGCAATCATCTAATCATAGAGTTACAAGTGTTCCCAAACAGAATATTTTGCGTTTTTATGGTATGGGGTTATGAAACTCCTGATGGCCTTAATCTGCCTAATGGGGTTTTTTGTTATAACTCTCTTGAGTTTGTTTGCCTTCTTTGGTTTAGTCACCCGAGTCCACTCGCCCTCTGACTCAGAGGCGCTACTACTTGAGGTCCCCTCATGATCATCTAGGCACTCCCTGATTCTGTGAGCTTGAGAGGGGATCACAGAATGGAGGGGCCTAGTTTTTATATTCCTATGGTGCTCAGGAGAGTAGCCTTCTGACTCTTCCCTACTCCCAGGGTTGGCAGAGTATCCCCCACCCACTGCCCTAATTGGGTAGAGGTCTTCAGGATAATCTTTTTGGGCCTTATTTCATTTGGATTTTCATCAAATTGAACCAACTGGTCCCTTGGAAAGTAGTATTTCTGAGGATCTAATTCCCTGACTCTCCCCTCATAGGAGACTTCCTTGTCGGAGACATCAGCCTTAATGTTTGGGTATCTATACAGGGACGCCCATCCATCACTTTCTGGGGGGCGCTGACCTGTTAGTTCCATCATGCTTGGCCTATTAAATCCTGATGGCCTCATGGCTTCCGGCTCATGTGAACCAGCAGCCATGAAGTCAGCAGTGCACAAAGTGTTAAATGGGTTTGAGTCCCTTAGTACAGAGGTCCGTATAATATGATCAGGGGTTGCCCTGTCCCTCTCTACCTGGTCAGGGTCCCTCCAGTTAGGATAAAATCTTGCACCCTCTTTCTCCAACCTTGCTAGTTTCTCCTTCTCAGCCCCTACTTCTTCATAATAAGCAAAGATCTTAGCCTTTGCTCTGCTATCAAGGCTTTACTGGCCTCTATGACCCGCTCTTGCGCTGTCACTTGTTTGTGGAGCTCATCATTCTTTTCACAGAGGGCCTCATTGTCTCTCTGCACTTCCTGTATGGTTTGGGAATAATGATACAATTTCTGTTGCAGGAGACTCACCTCCTGAGTTTGTGCATCTGCGGTTTGGGTGTTCTTTTCCAGAGCATCCTCTACCCGTATGGCATGCTCCAGTAGATTCCCATACACTGTTTTGAGTTCCTTTCATTTCTGGAGGGCTAACTCACTTCCCTGTAACTCTGTTATTAACTTGCTTATTTCCTGGCCTTGGGCGTCTTTCTTCTGACTTAGGGTGCCCCTCTGTTCCACCAGGTCATCCCTTTGTTTCTTGATGGTATTGGATTTCTGACGCTCTTGATCAAATTCTGCTTGAGAGTGGAGGTCTCTCATAATTAATTTATTATTTTCCTCTTTCAATTTCTCTATCTGATCTTGTAGGTTAACAATCTGCTCTAGGCAGGCTCAATTAACATGTATTTGTTGATTTAACTTCTGTTGACTCTCTTGTAGAGAGTCAATATTTTCCTTACACTCCTCTTTCAATGTCTCTAATTGGATCTCTTGATATGCATTATTGTGCTGTTGGAGAGCCAAATCCTCTTTTAATTTTATGACATAATTTCCAGATTCTACCTCCAACTCGTGGCTCTTTTGTAATTTTTGTTCTGCTGAATTTAGATTAGTTCAACTTGATTCTGAGTTGTGTTTTCCTCATGCCTTTCCCGCATTACTCCCATGTGGAGATACATGTAGGCCGCAATTGTACCAATTTTGATTTGCGCCTCTTTAATTTTTGGGGTCACATATAGTTCACTCAAAGCTTCGTGTAATAGGCCACTATCCTGCCAGGTGTCGAGGTTCATGGCGGAGACCTGTTATGCTATTTCTTGTAGCCAAACTTTTTCATCTTGTCTGGCCACTCACCTCTGACAAATAGCTTGTGCAGAAGGTGCTCCTTAGCCATACTGATTTCTACAACGGTCCTTTTGGACATGTTCTTTATTTATTTATTTATTTATTTATTTAATTATTTATTTATTTATTCATGTATTTATGTAAGGGTAACCTGTATTCTATTGATTTTCTGTCTATTTTGGGGTTGATTTTAGTTTTAGTTTTATATACAAAGGCCTGGTACTTAGAGTATTTGTTTGTGGGGGCACTTGTACAGTGTAACACAGTATTCCAACCACAAAGTATCACTACCTTGCAGGTTAGTCTGTTGTGTTAGACTGTCACGGGTGGGAACCAAACTCAGCCCCCAAATATGTTAAGGATTTCAATCAGGGGACACACACTTTGGTCTCGGCCTAGTATGTAGCGCACAACAGAGACGCTTTTCTCCTTAGTTTATGCAGATTCAATCTGAGATGGTACACAATTCATATCCCACCCACTTTTCAAATAGCCCAGGTCACATTGGACCATGAACCAGGCTGGTTGGTAAAATGCAATATTTATTTTATTTATTTTTAAAAATTCTAAAGAATCATACAATTTTTAATATGGGGCAGCATTCACCAATGGGGTTATAATTACAATGAGGATGGAAGCAATACACTTGGTTTCACCTTCTAGTGGAACCTATACAAAACACCAGGGAAAAGAAGCACTTTTTCATTTAGGAAAGATAGCACCCAAGTTAAGATTTCCCCCTGCAATGTTCCCTCAACCCACAAATAATTGAATTCTGAAGGGATAGAAAGACACAGCAGGTAATCAGGAATAAGAGCCAGAAAACGGAATCCAAAGCTGACCTTCCCTCACCAAATAAGAGTTGAAAACAGATTTTAAACCCCTTGCAATGTTATGAAATGACACTCAGAAATGGACAAATAAATAATGAATGTGGGTTTAAAACTTTAAGGTAAATATAATTACTCACCAAAGCAACAATGCCTAGACACTAACAATCACAAGCAATAGATTATCAAGAGCATATAATTCGAAAATAAATGGAAAATTTAAAACATGTTGCAGCGACACACGTAAAAGTTGCATTTTCTTAAATCCCATTTTAAATAAAAATGGGTGAAATACTCTGATTAGGTGTGCGGTTATTGGTTGGGATATATATATATATCACAGGGACACTATAGATTTGAAGATAGGTCTCTAACTATTAAACTGGTTGAGTTATGCAAGATATAAAAAGGTGTGCTTTGAGTAAAATGAAGCCATGAAATAGGAAAGGAAATCAGTTGTGACAAGAACAGTTTTACTCTTAACTTCAATATTCAGACTAGACCACCAAAGATGGACACAGTAAGATCCAGGTTTGATTTGTGACTTCAACCCTTTCACCTCAGCGCCCAACATGACGGAAACCAGTCCGATCACTCGAAATATGACCAATGGTTTAGGATTTACACAAGACAAAATTGAAAAGAAATGGCGGTAGCACTTTAGAAAGTCATGGGCAGGGTGCATAGATAATTATAACAGTTTTTAACAAGTTATCAGGATGAGGTGAGGATGGATTAGAGAGTGGGATAAGGACAAAGGCAAGACAAGATAGGTTATGGATTTCTATGGGGTAGGGTTTATACTTACAGTCCACTTTTAGTTTGTGATTTTGGACCGTCAACAGGTTCTGGTCACTACATGGCAGCTGGGCAGGTCGGGTCACCCGATGGTAATTCTGGTCACTGGATGGCACAGGTACCTCTGGATGCAGTTAGTGGGCAGCAAGCCAGGCTGCTTCAGGATGCTTCACAAAAAAATACCACAGCTTTCCCCTTTGGTCATTTGGAAATTTTAGTGGGATTTCAGAATTGAGGCCTTGCTGGGAATAGGATCAGCACTGCTAGAGTTTTGCAGTGGGCTCCGAGTATGGTCAGCAATACTTTGGTCTTGAGGTGTGGTCTGGTGTCTGGATGGAGCAAATCAGGAATGCATCGCAGGAACTTCAGGAAGAGTGTCTCTGTAGAGTTTTGTCAGGGACTCTTTATATAGAGCATGGTGACATCATAGACTATATTGATGGGCCGGCTCAGCTAAGCACGCCTCTAAGTAACTGGATTAGACAATCAATGTTGGCTACCTCCCCTAAGATGTGACTCAGTTTAGGAGGTTGCATTTTATGGTGTAAAAAGACTTCCCACATACCTTTTTGCCAAAAATCAGTCATAACAGAATTTACACATTGGTACATTTGAAGTACCTTAATAAATGACATAATCAGGTTACATATTTTATGTAGAGCATAGCATTCCAATCCTGCAATCTGTGAGACATTGTTTGGTCTGTTTAATACTTTTCAGTAATTTTGAGTATGAAAGATTCGCCTAAAATTCTATAACTTTATACACATGTGTGGATGATCAGAAGCGATGTAAGTATAACTTGGCATTGGCAGCAGGGATGCTTTTCTTATAATCCGCAATAATTTGCCATTTCTATTCCCAAAGTGTCATTGAATTCTACCATGTCTTCAGTGAAAGCCCTTACTATCAAATTTAAACTGTAACATTTTCACATTTTTACAAAGTCTTGCTGCAGAGATAAAAGTATTTAAAGTTTATTTATGAAATGGTCTCTGAAAGCAAATGGCAATCCTTTGTCTGTCACTGGACCATTTCTTTCTCTTCAGCTGCCTCCAACTGTCATTTCCTTCAGAGCAAGGTGGGGGTTTTCCAGCTTGAGTGAAGGTTTATTTCCCTTTTCCCACTTCACACTTTCTTGTACTGGGAGTTCCATTGTCAGGGGTTTCAGCCCAGACTAGATTTTTTCCAACCTAGTAATTATCATTGAGATGTTAGTCTCTGCTGAGAGTTTTTATGGTGGTTCCCTTCCTCTGGGGGAAGCCTAGGCTCTGCCAACTGGAATAACCAGTTTTTATTTAGAGCTTGCAAACTCCAACCCATGTGGTTTAAAACCTTTATTTTCTTATTTTGGGTCTTGAATTAAAAGAAACCAGTGGAATAAAAAAGCCTGTGTGTGAATTATCACCATAAAAAAAACTTCACATTGCTAGATAAGGCAGGCTTTCATTCAACAGTTTACTTTTAAACATGCATTTTTCTCCTTTTTAGTGCGCAAAGCACATTTTTATACACGTGTGGTGAAAAGCAGGCATTTCATTTTAAATTTGGTTTTGTATCTCCATCAGATTCCCACACTGTCTTGTAGCCATAGTTATTTTCTTGAATGCAGTTGTTTTGTCTGAAGCACAGATACATTCAAACTGACATGACCCAGATAGCTGGAATCTCTTAGAACTACTGAGCTTTGATACTTTGTGATGACATGAACACGTTTTCCTGTGCGGGAAAAGTGAAGTTCCTTATTGATTTTTCTCAGTTTTGGTTTGACAGAGCCTGTATTCAGAAATCATGCTTGGTTTTGCTGAAGCACAATTAGATATACTGGGCATGGCAGGGCCTTATTAATCACAGTGATTTAAAGAAGAACAGATGGAAATAACGTCAGAGCAGCATTTTCTTTAAAGGTGAAAAAGCGGGAAAAGTGAAGTTCCTTATTGATTTTTCTCAGTTTTGGTTTGACAGAGCCTGTATTCAGAAATCATGCTTGGTTTTGCTGAAGCACAATTAGATATACTGGGCATGGCAGGGCCTTATTAATCACAGTGATTTAAAGAAGAACAGATGGAAATAACGTCAGAGCAGCATTTTCTTTAAAGGTGAAAAAGCTTCCTTTTTAATGGGTATTTTGGGCCTGCAGCAAGGCAACACTGCTTTTTCACTTTATTCCTTTGGTATATGTCAGAACACACTGGCAAGATCCTTCAGTGTGCTCCCATGTTCCATCCTGCCCAATGTGTGCTTGGCAAAATGGTTGAGCCATCTTTTTGTTACTGCAAAAAGCAGTTTTGAGGCTATGGTGCTCACAGGAGCAAGCGCAGCTATTTTGCTGTTTCTGCAGAAATACAGCTTGCTGATGTGGGGAAATACTGTGGAGTGGGTCAATATATCCTACATTGGAATGGGACATAATGAGTGCATGAGCTGCAAACTCTATGTCAATGTAAGCTATTTTAACTATGCAAGCACAAATCAAAATTGAGGGAGGGTGCAGATATGGCTAGGAATGGTTCCGACTTCAGAACAAGTGGACCTAACAGCCACATTTTAAATGAAAGACGTGTGAACAATGCAACTTGCCTATTTTTTGGAACACTGCAGAAAGTGACACTACTTTAATGAGAGCATCACAGGACACATATCTAGTTTCAACAGGAAAGGCAGATATTTCACAAGTGCTTGGAGGGTTAAAACGTGCAACTTGCCTAAACAAATCCTTTGTTGCCTGGACTAATCCAGGCTCATTCAGATACTGGATGCACCTTTGATTTACAAGAGTGCATTTGGGTGAGAGCACTCTTGTGATATGTTCAGACTAAGTATCAAGCCCTTATAAAGACCTGTGGTCAAAACACCTGTCGGCTCTTTTTGTGTATTGCGTGGACATTAAACTACATTCTTGCATTCTGAAATAGTGTCTGTTCATTTGGTTGGAAATAAAGAATACAAATAAACCAACAGGCTTTGTGACATTTGAGATTAAGCTTGGGAGCTAAGGGGCACATGGGAGAAACATATTCTTTTCATGGCAATCTAATTCTAGACAGGATTTTATGGGTATATATGTGTGCAGTGTGCTGCAACCTGTGTGCTCTGAAATGGGTTGATCTATGTATCTGCGTATAACACACACTGCTGTGCAGGAGACTTTCTTCCTTTGTGGTGGTTCCTAATCAACCTAATCTCCTTGACAATATCACAAACTTTCAATAGAGCCAATCATCTCATACCATTCACTGCATCCTGAGTATAGCCTTGGGGCACGTGCAAGATTCAGGGTCTTTCCCAGTCAGTGGAGAAGGATTACCATTACTAAATTTGACCCTGCTCTGTCACCTCTCTGTCAAATACAATGGTCTATGGGAACACCAAATCATACATGCAACCTTTCTGCTTCTGAAAACGAACTAGAGTAGATTTTGAACCTGAATATATCTACACTATGTAATGTTCTCATTGTGTTTTAAACATTTAAACATTTTCTCATTTGACACGTTATACATTTTCTCAGTGTTACTTTTTATTTGAAATGTATTTGTTTTAATAAAATATAATTCAGATATTGAAGTTAAAACTAGGTCAATAAAGTTGACAAGTACACCTCAGTATGACATAGAGCATTGTGGCAAGTTCGGTGGTATGGTACAAAGTGGCAGCATTTCCATTGCCACCACTTTTTGGGCAGATGTACACCACCAAATTCCGAGTGTGATTTTGCAGTGGAGGATTTACCTCCAACATAATGGTGGAGTTAAGTCCTCCACTTTAAGGCCAAAAATAGGTGGATTTACTGTGCGGGATTACCACACACGGTAAATTATGCAAATCTTCACTACCAATATGGATTTTTTCAAACACAAACTATATATATATAGTGGCTCTAATTGGTGTACTGTGCCAGCTCCATGGCATAACACAGAATGAAGAGGCTTCAGATTCTTGTGGGTGACAAAGTAAAGAATCCAAAGCCCTGTCATTCTGTGGTACGCACTGGAGCTCAATTGACTACTAAGGATTACACTAACATTCTTTATTGCTCAGCCCCCAAGGAATGTCCTTTATCAGGTTACATCATAAGGACAGAAACATGTTGGGCTATGTTTAAACACAGATTGTCCCAATGTGTTGGATTTAAACTTTGTAGTGTGCCAGGAATAACTGTTTGTACCATTGTTCTTGGGAAAGGGATGAATATTAACATATTTTTTTCACCTGCAAAAGCCTGTGATCTTATGATTTTCTAATAATAGTGTTTTTATTAAACTATTAAAGTAAATGTTGTGATACCAAAGAGAACATTTATTTATTGTTAAGTACATTGGATTTTCAGCTGAGAGTTTCCTGTTGGTCCAGAAACTAGAGATGCAACCTTCCCTTTATATATTCTAGAATTATACCACCATACTACCACTCTGTAAGTGACTCCAATCCAGCACTCCAACTAAATCAGTGCCTAGTCTGGGATGCCCAATGGAAGCCCTTATTCATATATTTTTATGACAAATTCTTTGAATCTGGATGATGAACCCTTATATAACGCCCTCTCTTTGAATCTCCCTGACCTCACTGAGCCAAGAAGTAGGTTTGTTTTGCAAATTAAAAGATTTATTTGAGGAATTAACAATATATATATATCACACGTTTATGAACAAAATAATATCTGATAGCACACTTATGAATATAATAGTGCTCAACAATGGGTAATATTACAATAGCACACTCTCTTTAATCAATGAGGAGTTGGTATAGAAAGGATAAGGTAGCAGAGAATACTTTTATGGTTTCAAGGAAATGCAAGGTGGGAAAGAATGCAACACAGAAATAAACTTGATATGATTTCAACAAGAGATAATACGATCACTTTTTCCCTTGAGACAACACACCCCTTATGCAATAGGAAGAGATGGAAATGAGGACACACAGGGGTCAAGAATAAATTTAATAATGCAGTTCAATTCCAGTTCCCCCCGCCCCCAGCAAGCTTAGAGAAAACTGGTATGATTTTAAACAGGCAAAAATACTTTTGAAGGTGATTGCAATGGATGGGCAAATATGCTAAAATGCTTTTAATTCACTAAAGGAGATTCAGGATAGGTGATAGCTACTTTGGATTAGTTCAGATCAACACTAGCAATGATTCATGAATGATTATCAAATTGAAAATGAATTTCAGCAGTGGAAAGCCAGAGCAGCTATTTGACAGGAAATGAAATGGAGCTAAGTTGCAATTCGCAGCACTTTTTGGGTTTGTTGGAAGGCTTAGGATCTTAGCTTTAAAATGACATTTCGCTTCTAGGACGTGCGGTTCAAAAGATACAGACGTTTTTGTGAAGGTAGATTTTCAGAAATAAAGTCAAGATTTCAGAATGACAAATGCACGTTTTACAGATTTGAAATCAATAAAATGGACATATGACTCTATTAATGCAGTTCTGGACAGGTTGAAATGGATGCGATAAGATTACTTTAGACTAAGAGATGACTATACGCAGTATAGAATTCAGATTGTGGATTAGGACTCTGCTTCTCCAAGATTCTAGAGCTTGGTTCTAGAGTCTGGTCTCTGGATCTATCTGGAATCTGGAGTCTCTGGAGTCTGGAGTCTTTGTCTGGATCTGGTCTGGCAGAGCGCTTCGCAGTAATCGGTGAGTAGTGGAAAGAGAATTCCCTATCTGGGTCTCAGCAGTCTCTTTTTATGTGTTTTCAAAGGGGTTGTGGAGGCTGACTTTCTATGCCCAACCCAATAAGGATTTGATAGGTTAGAGGATTCCCTGTGACCTGACTGGAGAACGGAGTAGTGAGTCAGAATGAGTCATCAGGTGTCATGTTTATGGCTTAAGGAAAGAACACTCCCCTTTGGTTTCTCATCGAAAATCAAATTTTCATAATCAAACATGTTTCCAAGGTACACAAGTTGTTGAGAATACATGTACATATCACATATTAATTAAGACAGGTCTCTGTTCAACCCTGATCTTTCTACGATCTTGGGTTCAGAAATGACAACTTATTCACGATTTTGGTAGGTTTCGCAATATTGGTTTTGCACCAAATTTTACCCAGACATACACACCCTCTCTGAGCATATTACTGTATGTTGTTATGTTTCTAGCATAAACACCGTACCCACGATATTATTAAATCCCGGGGTTTGGTCTCAGAACATCGTACGAATTTCAGCTTAGTCTCAAACTGTGAGTGAATTTTTCATATTAAGAATCCCAAAGTTGTACATTTCTGTCAGCTTGATACAATATTTTAGAAGCATTTTCCTTAAACATATATTTGGTGCAATATTAAATCCACAACAAAGTCTGGTCTGCCCCTAGAAGCTTGGTGAGTCAGATGGTGACATGTCTTGCCTCTGCCAGGGCAGCTGTTGACAAGTCACACCCAAATCAGCATATCCTATTCAGCTGAAAGAATCCATTGTCTTGACTGAGGGCAGCAGACCAGGGTGCCACTCTCCATCTGATTAACATGACCATGCAACATCCTCTCCTGTTGCTGGGAAGGCCAGGTGTGAAGGATTCCCAGGGACAGAAGGCCTCTTGAACTTTTAATTAAATCAGACTGCCTTCTAATCAATTGCAACTTAGTTCCTTGTGAAAAAAATATAACATTATAAAATGAAAATAAGCAACATATCTTTAATCAAGTCTTTTTCCTCATTAAATCAATGGGTGGCACTCTATATGGCATTCTGATAGACTTCTCTGCTTTGGCATATTTAGCTTCTGCAATACAGCTCTCCTGTCAGAATTTAGATCGCCAGCGCCTGTCAGACTCGAGCAAAGGTACTGCACCCATTTTTGACAGCTGTCTTTAAATTAATGTCTTTAACATGGGATTTTGTCCTAATAACATATGATTCTTGCTGACGTGTACTGATGTGGATTCTTGCAGTAGAGTAATGTAGAACATCCAACAAGAAGTTGTATCCTTTTGGCGGTTTTTTGAGCCATGATTTTAGCAATTTTGACGATCAAGAAAATGAATTCCCAAACAGCTCTGGGTTGCTTTTGGCAATCAGTATTGCTATTTCCAAGTGGTTTCAGGCTATTGTGTGTGTAGCCCAATGGTGGTTTTAGGCAGTGACCTCCTGTGCTCACTAAGATAGGCAAAAGTGGATGGCAGCCTATCTTTCAGATTTTTTTCTGCGCATTTTTGGATGGTTTTGAGCAAGCAGCATGCTTTCCAATGGCCGTTCTGATGTTTTCAATCCACAGTACTGTTGCAGGGCGTGGATGAGTGGTTGAAAACATCCCACAAGCCCCCCTCTTGCGATGGCATTGATTTTCCATCAATGGGACTCGCAAGACTGGGATGTTAGTCTCATCTTCTTCTGATTCCCAGATGGCAAATGTCAGCATCTTTTCCTCCATCAGGGTGGATCGATCGGTTCTCCTTGCTGGTCCTGATGTGAGTATTGTGCGGTACTCCGGGCCCCTCGGATCTTTGCTCCCGGTCCCCGGGTCGTCCTCCTTGGTCAGTCTCCATGTTTTATCTCTCCTAGCATGACAAAGCAAAGCAGCAGAAATATATTCGTAGATATTTCCCCACCTCTATTAATGTAGTGGGGTGAACATATACATTTTATAAATCAGGAGACATTTGCATTCTTATCATTAAATTTTATAGCCTATATGTGGAATATTTTAGGGTTGGAATTTTATTGATCTGGAGCGGCCCCCTCAGGGGTTTCAGAGGACTGCTCCAGTTGCTGCAGAGTGTGACTGGGATGGCAACACTTTAGCTGATTAATATGGACACACTTATCTTCCCCCTCTACCAAACTGCCTTTGGGGATGCAGATCTTGTAGGCGACCAGTGAGATCTTGTCTACAATTTCGAAGGTCCCTTCCCGATAGGCAGACATTTCTGCTGTTTGGCCTGGTTCCTTTGGAAATTGTATAGGTTAATCCGGTCTCCTACTTTGTATTCTTTCCTAGTAGTCTTCAAGTCATAGTGGGTCTTCATGCTATCGGCTGATCTTTCTAGATTTCGCTGAGCATAGGCAAAAGCATGTTAAAGGTGTTTCTTTAAATTTTCAACATACTCATGAGTTGTGGAGGCATTGATCCATGTCTGCTCTTGGGTCCTGTAAAGCAGATGCTGGGGAAGCACCATCCCGCGTCCAGTCATCAACTTAAATGGTGACATTTTAGTTGCAGATGAAGGGGTAGATCTGATGGCCATTAGGACAAGAGGTAATCGGATATCCCAACCTGGCCCAGAATCTGCCATAAACTTTTTTAAGATGCTCACAATGGTTTTGTTGTAATGTTCTACTGCACCAGAAGAGGCTGGCCGGTAAGCAATGTGTAGCTTTCTTTTAACCCCAAGTATCTCCCACATCTTGGTCATTACTTCGCTGGTGAAATGGCTACCTCTGTCTGACTCCATCCTTTTGGGCAGTCCAAAACACAAAAAGATGTGGTTGATAATCAGGGCAGCTGCTGTTTCTGCCTTGCAGTCTGGGGCCGGAAGACATTCCACCCATTTAGTAAATGAGCATGTCACAATCAACATGTACTTATTCCCCCTAGAGGAGCGAATCACTATCCCTATGAAATCGACTTGCAAATCTGACCATGGCAGTGTCATCCCACTCTTTTGGAGAGGCGCACAGTGTGTGAGGGATGTTGGCTGAAATTGTGCACACACAAAACACCCCTTCAAGTATTGGTCGAGGTCCTGCCCCATGTGTGGCCAGTATGCAACCTCTTTTAAGATTTCAAGTGTTGTATAAAGCCCCCTATGACCGGCTGTGGCCACATCATGGGTGTGACTTAACATCAGGCTTCGGAATACGGTAGGAACCACCCACTGATCATGGCCATCTTGGGATTTCCTTACTAACAAACCGTCTTGGATTCAGAACATTTTTGGACATGTCATCAACACTCTGAGGTCCTCTTTCCCAATGTAATCGGTATCCATCAGGGGAAAGTTCTCAGGGTCCTCAATGTGTGGTAAAACTTACCAATTATTGGATCCCCCTTCTGAGCCGTAATCAAATCAGCATCTAGGGTCTCCTTACTCCAATGTGCAGTTGAAAGATCATTGTGAGCATTTGTCTGGGACCTAGTGATAGCAGTGACCTGGATTTCCCCCAACAGGGACTCACTCTCTATTAGATCCCCTTGGATGGCCCCGGTTTTGGCCAGCTGATCAGCTGAGTCATTTCCAGTTTTGTCTGGTTCCTCTACTTTGGAATTACCCTTGATCTTTTTCCAGTAGATGGTCATCCCATTCGAGGTGACAAGATCATCAATATTTTTTATTAACTTCCCATGTTTCAAGTGTTTGTTATTAGCACATAGCATGCCTCTGGTTTTCCAATTAACCAGGTGCTCCATGGACCCGTTCCGTACACAATCCGAATCTGTGATTATGACCAGTTTGTGGAGTTGATGTTGGACAGCAGTGAATATGGCTTGATGCACCGCCATCATCTCTGCCACTTGACTACTTCGGGGACCAAACTTGTACCAGCGGAGGGTTTTGGGGACTCATTCACCCATGCATTCCCTACGCCGGTCACAAGTTCTTTTTCCCCATTGTTGTCAACATGGTAAGAGCATCCATTCACATAAACAGTGGGCATTCCCTCAAACTTGTCCTCTTCAAAGACTTTGTGGGGGGAATTGAGGTATGCCTCCATGTTGTTCTTGATTTTTAGACTTTCGTCCTCGAGGCAGTTTTCCCTGGCACAATCATGCAAGTCAGTCAGAGCTTGCGAGGGGACTCTTCTTGTTTTGGCCATATCTGACCTCCACAGGAAAGCCTTGCATTGACAGAATCCAGGAAGTAATTCAGGAATTACTCACATTTCCGTCCCGGATTCTGTCACTTTGGAGATATTGCAGAGGCTGGTGTGGAGTCTCCACTATGATGTGTTCCCCCTGGATAAATGGGCGGTAATTCTTCAATGCCCAAACCGTAGGCAGGAGTGCCTTCTCACAATTGTTGAATTTTTCCTCCACAGAGGATAAAGTTTTACTCGCATAGGAGATTACTTTATTGGCCTTGTCATGCTTTTGATATAATACTGCAGTCAAGCATGTATTAGAGAACCGTGTCTCCAAGAAAAACTCCTTGTTTCTGACAGGGTAAGCTAGGCAGGGCACTTGTGAGAGGCTTTATTTGAGTTGTCTTACTGCCTCGGCTTGTTCTGGACCCTATTCCCACTTGACCCCCCCCTTCAAAAGATGAATTAGGGGTCTAGTGATCTCTGCATAGCCCTAAATGAACTTTCTGCTGTAATTAGTCAGTCCAAGGAGGCTCCTTAGTTCCTGCAGAGTTGTGGGGTCCTTCAGTTTCTGAAATGCTTCCACTTTCTTTTACTGGGGACAGAGACCACAAGGAGTAATCTCATGCCCCAAGAAATTAACACGGGTTCTACACCACTGTGCTTTCTGAAAGGACAGTTTTGCTCCGGCGGCCCTCAACTGTGTCAGAACATAACGGATCTCCGCTATGTGTTCCTCCACAGATGAACTTTTGATGAGGACATCATCTACATATCCCAGGTTACCCCTCGCACCCAGGTCGGGCATGGCCTTGTGTAGGAAAATGTTGAATTAATTGCCAGAGTTGAGGTATCCGAAGGGAGTCCAGGTCCATGTCTACTGCTGGCCCCCAAAGGTAAAAGCCAGATTGTATTGGTCCTCCCTACTGACAGGCACAGTCCAGTATCCATTGGCCAGGTCTATTGCAGTGAATACCTGTGACCCATGGATCTGGGCTAGCCCTTGGTCAATGTAGGGATGAGGCCATCAGAAAGTATGGACCCGTTTGTTGAGTTCCCTAAGGTTGGCGCAGAGTCTCCACTGGACGTTTGGCTTCAATATTCCGAGCACTGGATTATTGAAGGTGCTGTGGACTGGACAGATTATCCCCCGGGATTCGAGGTTCTTAATTATTTCCGTAAGGGACTCCATTGATGCGAGAGGCAATCGATATTGCTTCACAAACACTGGAGTCATGCCAGGGTCCGTGGGAATTGTTGTCGTGTGGATGTCGGTGCGACCACAGTCATATGCGTCCACCGCAAAGAGATCTTGAAATCCAAGAAAACTTGTCTGAACTTTTGCTTCTGCTCCAGAGTCACACAGGCATCAGCTAGGTTGACTCTCTCTTCAACCATCTGCCTGAAGCCTGGAAAGACTTCTGGTTTCGCTATCTCAGCGGCCTCCTCCAGCTGGGTGGAGAAGTCCCTGGTCAGAGTGCTGATTTGGACTGCTGGCTTCAGGTGGGAAAGGCAGCCCTCATGGACCTGGAAAATCACCTCATCCCTTCTGAAGTCACAAGTCACATCTTCCTTACCATAAGGGCAGGAAGTGTACACCAGGAAGTTCCCTCATTCCGGGTAAAGATTCTGTCTGGTGTTGTATTGTCATCACTGTCACTGTCAAAACAGTTTTTGGGGATTGGTCCTAACAGTTCATTTGCTAGATCAATGGAAAAATGTCGGTTATCAACCGCCATTCCAATAATGGTGCCTGCGGCTAGAGTAATACTCTTTAAGTCGCTGTTTTCCACCTCTGTTGGAATGGTGTCATGTTCTATGTTGACTAATGGTGTTGGGTTTACCCCCAACCTTTGCTGTTGGAGAGAAGCATTTAGATGAATATAAGTATCAGGGATTTTCAATTTTTGTCCTCTTTTAACTTGCACTCCCAGGGAGAATTGTCGGGTCCTTTTTGGTATGGTTACTTCCTCTCCAATCTTAATTCCAACTGCATAAGGTAGCAATTGAGCTGACCTAAATGCTTTTTTCTTGGTCATCAATGGCCATGGGATTATCCGCTAATCGGGACCAAGCTTTGAAGTTTATTAGGTCCAAACTAATGGCAAAGCGATTAAGAATGTCAGTGCCTAAGTAAAAGGCGGCAGTGACATCTCGCACAACCCAACAATTATGGACTATGCTCTTGTTGCCAATGGAGATTTTGAGCATACACCTGCTTGGCAGGAGATGTTTGGAATTGGGTGCTTCCAGATCCATTTCCCATTTGTCTATCAGTTTGAAGGTGGGAATGGCTGGATCTTTTGGGAGTTGGCGGCACATGGCTTCGCTAATGAAGCTCTTATTGTTGTTCACACACACTCGGGCGAGAACAGAGTCCTTCCCTTCATTTAACTGAACAGGGATGAACAACTGCTCTCCAATTTGCTGAACATCAGTCAGGCTCTGAGCTGATTTCACATTTTTCTGGACTATTGGAGTGGGAATGTCTGATTGTGGATTGGTAAATAATTTCAGAGTATTTCCTTCCAGTGTGGAATAGCACATTAAACTGGAAGGAAGGTTGATTTTCAGAAATAGAGAGGACCCCCCCCATCACCAGTCTGTTGTCCTATTGCTATTACTGTCACATCTGGAATTTGGTTGTTCTGGAAGTGAAATTCTACTTGGTCAGATTTTTCTTCAACTATGTGGCATGTGCCGTTTAAACTAACATGGTTGACACTCTGTTTTAACTTTATTGGTCGGCTAGTCTGGGTCCAGAGGACCTTGTTTATGCAATCTATTAGGGATGACAACCTTCTCAGGAGGTCATTCCCTAGTAAACAAGGGGTGCCCTCTGGAGTCACTACTATGACCGGGTGTTTCACCTTGTGTCGCCCAATTTTAATGTCCAAATCCGCAGTCCCCTCGACAGGAATTTCCTTCCCGTCAAAGTTCTGAAGTTGTCCAGGAAGGGGGCACAGATAATGCACATTTTCGGACAACTGGTGGGCTAATTTTTTAGTTTTGGACATGGAGAGAGTAGAGATTTGGGCAGAATTCTGTGGAGAGTCTTTGGAATCTGAAAGAAAAAGTTGGCAACTGGAGATAGGAGAAGTTTTGAGTTCCCCTGCTTCTGGTTCTGGTTCTGGGCCGCTCCCCACCCCCTTTCTGGAGGCAGTCACCAGAATGGGTTTGAACCAGGGGATTTTGCTGCTGTTGGTTCTGGGATGAGATGATGGGTGGTGCTGGCTCAGTCCCCACATCTACCCTGTCTGGATGTGAATCCCTTGGGACCCATTTTTCTTTGGGAGGAGTTCCCCCATCTCTGAAGGAGAAGATCCTTTTCCCATGCTCCTCTGAGGATCCCTTTCTCTCAAATAGGAAGATCTGTACCGCCTCCTCAAAGTGGGTCTGTTTGGGTCCTTTGTTTCTCCTACCTCCTCTTTGCTTCTTGGGTGGCAGACTTTCAGGGGAAGGATATTTTGTTTCCGGTTCATGGGTTTCCAGGGGCTGTTTACAAGTGGGGACGGAAGCTTCCGCCAAGGCTTTACACCCCCCTGCCCCTTGTGCCTCCTCCCTGGGAAGCGGTGGGTTATCGGGGTGCTGCCCCCGTTATTGTTCTGGAGCACCAGGCTCAGAGTTTGGGGCATTCTGCACCGGCATGCCCATCTGAGGGTTCTGCTGAGCCCTCAGCACGTGACCCAGCTCCTGTGCCATATTTTGGACCTGGCCCTCTAACTGTGAAACCCGCTCATGCTGATACGGGTTCTGTATTCTACCCTGGGCTGATCCTGGGAAGGGTAGGGAATTGGGGAAAGAAGGATGGATGATTTTGGGTTTGGAAGTCGGGTGGATACCTGGGAAAAAAAGTTCTGCTCAGGATTTAGTGAATTTCTGCCCTCCTGTGGGAAGTTAGGAGGGACGTTCCCTGGGTTAGATGCTTGGTTGGACCCCCCTTTGGCTGGAGGAGTCCACACATAACCCAGGATGGGTCGGTTTCCCTTGTAGTGGGGACTTACATAGTAAGCGGAGTGAGGGACCCCATTTGTGGGACTACCTCCTTGACTCCCTGTCTGTGACTGGCCCGAGGGCCTTCTGGGCTTGGAATTATTCTGTGCAGGCAGGTTTTTAGGCCCCCCCATCTTCAAATCTAAAATGGGAGGAACCTTTATCTCTGCCACTTTGGCAGCAGCAGGGGGGCTGGTCCGTTCTGCACCTCATAGATTCGGGTGGCCTGTTCAATGACCCCGTCTAGTGACCTTTTCTCATGAAAATCTCTCACTAGCTGGGTCATGATGTATTTGGACAAGGCATGGAAAAAAGTGTCAACAAATTCTTTGCTATCCGTGCGCACCCTTTTGGTAGTCTGTGCAACGGCACGCTTCAACTCCTGCACAAGTTCTTATGGGGCCTGATCCTCCCCACATTGCAAATTGTGGGCTGCCTTGTGAGCCTCTTGGGGATTTCGGTGAACAGAAAAGTGTTTCAAGATGGCTGCCCTATATGTGGACCATCTTGAATGATTTTGGTCCTCCAGCCTGGAGTATTCTGGGGAAAATGTCCATTTTACATACTGAATGCAGCTACTGCTGTCTTTCAAATGGAAAGTCTCCATCATTTGCTCAAAGAGCTCATAGTGTTCCCAAACAGAATACTTGGAGCTCTTATGATAAGGAGTGATGACGCTCCTTATTGCTTTGATCTGTTTTAAGGAGTCCTTAAGCGAGGCCCTTTTTGCCTTATTGACCTTCTTGGTTCGGGTAACCCTGGTCCATTCATATTCTGACTCAGAAGCACTGCTGCCAGAGGTGCCCATCTAATCTTCCAGGTTTTCCCGGATTCTGCGAGCCTGGGAATGGCTGGCAGAATGTGGGGACCTGGTCTCCTGTTTCCTGTGACACTCAGAGGAGTCTTCAGATTCCTCCTTGCTGCCAGGATTTGATGTGTACCCTCCCACTGACCTATCTGGGCAGAGGTTTTCAGGATGCCTTTAGTGGGCCTACTCTCCTGGAGTTCCCCACTAAATTGCACTGTACTTGGGTGCCCATACCCCAATGCCCGCCCATCCATTCCTGGGAGGCACTGGTTCATGAGTCCCATACTCCTAACTGGATAGTAATCTGCCATCCCTGTGGCCCTGGGCTCATGTGCGTCAGGGGACATAGGGGTTGCAGAGCCAAGGGACTGGGAGAGATGAAGGCCTCTGCTACTAGGGCTCCTGAGGTTATGCTCAGGTGTTTCCCTTTCCCACCGAACCTCATCTCTATCAGCCACTGTTCCCTGTTGCCATGCAAGAGCCTGTGCTTTCAGTTCCTCAATCAAGGCCTTACTAGACTCTATCAGGTCAGTCTGCATGGCTACCTGTCGCTGGAGCCTATCATTGTCCTGACAGAGAGCCTCATTCTCTCTCTGTGCTTCCTGGTTTGTCCTGGAGTACTGGGCCAGTCTTTGCTGCACAAGGGTTACCTCCTGAGTCCCATCCCTACTGGTCTGTTCCTTTCTTTCAAGAGCATCTTCCACCCTCCTGGTGTGCTCTAACAAGTTCTGATGCTCTTTTTGGAGATCACCCAGTCCCTGGAGGGCCAGGTGATTTTCTTCCATTTCCCTTTTTAATTGGCAGACTTTGTGGCCTAAGGTGTCCCTTTCCTGAGCAAGAGCCTGCCTCTGTGACGTCAGGTCGTCCCTCTGCCTTTGAAGGGCACCAGCTTTCTGGCGCTCCTCATCAAACTCTGCCTCCAGGTCTTTCAAAATCAGTTTCTTGCTCTCTGCCTTCACTCTATCTAGGTGGCTTTGCAGGGTGGGTACCTGCTCGGTGCATGCCCTGTTGAAGTCTAGTTGTTGCTCCAGATTTTTCTGGCTCTGCAGTAGGGAGTCCAAACCTTCTTGATACTGCAAGGCCAGAATTCTGGTATCCTGATCTGCCCATTCCTGTTGAAGGATACCTATGTCCTCTTTGATTTTAATGATATACTGCCTACTTTCGATTTCTGACTCCTGGCTTCTGTGCAGCCTCTGCTCAGAAGAGTCCAGGTCAGATTGGGCCTTCTCTAATGCCATCAGTTGCCTACTTGCCAAATCTTTGCCTTCAGCACATTTGACCTGTATGGCTCCCATATATACATATGGATATGCCGCTATCCTGGCAATCTTGTTGTGCTCTTCCTTGGCCTTAGGGGCCATGTATAGCTCACTCAGGGCCACGTGTAAGGGACCCTGATCTTTCCAGATATCTAACCCAGTTGCAGTGACCTGTTGTGTGATTGCCTGCAACCATACATTCTGGTCCTGCTCAGTCCATTCACCTCTCAAAAACAACTTATGTAAGAGGTGCTCTCTCGTTATCTTGATGACTACCAGTGTCGTCATTCTGGAAATTGATTTCCTTCCTGAATTACAGAATTTTGTTTTTTATTTTGCAAAACAGACCGTTTCCTGAGTGCGTTCCTTTTTGAGGGGTGCTTTCAGAGCGTAAAACAGCGTAGTAGCCCAACAGGAGTTATGTATCCTATTAGTTAGCACACTGTATTAAGCTGCACAAGTGGTAGTCCTAATCCAGAATCCCCGGCTACGAGCCCCCACTCTGTAAGTGACTCCAATCCAGCACTCCAACTAAGTCACTGACTAGTCTGGGATGCCCAATGGAAGCCCTTATTCATATATTTTTATGTCAAATTCTTTGAATCTGGATGATGAACCCTTATATAACGCCCCTGACCTCACTGAGAAAAAAAGAAGGAGGTTTGGTTTGCAAATTAAAAGAGTTATTTGAGGATATATATAACTTTTATGAACAAAATAATATCTGATAGCACACTTATGAATATAATACTGGTCAACAATGGGTAATATTACAATAGCACACTCTCTTTAATCAATGAGGAGTTGGTATAGAAAGGATAAGGTAGCAGAAAATACTTTTATGGTTTCAAGGAAATGCAAGGCGGGAAAGAATGCAACACAGAAATAAACTTGATATGATTTCAACAAGAGATAATATGATCACTTTTTCCCTTGTGACAACTCACTCCCCCCCATGCAGAAGAGATGGAAATGAGGACACACAGGGGTCAAGAATACAATTAATAATGCAGTTCAATTCCAGTTCCCCCCCCAGCAAGCTTAGAGAAAACCGGTATGATTTTAAACAGGCAAAAATACTTTTGAAGGTGATTGCAATGGATGGGAAAATATGCTAAAATGCTTTTAATTCACTAAAGAAAATTCAGGATAAGTGATAGCTACTTTGGATTAGTTCAGATCAACACTAGCAATGATTCATGAGTGATTATCAAATTGAAAACAAATTTCAGCAGTGGAAAGCCAGAGCAGCTATTTTGACAGGAAATGAAATGGAGTGCGTAAATCGCGATTACGGAAAAACTATAAGGAATTGGGTTTGTTGGAAAGCTTAGGATCTTAGCTTTAAAATGACAGTTACATTTTCAAAAGATACAGACGTTTTTGTGAAGGTAGATTTTCAGAAATAAAGTCAAGATTTCAGAATGACAGATGCGCATTTTACAGATTTGAAATCAACAAAATGGACACACGATTCTATTAATGCAGTTCTGGACAGGTTGAAATGGATGGGATAAGATTACTTTAGACTAAGAGATGACTATACACAGTTCTAGACTAAAAGGAAAGAACACTCCCCTTTGGTTTCTCATAGAAAATCAATTTTTCATAATCAAACATGTTTCCAAGGTACACAAGTTGTTGAGAATACATGTACATATCACATATTAATTAAGACAGGTCTCTGTTCAACCCTGATCTTTCTACGAGCTTGGGTTCAGAAATGACAACTTATTTGCGATTTTGGTAGGTTTCGCAATATTGGGTTTGCACCAAATTTTACTGAGACATACACACCCTCTCTGAGCATATTACTGTATGGTGTTATGTTTTCTAGCATAAACACTGTACCCACAATATTAATAAATCCCGTGGTTTGGTCTCAGAACATCATACAGATTTCAGCTTAGTCTCAAACTGTGAGTGAATTTTTCATATTAAGAATCCCAAAGTTGTACATTTCTGTCAGCTTGATACAATATTTTAGAAGCATTTTCCTTAAACATATATTGGGTGCAATATTAAATCCATAACCCAGTCTGGTCCGCCCCTAGAAGCTTGGTGAGTCAGATGGTCACATGTCTTGCCTCTGCCAGGGCAGCTGTTGACAAGTCACACCCAAATCAGCATATCCTATTCAGCTGAAAGAATCCATTGTCTTGACTGAGGGCAGCAGACCAGGGTGCCACTCTCCATCTGATTAACATGACCATGCAACATCCTCTCCTGTTGCTGGGAAGACCAGGTGTGAAGGATTCCCAGGGACAGAAGGCCTCTTGAACTTTTAATTAAATCAGACTGCCTTCTAATCAATTGCAACTTAGTTCCTTGTGAAAAAAATATAAATTATAAACTGAAAATAAGCAACATATCTTTAATCAAGTCTTTTTCCACATTAAATCAATGTGTGGCACTCTATATGGCATTTTGATAGACTTCTCTGCTTTGGCATATTTAGCTTCTGCAATACAGCTCTCCTGTCAGAATTTAGATCGCCAGCGCCTGTCAGAGGCGGGCAAAGGTACTGCACCGAATTTTGACAGCTGTCTTTAAATTAATGTCTTTAACATGGGATTTTGTCCTAATAACATATGATTCTTGCTGACGTTGTACTGATGTGGATTCTTGCAGTAGAGTAATGTAGAACACCCAACAAGAAATTGTCTCCTTTTGGTTGTTTTGTGAGCCATGATTTTAGCAATTTTGATGATCAAGAAAATGAATTCCCAAACAGCTCTGGGTTGCTTTTGGCAATCAGTATTGCTATTTCCAAGTGGTTTCAGGCTACTGTGTGTGTAGCCCAATGGTGGTTTTAGGCAGTGACCTCCTGTGCTCACTAAGATAGGCAATTGTGGATGGCAGCCTATCTTTCAGATTTTTTTCAGTGCATTTTTAGATGGTTTTGAGCAAGCAGCATGCTTTCCAATGGCCATTCTGATGTTTTCAATGCACAGTACTGTTGCAGGGCTTGGATGAGTGGGTGAAAACATCCCACAACTCAGAATCCTGTGGTAAGTCCATGGGACCGATTAATGGAAATGGTAATCGATTTTGGCAGTAAATCACCAGATTTACCACCAATTTACCACCAAAGTCGTTTACACGGCCCACTGCCCTGTCCCACTGCCCTGTCCCACTGTAGAAGGTGTATAAGATACATTTCACTCTCTAGAAAAAATCCATATGCACACTCTCCTGGTATAATTGTTCAGATTAAGTTTCCCAATGCTGCTGGCGGGAAGGGGTGAGATGTAGCACTATTTCTAAAAAATGTCAGCACTCTCCAATTAACCCTTTCTAATTAATTCCATGTGAAAATATAACATGCATAAGAAGCAGCATTTTCTACTAAGGAAGGAATTTATGGCTATGCAAATATGATTTCTAGAGTATGCGTGAAGGTTGCTGGTCAGAGAAATTGCAATACAAATAAGGTTGCAGAGTAAACAGGGGATAATTTGGCCTGGCAGGCATTATGAATCACAGGCATTGGGAATTGCTTTCAGAGGGAAAACCAGGATGTCCGGTTTTTAAAATGAAGATAGCGAATCTTGTTTGTCCTGTAGGGTCATTTAAAACTTACTCTCTACATTTGCAAAACCAGAGTTCCTGGCTTTTCCAATGCTCTTTATCTGTCTGATGATATTCCCGAAACCGGTTTTCTGTTCTAAGGAATGCTCGCTGAATATTGTCACATAGCCAATTAGCTTATTTATTTCACACCTTGCATAAACATTTTTCCTCTAGAAAATGGCTACTGATCAAATTGTTTGCATTATTGGTCGTGTGCTTTCATCCACTATGCTCCTTTTTAAACACCAGTACAGTTTTATATTTCCTGCACCTGTGAATACAAGAGAAAAATAGTGGCAGATTGTGAAGGTCATCCGGGGAATTATGCCTGTAATCACGTTTAGATTCCCTTAGCACCTAATCATGCTGTTATAACACTGTCTTCGTACACCACCGAAAAGCTACACAATGTATTTCGGAGGAAAACTTTAATTTGTCTGGCATTTAATTGCGGCGTCTTATACAACTTGCATACATAGGGTTAATAAAAATGTGATTGCATAGAAATGAGTGTTGCTAAATTAGGTCTCGCTCATCGGCATGTTGTTAAGAAATTCGAAGAAGCCACGTGTAGGATGCATGTGGCTAATCAGAAGCCCGAGCCCAGCACTCATGGAAGTATCATATTTCTGTTGCTAATGATTATAAAGCTAAAATTACCTTGTCGAAAAAGCAAACACAATCTGCTTTGTTAGAATGGTAGCTCTTGGGACCTTTGGAGTCATGTCTCAAGAAAGCTGCAAGCTGCCGTGTGCAGCAAATAACGGATGTGTGAAGGGGAACTGCATTCAGTACATTAGAAAAGTAATAAAAGATAAGTAGCCTTCACCCTGTTAAATTTACCTGAAAGCAGAAGGTTAAATACAGTGCTGCGGATTATGTTCAGTGCATGTCCTACATCATCACTTGCTTAACACCAGCACAATTAAGGTCTGCAGGGAGTCTGGCTTCACATCACAAGAGGTTTCCGGTTTGTTTCAATGGGAAAAGTACACAGTGGTTTGATGAAACAAGCATTTTCAAAGCCAACAGTTTTGGCGTTTGAAGAGGTTTATTGCATTTTACGTTTATAAGTAAGAAGGCAGTAGCTACTTGGAGTCTACTTACCCCAAAATTCCAGAAATGTCTGCATGTTACTGTTTGCAGACACATAGCATTAGTTGAATACATAGTATGTATGTATAAAAAAGATATGTCTTCAGATTTCTTCAAAGCTGAAGAAGATCAATGATATCACACAGATCTGATGGCAGGGAGTTCCACATTGTCAGAGCCAGTACAGAGAAAGACTGTCCTCCCGCTCGTTTCTTACAATAACTTTCAGTGCTGAGCAGAATTTGAGAGGAGGACCTAAGTAGTCTGGTTGGCTTATAGAGAGTATGTTTGGAGCACAGGTACTCTGCGCCAGTACCATGAATGGCACTGTGTACCAAACAAGGCATTTTAAACTTAATTTGGCTGCCAATTAGAAGCCAATACAGCTGACACAGCAGCGACAAACAGTGTGATAGCTTTGGGGCTCCGAAACCCACTGGAACTGCCGAATTTTGTTAAATCTGCAAGTGCTGAAGCAGCACAGCAGGTTGCCTTTGGAATTTTTTTTTTTTTTTCGTTGATCCAATTTGACAGGGTTTCAACAAGAAACGTGCCCAACAATTTTAACGAAAGGTCAGTCAAGGACATTATAACATTTAGGCAATTCTAGATTTCCTTTGAAAAAAAAATGTAAATTATGGTTCATAGAAGCCATGACGATGGCAGCTTTCTTGAAGTGAGTACAGCACAAAAAGACATTCGTAATAACAATGCCCACATAAAAGTATCATTTTTTATAAATCTCTTGGCACACCATGAGGCCCCAGTGCTTTTAGGAGGTGTAATTGTTTTATAAAGGGTGATATTTTGTCAATAGTTAGTTCTTTGGCAGGAGAATTCAGTGGAACTTTAATATTAAGACTAGGCACTCAAGCAACCAAGATTTCCTGACCATAGACTTCTAAGAAATGGTTATATTAAATATCACCAGAAATATTATGCTGTAAAGCATCAGAAATGCTATTTGATTCAGAGGCTGAGGCAACTATCCTTCAAAAAGACCTAACATCTTTAGCACTGGATCCCAACAGTACTTTGTACCATAACTGCTTCTCTGTCTCTAATTTGGCTTTGGCTAGATTTATTCTATATTCAGATCCGGCTTTAGGAACTTCAAATGTATTCACAGGGTTGCCCTTTAAACAGGATAAATGATGCCCTTTAGCTGATTTACAATCCCTATTGAACCAAGCCTTTCGAGGGACATTATAATCATTTGACTTTACAGAGCAGAACTTAACAGACTTTATTGCCTCATTCATAAAAGCAAACTTCACAATGAATTGGGTGGGTGATAATTCCAGTGAGAATTAGGCTAATGTTTCAGGCTTTGCTAAATAAAATATCTTATTAACATACTCATTTCTATTATCATTACACTGATGTAAGTGTCTTCAATTGTTAGCACTTGAACAAGATGATGTTATAGAACATATGTTCAGGACAGAAAGAACTTTGATACGAAGTAGAAAGTGATCACTTTCAGCCCTTATCATAACCTGAAAATGATTTGTTTTCAGTCCATCAGTCTATAAATGGCATAATCAATCTGATCTAATGGTGACCTCACAAAATGACCTGTAAATGGATTATCTCAACAGAAGACTACATGTTTTCCCCAGCAAATTTACAAAAGGAGCGATATACATTGACATTGCTGGAATATAGTGTGGTGATAGTCATTATGAACATTTGCATCGAGTGGCAGGGCAGGCATATGTTGTGAACACATACATTCCGAAGTGCGTATTAAAGTGGCAATGCCGGCATACATTATGGGCATGTTGAGTACTGTTGAAGGCCTGGTCTATACTGGATTTATTCGTGTGTTGCCCTACACATTTCTGCAATTGCACAATTTGGGGACAATATGAATACTCCTTCACTAAAAAAAATGAACAAGCCACAACGGCTTCTGCACTGTAAAATCTTAGGTGCAGTGCTCTGGAAATGATGTAATGCTATCTTGCTTTATGTTGGAGCATTTGTAAAGCTCATTCTCTTTTACAGAATGCAACAATTGATGTTTTTACTAATGAATCAGCGACCTCTTGGTGTATAGAAATAAACAAAACATATGGTTTTCATATTTTCTCTAAACTGTAACTTACAGGACAGAAGAGACTGACTCTGTCTGTTAGTGCATTGGTTTCGGCATTAAATTGATTGATTGATTGATATTTTATTTCTATCGCGCTCGTACACAAGTGTTTCAGAGCGCGACAAGGCAAACGAGGGGAACACGGGAGAACAAAACAGCGATCTTACTAGGCCCAGTGACATTGAGAACACGCAAGTGCATGGGAGAGGGGGGAGGGGAAAAGTGCATGGAAGGGGGGTATTAAAGAGGACCATATTGTAAAGGCATATAAACGTGAAGGTGATCTTGCTAGAAACTCAGAACTACTGCAAGGATTTAGACATGTCGTTTGGTTTTCAGGGTGCCTGATTAGATGCTGTCAGCTAAATTTAGCGGAGACAATTCAAAGGGATTTATGGACAGACCTTGAAATGATAGAAGGAGTAACCATCTTTTACGTCTTTTGAGATGAAAGAAGCAGGCTATTCCAACTGATGAAACCTTGGGTTCTAGCAAAGAATCTTACCTTTATGATAATTCTAAGATTACAAACATTCAAAACTGGATGAGACACGGGTCAAAGCACGCCAGGCCAGAAACCAGAGTTTCACTGATTGGAGGTTTCAGTAATGGCCAGCCCATTGTCTTGGCTGGATACATCCTTAGACAGTTTGAATGCTATGGTTTCGAAATTCTACCTTGCAGCTGTCCCAGGGTGCAGCATACATCATGCAGATAATGCAGCAGACAGAGGTATGGCTACCCTGGGCTGTTTTGTTATGTGCTGCCAGAAGACTGATCATCTTAACATAGGCTGGGAGAACGAGAGTGGTTCTTCAGAATGGAGGAGAGCTAGGAGTTTGGATTTAAATAGAGATGGAGTGTGAGTTGTGTGGAGAGGGAGAAGAGGGAGAAGAAGAGGATTCCAGAGTAAGCAAGCAAGAATACGAAGAGAGCAGAAACGAGGGAAGTAAAAGGTTCATGAGAGGTGAAAAGGAGGTGAGTTGAGGATGATCACAGGGAGCAAGGGGGAGAGTAGGGAATGAGATGGGCCAATAGGTATGGTGGGGCAAGTTCATGTGTAGTTTTGTAGATGATGAGAATGTGTTTATACTTTTCGCTCATTCTCATAAATAACCAGCCTAATTGATGATGGGTTGGGGAGGTGGAGGTGAAGCAGGGAAGATTGAAGAGTAAACAGAAAGCACATTTGAGGTGAAAAAACATAGTTGCAACGCCATAGAGTAGACTGACACAGTAGTCTAGCAGAAGCAAGCCAATGGATTTGCAAAACATCAGTTGATCATCTATGCTCTGGATATGTTGACAGAAGACATCTTCATCTTCCACCTCTTCCACTATCATCAATACATGTATTGGTCAACTTAATAATAGTTTTCATTTTATTTCTCTTCAAACATATTCCTTTCAGATTGTGCTATATTAACTATAGGAAGTTCTCCTCTATCTTCTGTCCTCCATGCGGGTCATGGGCATCTGTATGCAGACACCATCTAATATTGTTGCATTCCTTATTCTGTTTTGATCTGCATCAGTATTCCTCTCCCCATCATGTCTAGTCTCCTCCATCCCTGTATTTCTTGTACTCACCATTGGATATTGCCTGCTGGAATATAATAAACACCTATATCATCTTGGTTTTCTTAATCTATTTAGGATGTTGTTGGAAATACCATACTTTTGAAGATTTAGGTGATTTGAGTGATGTTAGTGAGATTGGTGAGACTCGTGAAGCCATTAGAGGTGGTCAGATAGATCAATTTATCCCAGTTATGAGTTACAGTGGATTTATTGAGTCTCCATTGCTCACCCTCCATCCCCAATCCAAGGCGTATTCCCCTTGGGAGCACAAAAAAAGCCTCGATCCCTCACCTTCTTTCGCTCTACAGACCCCATAGCCACAATTACAAGCAAGACCCCGACCATAGCTTTTTGTTGTTTCTGGCAGAGGCTGTACTGGCACATTAAGGTGGTCGGTCTACTGTCTTACTGTATTCCAGGGCAATGGAAGGTGTTGAGGGGTAAGCAATGGGCTTGGTGTGATGGGAAATTAAAGGGTGTGAATAGCAAGATGTGTGACTGAGCAATGTGGGTAAGGGAAGGATGTGGGTGCAACGAAAGGGAGGGGGATGTAATTAACAGTTAAAGGATAGAGCCCTGTGCTAAAGACTGGTCTCTGGTGTTAAGCACGTTATGAAAGATTAATTAGGCCTGTCCGCTCCATGATGCAGTTCCAATACAACATTTTTACCGGGAATCAAAAATAGGAAAGCCTAGATATCGCAGGGATCTAATTTTTGCAAGTTTATGTTCCTTCAAAAACCAATTAAACAATGAAAGTTTTTTTCCATTACTCAGGCACAAAAGTACAGATTTCCTCTCATTTGTCTCGAGGCCATTCCTGATGACATTATCAGAGAAAACTTTTATTTGACGCTGAAGGCCTATGGGAGTGCTGTCTATCAAGAGGAAATCGTCAGCATATGCACATCAATTGATTTACCTACCCTGGATTTTAGGAGGGATCAGTGAGGCAATATCAAGAGCCTGTCCAACATCCGACACATACAGCTTAAAAAGTGTGGGGGCATAGATACACCCCTGGCGTAAGCCATTCAAAGTTTTTATCTGAGAAGAGAGTTGCCCCTCTACATGTAGTCTAACCTGTGCTACAGAGTTTTCACGTAGGTGGATCAATATGGAAAGAATGCCTAATGCGATCCCATACATAGGAGTTTCGACCATAATAAGGAGCGGTCAACTAGGTTGAAAGCTAGTGACAAATCATTAGCGACTACGTATATTGGTGTGGCTTCATTCTTACACGCTTTTGTTCTGGAGTAAGGTGGACAACAGCCCCCTGATCTCCGTACCCATGGCCTTGCGGAAGCAAAACTGTAGGATGAGAGAACTTTGTTGCATTCAGACCACTCCACCAATTGATTTAGGACTAGCCCCACAAATATTTTGGGGGTAAACTCCTGTCCCCTTTCTTTTTTATAAATCGGAATTATATAATAGATTTAGCCCATACCTCGGGATTGGCCTTCAAAATGATATTTGCCAAGCAATTCAGGGCGAATGCTGCAGACAAACTAGATTTTTTAATTTGATTTTCAATATCTAATATTGTGAAGCTGAAATCACATGTTTGTGCTTTTAATGTAGTTATTTTAACTTTTGAAGTTTCTCATAGTATAAGCAGGCTCATACAATTAGATTGAACTGACATTTGCAACAATTCTTCTTCTTCTTAATTATCGGAGGCGTGGGCGGATCCACGCAGGTGCTCCCCATCCTATAGGATGATGTGCACCGTACCCACTAATTATTATTTTGCTCCATTTAAACTCACAACTCCTCCCACCTCCCCGTCTGCCACACAAAATCCAACATCACACTACTCCTCCTCCTGCCTCTTTCCCCATCACCTCCCAGCAAAACCCTCCCGCTCAGCTCAGCCACACCCAACGCAGTCAACCGAACGCTCATCAATTCTCTCTCTGCAACAAGTCTCTCACACCTAATCAGAAAATGACCCACAATTTCAGGCACCCCACACACCGCACAGTCCCTTGATTCACGCTTCCCTATTCGAAATAAACAGTCATTCAGCCCCACATGACCTATCCTCAACCGATTCAGCATCACCTCCTCCCCCTCCTCCATTCTGAACTCCCTGCATCCACCTTCACCAACACTTTCCCACAAACACCGAACATCCACCTGCCCTTCACCCCACTCACCCACCTCTCCTGCCACTCATCCAGGACCCGTCTCACCATCACAGCCTTCACCTCATCCACACTCAAAGGCAACCTCACATCAACCGCTCCCCTCCTCATACCCTCACCCGCCGCCAGATCCACCAACTCATTTCCCAAAATGCCACTGTGACTGGGAACCCACGCCAACTCCAAATCCATACCCCGCACACCGATCAATCTTCATCCTAATGTCCAAAATCACATCCTTCCTATCACCATCCCCTGCCACAATCGCCTGCAACCCACTCAATGAATCCGAGAACACCACCACTCTCTCATACCCCAACTCACACACCCTATCAATCGCCAATGCAATCGCCACCAACTCAGCCATACAGATAGACACATCATTCGTCAGTCGTCCTACTTTATACTCCCCAATGCTTTCTAGATAATACGCCATTCCCACTCTCCCAGACACAGGATCCTTTGAACCATCCGTAAACACCTTGTATCCTTCCTTTCCTGCCACATACTCCTTACCCAAAGCTTTGATCACACCCCACATACCTCTCTTCTTCGACACCACATTCGCCAACTCCAAACACACCTTTGGAGATTTCATCATCCACCTCGGCCTTCTCTCCAAATCCGTATCTGTCACAATCATCAAATCACCCACACTCCACTGCACTCCCTTCTCCCACATGTGAAACCCAAAAGTGCCCCCCTTCCTCCTCCACCGATCCCTGTAATAGTCAAACCTCCAGTTATACTTCAAACATTCACGCACCGGATGAGCCACACTCTTCACACTGCACTTCACCCACCATCTCATATTTAACGCATCCCTCCTCAACCACAATGGCATCTCCCCCACAAGCACCTGAACCGCATTCACTGGAGAGGACCTCATCACACCCGAACACACCCTCAATGCCCTCGCCTGTACCCTATCCAACCGCAACTTCTGACTCGACGTATAGCCCACTGACACCTGACACCCAAAATCCATCACACTCAAAATCAACCCCTTATGCAACATTCGTAAACACTTCTGTTGCGCACCCCATTCTTTCCCAATCACCGCCCGCAACAAATTCAGCCTGTGTTTACACTTATCCACCACACCATCCACTTGCACATTCCAATTCAACTTTCTATCCAGAATCACCCTCAAGTACCGAAACTCTTCCACGCTCTTCACCCTCACACCTTTCATGCAACAATTCTTTTAAGTTAATCAAATGCCAAAATTCTAAGCAGAACCGTCTTTAAGAGCTATTCACATGGGTTCGTTTTCAGCTTGAAGCATCGGTACCCAATAGCCCTTGGGCCAGTTTTTCAATGACTGCTTAAGTCTGCCTTTCCTTTTGATCAAAAATGTGCAAACGTACAGGGCCACCCCTTCCTTTCATAGAATTATTAATCAACATATTCATATAAGCAGGAAAGGCAACAGATGAGAATAACTGACGTCTTCTATCTAACGGGTTTCTATGAAAGTCTGATAAAAACAAGGCGTTCAACTTTTCCACGTTTGAATCGTGCCATTTATCCTATTCTTAGAGGAATTTACAGTCAGATAGTGGGTGTATCTGCTTGTCACGATATTGGTCAACTCTATCCTGATTGTAACCTCCAGAATCGAGTAGTTACTTAGGTTTGTAGATATAATATTGAATTTGTGGCAAGCATCAAAAAGTCTTTGAGATAAGAATATGTGGTCAATAATGGAGGTCCTTTTCCATCTGACCAGGTGTAAGATTCCAAATCGTGATTCGGGATTGCGTTTGCATGTAGGAGACCCCAATTTATGAACAAGTTATACCATATAGATCCCAGTACATGTTTCCTAGACATTCCAGATGGAGCCCCCTCAACTCTCTTTGTATTATTAATATTAAGGGCAGCAACAGAGCCCAAGTTGTTATGTATTCCTGGCCCATAAGGCAACTCTGCATTCAGACCCCCCATTATAACCATGTGTAGGCCATCAAATCTCACTGTCAAATCTGTTAAACAGGCATTAATACGTTCAATAGTGGAGCTAAAGTCAAAAACCGGATTCCAATAAATGTTTATAACCAGGATATAAGAAGGCATGTTGGAGATTTCCAGTTTCAGGACTACCGCCAAAGTGCCCAATTTGGTATCAATTACTTCTGAGATGAGAATGCCTTCCCCGTTCTTTATCGCAATAAAGAGTCCACCGTAAGGACAACCTTTAGTTCCCCCTTTAGCCAATTGGTGCACACAGTGGAATCCGTCTATGTGATATTCTGAGATCATCCAAGATTCTTGGATGCATATCACTTGATAATTTTTACATTTTGTACATATTGTTTCAGAAGAGGAAAGGTGTGACATGCCCCTTGAATTATAGGAAACCAGACAAATATCATTAAACTGGACATTATGGTTAAAGGTCCTTATTCAGGGATTTTAACTGGGAGATGGAATCCCTTAATGTTAGGGCAAGCCATCTCCAGCTTTGTGCCTCATCTGGCTTGGGAGATCTGCGATCAGGACTCTGTGGTCATCTCCCTCATTGATGGACTGTTGGAAGTGTAGACTCTATCCCAGCAGAATTGGGCTGAACTAAACCAGGGTTAAAAATCAAGAGATCATACCGCACACGATTGAGCTGTGAGACCTCCCTCAGAACTGTCTCATAAACTGATCGAGTATGAAAGACCAGTCTAATGTGGTCGTAACATTTGGGATGTATAACGTCTATTAACTTTAGATCAGCCAATGAGATTAATCTGAGGGAAGGAATCTCATTGAATAAGGCCAGATCTTGTTCACGGTTCAATGAGGCGTGCCTCCATAATTAAACAAATAGTAGAGAAGGATACTGGGGTTATCATTGATGGCTATTTGTCATCACTGAACATATTTCCGATCACTCTGCAATACAGTGTTGGGACGCTTGTCTGCTGATTCATCCCCAGATATAAATGCAGGATCTTTTTCATTTATTGTGATAACTCAAGACTTTTCACCTTATTGAGTAGTCCCTGCATTCTCACTCTGTAAATAAATGTCTTGCGTATCAGAAGTTATTGGGTTAACGTAATTAACCTCGATATCTGTTGTTTTCGCCACCTGCAAAACTTGGGTATTAAGAGTAGCAGATGAGAGTGGCAAAGAAGTTACAAGATGATTTGAATATTGTTGTAATATTTCTATAATAGTAGAGGGAATCAGAGTTGTCAATGCGTTATTAGTCTCTAAAGATTTAACGGTTCACGACTCATCATTCTAAGAGGTAGTATCCAGTCCATGTACTGTAAGTGGGACGCCAGGACAAAATTAATTACAATAGTTATCCCATTTGGAGTCTGGGAATCTTCCAAAGTGGAGGAAGTATATAGAGAGTTTGATATGATTGGCTGCTTGTGGGGCTGGGACTCTTGCCAAATTTTGGAAGCCTCTATCTGTTCTCTAAATACGTCAGCGAAAGTCGTTCATCTTTGTCGTTCATTCGCTGTTTGGATGTTTGAGGGCCCAATATTTTGCCCTGCTCCTTAACAAATAATTTGTATATTTCCTTTGCGGTTACCTGGGTCTCCCTTGTCACAGATAAGGGTAAATCCTTAAAATTTACAATTTTCTCCACTGAGAGAGAATGGATCTTCTTATGAGTCACTTTTCCCTTGCTGTTGCTCTTTCTGCTTTTTTGTTTGACAACCCTTTGTGGGTCATCTCATCTGTGAGAGTGTTACTTGCCAGGGACACCTCCCCCTAATACATTTTCGGTTCGGCTTCAGATTCAAAGTCTAATCCCATCCCAAATGCAGTAACCTCCACTTCTTCTGTGACAAAGGATCTCCAGTTTTTCCTTGAGGATCTCCTCCCTCCTTTGTATAAAGACGGAAGCTGATTTTGAGATTTCTTTTTTTTATATTATTTTTAAAATGGTTTTTGTGAAAGGATCTGGGGCTAAAATAATCGGGACATTAAGCCTGGGTTTGATAACAGAGGAGGCTTCATGTTCGGAGGTACCATGGGGAGGGCTTTATTGGATCTTGATAACCTCTGTGTGCCTAAAGCCTACTACATGAGTTATTAACAAGCTAGGATATGTAAATCTTTTGTCTATTGCATGAACTAGTAGTGAGAGGTCACCCACACAGGCTGCAAGGAGGTGTGAAGTTTCAGTTAGTTGAGAATCAACATTAGCACTGTCGGGTCTCCAATTACTCCAGAACCACTGAGAGAAGTTGCATGTGCTTGTGCCGAGGAGAGATTACCCCCCATTTCTTCGGCCCTCAATGGATATTGGGAGAGAGCCAATAAGGAAACATCACCTTCCTGAAATAGCGGTGGAGTGTCAAGAAAGGAGCGGTCCATGAGATCAAGATTATGGATCTTTATCTATTCGTTGCGTGCCCCCCGCAACTGGGGAGCATCTGCATCATTCATTATTACACCAGACTCAATCCGAATAGGATAACCCATCCCCTCCCCATATTCTAACATAAGTGAATCTGTGATTGGTGGCAGGGAGGGAGGAAGAGGCATGTGCATGGTGAATGCCATGCGCATGGTATTTTTAGGGGTGTGAAGACCAGGGGTGCGGATAAGATGTCAAAGTACAGCTGCACCCCCTGTAACTTCACACTTCGTGTCCTTGGGCCTGGCTTACTCTGCATAATGTGACACTAAGAATGACAGTGTAAGAAAAGAAGCACTATAACAAATTACAGTCCGTATGAAATAAGATGCAAAAATACAGGGTTACAACAGACAATCTAATAAATTGCAAATTTTACAGAATTATACCATGAAAGACTGCAAGGCAAACCACAGCTCCCCGGTCACCTCACGGTGCGCGGATCACCAGATGCCACCCGCACACCTCACAGTCGGAAATTGCATGCCAACAAGAAGGTTAGATTGAGCAATTGCGGCTTCAAATCACAGAGTCTCTACAAGTATTTTGTTACCCACTCAATCAGACGATACGATTGACAACAAAGACTTTTTCAAAGACCTTATGAAAAGTTGTGGGCTGACGAATCCAAGCTTATACAAGTAGGCTCACCTGGGTCATTCAAAAGGTAATTTTGTAATCTATACAGATCATAAATGATTGTAGTTAAATTCTGCCAGTTGGGTTTTATTACCGCTAATACTTATTATTGCTGAACATAAATGTTTAGATATGAACCCACATTACAGTGTATTTCCCACTATACGCCAACCGCCTCACCGCACAGCCAAACAGCTTTCACTTGCGGTCACTTTGGATGCGATTGCGGTTTCACGTGTGGGTGCGCTTACCCGCTGCAATTGTAGGCTTGCCGGGAGAGGGAGGGGGGGACCAATAGAGCAGTGGAGACGCTGCAAGATGGAGAAAACAAAGAAGATGTAAATGTGGGATGAGACTTTGACAAAGTCCCAGAGCCACGTCACAGTGTAATCCAAATATTACTTTGTGGCAATTTCCATCGGTTTCACCATGTTTTCATGCAGTAGTGCTTCCTCTTAGTGACAAGGGTTCAGCGATGAATCTGCAACTCCAGGGGATATAGCCAAACAGCTTTCCCTTGCGGTCACTTCGGGTGCGCGCGTGGGAGCGCGTGCCCGCCGCAATTCTAGGTTTGCTGGGAGAGGGAGGGCAGGGTCAATAGAGCAGTGGAGACGCTTCAAGATGGAGAAAACAAAGAAGATTTAAACGTGGGATGAGGCTTTGACAAAGTCCCAGGAAAAGTCCCAGAGCCACATCACAGTGTAATCTAATAATTTGTTTGTCGCAATTTCCCTTGGTTTTGCCATGTTTTCACATGGTAGTGCTTCCTCTTAGCGACGAGGGTCCAGCGATGAATCTGCAACTCCAGGGGATATAGCCAAACACCTTTCCCTTGCAGTCACTTCGGGTGCGCGCGTGGGAGCGCATGCGTGCCGCAATTCTAGGCTTGCTGGGAGAGGGAGGGCAGGGCCAATAGAGCAGTGGAGACGCTGCAAGGTGGAGAAAACAAAGAAGATTTAAACGTGGGATGAGACTTTGACAAAGTCCCAGCAAAGTCCCAGAGCCACATCACAGTGTAATCTAATAATTTTTTTGTCGCAATTTCACTTGGTTTTGCCACGTTTTCACACGGTAGTGCTTCCTCTTAGCGACGAGGGTCCAGCGATGAATCTGCAACTCCAGGGGATGTACCCAAACAGCTTTCCCTTGCGGTCACTTCGGGTGCGCGCGTGGGAGGGCATGCCTGTCGCAATTCTAGGCTTGCCGGGAGAGGGAGGGCAGGGCCAATAGAGCAGTGGATACGCTGCAAGATGGAGAAAACAAAGAAGATGTAAATGTGGGATGCGATTTTGACAAAGTCCCAGCAAAGTCCCATAGCCACATCACAGTGTAATCTAATAATTTGTTTGTCGCAATTTCCCTTGGTATTGCCTCGTTTTCACACAGTAGTGCTTCCTCTTAGCGATGAGAGTCCAACGATGAATCTGCAACTCCAGGGGATATAGTCACACAGCTTTCCCTTGCGGTCACTTCGGTATGCTTTATGAACATATATTTCAATTACTACTTGGTACTTTGAAAGTGGACACTGTTGTACAGACTACAATTATAATTATAATACATTTTCAGTATAATTATAATATTAGTCTGTTTCTCAGATGTATGCATATTACCTGTACAAGGAGTACCATTTGCAGTATAATTATAATATTAGTCTGTTTCTCAGATGTATGAATATTACCTGTACAAAGAGTAACATTTTAAGTTATCAATGGTATGGCACCGATCTCTTTTGCAAAGTTTAATTTTGACATTGTTGGGATTTTCAATCAATTCTTGTACATCAGTATCCATCTCTCCCAGGATCTTATCTAATGGTTTAACAAAGTTGTTTTGAGACCCTAGTTCCTTTAGTCTTACATTTAGATACAGGTCCTGCAATAGGCCATAAGATGGAGGATCAAGTATTTTGGTATATATACTGAATTTATTCTAGAGCACAATAGTACTCAAAGAGAACAGTCACAGCATGTGTCGTGTGTTGCAATTTGGTCCATAATATGCAAATCTAGGGACCTTTTTCCATATTAACCCCACTAATGTGTTTAGGAAAGGTGCCATATCTTGTAAGACCACCTCTAGAACATACGTAAGTGCAGGTACAATTTTGATACAATAATACTTAAGTGCTGTCATGATGGAAAATTTAAAATATATACAATATATGTGTTTCAGCTGGCTAGACAGGGCTGCCATTCTTGCTCTCAAATTCTCTTGCATGATATTTACTGAGAGATTTTATTGGATGTTGAATCCCAAGTATTTAAGGGAGTTAGCTCTGTCCAAATTGTGATCATCATCAGTCCAAGTCATAATTTTGTGTGTACGCCTATTAGAGAATATTATAATCTTCGATGTTGAGCCATTGACTTTAAGATTATTGTTGAATGCATAAGATGAAGACACTGAAAATTTCCCTTGGAGGCCAATAGGGGTTGATTCACAAAAAAGAAAGTCTAGCGAAAGCAAGCCAGTGGATTTACAAAACACCCAATTTGACCAGGATTAAGACCACAAAAGGTCTATGCCTGACAGAAACATGTTAAATAATAATTGAACAACGATTCAGCCCCTCCTTACTCCTATAAATGTTTGAATAGGATGAGGTAACGTATCATCTGCAGTCAATCTGATCCTAATATTGCTGTCTGCCTGAAGTAGAGCGACTAGTTGGTTCAATTTTATTGGGGTGTCACCAGTTACAAAATGTAGTCCCCGGTTTGATGTGTAAAACATGGTCAAAAGCACTGGACATATCCATGCTTGCAGTATAATTTGAAATGGCCTGTGAGGTGTGTGACTAAGCTTTTAAGTGTGCAGTTATGGTCCCATTTAGGATGGTGCCCAGCCTTTTTCAATACCCCACTTGGTATTTTGGGATTAATAGATTAAGTTTGGCGACAAATGAATCCAACTCCCTCAAAAGTAAAGATGCAAGCATCTTGCTCAGTGCATCTGGAATGGCTATAGGCTGATCATTTTAAGGATTCATTCTATCGACCTTTTTAAATATCGGGAGGATGAAAGATGAATGCCACATGGGTGGAAGTATAAGAGTACTGACTATTTCAAGAAAAGGTTTGTGAAGAATATCAAATTATAGCTCTGGGTCATGTTTTAGAGTTATTAGAGCTAATTGATCCGGTCCGGGGCTTTGCTTTGGAGTAATGTATTTAAAAAATTACCTCACGTCTGTATAATTTAAAGAACACTTCGACCCAGTCAATGCACATCCTGTTCCCTGTGATTTGGTTACTATTACTTATTTATTGTGTTTAGTTCATTTTAAAAACGTTTAACAATTTATAATTTATACATACACATAAACATATAAAATTTTAAAATTCATTACCATTTTTAAGAAGACTTAAGTGCACTTAATCTAACCACAAAACTCAATTAAAAGAAAGAAAGAAAATAACAAAACACATGTAGTTAAGACAAAACAATATTTCTCTAAAATGATGTAACCTTGAAAAGCATTGTTGTTTGCTTTTGCTTGTTTTGTCTACCTTCTTACATGAATTCAATGATTATGCTTTGTTTCAATTTCATCTGCATCTAGTTAACACTGTTTTAGATGTTTTTCCATAAATATCCATAGGCGTAAAGTGCCATGTGCGTACAACAAGAATCAGTATTTAAACAGCGGTTTCAAAATACAAGCTATTTGATCAAATCATAATGATGTGCCAACTTTCCTATAACACACATTGAAAACTACAAATTTTGCACCATTCTGTGAAAACATGTCTCGTTGTTTCTGGTTTATCAACCTGATTGCATACTTGAAAAATCTGTCCTCAACACTGATATGCATCTGGGCTCCTTGCATTGCTCTTAGCGATAGCTGATTTGTTCTTAATTGCAAAATCAGTTTTCGAACTACAGGATCAGGACACTGGAGCATATATAGATGAGTTCCTTTATATTGATGTACTACAGCAGAGATGTGTGGAAAGTTCTTTAATTTAGAGAGGTGTAAATAGGTGTTACACCAATCCCACTTCTCTAACCTTCTTCTTAATGCTCCTTTCAACACAACATAGCATTTACCCAGAGTCAAATCAAGTATCCAGTTAATCTCCTTGTACATTTCAAAGTTTAGCTGTTCATAGTTTTTTCTCTTACAACAACTTTCTCAGTATTACATTGTGCTCCTATCTTTGCCAGTCATGGGCACTTCGGAGAGACTCTGGATTTAATATACAACTCGCCTTGTCTTACCAACGCTATTCCTCTCAATGAGAAAAGCCCAAACTCTAAACGCAGGTACTCCACTGTGGTAGACGATGGAAATCCTAAAACTGTTCGCCAAAAGAAGCCTTCTAGTTTATTCAGCCATGTGTAATCCTCCATGTCAAGGGCTTCTAATCCATAAAGTATTGAAGGGAAAAAAGACTGTTTAAATATCAATACCTCTTCCGTGGAGTAACCCGCATATTGTCTGGCAAACCTATGCACCAAGTATATAAGCTGATGTGCTTTCAAAATTGTAATTTCTATAATTCTGTTATAGTCAGCCCTGTTGCTAATTTCAAGGACCAGTTATTGGTAATGCTCTGTATGATCCAAGGTTCTCATCACCGTGCTCATTTTGACCTTGTGTACCTTTCTACCTGCTACCAGCATAACACAGGTTTTGTCTAAATGTATGGTCAAATCATTTTCCACAGAGTAATGACTCAGCTCATGTATCCTTCTCTTTAGTCCCGTGAAGGTCATATCAAAAAGAACTAAGTCATCTACATATAACATTGCAGCTATTGAGGTTTTACCTATTTTAGGGGGAGAGTTCACAGTTTTGGCCATATGCTGTGCTAGGTCGGCTATATGTATAGGTTGAACAACAGGGGGCCAGCACATAAACATGCTAGACTCCCCTGTTTATCAACACTGGGGCTGACAACTAACCCTTGCTATTTTAATGAAATCTTGCACTTGTGTTCTCATGTAGAGCAATGACTATTTGTAACAGCCATCCTGGACAGCCCATTTTCCTCAATGTATGCCATAGCGTTGCTGGATTTACATGGTCGAATGCAGAGCTGAAGTCAACATATGTAATATATAGAGAAGTTCCCTCTCCAATGTGGTTTGGTTACTCTCTAATTTGGTTACAATAGGCCAAAAGTTTGGATGCAAAGGTTTATTTATAATGAGTTAGCCAAGTTGGTTCCGGGGTGATAGTATTGGGGTGATAATGGGCTGAACCCTGTGATTTATTTTTGTGATTTTGTTAGTAAATTTCCAAAATGTAGCACACATTTACCCTTTTCATGCTAGTAGCATATTTTGTCTGTCAATATTAATTAAACTAACTTTTAACCTCTTAATCACATTTGTTTAAGACTGGATAGAGCCCGGATAAAAATTTCTGGACAGGTTCTTAATTGTAACCCTTTTCCCTTTTTTGCTGAATCAATTCTTTGATCGTAAACATGATCAGTTTTGGGTCATTAACTATTTTCTGTTTATACTATCTCCCATTCATCGACCATTCTTTCCTTTGGGCTAAACAGCCATGTCTATGCTGAGGATTCAAAAAATGTTCTTTCTTTTCCTCTTACTGGGACCAGCTCCACTCAACTCTTTATAACTGTATCGCTGTTAATAGCTGCTGCATGCTTGAACACTCCACTCCCCTAACTCATCTAAAACAGACATTATCTTCTTCACTGCACATACTCCCCATGTCTCTCATCCCCCATTATATTAATTTCCTCTTGACTCTTTTATTTTCTTCTTCTGATCATAATATTGATTCCTTAGTATTTTATTATATTGAAAATGATGCATTAAATAGAAGCCCATACTCCAGAAGTAAGTTAAATAGTCATAAAGCATGTGAACTATAATCTCACATGCAATTAAGACAACTCACCCAAAACAACCTGCCTACATAAAATTAAGTGGCAAAGGCCCCAAAACAACATATGACAAAACAGGAGGGGGAAAAAAGGCAGCATGAATAGGAGTGCACTCCTCGGTATAACTGGCCGAATTCATCAAATTATTTCAATCATGTTCTCGGTAAGGCATCCAACTTCCTTTCAATTCATTGGTAACATACACAAACAGAGAGACAAAGCTGAAGTATGTACATCTAAAGAGAGTCCTAATTGGTATCCAACATACCAGACAATACAGCAAGGGGATGTTACACAAATAACAATGTTGCCAAGACTGTCATACATAGTGCTCTTTTATCTGGATAGCAGAGCCATGCTTGACATCCAGTCTTTGATATTAGGTCTGCTGGATGATTTGCACAGCTTCAAATGTCTGTTTAAGACAAGTCTGTCACCTAAGTATCCAGTTCCAAACATGGAAATGTAACTGTGAAGACCTGTGTGTAAGCAAATGAGGAGGGTTACATCCGATATGTGAGGTAAGGCAGCACCTGTAAGAAGTGTTATTCAAAAACAGACCTCCACCCCAAGCCCTGGTCTCTTGGACAATTCCAAACCAAATTCCCAATAGTGATGCCATTTTAGGGAATGCTCAACGGTTGTCAGGGTCACCCATAAAGAACATATGCGGTCTCTGCAGAAATTAGTAATCACCCGAGGGTATGTGCTCCATATTATATCATAAATTTAAGTTACGTTTTCTGCCCTTTGACGCTCAGCACACATTATCCCACTTTTTATCTGAAATAGCCAAGGACTGATCCATACTCCAGTACTTAACATGGTTTACATCCTCCTCCACAGTCATTTGACTCATATGTTTTCAGCAGCATGGACTGAAGGGTACTAGCCAGAATGGCACATACAATTGGCACTTCAGACACTTGGGCGAAGGAGGGTCACCAATCTCATGTGAAGTCATTTAATTCTGTAAACAAATCAAATCCCCTTATTGTTGATACCTACTTTATTCTCTGTCAGGGAGCCTGTACATGTTGTGTATTGACGGGACTGCCCAGACGTTTGTCCCTTTAGGATATCAGTCACCGCCCGTGGCCTCCAGATTAGCTATGTGTTTTGTAGTTGCATTGCAAGATTATCCCATACATCATAATATTGCATGTAGTAGATAATCAGAACATAGCAGGTTTGTGTACTTCTTGCAGTTCCTGAGGGTTCATGAGAATGGTGCATAAATCAGTGGAAACATCTTTCAAATTAGGGACTGCTCCCTGCACATTGTGTCATCCAGCCCATAAGGTCGGTAATGTTTCCTTTCCAAGGTTAGCTTATTAAATGCCTTTTGGAGGATCTCTGGTCAGAAAGGTGATTGGGTAAAGAGGAAGGTTTTCCCACTATCCATGGTGTGATTTAGGGGCCATTGCTAGGGAATCAAGTTAAAATAGTTGAGGGTAGTGTGCAATGCTTGGGTGTAAGGATATGAAAGCCTGTACCCAAGGTCATTTTAATTAATATTTCTACAGTGCTGAAGGGAATGAGAGTGTATCGGTAGATGATACAACCTCCATATTACCATGTGGGAAAAAATTGGAGAGTGTAAGATGGAAATATCTCCTAACCCTTAGAATACCTTCAACGTGGTACCGCTCCCCATTGTCCCAACTGACAAACAGACAACTAAAGTTGATTTATAAAATCGTTGCAGCCTTCCTGTGAAATGTGGGGAAGAGGGCAAAGTTTAGCTCGCAGGTCTTACAGAGGACTGCAAAAAACTGGAGTTTTGGCTTAGCAGTATTGAGGAACTATCATAGGGCCTATTGTTGGATGTTTCTAGAAGTTGGATCATGCCAGATTAAGATAATAAAACAGATTTGTGCTATTTCTGATTCCTCGCTTTCCTTCACTTCACAGATTTCTTCTCTTGCTCTTTCATGTTGATATCAACTCAATAATATCTACTCTTGTGCCACTGTGGCTCTTGCTCCCACTCTGATCTTTTCTCTTCTTGATTGCTGCTTCTTACCTCATCCGACCTCCCAGCCTGTGCTCTTTATCCACATCATTTTGTCTGTAACTCTTCTATTTGTCTGCTTCTCCTCGCTGGCTCATAACCAGCCCATTTCCACTTATGTTCTTTAAATGTGTCCACCACCTCCCCCCACATATCTCTCTTCTCTTGTTTCTCTGAGTTGCCCTGATCATCCTATTCATTCTTCTTCTCTTTTTTATTGAGTTTTCTTGACCTCCCTGTGGACAATTCAATTTTTGTTCATTCTCCCCGCTCTCTGCTTAACCATGAAATGCTTTCCCTCCTCATGCTTTGTCACTACCCATCTTATCTTCTCCTTTCTTTATGTTTGCTAAGAACGAAGCGTCTTGTTTTTAACTCCCTGTTGTTGCTCACATATCTTTTTTGCAGGTTTTGTTTTACTTATGTACAGCACGTTGGCATAGATCTATTAGGAGAATACATTAATAAGTATATGAGGGATTCGATTCATCAGTTCATTTCTTCATTAGCTTTCCACTACTTGTCCAGTCCTGATCTAATGGTTCCACCTCCTACCTATTAAGGGGGCAGGTGCTTGCATTTTCCTACAGATGTTGTGCTTTTCTCTTGTAAAAGATAAATGACCAAGCCCAGGCCCTGTACCCTGAAAGTACAGGATCCATGTCCACCATGTTGGAATCAGGAGTCATAATCATTTTGCCATTACCACCATACACAAAATGAGGCCCCAAGTGTATGCTTGATGCTCCTTGGATTAAAGAGGGCTTCATCTCAACCCAAAACAGCACTATTGAGAGGTAGTAGTATAATGTCTTCCAAACATACACGATGAACAATAATAAAATCTGCAAACTATGAACTGTGGAAACTTTAAGGCAACTTCTAACTGAATGTGTGGCACTGGTTAAACATCGTAAGATACACTTTGAGTCAATAGTAGAGTTAAATGGAGTCCGCACCTTTGACACATTGTGGAAAATGATTTATTCGGGATACTCTACGACTGTACGTGGCACTTCTACATGATCTTAAACTTCATGATACAAACGTCAATATCCTTTAGGAAATTTGTACTTCATCCCATGTGTGTTCTCGAACATTTCTTTTTTAATTAATTGCTGGTGTCGATCCTATGATTTGACTTTTATTATTTACTTCTGGTTCTTTTTACTTATAAATTGTTTGTTATAAAAGTGATTATTGGTTAATTTTATTCTGTGTATGATACGTATTTTCAAATATTTGTTTTAATAAATGAATTATATTGTAAAATTGATTTTATCAGCTATATCAATCAAAAAATTAAAACAATAATGAAATCATACTGTATAGACGTATAAAGGTAATTTTATGAAAAGTACATACCTGTTCTAACGTAACAACAAAATGCTGTCTCATCCTGCAATCTCTTTCTCTCTATTTGTATGAACGAAATTCTGAGAGAATTAGCTGGATGTTCAGGTCAAATGTTAACCAAGTGCGACCTTAACATCACTGTGAAGTAACACAAGGAGACTCCATTAGGGGAGACATAGTTTGATACAATTGATGGGGAACTTTAGCCATATTGATATCCGGAGAGAGGGCCATGAGGAGAAAAGGAATACACCTTCTGTGTACTTACACATTGTCATTCCCCTTGAATTGACTACACCCTCATCACATACATCTTAAAAGAATATACAATTGATTGCCAATTACTGACAAGACACTTGGGCGACCATTCTACATTGGCATCAGTTCTAACTACAGCCGTGTACAGCCAACAAGATGGCAGATGAAAGCACAGTTGCTCAATGAGGATGAATTCAGCAAGAGAAAGCCCACCCTACAAAAAGATAGACAACCACCAGAAGAAATTGGCAGAAGGGCATACAAACAGGCTAAGAATCTACTCACTGTCAGAGAAAAAGTATTTCATGTTTGTACGTGTTAAAGAATATGGTGTTATTGGAAACAGAAATGACTTACAATGTGGAAATACGAGAGCGAAGGGAGGCCTAGGTTAATGTGCCTTTTCATAAGAGCATTGTTTTATTGATTGGCGTACACTGGGTAGTGAGGGGTAAGGGTGGGAACATACACAAGTGAAAGGGTTTGGAAAACATAGCAATATTTATAAAATTGAGAGCCTGAAGCCAGACTTAACATATTTACAAATTACAAAGGTGGTAATTAACTGTAGCATAACTGGATAGAGTAAAATGCTTTCATGCTTTTATTTTGCACTCCAGTTCATTTTACAGGTGTCATGAGGTGTAGGAAGGCAGAAAAGCAGAGATAGCATCTCCATTTTGCTTTCCTCCTTCGTCTCAAGAGAGCATTTGGTTTCACACATGGATGAGATTTTCATACCGGTGAAAAAACAAAGATTCCAATACCAGGCGGATTGCATTGGAATCCATTATGAACTGCTGCCTGCAAAGCGAACGTGAAGGTAGTGTTCTATTTCTCTCACAGTGGACAGTAAAAGTGCTTCTTTACTCTTACAATAAAGGCGTTGAAAGTTGCATGCAGGGGACCAACAAAACATGAGTGCAAGTGTTGTTGGTCTCCTAAATGTCATTAGCATTTTATTTAAAATGATACCCATAGAGTTGTCCTGAGGGCAGTACGCAGTAGACGTAGGTTAGACTGTTAGTTTGGATAGAGGATAGGGAGAAATTCAGGGATACTCTTTCCATCGCTAGCTGGTGGAGTTTGTACCTCGTTTTGAAGAGTACATAGATGAGATGGGATTGAAAGCATGGGAGAGCATTACAGTGGACTGGGACAAGTAGGGGGAAGGAACAAAAAGGGTAAAGTGGCACAGGGGGCAGGTTACTATTAGTTTGGTAATAGTGGAAAGTGTGATTTTGCCTGGAGAGCCATTCAGCATGAGGACCGTAGACAGAGGTAATTTAGTTTCGGGATATGTGGAAAAGAGCATGTGGTCCAAAGGTGAGGGCATTGTTGAGGTGAGCAAAAGATAAAAGGCATAACCAAGAAATAGGCATGCAAAGTAGTCCGGTTTGCTAAACAGAAGAGTAGACATTAAGGTTTTTGTTGCATTTTCTGATGTGTGGGCAGATCCTGCTAATGTTTAGGAAGTATGGCTGTGGTAGCCCGGTTTATAGCCATTCAATGGGAGATGTCTGCCATGCAGTTGGTTATGCACTTGGAGATTGCAGAGATAAAGGCTGGGAAGAAGGAAATCTGATAATTGTCAGTGAAGTGGTGATAGTTAAAGCCAAAGGTGGAAATTAGTTAGCCAAGGGAAGAGGTATGCAGGTGCAAGTAGTGGGCCTAGAATTGATTATTGAGGAGCACTCACAAGTAGGGGTATCAGGAACCAGGGGTGCTAGTCCACTGCAATGGACAAGAAGTAATCAGAGAGATGGGAGGACACCCAGTTGAGTATGGTGTCCTTGAAATCAAGGAGGGAAAGAGTTTGAATGATAAATGGATGACCCAGAACATAAATATCAGTGGAAAGGTGTAAAATGAATGGAGGAGAGGTAAGAGTGGTGGACAGTGGTACAAGAATTGGAGACATGAATGAGATCTGCCTCAGTGGAGTGGTTGAACTGGGTTTGGGGTAGATGACATCATCAAGGAAGTGTACCTCAAGATCGTTGAGAGCGAGAGAAGAATGTGGGGTTGTTGGGTTCAGCACCTGTTTTAGAAAAGGAATGACTATGGCTGTTTTCTAACAGGCTGGAAAGAAACTAGTTGAGAAAGATAGCTTGAATGAGGTAGAGGTGACATGTGTAAGTTGCTTAACTATTTGTGGTGCAAATCAGTACTTTGTATTATTACTAGTTGCTATGTTCTTAGACCAGAAAAGCCAGAAAACAAATGAGACATTAATCGTGAGAACAGGAGAGGTGTTGGAAGTTTAAAAAAATAAATAAATAAATCTCATCAGGAAAAGGTTTGCCCCGCACACAAATAAATAAATAAATACACAGATGCTTTCAATCTGCCTAATAAAACAGATTAAGCTTAGTAATAGGGGATTGACTAACATTGTCACAAAAAATGGTTAATCACCAGGGACAGAATTTCTATTACAATACACATTACTTTTCTTATCCATGTTCAACCCAAATTATTTTACTAGGTTACATCGTGCAGGAAAAGACGAACTTTTATATACCAAATCGACCGCTGACAATCTAACACACACCTTTGTCAAATCAATAGAGATTTCTGAAGAAAAGGGAATATGAAAAATAATGTCATGTCTATAGACATTGCAGACAAAAAAGGGAATATGAAAAATATGAATTATAATGCAGAAAGGGTGTTTTATAGACTATGCTACAAGTCTCTGTGAAGTGTACTAGAAAATACTGTATTTTGGTGAAGACTTCATAAACAAAATCGACTCTATGTAAGCTAAAACTATGGCCTATGTGGTAAGGGATGGCAACATTTCAAGAGCCCTCCAAATTCCAGAGAGGAATCAGATAATGGTGGATGTTGTCCTCTCTAGTACTATTTGACGATGCATCCCCTGGTAGAGTCTTTAGGTATGATATAATTAGTTTCTAAAGGACTGGCCCTATGAAGTAAAGCTGTGTGTAGTCTGCAAACAATCCTCTTGTCACTCACCCACCCTCTGGAATTTGATCCCCATACAACACCTGACAAGGGCTAATCAATATGCACATGCATACTGCAACTCACAGTACTGAACCTCTGTCAAAAGATGCCAGCCCAAAAGCTGGCTACCCATACCGTACACAGCGCTCTGCTGGTCTCGAGCTAAATCTGCACTTTAAAGAATAAAATTCAATTAAATTACATGGTTTAATAGTAAATGTCTCCTCTGCCACTCAACTACTCATTGTAATTATACCACTACTCTTAAAACAGGTAAGCAGAAGTAAATCCCAATAAAATGTAATCGGGCAAATGCCCAATCCCCTAAATAATGGCTGCTTCATTCAGGCTTCCTCAAACTTTGTTAAGGGTTCAGCAAACTTATTTGGGTGGGTTTGTACTTAAAAATGTATAAATAGGGTGTGTGCAGTATGGATTTATGACTAATCTTATAGGCAGATCTAGGACGTGACTAGAGTAGTGAGTGGTAATGCTGCCTCAAAAAGGCTTCCAATTTGCGACAAGTATTTTGTATCATCACAAGAGATGGCCCACTCAGTTGCAGCCACTGAATGCAAAATACTCCTACCTCAAAAGTATTCTAAGAACTTTTCCCACAGCATGTAAGTTTGTCACAACAACTCAGATAGAAAAATTAACTGGCTAAAATAGAGAGACGCTGAATCCATGAAAAGAATGCATTCGTTGTCACGTATCATCCAGCACTAACACAACTGAATGTAATTGTTTAGGACCTACAATCAACATTTGGCAGTGATGAGGAGCTGAGGGACATTTTCAAAGAAACTCCATTAATTGCTTATGATCAACCAAAAAAGCTAGCGCAGTCTCTCACAGTCTCTCACCAGAAGCACATGTCTACCAGATTAGGAACAAAAAGACAGGACAAAATCGTATGCAATGTTAGGAGATGCAAAACCTGCCACCACATCTGTACTGAATCAGCAGTCTCCTGCCCACAGAACTAAACATTGCAGGTACAAAAGGCCTACATTTGCAAATCGTCCAAGGTGGTATACCTCATCCAATGCAAGTAATACCCACAAAGAAAGTAGGCTGGCGAGACTTCCAAGGAAATGCATAAAATAATTAACTCCCATAGATACACCACCTTAAACTGCAAAACAGCAACACCAATTGGTCAATACAGCAAAGGCAGTCACTTCAGGACCTGAAAGCAATGGTACTGAAAGGTGGTCCCTCGAATCCCACACAAAGAAGAATGTGGGAGCTGAAACATTTGAATATTCTCCCCCTAAAATAATCTGTTGTGACCCTAGACAAAGGCTTTATGCCTCAATATGGCCTACTTTGAGGCTACAGCCTTCATAGCAACCACATCGACAGTGTCAAAAGGCGTCCTGCCATAACCACGTCTCATAAACAACTGTTGAATACAATGCATGTATGGTGACTTTGGATGTCTGAGCACAATTGATCGGTACCCATTATCGAGCAAGAGGCATGCTCTGCCAACAGTGGAAATGTCATCATTCTAACAGTGGTAACATAGTTTTGTAATTGTAACTTGGCATGCCCATAAGTAAGGCAGTGAGACATTGGGAACAACTAGGATCAAATTGGACATTGGATATTGCACCTTAGATGCTTGGGAATGTTTTTTATTGGTTCCATCATATGATTACAAGAAGGCCTAAGAAACTCTGGTTGGCCTACTGTACAACCATTGCACAGCATGGACGATGCAACAATATGCACTATTATCTAAAAATGTTTTTGTTAAAACACACTAGTTCAGAGTGCCATTCTATGTATGCTGAGCATTATAATCACGGCAGGCAATTATTTTGATATGTCTTCCAGGAAAATGCTAATGCACATTATAGATGGAAAAACTGAAGTCTTATTGATACATTGGAAATGTAAGCCCATAATACATGCGAAAACCTTTTGACTATGGATGGTGTGAAAATGCATATCATATTTTCTCTCCAACTGTGTATCTTTGAATTTTACATTTTGCACTCTTTTTTCATATTGTGTACTACTTATTAGACCCTTTGTGTGCACAAGTGTAGGGACAGCGTATACATTGCATACACTACCATGGGTGAATTACATAGCCCTGCTTGTAATGTAATATCCATTCACTGGCAATGAGAACTGTTTCCAAATAGCTGAGTATATGTCTGTTTCTTTCCAATTGTATTGCCCTGTAGAAAAAGGGCCATGCAGGACTGAATTCCTTGCATACATCTTTCTGCAGACAATATAACTGTGTGGGGCTCTCTTTTATTGTTTTCTTTGTAGGTGATATGTCCAGTTCTATTTGTGATTTTCTCGGTTGCTCATTTATCTTGTGACCATTATCTGATGAAGAAGTCTCTGGGACTTTGGAAGCTTAATGAATGTACCATGTCAGCATAATATTTTGAGTAAGTCCAATACAAGTTCGAACTTGGCATCAAACTTTTTGTCATCACTTCATAAAAGTATTTCTCACTGTGTTTCAGCCACAGCATATAATCTACTCCAGCATCCAAAGAATTCTAAGACCTTTTCTTGGCAACTAGCATTTTCTCTTATCCCATAAATATGACCAACTCAGTTACAGCCATTGAATATAAATTACTGTAGCTTCTAAAGAATACGAGACTTTCAATTTGCAGCAAGATATGCTATGTTATGTTCAGTTGATGTATACTATGCACCACTGCCATGGTCATGGTCTCCATTGCTCTGTAAGGAAAAGTAGGTTGGGTTGGTTAGAGAGAAGGAGAGGGAAGATAGATGTTGTGCTCAACTGTTGATGTGTGCAGAACCAGGATCAAGTGGTGTGTGTGTGAGAGAGCTTTCTGAATGTGCTATATTTTGTGAATTGGGCGTGTTGTGTCCGAAAGTGCAGCATTCAGTGTTTGAGCTTGTCTAAGGTGATTGGGATTGTAGCTTGGTTAGATTGATGTGTGGTTTCCGTGTTTTGGTGGGTTCATTCACTATCCGCCTGGACATGTGTTAAAAGTAAGGAGTGTGGGAGAAAAGAAGTGGTTAGTGATCTCTGGGTATTTATAGTTATGTTATTGGTTTCAATTATGAATTTGTCCCTTGTTTTCCATGTTTTCAGTTTATGGTTAATAGAAGCAGGATTGTATGGGTTGGGCTGTCGGTTCATGGGGTGGTTATTAAATGGATGGTCAGTGTTTATCTCAGCAAGATTAATAGCTAGGTTTTTAGATTAATTTTCTTTTCTTGTAGTGTCTTGTTTCTATTTGGAGGTTGGTGCTGGATCTTAAGTCTCTTCTCAGATGGTATAGGATGATTTTTGTTTGATTTTGATTTTGATTTCAGCTCCTTGTCCATGTATTACAGTTAATTAAGGCCAATACAGAGTACTTTGAAGTTGATATGTTTCTTTACTTGTAGCCAGTGTAGATTTCTTAGGGCTGGTGTGATGTGGTCTCTTCTATTTACTGTCAGGAGTATTGTTACTGTAGTATTATAGTTTTTTCGTGATGCGTTTGGAGTAACTATTTTTGTAGCCTCTATCATACCAAGGAGATGATTGTGAGGCATATGTGTGTGAAGTTGAAGTAAGGGATGATCCCTCTTATTAATAAGGTGAGGTAGAAGCATTTTACAGCTCTTGCGTTGATGTGTGATTCCAAGGTGAGGCCATTGTCCATAAGGATTCCCAGATTGTAATCACTGTTGATGTGTCTGGTTGGGTGCCCAAAGTCGGGGGCCATGTGAGGGATGTCTGTGTTGGACTGTCTTCTTGTGGGGCGATTGATATTTCTGTGTTGGTTGGGTTTAGTTTGAGGTTGTTGTTTGCCATCTGGATGTTTATGTCGGTGAGGCATTTATTGATGCCCTTGTCTGGGTCACTGGGTGATTGTCGTTAGTTACATCTATTTTACAAGTTACAAGTATTTTGTTCTGTCAGAAAAACAATTGCCAATTCAGTAGCAGCCACTGAATATAATAGTTTGCTTTCATATCTTTATTGGAATCATTTCAATCCAATCGTACAATGAGGATCTTCATTACCTCTTCAGCAGCCACTCTAGTTCTAGACACGTGTGGTGTACCACAAGGCTCTAGTGTGTCGCCCATATTACATAATGTTTTCACCAAGCAACTTTTTGACAAATTAGAAAAATTGGGTGTCACATATACTAATTATGCAGAAAACACTCAAATACTCCTACCTATCACATCCTACGACACTGACTCAAACATACTCAACAAAATCTACCTCACCATCAAAGCCTGGATGGCACAAAACAATTTATGTCTCAATGATGCAAAAACTGAATTACTCAGCATTGAGAGAAAATATAAACTAGATAAACTACCACAACTATACAATTCCATCAATATTGACAGCATTACTATCAACGTTGCCAACGTAATAAAAACACTAGGTGTGTACATTGACTCAATATTTATCTTAATAAAACAGGCAATGCCACTGTCTCCTCTGCAGCATACACGTCCAAGTTAATCCGACCCAGAAGACCCTTCCTCTCCACTGACAACTGCATCACACTGGCAAGAGCACTGATCCTCTCTAGGAATGATTATTGCAATTCCCTTTTTGCAGGATCCAATTCCGGAACTATTAGTAAACTCCAAGATCGTGCAATCAGAGCAGCATTGGACATACCCAAACATGAACATATCTCATCAACCAGACGCAACATCCAATGGCCACCAGTACGAGACAGAATCAAATTCAAAGTCCTTTCGCTCGCTCACAAATGCCTCTCTAATAATGCCCCAGCATACCTCAGCAATCAAATTGCCAAAACCCAAACCAACAGACCCACCTGGGCCTCTTACACCAGCCTAATCTATACACCGAGATCCAGGAGACAAAAAGCTGGAGGCTCCCGCTTTCAAGTGATTGTGGACAAACTTTGGAACACCTTGCCATTAACATTGAGGACTGACACATCTCTGTGGTCTTTCCGCAAAGGCCTTAATAGGCTTCTTTTCAATCAAGATTTCTACTGTCACCTAGCTCAGGGGCCATACCTAGTATTGGATTCTACACTTAGAAACAAGCAATTCATGAAAGTCATGTAACAAACTAGGGCCTGCATACTTGTGTAAATTGTGCAAACTTTGTAAATAATATATTATAGTGTTTGATATTGCCTGATATGATTGTAAGAAATGTTGGTAACCCTCCGTTATGTATTGTACTTTCTGTATGCAACTAATCAATGATGAATACCCTAAATGCCTATTCCTGTAACCAATCTCTTAAGCCCATGCGACTAGATATCTCAGGGTTTTGCACAATATCTACATTTTCAAATAAATAAAAATTAAAATAAATAAATTGCAATTAGTTACAAAAAACATACAGTGTTATCAAAATTAGATCCTTAATCTAACATGTAAAAGTCACATTCAAGTAAGTAATTGTAATTATTGCTAAAGCAATTAAATACATTTGACATTTATAAGCAATACTGTTGTTCACTAGTAACATTCTGTGCATGTATGTAATGCAATCCTGTAAAAGATGTAATTTTATTTCATTGAGTTCAATACATCTGCATTGACACATTTTTCAACCACCCTAATAAATGTTGCTATGCTCTAACAATAATAAAAACTATTTTGCATTGTCAAATAACAAAAAATACTCTTGTCTACCGTTGAAATTGGAAATCGTTTGTCACTGGTAACAAATATGAGGATCCTTGTTGGGGAAAAACCATGGCTCATCAAGATTTCAAACGGCAGATAACATTTTGAAATTATATGCACAGAGGGAGAAATAAAACATTTATCCATAGCCACTTATTGTCTGGCTTGGAAGTTTAGACTATATTTTGTCAAAGCTCATGCCACATATTCTCTTACGATCTATTAATATATAGCATTGTGCACTCCTGTTCTCCTCCCTGTGCGCCCATTGAAAAACTCAAGGTTTCTTCGAAGTGGACTGTAATCTAAAATGAATCTGAATTAGCCACAGACAAATAACACCAATTCAACAAATTGCTAAATAATTCATAGAATCCAACAATTTTATTAGTTAAGCCCTCAAAAAAATGATGGACAACAACAATTTTAGTAGTTAAAAGATGAAAAGGCAACATGCTCAGGGGGACAGAGCAAAGACTAAACATAGTCCCAATGTCATTCTAATAAGAGCTGCAGATGTATTAATTCATTGCCTTAATGGCCTACTCAAGATTTTACCTTCAATATGATCTGGCAGCCAGTTGTTATGTGGAAACGCCACTGGAGCTAGAAAGTTAACTCTGACTAATCTTTTCCTAATAGGCTTTAGTAAGTAACAGATCACAAAACTGCTTATCAAACATAATCCAGCCATGTAAAATGTGATGTGCCACTTGCTCCTGTGAAATTCAATGAATGGATAGATATATCATTGTACTGGGTCTATCAGAATATTTTCCAGTGCTCATATAAAAAGCATTGTTTTCAATTCACTGAAAATCATGATAACAGTTGCCCCATAATTAATTAACAGGAATTTGTTCTGCAATATTCTAGGTATTCTTACAAGGCTCTTTGTAATCTAGCCATGGAATTGTCAAACAATACTTTGTTGTTATCATATGATGATCGGTGATGGATAAGCCTTTATTGAAAAAGAGGCCCACACCTGCAACATATACATTGTACGTTAAAAGGGCTAAAATGCACCCTTGTTTAACGCCCCTCAGAGTTCAAGTGTTCTTAGAATAAAATCCCGCTATGATGATCTTGACTATCATCTACATCTTGTTTAAAGCACCCCACAGTTCACATTTTCTTAGAAATCACTCCCTCTCTGATGATCCTGACTATCATCTACATCTTGTTTAAAGCACTCCAGATATCACATTTTCTCCGAAACAGTTTATCTTATATTGATTCTGAAACTCATCTATTTCTCTGAATATAGCTAATGATAAAATTAAGGACATCTCATGGAATGTTCTAAAGTTGTTTTTCTGTAATGAATATGTCTATACACAATCAAAGGTATTAGCAAAATCTACATAATTACAGTGGGTTCATTTCCCCCATTTCCTTAGATGCTAAGAGCAATAGTGCATTACTGGTAAAGGCCTACTAGTTCGATTGAAGGGAATGAATACCTATGTGTTCAATCAACTCGTTAAATTATGTAAATATAGTTTTGCAAATCAGTCACAGGCAGAAGCTTGTTTTCGAAAACTGAAAGTATCCACATGTACCCCCCCTGCTCTCCATTTCTCATTGTCTATGGGCACCCCTCTTACCCATGTCCTCTTGGCTTCAATTGTGAGGGTCGTCTTTGATGTGCTAAGTACCTTCACCCTTGACGTCAATGAGATGTAAAAGAAATCTAATTCCACCTTCACATGTTAAAGAATATCCTCCCTTTCTTTAGCATGTCATACAAATCAAGATGGCTAGAGCTATGGTTCCCATCATGCTAAATTATTCGAACAGTCTCTAAATGGACCTCTCCGAATGTGTTACATATCAAATCCAGATCATCAAAATTAAGCCTGCCAGACTGAATCCAGGTTGAGACCTAAAACCACATTACACTGATGTTGAATTCTCTTCATTTCAAAACATTTCCATCATACCTGATGGGGCAATGGCATTAGTTAACTCAAATTGAGAATGAAAAAGTATGTCCCCAGGATACTGTTAAGGTCATCCAACTCTGTGTTGCTCTCCACCAGCCTTGAAAGGTACGATGTTCAGAGGCAGAATGTTAGAAATGGAAGATGCATTCATGTGGGATGAACAACCCACTACGCTCACTGCAGAAGAAAACCATTTGTTGGTTAAAATAATACCTAACACAATCTTCTTAAAACATGTATTCACCTCCTGAGCCTTGAGCAGACCATTTCTATTACTGACATATCAGTAACTCCTGCAACCATCCTGCACTTACCTGAACTTGTATCAGATCAAACTCAAACATGTGTTCTACCTCTATGCACTTGCTTCCTGTTATACCCTAGCACTCCCTTTGAACCCCCACCTTTACACATCACTGATCGGAATGTTCCAAGGCTTTGAAGGATTAGAAAACCTTTCTTCTTTTCTTCCACTGTCACTTTCCTCTTGGGGCACTGCAAAGTGACTGCATTCACAGTTGGTGCCTTAAAGAAATAGCTATTAACCAGTTATTAGAAGGATTAGATGTATCTTCTTTTTTATACAAAGGCATGAGTTCATTACCGTTCCACGAGCTAGGAATCTTACCCAGGGTGGCAATTGACTTGTTAAAACAAGTCGTAACTTCAAGCTAACATTCTTTGGATCAGAATCCTTTTAAAAGATAAGTTTTCTTCTATGGACCTTCTAAGTTACAATGAGGTAAATGAAGAATTACTAAACTGCTCTTTTAAAAACACTTACCGCCTGGCAGCCCCTCAACACTGCTCATTATTGAATTACCCTACAACTCTTCAATGGGCTTAGTCCAAGCAGTAATACACTCAAATTCACTTTAGTATTAGCTGTTGATTTGTCACACTCCTGTTTTAATCATAGATCAAGATATTTTAGAGTCTCTGTCATCCAATTCAATGAAGGAAAAGGTCTGGGACAAACAATTGTTTTCTGTCATAGTAATAATCCCAAAATTACCTCAAGACTAACAATTGTTTGTTAGTTTGTCAATCAAACATTTCTCAGTTCAAGACATAACATGTAGTTTGCAAGGTAATCTCAAGGACCTTGCCCATTTCGAAATGTATTATCCGGGATCTTTTGGAAATGTACTGTTCCCCTAACAAGTTCTAAAAATCAATTGCAAAAGTCAAAATCCCTGTTTACTGGGTGCCCAGTAAACATTATTAGTAATACAATGCAACACTTTCTCAAACATTAGTCACAAAATAGGGACATTGGGCCTCATTACGAGTATGAGGTATCCATGGCCTTAATAATGGCATGGCTGCCTCCACACCAGGATCCAGTACCTGGTTCCTCCAATGAGGATTTACCGGGCTATTCCAACCATGGAGGATCCGGTAAGTCCTCATTGGAATAACCCATCCCCATTCCCATTGAGCCCCTATAGGGCTCAATGGGAATGGGGAGGGAGCTAATAACAGGCCCGTTAATAACAGGCCCGTTATTAGCTCCCTGCTCCCCTCGCAGGACCCCCTCGCAGGACCAGGCATCCACACCGGGTCCCGCAAGGGAATCTCATAATAGGGTGTCCCGTAATGAAGGGTGCTGGTCCCGTACGGGAGCGCCATGGCCGTAATGAGGCCCATTGTCAATGTTCCATTCAATGACCATTGTTCAAGATCTGATTTTGTAGCTATAAATGTCACCAGCTTGCCTTTTTTCCTACTCCTCCCTGAAAGCATCATTTTTTGGCTTCTATTTCATAAATTGTAACTCTTAGTACTACAGCCCCCTCTGCGTGCTAGATTTCCTGCAGCATGACGATTGAAAAGGCATTTGAAAGTCAGTCAAAGTCGGTATTTCCAAAGCTATGACAAAAGGCCTTGTACTTTCTAACAGACAGATCCAATGGGATGACTGGTTAAAGTAGGTCTGGAAGGTGTTTTGGATGATCTGTAAGATCATTTTAATCTGTTACCTCAACTGGACCCAGGCCATAATATTGCACGTCACTTTTCACTCTCTGTTTACACAATAATAGATGGTGTATCATGCTTCCATATGGTATCCCGTTGATTTCTCGACAGTAATTACAAATATGGGTATTTATGGATTAAGGGGTAAACGGGTTGGGGAGGGTTTTAGGTATGGGCAGTAATGGAGGGCAAGGCGAGGCATGGGGGCCCCAAGATTTAAAAAAACATGTGAAGTAAAATTTCAAAGTAATTACTTGGTAGTAAATTACCACAAAGTAATTACTGTCGATGAATTTTCATGGAACCCTTCCATATGTCTAGAAATTCCACAGGCCCCTCACTGAATCCAGCACAGGGGCTGAATTTGATAAATTGTCTTTTGAATTCCACAAGAGGAAACATCATCCTCATGTAAGAGGATTTTTATGTGATCCCAAACTCCAGTTTCAAAGTTTCCTGCATATTTTGAGTTATCAGGTTAGCTATTTTTGGATGGAAGAAAGAGACCCAGTCTGAACCATTGAGGTTTGGAATAAAACATACACATCTGATATCCTTTGTGTGGGTCACCTCACACTTGGTGTAAGAACCCCAAAACCCTTGCTGGATTTAAAGCCTTCACTTTGATGGCATCTTTGAAAATGGTACTAAAGATAGTATATTATCCATGGGCTGCTTGCTGTTACCTCAATTCTCAAAAGAGGGTGTATCCTTATACTCTAGAGCAATTAGTGTATCATTCTTGCAGTTTCCAAAATGATTCTTTAAAATGGATTAACAGGAACAAGGGGCATAATTCTGTCATTGGGTCTGTTGGTACAGATTGCCCATCACTATAAACATGAGCATTACTCGTGGACTGTCCCTGCCTGTCAAAATGAACTTAAGCCAATGCTGTTTTTAGTCTTGTACTTTATGTGTCAATTTCAATTTTGTTATTGTGTTTATTCCTTTTTGAATTTTTCCGTTTCTTTGGTGTGTTATTTTGTGATCATTTTTATTGACGGTGGCTATATATGCTTCTAATCCAACTTCCAGATTTACATTTTATACATTGCATTTTGAAACTGAGTTACACAATGGACAATTGTTTTTTTCTAGAATAGTCAAGTAAAGGAAGAATATAATTACTACAAGTAATGATGTCAGTAGGGTGAAATATAATATCCCATGAAGTAAACCCAAATATAACTAAAGGAGTCCCAGAAGGTTGAGATTGACCTTACAGTAAGGTTCCTTTCATTGTTGGAAAACCTCCCTTATCAGATCCACACACTGATCAGCCAAGTCTACCTTATAAGGTTAGTGGAAAAGAAAGGAAAATGCTAAAAGATACATTGCTTTACATCTATTAAGTGACTCTATTAAAGTTGTTATTTTTGTACATTGCATATCATTCAAATGAACAACCATGACAATAAAAGGTGTGCGACTTTAACAAACGGAGCCAAATTAGATGCAGGATGGTTTGGAAAAAAACTATGTATTTTAAAGTGTAGGCAAGGATTTGCTCATTAAAGCCCAACATGTCTGTGCCAGTAATAATGATGAACCTGGTACTGTAGGATAGACAAACTCATAAAATCAGGTACACCAGCCTTATCATTACCCGAGGATATCATACGCGCACATCTAGACCAAGAAAGAACCAAATGCAAAATATTGAGGACATTTGCATTAACCCGACTAGAAGACTTTGATCTGATTGCTACCACTGAACTTAGTTTGATCTCTGGAGGACTACTGTTGTGGAGGCTGTGTGGGAATCACAAATAAAACAGATTAGTCATTCATTTTAAAAGTCAAAAGGATGATCAAAAAGAGCACGTTAACAATTGGAAAAGTATTCGGGATGGCCGAACAAAGTCTTTCACCTTGGGTGACAAGAGTTCTTGTTTCAGGGTGGTTGCTGCTCTGTGTAACCTAGCTAGATGTAAGCTGCACTGGGTTCTGTATTCTCTGATATCTAACACAAACTCTCCTTAGCAGTTCCAGGACCTGGCCTAGGTTTTTGTTGGTCTTGTGCTGTGCAGCTCTTTGTTGAATCAACAAGCTATAGGCAAATGTCAAGCTTCTTCAGTTGTTGGAATTGGAACCATGAAAAACCACTCTTGACTTCCCAGGAACTCCCTACAGTTCAGGTTTGTAGCTTTGGACCTTATTTCTTTTACATCCCTCACTACTCCTGTTCAGGCATCCTGGCCTTGATCCTGTGCCTCATCATTCCATCTTAACCTTCCTTGGACCAACCTGCTCCAGACTTTCACCAGCTGCTACAAATGCTACCCCCTCCTCTATCAGACTGTTGCCTCCACCTCCTATTATGACCACCTCCTACTTTTACATCTCCTCCAGATGTAACCACACCCCTCATACTTTCTGAACCGCCTCTTTATATAATTCCAACCATCCAGCTCCTCACCATTTCTTGCTGATGTTACAACCTCAAGAAAGGAATTCCCAGCCCGTGCTCAAAACTCCTCTAATATGTTTGGGGACAGACTGGACTTGCTCAAGAAAAGTTTAGTAGGTGAACAATGTCAACATTTATTAGCTTTTTAGTCATGAGAAAAGTGATTATCGGATTAGCCACCAATAGGCACTTTGTTCCACACTAACTCTAGTGTAAATAGACACCACTTGCAAATGGTCAAAGTAAACCAAAAAGATGCATGTAAAATACCCTTACATTCTGTTTTGCAAATATTGTAAACTATATTAAACCAAAAAAAAACACATAAAGAGAACCTCAAAAGGCCTCTTGATACGTTGTTCCAAAAGAATCATGAAAAAGTGCCAAAAAGATACAGGTGAAAAAACCTAATACAGTCAGTTCTTCAAATATTGTAAACTGCATTGAACCAAAAAGCACATAAAGAAAACCCCAAAGAAGCTCTTGCTACATTATACCAAGAAAAACGTGAAAATATGTCAACACATGTTTTGACCTGTTATCGGGTCCTCCTCAGGGCATACATCGATTGAAAATATGTTGAATTCTAATGGTAAATCAACCAACTCATACAATTTGCATTGTTAAAACCTTGTTGTACAACTGAAACATTTGTATTTCTGCATGATAAAATAATGTGATGCACAAAGAACACATTATACATGTCCTAGAAATACCGAAAGTTCAGCAGACATGCAATCAAACGTCAACACCAGATTGCTCAGATCAAGCTCCAAAACTTGAGTGCCAAAACCGATTCTCAAAATTTTGTGATTAATGTATCAGATCGAGTATTGAAAATCAAGCTATTAAACTGTGGACTCTCTTTTGACCCCTCTACTCCAGCATTTTTGACCAAAGTACAAATAGATTTATACAAGTTTACTAGAAAACTTAAACTTAAAAAATTCTTTCATACAAAACCAGCAATGTACAAACCAATTGAGTGACCTATTACCCCGAGTACCTTTAGCATTGCAGACATAGAAAACACTCAATTTCTACTTTCTCTTACTAATGATACACCACAATCAATAACAGAAATACAAAGGGATCTACGGATACATCAATGCAATATTGAATTGTTAGAACACCGTCCCAAGTCTAAATTCATGCCACCGATTCCATCAGACAATGTAATTGACACTTTATATCAAGCTGTATCTAATGATATTCATGACTGTATTGATGGTAAATTTCGAGGCCTCTTCAGTAACAAATCTAATATATCACATATGGAGAGACAAGCTTTGCAAGATCTGGCACAAGACGAGAAAATAATTATAAGAGAGGCTAATAAGGGAGGAAATATTGTCATTTTGAATACTGAGGATTACATAGCAATTGCTCTAGAACACCTCGCCCCCTCTGGCTGCTATAACGAAATTACCCTCAGATCCCACAGTGGCTACAGTTAAAGGACTGACCACATTAGTACAGTATTTGTATTTGCAAGGATTGTTGATGTACCATGGAAAAGCGTTTCTTATCAGACCCAAACCACTTATGCCCACAATATATTTCTTACCCAAGGTACACAAACATTTTGATCATTTACCACCAGTTAGGTCGCTACTGAGTAGACAGGGCTGGGCTACAGAGGGGCTATGTGAATATATAGATTCCTCAATTAAAGAACTAGTTACCCATATCCCGGCGAACCTGAAAGACACCACTCATACTTTAAATTTGTTACATCAAATTGTCTGGCAACCCAGTTTTTATTTAGACATTTTGGATGTTAAATCTTTATATACATCAATACAACACCATTTGGCTCGTGATACCATAGACTTCACTTTCAGTACCTTTTCGGTGTCCTATATGACCCATGTGCAACTAATCAAAAGCTTCTTAGAATTCACTCTAAATCACAATAAGTTCATTTTCAATCGAGAATATTATTCTCAAACCAGTGGGTTAGCCATAGGAGCGAAATATGCTCCTTTACTCGCAAATTTGTTTATGGCTTATTTTGAGCATAAGTACATCTTCTCTGAACATGGCTTAACCCAGGAAATTCACCTGTCGAAACATTTTATTGATGATGTGCTGTTAGTCTGGAATGGCACCCTTGAGAAATTCCAACTTTTTCTTCAATATCTTAAATCCAATAATTTTTGGATAGAGTTTACAGGTGAAATACATGCCTCACATACTGTCTTCCTAGACTTGGATATATCGATTGTACATAACACTGTGCAGTCCAGTGCCCATAGAAAACAGACAGCAGCCAATTCTATCTTGCATGCAAAAAGCTGTCATCAGAAAAGTGTCATTTCAAATATCCCCAAAGGGGAATTTTTTCGTGTCCAACGTAATTGCAGCCAGACTGAGACCTTCAAATTAAAATCTGAATTAATTGGCAACAGGTTTCAGGCAAGAGGGTACCCAGCATGCTAAATTTGCCAGGCACAACGAGCTACACAAGATTTAGATTGGCTAATTATTTTGAAAAAGGAGCCTGTATCCGAAAAGACATTTCCAGAAATTCCAGATCAAGTAACTTTTGTTACAACCTATTCCAGTGACAGTTCTCAAATTTATCATATGCTTAAAAAACATTGGCATATTCTAAAATTTGATAATGATATCACACAGTATATTCCAGACAAACCCAAAATTACATACACCTTCTTTCCTGAGACCTGAAACCAAACAATACTTACATTGGTTATGCAACCCCATTTCTGGTTTCCACCATTATGGTACTTGTAATTTTTGCAAATATGCGCTATCACCTACCAAGACTTTTACATGCCATGGAGGACTACGGATGGAAATTACCGGCTTCATCAATTGTAAACCAAATTTATTGTATATGGTATTGTGTGTGTGTGCAGTAAGGTATACGTTGGTAGCACTATCCGGGAACTCTGGATTCAAATTTGTGAACGCCTTTCAAGTCTTAACAATCAGGACATCAAACTCCCTCTGGATAATCACTGGCTGATGCAACACCAAATGGATAATTGTCAAGATATTTGCTTTGTTGGATTACGAGTGGTGAAACAACATCCCAGAGGAGGGGACCAAAAATTGACTTTGCGTCAACTTGAAGCACAAATTATATGCAAGCTACGATGCCTCAAACTTGGTTCAAATAAAGAACATGAATTCAATGTATTTCTATAATGGGGATACGGGTGCTGCATTTTTGTCATTCACATGACTGGTATTAATCTTCCAGGGACAGGGATTGGCTAACTTCTGGATTTGACAATCTGCAGATGCAAGCTCTTTTTCAACTGCTTTAATTCGTTTCATTATTGTTGCATATCTGGTATTTGCTCAATGTATTGGAGGATGCATAGGAAACCTTCCTGTGGGACCGAAGTTCTTTGAGAGTTTTATTATGCTGCAGTTGGAATTGCTTTCATGTTTTCAAAAGAATTCATTTTTTTTTCAGTACCGTTATTGTTTTATTTCATGTATGAGCCCTCCAACATAATCAGACCACACAGTCGTATGTTTTACATAAAATAATCATCCTGGCCTCAGTTGGCAAATTAACATTGGAAATCATACACAGATCCACACAAGTATTCACCCGACTTAGTATTTCTTCTCATTGGTTACCTAAACAATCACGTGTTGCAACACAGGATCATTCATATGACCTTCATTCACGTATTTAATCAGCGCTAACACTGTTTGCCAACCCTTTGGCTGAACGGTGTTGCATGCGCGCATTCAAGCGCTGATTGGAAGCAGATAGACATCTTTGGTGGTAAGTGCTTGCAGTACCGTTAAGGCGCCATCGCATTTTTGATAGGCATTAGTCTACTATGAGGCGGACGCTAAGTGGCTTTGTCTCATTTTCCATTGTTTTCAAAGACCATCAAACCTTTGCAGGCATTGGCCATAAATGCATTGGATCTCTTTATTCCGTAACTTACGCTGTTGAGTGCAGCGACTCACAACACCCGAAAAGTGTCTTCGAGGTGAGTGACATGACCCTAGCTAAAACGATTAATGAGAGACATATCTGGAAGAAATCTGTGGCAATTAGGCAGTTCCTTTTTCTTTTTCTTGTTCTTTCACTTCATACAGTACCAGCAATCCATGCTTAATCAACCATTATCTGCATCTTTCAGCCGTACTGGCACATGTGGATAGTGTAAACAGCGGAGAAGTATCAATGTCAAACACGGACAGTACAAGAAATACTTACACATCCGTTCAGCGAAACACTAATTCGAAGAGCAATTGGTAAGCAAACATGTTTAGCCGCGATATGAACAAATAGTCTGCAACATTATTATATTGAGTATAAACGGTAACTGATAGGTATACCTTTTTCTTTCATTTTCTCTCTTCCTATACTCAGTTTCAAATTGGCTAAGACTCGCTCGAATGTGCCATCTGGGTCATTATTATTTTCTGGTTTAGCGTTACGTCCAATATCAACTTAACAGTAACAGAATTTGTAGTAAGAAGGCATGTTTAATCTAAGAATACAGGATTTTTACTTATTACAACAAGCATTTCCATATAACTATTTTGATTGACAAACGGCCCTCTAAGGCAGACTTATCCATGCACCCTCCAACTTTTAATTTAGAATGTATTTTGTTTGTATTTCATGTACTTATGACTGTAACCAATATGAGATACATTCATTTTAGAAATCAGTCGAACTTTTTGTTATTGGATAATATATAGTGGGTTTATGGTCTTTCCATCTAATGCCATTCCATCAAATTTTTTCCATCTAAAAACTTTCAATCTAATGGATTTTTATTTTTAATTTGTATGTTTAGGGGGGTACCCCCGAAACCCCCCTTTTTTTACCCTTCATAAAGCACCTAAACAAAAATTAACCCTTCCCCTCCCAAAAAAATGCATTAGATGCAAAGTTTCTAGATTGAATAAATTCGATGGAATGGCACAAGATGCAATGGCATTAGATGGAAAGACCAGATACCAAGCGCAATGGTTGATTGATGATTATGGTAGTGTAGACCAATTGACTAATCTACATTTCTTCTTTGTTCTTTTCTTTTCCTATCATTTCTTTTCCTGTGCATTGATAATGCATAAGACTTTGTAGGACATGTATAATGAGTTCTTTGTGCTTCACATTATTTTATGATGTAGCAATACAAATGCTTCAGTTGTACAACAAGGTTCTAACAATGAAAACTGTATGAGTTGGTTGATTTACCATTAGAACTGAACATATTTTCAATCAATGTATGCCGTGAGGAGGACCCGATAGCAGATCGAGGCATGTGTTGACACTTTTTCACGATTTTCTTGGTATAATGTATCAAGATGTTCTTTCAGGTATTCTTTATGTGTTTTTTGGTTCAATGCAGTTTACAATATTTGAAGAACTGAGTGTATTAGGTGTTTTCAGCTCTATCTTTTTGGCACTTTTTCACGATTTTCTTGGTACAATGTATCAAGAGGCATTTTGAGGTTCTCTTTATGTGTTTTTTTTAATTCAATATAGTTTACAATATTTGCAGAACTGAATGTATAGGTATTTTACCTGCATCTTTTTTGGTTTACTTTGACCATTGGCTACTGGTGTCTATTTACACTAGAGTTAATGTGGAACAAAGTGCCTTTTGGTGGCTAATCCGATAATCACTTTTCTCATGACTAAAAGTCTAATAAATGTCGACATTGTTCACCTACTAAACCTTTCTTGAGCAAGTCCAATCTGTCTCCAAACAAATTATAGGGGTTTTCAGCACGGGCTGGGAATTCCTTTCTTGAGTGCATTTTGACAAGTGGGTTGGGGTACCCACCTTTCCCTGTCAACCGCTGCTTCAACCTTCTTTTTATTCAGCAGCTTTTTTAAACGGCTTAGGCACCCCCCTTTTCTCCCCAGATTCTCTTTGTTGTTACAACTGCCTCCAGAATCCTACCAACTTCTCTTGCTACAACCACATTCTCCCCCAGGCTCCCAACACTGTCTCCTTCCCCCTCTCATATCTGAACGGCTACAGTTATGCTCCAAACTCTTCCAAGCTCCAGTCACAACATGTCCCCATATACCACAACATTAGACAGAGCTGCTTGGCTTATATAGGGAGATCTCTCCTCTTGGGTGGGACTATGTGTCAATACCAGGGTTGGCTGTAACATCCAGCCTCATTTGAGAACAGTTGAGGCTAAGGTATCAGAGACTTCATAATTAAGTCCAAGGCCTGCACAAAGATATTGATGGATCTGAGACTCGCAAAATGTATCAGCTGTATAAAAAGTGAGTGCTTGAAGGGAAAGAGTGATATAAACAAGTGAAAAAGCAGGATGTGAACAAGCAAAGTGGGGATAAGTCCCCTTCCACAGCACCTGAGGAGGAAATGGACGGCAATTCCATGGGGATGCCTTCACCATATCAGCCCACCTATGCTGATTTACGCAACCTATGCTGATTTACGAAAGGTTGTGAGTGTGATGTTGAAGACAGAATCCAAATACACTCATTCGAAATACGAATTGGATCGTGATCAAAGTCCAGTAGTGTCTGCCCGGATTAAGGTAGACAGACGACCTCATGTGAATGTGAAATTATTCTGGCAATCAGGAAACACGCAAGAGGTTCGAGCTTTGATTGATACCAGAGCAGAGGCCTCATTAATTCATGGGAATCCTTCAAGATTTAATGGCATACATTTTACAATTACTGGACAGGGAGTGAAAGAGACCTCTGCAGTCCAAACGAGAGTTGACATGAAAATTGGTAATTTTAAAAGGCATAAATATCAAGTGTTAATAGTTCCCATACATGAATATATGATTGGGTTTCATGTTCTGGAAGGATTGACTTCAGGATTAGGAGGTACAACATATCAGTTCGGGGTGAGTGCTTTGACATGTACCCCCGTCATTGTAGGAAAATTGAAGATGCCCTGTGCATGTTCCTTTGACCACAAAATGGGTATCTATGAAACAGTATTGTATTCCTGGGGGGCAGAATGTGATCTCAGATACCATCAAGGGACATGTAGAAGCAAGCGTGCTACGTCGTGTAACCACAGCATGGAATAACCCGATCTGGCCAGTTAAAAAAACAGACAGAAGCTATAGGATGACTGTAGATTACCGTGAATTAAACAAGTACACTCCTCTGTTAATATCCGCAGTGCCAGATGCTCTTACCCTGATTGAGAATGTGCAGAAGTTTGAGGGACCTTGGTATGCAGTGATAGATTTGGCAAATGCATATTTCACCATACCGATTGCAGAAGAGTGTCAGGAGCAGTTTGCATTTTCTTGGAATGGGAGGAAATATACATTTCAATGTTTGCCCATGGGGTACATGCATAGTCCGAACATTTGTCACCGGCTGGTGGTGGAACATTTGGACAAGATCCTGTGCAAACCTCATATACAGACTTTGCGTTACATTGATGACATTTTGATACAGGGGAAGGATGAGCAGAGTGTGCAGACACACCTAGACACCATTATTGAGGGTTTAAAAAAAGAAGGATGTGAAATTAATGAAGACCCAAGATCCAGCGGAGATTGTGTTTTTCCTGTGAATTCAGTGGCATAATGGGCATCGTGAAATTTTGCCAAAGGCCAAACTAAAGATTTTTGAATTCACTACCCCTGTGAATAAGAAACAAGTTCAACAGTTTATACGGTTGTTTGGGTACTGGAAACAGATTATAGCACCACTTTACAAAGTCACGCAGAAACAATACGACTTTGAGTGGGGCGAGGAGCAAGAGAGAACATTTCAACTACTGAAAGATACCATCCAGCAAGTACTTGATTTATGGCTGTTAATGGCAGGTGAGGTGGTATCGAATGTGTCTGTACATGAAAACTATGCCAATTGGAGTGTGTGGCAGAACCAGGAGAGGAAGTGTGTTCCTTTGGGTTTTTGGAGTAGTAAATTGCCTGAGGTTGGTGACAGATACACTCCCTTTGAGAAGTAGTTGTTGGCATGCTAGTGGGCTCTTGTGGATACAGAGCAAATGAAAGTGGGTCATGGTGTATTGATCCAACAAGAAATTCTGATCATACAATGGGTACTGAGCTCTTCCAAAACACATCGAATAGGACATGCTCAGGAGGCTAGCATCATTAAGTGGAAATGGTACATACAAGATTGTGCCAAAACAGGGAAGGTTGGAATTGCGAAATTACATGAGCAAGTAGATGGTGTTCCGCTGGTTGATTTGGAACCGTCATAGGGGACTGCCATTGGTGAGTCTCCAGTAAAATGGGGAGTTCCTTATGGGGACCTATCTAGTGAACAAACTGAACATGCCTGGTTCACTGATGGTTCGGCGAAATATGTGGGGACTGAACGACACTGTAAGGCGGTGTCATACTATCCAAAAATGAAGAAAATCCTGACAACATCGGGCAAAGGGAAGAGTAGTCAATGTGTGGAATTGTATGTAGTTTAGCAGGCATTAAAGCAAGAAGCGCCTCACTGTTGTTATTGTGGAATATTTTTACCCATTCTGATATGCCCCAAAGCACCTCTGTACAAATGGGGAAAGAAGCAGACAAAAATGGATGTGCCAACCCCTGTGCATGCAAAAATCAGCAAAACTGTGTGTGGGTCACAATCACAAAAGGCAGCGCACCCCTGACACATACAGTCAAAGTGGGGGTGACAACAGAATTCTCACTACAGGAGAATGCCAGTGGGTGCTATTACATTCAACATGAAGCAAGGCCACAGAATTGAGCTAAAAACTAAAATGCCTTTTAAAATGCAACTTTTGCAATCTTCAAAGTGCTGTTTTGGCGCTAGAACCATTATTTTCCAGTGAACCATTGAAATTAACAGGGGTACAGATCAACCAGTGTGGCCAGAGAAGCCGGGCCTCATTGACTGACAGCAGTTGAGAAATGTATCTCATGAAAAATCAGCCCAGCAGCATTTCTTTCAGTTACATGGGAGAAATGCGGCTAAACATGGAAAAACATGTAACAATTTAGCTGTGCAGAGGAAACTCCATGCAAAGGCTGGATACTTACTTCCAGACTGCAAACAAATCTCAGCATTAAAGAGAAGAACTGGTGCTGAATACAATGTTGCTGAAGAGGAAACTCTGATGTAAAGGATTCTGTTTAAATGTGCTTTTTCCATGAAGAAGTGCAAACTCACCTGTTTAAAAGCATGTTTTGGTGGAAGGTCTAATTCTTTAAATGTCAAAATCCCCTATAAACTGTGTTCATTTTTATATGTTTTAAATGAAAGATTTAGGTGACTCTTGAAGTCAAAACCCAGTCGGAGTTAATTAAATAATTAATTCTGATCCCTGATCAACGGAATGTGACAGCTGTTGCCTGTTGAAAGGAGAGAAAGAAAAACTGCTGAAATATATTTGTGGTTTAAATGCTTATTTGTGATTAAGTTTTGAAAATCTTTAACTTTGCCCCATGAAGGAGGACAAATCCTAAAATTTGTAGTTGTAAATTTAATGTTATGCTCCTTCTGTGAAGAAGTGAGTGAACCCTGTAGTACATAAAAAGCCAAAATTACACAAAAAGAATAATTGTGGCAAAACTATTGATGCTGCAAATATAATATTGTATACCCGTGTGCTAGGGGTAATGGCCCAGATATGTACTGAATTAGGAATTGTTAGGCCAAACTGTTATTCCACAGAATGATAAAGACAACTCTCACTGAGATGGGTTAGATGTCAGGATAACTTACAAAATATGTAATGTATGTGTCTGATTTTATTAGAGGGCATAATTATAGAAATGTGTATTTGTGCAAAAGTTAAATTGTAGTCCAAATCATTGTGGGAGTTCCCAAATCACATCATAAAATATGACAGCTCTTTCTGACTTCCAACCAGAAAGAGGCAAGTGCCTTTAACCTATAACAGCCGTGTGGGTGTGGTTTGTAATTCTGCCCCTACCATAAACTTTATGATGTCACTCGGCATGATAAATATAGGAACTTCACCACACACAGACACACATTGATTCCTGACTACATCCTGATTTCCGTGTGACGCTCTGGTCCTGACTTCTTCATCCTGTTCCAGAACTCTTCATCTTGTTCCTGTTCCCGATTATTCACCAAGCCAAGACCCAGCATTTGCTGAACTCTTTTCAGCTAGGCCCAACTCCCAATACCATGCCAAAACAAACTTCAGGGAAATAATTCTGATCCTGTCTGGCTTTCTACCATTCCTGCTTGCCTACTGAACTTGCCATACCTCTGAGGTACCTGTCCAACTGACCAGAACCGCCCAGCTGATCCAATTCAGCCAGAGGTGCCCCGGTGCCTGTAGACTGATCCGGGATCACCAGAACCTGACAGTCCAATATGAAATTACAGTGGACTGTAAGTATCAATAGGAATGCTAGTGACCCATAGCATATTTGCCTTGTCCAAACCCATCTCTCAAACTATCCCATCTTTAACTTAAGAACCTTTAATATTGTCAGATCCATTCTTGCAACCCTGTTTGTAATCCCAAGTGTTAGAGTTTATTTTCTCATTTGTTTCAACAGGCCATAAACCATTAATGATTTGGATTAAATAAAGTAATTCCCATTCAGAAAGCCTAGTATCTGCCACGTGAAGAGTTACGAGCGGCGCATTTCTTCTTTTTCTTAGTCATTAATATAGTTTAAATAAAACCAATCTGTCATTTTAAAACAAAATTTCTGCTTTTCTCTGTTCTACTCGTTTCCAAAACGCCTCTCATTAGAACTTACATAACTTCTTCAATTTTACAGCTAGAGACCTAATTTTAAACAGTGTATTTGACCTGTTTTTATTAGAAGTCATGTAGTAAAATTTAGGCGCGAATTCACATATTTGCAAAGGTTTTACACGTGTCTTTTCCCATTCAAAGTGTTTCTTAACTTCCATTCTGGTTTAAAGTGTGTATTGTTGCTCATCTTGTAGCTCATATTGGTTAGAACCTGTTTTCAGTGTTGCTGTCATAGGAATTTATATCAATTGAAGGATTTTTTCATAATTGTCATTGTTTCACAAAGCATTTTCAACTGTCATTATAAAAAGTGTAAATTTCTCAAAAATGCTTTTCTCTCTTGTTTGGGGAGGGAAGATTGCATTCAACCCCTATACAGTGTTCTACATTCCTGAATACCTGCTGCTTACGTACATCTGTGTAGAATTGTTCATTTGTGCATTAAGAACTTTGCAGGGGGAAAGTTTAACCTAAGCGCAATCTTTTCATAAGCCAAAACTGTTCTTTTTCCAGTGTTTTCTATTCTGTATTACTATAAGTGAATTTAAATGCTTTACTTACTTTCTGATTTGTTTTGTCACAACATTGGTGATTGCTGCCCCATAATATATATGGCCGTAGTTATGGTTAAGTTGCTGTTTCCACAGGAAGAGCAATTTTTGGCCAGCTTATAACTTCGTTCCCCCTTGACGAATCCTCACCAAAATTTGCAAAAAAAGTATATGGCCCACTCTGAGTTTGGTGAGGCTTGGTCCAGGGGGGGCAAAGTTACAGGGGGGGTCCCAAAATGTATTTTTTTTCCTATAGACCGAATGGGAAAAAAACTTTGCTCGCGCCTACAGCTCAAACCGCTGGACAGATTTTCATTTGGACCAGGAGCAGCAGCTTGGTCCTGAAAGCGTGCTTTTGAAAATTTGGTGAAAATCCGTCCAGTCGTTTTTTTTTAAATGACCAAAAAGTAGGTCAGAAAAAATGAGTGATATCTGTGTTCGCTTCGCGGACACTCTTCCCTGTTCACTCCACAGACAGGATGGGGATTGGGCAAGCGGCTTGCGTGATGTCTGCGGACATCTGACATGCTTTTCTATTGGATGCAGTGAAGCATACAGTGCGTCTATTTTCAGAGACACCCGCCATCTTTGTTTATCGCATGAGAGGCTTTGTCAAAAGGAGCGGGATCTGCTGCCTGCACAGTGTAGACGTGGCCTGCCTGGCTCTGCATCGGCCACGAGTGTACCTGTAGGCAGTAATGTTTCTTTCAAGGCGGTGAGGCAGAGGCCCTCGTGTCTCTCTCCCCTTCCCCCACCCCTCGCTCATGGCCTGTGTCCCCCTTGTGTTATCCCCCAACCCCGCTCATGCTCCGTGTCTCCCTTGTGTTACCCCCACCCCCCGCTCATGCCCCGTGTCTCCCTTGTGTTACCCCCCACCCCCGCTCATGCCCTGTGTCTCCCCTGTTACCCCCCAACCCCCGCTCATGCCCCGTGTCTCCATTGTGTTACCCCCACCCCGCTCATGCCCGTGTCTCCCTTGTGTTACCCCACCCCCCGCTCATGCCCCGTGTCTCCCTTGTGTTACCCCCCACCCTCCGCTCATGCCCCTCCCACCCCACCGCTCATGCCCCCTGTCTTCCTCGTGCTCCCCCAACCCCTCGCTCATGCCCTGTGTCTCCCTCCTTTCCCCCCACCCCCCGCTCATGCCCCTAGTCTCTCTCCCCTTACCCCCACCTCCCCACTAATGCCCCGTGTCTGCGCTGTTCCCCCCACCCCCCTCATGGCCCGTGTCTCTCTCGTGTTCCCCCAACCCCCCACTAATGCCCCGTGTATGGCCTGTTCATCCCACCCCCCACTCATGCCACATGTCTCCCCTGTTCCCCCCACCCCCCGCTCATGCCACATGTCTCCCCAGTTCCCCCCACCCTGCCCGCTCATGCCCCGTGTCTCCCTTTCCCCCACCCCCCGCTCATGCCCTGTGTCCCCCTACTTTCCTCCCCCACCCCCCGCTCATGCCCCGTGTCCCCCTCCTTTCCCCCACCCCCCGCTCATGCCCAGTGTCTCCCCTGTTTCCCCCACCCCCAGCTCATGCCCTGTGTCTCCCTCCCCCCTCCCCTTGCTCATGCCCCGTGTCCCCCTACTTTCCCCCCACCCCCCGCTCGTGCCCCGTGTGTGCCCTGTTCCCCCCACCCCCCGCTCATGCCCTGTGTCTCCCCTGTTACCCCCCACCCCCGCTCATGCCCCGTGTCTCCCTTGTGTTAAAACCCACCCCCCGCTCATGCCCCATGTCTCCCTTGTGTTACCCCCCCCCCCCGCTCATGCCCCGTGTCTCCCTTGTGTTACCCCCAACCCCTACTCATGCCTCGTGTCTCCCTTGTGATACCCCCCAACCCCTGCTCATGCCCCGTGTCTCCCCTGTTCCACCCCACCCCCTGCTCATGACTTGTGTCTCCCTCGTGTTACTCTCCCACCCCCCACTCATGCCCCATGTCTCCCTTGTGTACCCCCCCACCCCCCGCTCATGCCCTGTGTGTCTCCTGTTGCCCCCCACCCTCAGCTCATGCCCCGTGTCTTCCCTGTTCCACCCCACCATGTGCTCATGCCCCGTGCCTCCCTCGTGTTACTCCCCCACCCCCACTCATGCCCCGTGGCTCCCTTGTGTTACCCCGCACCCCCACTCATGCCCCGTGTCTCCCCTGTTCCACCCCACCCCCTGTTCATGCCCCGTGTTTCCCTCGTGTTACTCCCCCACCCCCGCTCATTCCCTGTGTCTCCCCTGTTCCCCCCACCCCCGCTCATGCCCCGTGTCTCCCTTGTGTTACCCCCCACCCCACGCTCATGCCCCGTGTCTCCCTTGTGTTCCACCCCACCCCCTGCTCATGCCCCGTGTCTCCCTCGTGTACCCCCCCACCCCCCGTTCATGCCCGTGTGTCTCCTGTTGCCCCAACCCTCCACTCATTTCCCGTGTCTCCCTTGTGTTCCCCCCTCCCCCGCTCATGCCCCGTGTTTCCCTCGTGTTACCCCCCACCCCCCGCTCATGCCCCGTGTTACCCCGCCACCCCCCACTCATGCCCCATGTACCCCTCATTCCCCCCACCCCACGCTCATGCCCTGTGTCTCCCTCCTTTCCCCCTCTCCCCCGCTCATGCCCCGCGTCCTTCTCCTGTTCCCCCCACCCCCCTCTCATGCCCCGTGTCTCCCTTGTGTTACCCCCCACCCCCCGCTCATGCCCCCTGTTTCCCTACTGTTCCCTCCCACCCCCCCACTCATGCCTCGTGTCTCCTTCATGCTCCCCCCACCCCCCGCTCATGCCCCTTGTCTCTCTCCCCTTCCCCCCACCCCACCACTAATGCCCCATGTCTGCCCTGTTCCCCCCCACCCCCCGCTCATGGCCCTTGTCTCCCTTGTGTTCCCCCACCCCCCCACTAATGCCCAGTGTATGCCCTGTTCAGCCCACCCCCCCGCTCATGCCACATGCCTCTCCTGTTCCCCCCACCCCCCCTGCTCATGCCCCGTGTCCCCCTACTTTACCCCTAACGTCCCCCTCCTTTCCCCCACCCCCTGCTCATGCCCCGTGTCTCCCCTGTTCCCCCAACCCCGTTCATGCCCCGTGTCTCCCTCCTTTCCACCCAACCCCTGCTCATGCCCCGTGTGTGCCCTGTTCCCCCACCCCCGCTCATGCCCCGTGTCTCCCTTGTGTTACCCCCACCCCCCGCTCATGCCCCCTGTCTCCCTTGTATTACCCCAACCCCCACTCATGCCCCGTGTCTCCCGGGTGATACCCTCCACCCCCCGCTCATGCTCTGTGTATCTCCTGTTCCACCCCACCCCCTGCTCATGACTTGTGTCTCCCTCGTGTTACTCCCCCACCCCCCAGTCATGCCCCATGTCTCCCTCGTGTAACCCCCCACCCCCCGCTCATGCCCTGTGTTTCTCCTGTTGCCCCCCACCCCCCGCTCATGCCCTGTGTCTCCCCTGTTCCATCCCACCACCTGCTCATGCCCTCGTGCCTCCCTCGTGTTACTCCCCCACCCCCACTCATGCCCCGTGTCTCCCTTGTGTTACCCCCCACCCCCCGCTCATGCCCCGTGTCTCCCCTGTTCCACCCCACCCCCTGCCTCGTGTCTCCCTCGTGTTCCCCCACCCCCCAATAATGCCCAATGTATGCCCTGTTCAGCCCACCCCCCCGCTCATGCCACATGTCTCTCCTGTTCCCCCCAACCCCCCGCTCATGCCCCGTGTCCCCCTACTTTACCCCCCACGCCCCCCTCCTTTCCCCCAACCCCGTTCATGCCCCGTGTCTCCCCTGTTCCCCCAACCCCGTTCATGCCCCGTGTCTCCCTCCTTTCCACCCAACCCCTGCTCATGCCCCGTGTGTGCCCTGTTCCCCCACCCCGCTCATGCCCCGTGTCTCCCTTGTGTTACCCCACCCCCCGCTCATGCCCCCTGTCTCCCTTGTGTTACCCCAACCCCCACTCATGCCCCGTGTCTCCCGGGTGATACCCTCCACCCCCGCTCATGCTCTGTGTATCCCCTGTTCCACCCCACCCCCCGCTCATGACTTGTGTCTCCCTCGTGTTACACCCCCACCCCCCAGTCATGCCCCATGTCTCCCTCGTGTAACCCCCCACCGCCCGCTCATGCCCCGTGTCTCCCTTGTGTTACCACCCAACCCCCGCTCATGCCCCGTGTCTCCCTTGTGTTACCCCCACCCCCCGCTCATGCCCCCTGTCTCCCTTGTGTTACCCCAACTCCCACTCATGCCCCGTGTTTCCCGGGTGATACCCTCCACCCCCCGCTCATGCTCTGTGTATCCCCTGTTCCACCCCACCCCCCGCTCATGACTTGTGTCTCGCTCGTGTTACTCCCCCACCCCCCACTCATGCCCCATGTCTCCCTCGTGTAATCCCCCACCCCCCGCTCATGCCCTGTGTGTCTCCTGTTGCCCCCCACCCCCCGCTCATGCCCTGTGTCTCCCCTGTTCCATCCCACCACCTGCTCATGCCCCGTGCCTCCCTCGTGTTACTCCCCCACCCCCACTCATGCCCCGTGTCTCCCTTGTGTTACCCCCACCCCCTGCTCATGCCCCGTGTCTCCCCTGTTCCACCCCACCCCCTGCCCCGTGTTTCCCGCGTGTTACTCCCCCACCCCCTGCTCATGCCCTGTGTCTCCCCTGTTCCCCCCACCCCCGCTCATGCCCCATGTCTCCCTTGTGTTACCCCTCACCCCCCGCTCATGCCCCATGTCTCCCTTGTGTTCCACCACACCCCCTACTAATGCCCCGTGTCTCCATCGTGTAACCCCCACCCCCGCTCTTGCCCCGTGTGTCTCCTGTTGCCTCCGCTCATGTCCCATGTCTCCCTCATGTTCCCCCCCTCCCCTGCTCATGCCCCGTGTTTCCCTCGTGTTACCCCCCACCCCCCGCTCATGCCCCATGTTTGCCCTGTACCCCCCACCACCCCCCCACTCATGCCACATGTCTCCCCTGTTCCCCCCACCCCACCCCCGCTCATGCCCCCTGATCCCCTCCTTTCCCCCCCAAACTCCGCTCATGCCCCATATATCCCCTGTTCACCCCACCCCCCGCTCATGCCCCGTGTCTCCCTCCTTCCCCACACCCACCGCTCAAGCCCTGTGTGTGCCCTGTTCCCCCCACCCCCAACTCATGCCCTGTTTCTCCCCTGTTACCCCCACCCCCGCTCATGCCCCATGTCTGCCTTGTGTTACCCCCCACTCCCCGCTCATGCCCGGTGTCTCCCTTGTTACCCCCACCCCCCGCTCATGCCTGTGTCTCCCTTGTGTTACCACCCACCCCCCGCTCATGCCCCATGTCTCCCTTGTTTTACCCCCACCCCCCGCTCATGCCCCATGTCTCCCTTGTGTTACCCCCCATCCCCATGTCTCCCTTGTGTTACCAGCCACCCCCCGCTCATGCCCCATGTGTCCCTTGTGTTACCCCCCACCCCCGCTCATGCCCCGTGTCTTCCTTGGGTTACCCCCAGCCACCCGCTCATGCCCCGAGTCTCCCTTGTGTTACGGCCCACCCCTGCTCATGCCCCGTGTCTCCCTTGTTTTACCCCCACCCCCACTCATGCCCCGTGTCTCCCTTGTGTTACCCCCCACCCCCATGTCTCCTTTGTGTTACCACCCACCCCCCGCTCATGCCCCGTGTACCCCTTGTGTTACCCCCACTCATGCCCCGTGTCTCCCTTGTGTTACCCCCTAACCCCCGCTCATGCCCCGTGTCTCCCTTGTGTTACCCCCACCCCCCGCTCATGCCCCGTGTCTCCCTTGTGTTACCCCCACCCCCACTCATGCCCCGTGTCTCCCTTGTGTTACCCCCCACCCCCATGTCTCCCTTGTGTTACCACCCACCCCCCGCTCATGCCCCGTGTACCCCTTGTGTTACCCCCACTCATGCCCCGTGTCTCCCTTGTGTTACCCCCTAACCCCCGCTCATGCCCCGTGTCTCCCTTGTGTTACCCCCACCCCCCGCTCATGCCCCGTGTCTCCCTTGTGTTACCCCCCACCCCCCGCTCATGCCCCGTGTCTTCCTTGTTACCCCCCGCTCATGCCCCGTGTCTCCCTTGTGTTATCAGCCAGCCCCCGCTCATGCCCCGTGTCTCCCTTGTTTTACCCCACGTCCTTCTCCTGTTCCCCCCACCCCCCTCCCATGCCCTGTGTCTCCCTTGTTTTACCCTGTTAGGGAGAATTCTCTGTTTAGGCTGAATTTCCTAACCTAGTGAGTCCCCCAGCAGCTTTGCTGGATTTCTGGAGTTTGTTTTTTTCCATCCTGCCAAGAATGAGACTCTTTTCTCCCACTCTTGGACATGAATGTGGTTGATTCCTGTGAATGTCAATGTGTTCTATGGGCTATGGGGTCTTTTACTCCATAGGGTCTCATGTGTTTTACTATGTGTGTTACACCGCACCCTCCATGCCGTAACACTGGGGCGTCCTAGAGGATCCCCACCATAGACTCCATACCCTGGGACTGACTACTGTCTCCCAGGGCATGTAAAGTCACCATTGGCTTTACTAGACCTAAATTTACTAACAGAACGAGTACAAACCATCCTATCGTGGACGTACTAGTAGGGGTAATTCCATTACCCCTGGGTCTGTTATTCGAGGGGCACTGTCCCGTCCCCCCTCGTCGAGTTTTGGCTGGTGGCAGTGGAAAATACTTGTTATATTCGACCCCGCATATAACTCTATGGGATTCTTCCCATTGTTGGAGGCTAATACTTTTTCCTGTTAGTCTCTTAACATACCGCCGGTTTATTTGTCTTAAATAAATCTACCGGTCGGTATTTTCTGCCAGAACTCAGTTTTTAAAATGGCGTCTGTGTTCACCTCTGTAACTCAGAACCAAAGGTTGAGCCCTTTGTTCCACTTTTGGCAGGCTTCTAAACAGAAGACCTCCAGAGTGGTGCCATTCTGTCTGGGTACCACAGGGGGTGTGAGAGGGGGTTTAGGCACCCTAGATGGAGTTGCCTTGCCAACTCCAGTCGCACTCTGGTGTGATTGGCCCAAGTGGTGAGCCACCCCGCTCACCACTTAGCGTGTTTTGATTGACAGCTAGGCTGAATTAATGGGGGTTTTCTGCATAAAAGCAGGGCTTTTGGGACTGGATCTTCAGAAGTCGCCACAGGACCTAAGAATCCGACAAGGGTAAAGCTGAGCCGACCTGCAATGACAACACCTCCGGTGGAGCCCTGCGGAACCGACTCACCACTTCCCGACGACAGAGGAGATCTCCCTGCCGGAGAGTCTCTTCCCCTAACTGGTGGGAACAACCAGTCTCCTTTGCTTTTTCTTCGCTCCAGGACGCAGTGGTCGAATTGCCCGTGCAGAGCAACGCGGCAACCGGATAGCCACTACCCCTGTACCGCGACCAAAGGGTGGTGCCTTATGACGGAGCACTCGGCAGCTGGTCTCTTCCCTGGTGGTGTTCCGGACTTCACTTTTCTTCTTTTCTTCGACGACGAGATCATCTCTACTCTTGGCAAAGACCTGACGTGCATCCACCACCAGGAACAACCGCCCCCGCCAGAGCTGTCTCTCCACAAACAAGGTACCGTGTCCGCCTGGCTTCCCTTTCTGCCGGATAGAGTGAAGTGTCTTAATCCTCGCCTTTCCATTGAGTCGCCTCCAAGCTTTCTTTAACGTGTTGTTCTGAACTGGTCAAATCTTTCCGTAACAATTTTGCGATAAAGACTCGAAGCGCATTTCCACTGAGACACTTTTTGGGAATAACGCGTTGCCTCTCTCCGAGTGGGCCTGGCCTCTGAACTTTGTGATCTGCAGTAGACCATGCCTTACTTGCCTTGCATTTGTCCGTAAAGTATTGGTACCGAGTTAACTTCATAACCTGCCTTATTTTTCTCTCCCACCCTAACGAATACTAGAGTGCCATCTAGGTTAAAGCCCTATTAGTGCCAGTGTGTTTTTCATAGATGTGCTTTTAAATAAATAATTATATATCTTTACACCCAAGCTCTGATCCGTGTCTGCTTGTTCTACTGTGTAAATTTCCCTATCTTGTATACTCCATATACTGCCTAACTCGTCTTGAGAGAAGTCTGACTGCTCAGCCACAGCTATCAGGTAAATCTGGGAGGTGCAGACTGCTACCAATTGGGTTTACTGCAAACTCCTGTAGTCTTAAACTTTTTGCAGTGGTCCCAGAGGGAACTGCACAAGTCGCTGCCTAACACACGGGGCATGAGCGGGGGGTGGCGGGGAAAAGAGGGAGACACGGGGCATGAGCGGGGTTGGGGGAAAGGAGGGAGACACGGGGCATGAGCGGGGGATGGGAGGGAAGGAGGGAGACACAGGGCATGAGCGCAGGGTGGTGGAACACAATGGAGACACGGGGCATGAGCGGGGTGGGGGGTAACACAAGGGAGACACGGGGCATGAGTGGGGGTTGGTGGAGTAACACGAGGGAAACACGGGACATGAGCAGGGGGTGGGGTGGAACAGGGGAGACACGGGGCATGAGCCGTGGGTGGGGGGTAACACAAGGGAGACACGGGGCATGAGTGAGGGTGGGGGAGTAACACGAGGGAAACATGGGACATGAGCAGGGGGTGGGGTGGAACAGGGGAGACACGGGGCATGAGCGGGGGGTTGGGGGGTAACACAAGGGAGACACGGGGCATGAGTGGGGGTGGGGGAGTAACACAAGGGAGGCACGGGGCACGAGCAGGTGGTGGGGTGGAACAGGGGAGACACGGGGCATGAGCGGGGGGTGGGCGGCAACAGGAGACACATGGGGCAAGAGCGGGGGGTGGGGGGGTACACAAGGGAGACATGGGGCATGAGCAGGGGGTGGGGGAGTAACACAAGGGAGACACAGGGCATGAGCTGCGGATGGGGTGGAACAGGGGAGACACGGGGCATGAGCAGGGGGTGGGGGGTATCACAAGGGAGACACGGGGCATGAGTGGGGGTTGGGGGTACCACAAGGGAGACACCGGGCATGAGCAGGGGGTGGGGGGTAACACAAGGGAGACATGGGGCATGAGCGGGAGGTGGGTGGGAACACAAGTGAGACACGGGGCATGAGCGGGGGTTGGGGGGTAACACAAGGGAGTCACGGGGCATGAGCGGGGGTGGGGTGTAACAGGGGAGACACAGGGTATGAGCAGGGGGTGGGGGGAACAGGGCACACACGGGGCATGAGCAGGGGGTGGGGGGAAAGGAGGGAGACACGGGGCATGAGCGGGGGGTGGGGGGAACAGGGGAGACATGGGGCATGAGCGGGGGTGGGGGGAAAGGAGGGGGACACGGGGCATTAGAGGGGGATGGGGGAAAGTAGGGCGACACGGGGCATGAGCAGGAGATGGGGGAGGAAGACACGGGGCATGAGCGGGGGGGTGGGGGAACAGGGGAGACATGTGGCATGAGCGAGGGGTGGGGGGAACAGGGGAGACATGTGGCATGAGCGGGGGGTGGGCTGAACAGGGCATACACGGGGAATTAGTGTGGGGGTGGGGGAAACACGAGGGAGACACGGGCCATGAGTGGGGGGTGGGAGGGGAACAGGGCAGACACGGGGTATTAGTGGGGGGTGTGGGGGGAAGGGGAGAGAGACAAGGGGCATGAGCGGGGGTGGGGGGAAAGGAGGGAGACACGGGGCATGAGCGGGGGGTTGGGGGGAGCATGAGGGAGACACGGGGCATGAGCGGGGGTGTGAGAGGGAACAGTAGGGAAACACGGGGCATGAGCGGGGGTGGGGGGAAGGGGAGAGAGACACGGGGCATGAGCGGGGGGTGGGGGGTAAGGAGGGAGACACGGGGCATGAGCGGGGGGTGTGGAGGATGGAGGGAGACACGGGCATGAGCGGGGGGTGGGGGGAAGGAGGGGGACACGGGGCATGAGTGGGGGTGGGAGTAACACAAGGGAGACACGGTGCATGAGTGGGGGTGGGGGGTAACACAAGGGAGACATGGGGCATGAGCGGGGGTGGGGGTAACACAAAGGAGACACGGGGTATGAGTGGGGGTGGGGGGTAACACAAGGGAGACACGGGGCATGAGCGGGGGGTGGGGGGTAACACAATGGAGACAAGGGGCATGAGCGGGGGGTGGCTGGTAACACAAGGGAGACATGGGGGTGGGGGGGTAACACAAGGGAGACACGGGGCATGAGCGGGGGGTGGGTGGTAACACAAGGGAGGCACGGGGCATGAGCCGGGGTGGGGGTAACAAGGGAGACACAGGGCATGAGCGGGGGGTGGGGGGTAACACAAGGGAGACACGGGGCATGAGCAGGGGGTGGGGGTAACAGGGGAGAAACGGCATGAGCTGGGGGTGGGGGGGAACAGGGCACACACAGAGGAAGAGCAGGGGGTGGGGGGAAGGAGGGAGACACGGGGCATGAACGGGGGGTGGGGGAACAGGGGAGATACGGGACATGAGCGGGGGGTGGGGGTGAAAGGAGGGGGACACAGGGCATGAGCGGGGGGTGGAGGGAAAGGAGGGGGACACGGGGCATGAGCGGGGGTGGGGAGGAAGATGGAGACACAGGGCATGAGAGAGGGGTGGGGGGAACAGGGGAGACATGTGGCATGAGCGGGGGTGGGGTGGTGGGAACAGGGGAGACATGTGGCATGAGTGGGGGGGTGGTGGGGGAACAGGGCAGACACGGGGCATGAGCGGGGGTGTGGTGGGAACACGAGGGCAACACAGGCCATGAGCGAGGGGTGGGGGGAGAGGGGAGACAAGAGGCATGAGCACAGGGTGGGGGGGAACAGGGGAGACACGGGGCATGGCTGGGGGTAGGGGGAAGGGGAGAGAGACACGGTGTATGAGCGGGGGTGGGGGGAAAGGAGGGAGACACGGGGCTTGAGCGGGGGTGGGGGAAACACGAGGGAGACCCGGGGCATGAGCGGGGGGGGTGGGAGGGAACATTAGGGAAACACGGGGCATGAGCAGAGGGTGGGGGGAAGGGGAGAGACACACGGGGCATGAGCGGGGGTGGGGGGAAGGGGAAAGAGACGCGGGGGGTGGGGGGAAAGGAAGGAGACACGGGGCATGAGCGGGGGGTGGGGGGGAAAGGAGGGAGATACGGGCATGAGCGGGGGGTGGGGGGAAGGAGGGAGAAACGGGGCAGGAGCGGGGGTTGGGGGAACAGGGGAGACACGGGGCATGAGCAGGGGTTGGGGGAAAGGAGGGAGATACGGGGCATGAGCGGGGGGTGGGGGAAGGAGGGAGACATGGGGCATGAGCGGGGGTTGGGGGAACAGGGGAGACACGGGGCATGAACAGGGGTTGGGAGGTAAAACAGGAGATACGGGGCATGAGCGGGGGTGGGGGGTATGTTAAGCAGAAACCTGTGCAGTTCCCTCTGGGACCACTGCAAAAGATTTAGGCCTACAGGTGTTTGGCAGTAAACCCACTTGGTAGCAGTCTGTACCACACAGATTCATCTGGTAGCTGTGGCTGAGCAGTCAGACTTCTCTCAAGAACAGTTAGGCAGTATGTGGAGTATACAAGATAGGGCAATTTACACCGTAGAACAAGCAGACACGGAACAGAGCTTGGGTGTAAAGATATATAATTATTTATTTTAAGGACACATCTATGAAAACACACTGGCACTAATACGGCAAACAACTTCAATTACAATTACTATAAGTATCAATCCCCTAACAATATTTCGACAAGTCTAGGTTCAACGGCACCACTTATTTGCAGACAGATGTGAATGCTTTAACCTAGATGGCACTCTAATATTCATTAGAACGGGAGAGAAAAGGCAGGGTATGAAACCAACTCGGTACCAACACTTTTACGAAGCAAATGCAAGGCCCGTAAGGCAGGGTCTACTGTGAATCACAAAGTTCAGAGGCCAGGCCCACGTGGAGAGAGGCAAGGCGATATGTCCCAACAAGTATCACAGTGAAAACGCACTTTGAGTCTTTGTAGCAAAATGTCACAGAAAGGTTGGACCAGTTTAGAACAAAAAGTTAAGAAGGTCTGGAGGCGACCCAATGGAAAGGTAAGGATTTAAGACACCTCACGCTAACCGTCGCAAGGGAAGCCAGGCGGACACGGTACCTTGTAAGTGAAGAGACAGCTCTGGCGGGGGCAGTTGTTCCTGGTGGTGGATGCAAATCGGGGCTTTGCCAAGAGTAGAGATGATCTCGTCGTCGAAGAAAAGTGAAGTCCGGTGCACCACCAGGGAAGAGACCATCCGCGGTCTGCTCCGTCATAAGGCACCACCATTGTTTCTCCCCCACCCACCCGCTCATGCCCTGTGTCTCCCCTGTCCCCCCACCACCTGCTCATGCCCCATGTCTCCCTTGTGTTACCCCCGGACCCCCCGCTCATGCACCGTGTCTCCCTTGTGTTACCCCCACCCCCCGCTTATGCCCCGTGTCTCCTTTTTTTACCCCCCACCCCCCGCTCATGCCCCGTGTAGCCTGTGTTACCCTCCACCCCCCGCTCATGCCCCGTGTCTCCCCTGTTCCCCCACCCCCCGCTCCTGCCCCGTGTCTCCCTCCTTCCCCCCACCCCCTGTTAGGCGGAAACCTGTGCAGTTCCCTCTGGGACCACTGCAAAAGATTTAGGACTACAGGTGTTTGGCAGTAAACCCACTTGGTAGCAGTCTGTACCACACAGATTCACTTGGTAGCTGTGGCTGAGCAGTCAGACTTCCCTCAAGAAGAGTTAGGCAGTATGTGGAGTATACAATATAGGGCAATCTACACAGTAGAACAAGCAAACATGGAACAAGGCTTCGGTGTAAAGATATAAAGGTATTTATTTATAACAGCACATCTATAGAAAACACTCTGGCACTAATACGGCAAACAACTTCAATCACAATTACTATACGAAGAAAAAGATCAATCCCCCTAACAATAGTTCGACAAGTCTAGGTTCACCGGCATCACTTATTAGCAGATAGAGGTGTATGCTTTAACCTAGATGGCACCCTAGTATTCGTTAGGACGGGAGAGAAAAATAAGGCAGGTTATGAAGTCAACTCGGTACCAATACTTTACGGATAAATGCAAGGCAAGTAAGGCAGGGTCTACTGCAGATCACAAAGTTCAGAGGCCAGGCCCACTCAGAGAGAGGCAAGGCGATATTCCCAAAAAGTGTCTCAGTGGAAATGCGCTTTGAGTCTTTATCGCAAAATTGTTACGGAAAGATTTGACCAGTTCAGAACAACACGTTAAAGAAAGCTTGGAGGCGACCCAATGGAAAGGCGAGGATTAAGACACCTCACTCTATACGGCAGAAAGGGAAGCCAGGAGGACATGGTACCTTGTTTGTGGAGAGACAGCTCCGGCTGAGGCAGTTGTTCCTGGTGGTGGATGCACGTCGGGTCTTTGCCAAGAGTAGAGATGATCTCGTTGTCGAAGAAAAGTGAAGTCTGGTGCACCACCAGGGAAGAGACCAGCCGCGGAGTGCTCCGTCACAAGGCACCACCTTTTGGTCACGGTACAGGGGTAGTGGCTACCCAGTTGCCGAGGTGCTCTACACGAGCAATTCGACCACTGCGTCCTGGAGCGAAGAAAAAGCAAAGGGGACTGGTTGTTCCCACCAGTCAGGGGAAGAGACTCTCCGGCAGGGAGATCTCCTCTGTCGTCGGAAAGTGGTGAGTCGGTTCTGCAGCGCTCCACCGGAGGTGTCGTCGTTACATGTCGGCTCAGCTTTACCCTCGTCGGATTCTTAGGTCCTGTGGCGACTTCTGAAGATCCAGTCCCAAAAGCCCTGCTTTTATTCAGAAAACCCCCATTCATTCAGCCTAGCTGTCAATCAAAACACGCTAAGTGGTGAGCGGGGTGGCTCACCACTTGGGCCAATCACACCAGAGTGCGACTGGAGTTGG